>NC_071355.1:90553448-91212198 GCF_943734655.1 Sabethes cyaneus
GTAGTTTAAAAGTTAGCCTTAAAAAACCAGTTTGACAAGGTCCAAATGATCGCCTGTTTCTCAGAGATGGCCAGACCGATTTATGCGCTATTAGTTTCATTTGGCAAATAATATAGCTTAATAGATCACTATTGAATGGTTTTTTGATTGAACGTTTAATATAAAAGTTATGCGCAATCGTATACACCACACCAAAATTAACAATAATTTATAATGATTTTAACCAAGATAATCTACCTAATTTCAATTATTTTAATATCAAACGAAAGGTTTTGACACTATGAATATATATGTAAAATTTTATAAAAATTGGTTTTACCGGTCAAAACATTCGAACACCCGCGCCATCTTTTATAACACGGTTACTCGCGCGCACAACAGCCCAAAACCAAAGAAAATGTGCTAGAGTTTTGACTAGGAATACTTGGTTTTAAGTTTATCGAACCTTTGGGAGAGTTTCTTGAAATTGGAAGCTCAATCGTCTGGTAGAATTTAAATTTTGATTAATCCCCCTAAAATTGAAATAAAAAAATTATTTTTCTTCAGTTTCAATATAACACATTGATGTGTTCTGCAAAGTTTTAGAGCATATTATTACAGGAAATTTTACAGAAGACAGTAACCTTCTATCTCTTCAGCGAAGATAGAGAAATCTTATTGATATATTGTATATGCATTTGTAAAATCAGTTTTTCTATTTTAGCTCTTTTTGTAATTGTTGTATGACTTTTTTGTGTATAACAAAATTGTACAAATAGTAAAAATACACAACTTTTCTGAAAATAATATACCTCTTTGTTTGCTTGTTTAGGAACTGTAGAACTTTGATTATAAAAAATACCCTGATTTTGACTCGACTACCAACAGCCGGATACATTTTAAACATTTTACATTTGCCGATAATTTCGCTGCATACAGACACCATTTTTCCATATGAAGAAACGAGAGAAAATTCCAGTTGGGGCCAATTGCGGTACACCTTACATACTGCTTGCTTCGTTTCTATGATGTCGGTTTATGCTGATCTGTTTTCTTAACAATTGAATAATTCTGACATTTTGCTCATAACAAGTTTATTGAAGAATATACGTTAGTTGAACAACGATTTAAGACTTGATAACAATCTGGCTTGAGACCTACACATGTTGCACAAAATACAACAGAGAAAGTAACCGAAGGTTAATAAAAATTGATGAAATTTATTCAAGAAAACTTTATTGATGTGAATCAAATAGAATGGCATGACAGGAAATTATGCGTAGTACAAAAACCCATAAACTAAACCTTTACTAATGTTAAAGAATAATATTTTCTCTTACAATTTACTTTTACATGCACTTATCTACATTAGTAACAACTTACTCAGCAAATTCATAAGAAAAGGAATAAGTGCCGTAAACATTGATCACCGGGGTAACATTGATCAAATGAACCATTCTCATAAATAAGTGAAATAAACCACTACTGCCAACTTTCCTGAAGTGATCAATGATACCCCCAATGATCAATGTTACCCCGTTTTACGGTGCTTCGATTTGGTTCAAATTTTGTAAACTTATTCAGTTTCCAAAAATTTTATGTCAGCCAACACACAACGCAATCTTAACCAATACATGAATTATTTTCCGAAGACGTGTCGATTTCCATCTCAAATAGCACGTAAGACCGTATAATAAAGGTTCCTTTCACCACTAGGTGGATTAAATCAGGTTTTTTTTTGTCGGAAGATTTGACCACTGCGACCATTATTTTGATCTATTGTGGTATACTTCTTCTTTTGTCTAGGTATTAGTTGCCGACATAACATTATTCATGGAAGTGTTTGTCATTGTCAATTCATACCACTTCTTCCAGTCCGGCATTGAACTTCTTATGAAGTTTATTACCTGATTGGGATTTGCAGACCAGACTTCGAAAGGCTCCATTGTTCCTTTACCGAAGAGTCTGCGAAGAGTTAGTGCACTGCACTAGCAAAGCAGATGTTCTGCGGTTTCGCTTTCGAATTCGCAGAGTTGGCAAATATCATTGTCCAGCCTACCAATCGTCTTGAGATGGCGTTTGTTCGGCCGGTGATAGTGACGAACATTGTTTTCTCTGGAGCCTCTTCCTACCATATATTTGGTTTTCGACGCATTGATTTGTAATTTGTAGATTGCCTCAGTTCTCCTAAGGTTTCTAGTAATGATGTCGAGGTCATCTGCGACGGTTAGAAGATGTTGAACCAACCGGATTACGACAAGAATTAGAAAAATATCGGTTGTAACAACAGATATGTAACAACCGTGCTAGTAGGGGAAGATCGTTCCTCTCGTTTCGATTTTCGTTCGCCGGATCACACCGTCAATAGTGATATTAAATAACATTCATGACAGTCCATCCCCTTGCCTCAAACCTCTGGGCGATTCGTAGGGACTCGGGAATACCCCCGAAATACAGACGTAGCACATCACTCGCTCCTGGGTAGCTTTGACCAGCCGTGTCAGATGGTCCTGAAAAACGTTCTCGTGATTAACTGCCATAGCTATTCGCGCTCGACTATATAATACTTATTATAATTCTCAGCTTTAGAAAAAGTTATACACTGTAAAAAAATATTTTTGGCGGTAACAGCTATGCAAAGTTTCAGCTAAATCAAAAATGACAAATTAAAATCGATTTGCGAAATTTCGTGAAATCATTCTGTACTCTTATGGCGGTTTTCACTACCAACTTTTGCCTTAAATGCCATCATAAGAATGTAATGAAACCCAAATTGTTACTTGGGTAACTTATTTGTAAGTTATATTCACATACCCAAGGAACATTTTTGTTGTATAATAGCTTATTAAGCGCTTGCTCCCCGGAGCTGTTGAACAGTTGAACCTACTATTAAATAAAACTTTTTGTTCGGAACTATGGATTAAATCAAAACCGACGCTTCCGATATTAATAATAGTGATTTTCTTAGTGATTAAAAATTAATTATTAGAAGAAAACGCAACCGTTATTCATTTCTGTTGCAAGTTACCTCAACTTTGCGAGATTTTTATGCTACACCATATTAGACCGTCTAATCAAGCACAAAATCAAACCGTAGCAAAACTCGTACTTTTGTGTTTCTGAAATTCAGCCAAGTACATCTTCCGCCAACAATCCTACCCGTCTAGCAAACAAAATTAGTTTTGACAAATTCAAAGAGACAACAAATTTTGGGCTTTCGCCAGCGAGCGAAATTTCATTTCAGCCCGAATCGAACTCCCGCCGGCTGCGCTACCCGTTTTACAGATGTCATTGCCTACGAACGGGTCAAAGGACGGCTCTAATTGGGAAACTTTCTTGACTTTCATCGTTCGGCAAATTTAAACTGATTTCATCATTATCGATGAAACGACTTTTAACGAAGCCCCAACTTTGGGCCATCTTCGACGCCGTGTTCCGTTTCATTTCTGATGAGAGAAACTGATTTAAAAATAACTCGTTGATGATTTGTTTAGATGACTGTAAAATATTACATGAAATGCTTCAAGAATTATTGCTTGCCACAGCATCAAAGCTAATAATTCCGCCCACTTCGTAAGCATGTTCTAAATCTTGATGCTTTCCTTGCGTTGAAAGTTACGCAAATCAAACTTTTGTTTCATTCGTTCAGAAAGTTGAATGCAATCATCATATTTTTTTATTTGAGACATAAAGAAATATAAAAACAACTGAAATTCAAAAGTGGAGAGCATGAAATCTATCAATTTTATTACACCTGTACTTACATGATTTGTAGGATGAGCCAAAACTGTATCGTTTTGAAAAGCAGTCTTTTAGCCGTACATTGATAAACAGCATATATCAAATTGTTCTTTAATACTAAACGTACCACGTGGGATCATTTGACCACTTTCAAACCTTCGGTCATATGTGGTAGAAACAAGAACTGTATTTATATTCTGATGTCAACATACAGAACTTTCAGTGGCGCTTCAAGGTTAATATAAAAATTTAAACTGTTTTATACCATCCAATCTATTAAATGAAAACTGCCAACAGTTTCACACCTACACCAGCGCGTATGGAAACTGCAGCATTCTGGACATGTTAAAACCATAAACGTGTTACGACGATCGCAGAAAACCACTCTAATTAGGAAAATGTTCCGAACTAACCAAACATTTTCGAACTAGCGGAATGGTCCAATAAAGATTGAACCAATCAAACAAAATAACAAACTGTAGAATCAACACGTTCGACGTCGCCCGTTTGCCTGTCTCCCCCTACCCATCTACTACTGGCAGAGGTGTTCCTCTTTGGTAACGTGTTTTGTTTTCGATAACTAACTGTCACATAAAAACTATCAGTACAACAGCCAAACTTTCGAATGCCACATGTTTGCACAAACTTCATCATCACAATGCAAGCCCTGGATTTGAGCGTTTCGATGGTTGTAGCCAGCTGGCACTGCATGGTGGGCGGTTATAATCGTATATTGGACAATAAAACCCAATTCAAGGTAAGGTCAAAATATTTAAAACCATTATTAACAGATGGCTGATTGTATTGAGTAATGGCTATATTATAATATAAATATTTTTTACGGAACAAGTACGGAATTTGTCGACTGAAATTTTGTTTATCCACCGCAATTCAACTGTGTACTACGCTTCTCGTATACTACCGATGATGGGTAGTGGGTAACATACTGCGTACGAATGTACTGTGCGAGATGTCGCAAAACCGAATGAAACTCTGTGGAATGCCGTTCCGTTCCCCATCCAGTGCCAACGTCAGCCATCCAGTGCCAACGTCAGCTTGTTGTTTGTTTGAATGAACTCAAAGTTTTTGTGTAACACGTGTTAAAATATTAACTAATTTACTGTATTGAAGTGTTGCTTTGTTGACCAACACCTCCGGTGACAAGAATATGGAAAACTTCAGCCAGAAGGTTGTCCAATCACTTGGAGCGGTTTATTTTGCCAACAGGATCGATTTTCGATCATTTGAGCTTGCAGTTTATATAGCAACTAACTTTGGTGAGTTTATGCTTTTATTACAAGTCAAAACACTGTAGGAAAATTCATTACGAAAAGAGAGCTGGAAGTTATGATAAAAGATTTCATTTTGAGCTACACGACTAGAATTGTATAACAAAGTACGTGCAATGTTTTTTATCAATGCTATCATGCTATTTTATACTCGCCAACTGATTTATAGTAGCAGCTTAACCTATTTAAGACCAGATGTGCAGCTGTACCTCCAGCAAATTCTGTCTGTCTGTCTGTCTGTCTGTCTGTCTGTCTGTCTGTCTGTCTGTCTGTCTGTCTGTCTGTCTGTCTGTCTGTCTGTCTGTCTGTCTGTCTGTCTGTCTGTCTGTCTGTCTGTCTGTCTGTCTGTCTGTCTGTCTGTCTGTCTGTCTGTCTGTCTGTCTGTCTGTCTGTCTGTCTGTCTGTCTGTCTGTCTGTCTGTCTGTCTGTCTGTCTGTCTGTCTGTCTGTCTGTCTGTCTGTCTGTCTGTCTGTCTGTCTGTCTGTCTGTCTGTCTGTCTGTCTGTCTGTCTGTCTGTCTGTCTGTCTGTCTGTCTGTCTGTCTGTCTGTCTGTCTGTCTGTCTGTCTGTCTGTCTGTCTGTCTGTCTGTCTGTCTGTCTGTCTGTCTGTCTGTCTGTCTGTCTGTCTGTCTGTCTGTCTGTCTGTCTGTCTGTCTGTCTGTCTGTCTGTCTGTCTGTCTGTCTGTCTGTCTGTCTGTCTGTCTGTCTGTCTGTCTGTCTGTCTGTCTGTCTGTCTGTCTGTCTGTCTGTCTGTCTGTCTGTCTGTCTGTCTGTCTGTCTGTCTGTCTGTCTGTCTGTCTGTCTGTCTGTCTGTCTGTCTGTCTGTCTGTCTGTCTGTCTGTCTGTCTGTCTGTCTGTCTGTCTGTCTGTCTGTCTGTCTGTCTGTCTGTCTGTCTGTCTGTCTGTCTGTCTGTCTGTCTGTCTGTCTGTCTGTCTGTCTGTCTGTCTGTCTGTCTGTCTGTCTGTCTGTCTGTCTGTCTGTCTGTCTGTCTGTCTGTCTGTCTGTCTGTCTGTCTGTCTGTCTGTCTGTCTGTCTGTCTGTCTGTCTGTCTGTCTGTCTGTCTGTCTGTCTGTCTGTCTGTCTGTCTGTCTGTCTGTCTGTCTGTCTGTCTGTCTGTCTGTCTGTCTGTCTGTCTGTCTGTCTGTCTGTCTGTCTGTCTGTCTGTCTGTCTGTCTGTCTGTCTGTCTGTCTGTCTGTCTGTCTGTCTGTCTGTCTGTCTGTCTGTCTGTCTGTCTGTCTGTCTGTCTGTCTGTCTGTCTGTCTGTCTGTCTGTCTGTCTGTCTGTCTGTCTGTCTGTCTGTCTGTCTGTCTGTCTGTCTGTCTGTCTGTCTGTCTGTCTGTCTGTCTGTCTGTCTGTCTGTCTGTCTGTCTGTCTGTCTGTCTGTCTGTCTGTCTGTCTGTCTGTCTGTCTGTCTGTCTGTCTGTCTGTCTGTCTGTCTGTCTGTCTGTCTGTCTGTCTGTCTGTCTGTCTGTCTGTCTGTCTGTCTGTCTGTCTGTCTGTCTGTCTGTCTGTCTGTCTGTCTGTCTGTCTGTCTGTCTGTCTGTCTGTCTGTCTGTCTGTCTGTCTGTCTGTCTGTCTGTCTGTCTGTCTGTCTGTCTGTCTGTCTGTCTGTCTGTCTGTCTGTCTGTCTGTCTGTCTGTCTGTCTGTCTGTCTGTCTGTCTGTCTGTCTGTCTGTCTGTCTGTCTGTCTGTCTGTCTGTCTGTCTGTCTGTCTGTCTGTCTGTCTGTCTGTCTGTCTGTCTGTCTGTCTGTCTGTCTGTCTGTCTGTCTGTCTGTCTGTCTGTCTGTCTGTCTGTCTGTCTGTCTGTCTGTCTGTCTGTCTGTCTGTCTGTCTGTCTGTCTGTCTGTCTGTCTGTCTGTCTGTCTGTCTGTCTGTCTGTCTGTCTGTCTGTCTGTCTGTCTGTCTGTCTGTCTGTCTGTCCTGTCTGTCCTGTCTGTCCTGTCTGTCCTGTCTGTCCTGTCTGTCCTGTCTGTCTGTCTGTCTGTCTGTCTGTCTGTCTGTCTGTCTGTCCTGTCTTTCTGTCTGTCTGTCTGTCTGTCTGTCTGTCTGTCTGTCTGTCTGTCTGTCTGTCTGTCTGTCTGTCTGTCTGTCTGTCTGTCTGTCTGTCTGTCTGTCTGTCTGTCTGTCTGTCTGTCTGTCTGTCTGTCTGTCTGTCTGTCTGTCTGTCTGTCTGTCTGTCTGTCTGTCTGTCTGTCTGTCTGTCTGTCTGTCTGTCTGTCTGTCTGTCTGTCTGTCTGTCTGTCTGTCTGTCTGTCTGTCTGTCTGTCTGTCTGTCTGTCTGTCTGTCTGTCTGTCTGTCTGTCTGTCTGTCTGTCTGTCTGTCTGTCTGTCTGTCTGTCTGTCTGTCTGTCTGTCTGTCTGTCTGTCTGTCTGTCTGTCTGTCTGTCTGTCTGTCTGTCTGTCTGTCTGTCTGTCTGTCTGTCTGTCTGTCTGTCTGTCTGTCTGTCTGTCTGTCTGTCTGTCTGTCTGTCTGTCTGTCTGTCTGTCTGTCTGTCTGTCTGTCTGTCTGTCTGTCTGTCTGTCTGTCTGTCTGTCTGTCTGTCTGTCTGTCTGTCTGTCTGTCTGTCTGTCTGTCTGTCTGTCTGTCTGTCTGTCCTGTCTGTCCTGTCTGTCCTGTCTGTCTGTCTGTCTGTCTGTCTGTCTGTCTGTCTGTCTGTCTGTCTGTCTGTCTGTCTGTCTGTCTGTCTGTCTGTCCTGTCTTTCTGTCCTGTCTTTCTGTCCTGTCTGTCTGTCTGTCTGTCTGTCCTGTCTGTCTGTCCTGTCTGTCTGTCTGTCTGTCTGTCTGTCTGTCTGTCTGTCTGTCCTGTCTTTCTGTCCTGTCTTTCTGTCCTGTCTGTCTGTCTGTCTGTCTGTCTGTCTGTCTGTCTGTCTGTCTGTCTGTCTGTCTGTCTGTCTGTCTGTCCTGTCTACCTGTCCTGTCTTCCTGTCCTGTCTTCCTGTCCTGTCTTCCTGTCCTGTCTTCCTGTCCTGTCTTCCTGTCCTGTCTTTCTGTCCTGTCTTTCTGTCCTGTCTTTCTGTCCTGTCTTTCTGTCCTGTCTTTCTGTCCTGTCTTTCTGTCCTGTCTTTCTGTCCTGTCTGTCTGTCCTGTCCTGTCTGTCCTGTCCTGTCCTGTCCTGTCCTGTCCTGTCCTGTCCTGTCCTGTCCTGTCCTGTCCTGTCCTGTCCTGTCCTGTCCTGTCCTGTCCTGTCCTGTCCTGTCCTGTCCTGTCCTGTCCTGTCCTGTCCTGTCCTGTCCTGTCCTGTCCTGTCCTGTCCTGTCCTGTCCTGTCCTGTCCTGTCCTGTCCTGTCCTGTCCTGTCCTGTCCTGTCCTGTCCTGTCCTGTCCTGTCCTGTCCTGTCCTGTCCTGTCCTGTCCTGTCCTGTCCTGTCCTGTCCTGTCCTGTCCTGTCCTGTCCTGTCCTGTCCTGTCCTGTCCTGTCCTGTCCTGTCCTGTCCTGTCCTGTCCTGTCCTGTCCTGTCCTGTCCTGTCCTGTCCTGTCCTGTCCTGTCCTGTCCTGTCCTGTCCTGTCCTGTCCTCGTTAACGAACTAGTCCATCGCGTGGTATTGCTACCCGTCGAGACGTTTACTGATTGAAAAGTGCTCTCCACCGTAATTCGCACTCCGTCACTGCCACCTTCGCAAGATTCTCCGCCAGTTATGAACATTTGTCCAATTTGGGTACAGAGATTATTCACGATGCGAACCCTATTCCCACACATATGAGTCTGGTCAAGGGTTTTACCGCTCCCAAAATCGCGTTGCTTTGGATTAAGATGTCATATACGGACGATGGTTCAATTTGCTACATCACCATCACTACCCACTTCAACAGTAAGTTCGCACTGTTTGATATCTGACGCTAGCTGGAGCCAGTGAAGCGCTGTTCAGCTCTCCATTTTCGTTGCGGTTGACAAGATTTGTGTTATCAGTCTGTTAGCAGAGTTGCTCATGTGTTCTCATCTCTACATATTACACTCACTATACTGTACGCTTTAAGAGACTACAGCAAGCTTCGATTCGAATCTTAGGCAGACGAAGACTATGTTGTCCGGTGTTTCCTCCACATTATCGAGCTCGGGACATAGGGAAAACCTTGCATTCCTGATAGAAATTGCATAAAAAAAATCATCTATCCAAGCTTGCTATTACCCCAACAGACCAGGTTCGGTATCAGCCTGAGCTTTAATCCTCCATTCCTAGCAGTGCTCCACTCTTGCTGTCACTTGGTTGTCTACTCTGTTCGCGTCTTTTTGCGTATTCTCCCAATGCCTTTCTGCCTATAACATTCACTGTCTTCAACCAGTGTAATGCAAATAGGGATCATTCCAGTGATAACGCAAGCTGCTTCCTCGGTGGAAAGGTGCGATTTAATTGCGTCCTATTCCGCTGGGCCTCCTACGCTGCAAACTCCAATATCAGGAAACGGCACTTTGTTCTTTCCTTGATATTGAAGGAGCTTTCGGTTACTCGTCTTTCGTTTAAATTATTACGGCTCTCATTTAAATCGGAATCGACCACGCTACAACAGGCTAGATTCAAACAATGCTTTCGAGCAGAGAAATCACATCACTGCCCGCTTAGATTTTGTAGATTTCTGAAAGCATCCCGTTGAAATCAAATACAGGGTTGTAGACTAAACAGTTAAGCAGTTTATCTACCCAAATCCTACAGTAGCTAAAAAGCTACTCAACTTAACTCGTAACTATGCACAATCACGGGACTCCTAACTAGACACTTTCCCGCTCTTTATCATTAAATGAATGTCGGATGAAACCAAAAGCTGTCGTTTTGTATCTCTAAAATTTAAAGATCAACGCGTCTGCTCTGCAATTACGGAGTTTTTGCTTTATCTAGGCATAACTTTTTCAGAAGTTTTCTTCCTGCAGCCCAAATCCCAAAAGTTCATAGATAGAAAATTTCAACTATCCAGCTTAACTCCATCAATGGGTATGAATAGTCCGTAAACTATGATAAGGCAATCGGAAACTGCCTCAAAAGATGATCATTAAGACAGTGGTGTTTCAATCCAATACCCTTGTGGCATATCAAAAAAGCCTCACTGGTTGATCTGAACAGGGTCTCGCGTGTGATTAATTCTTAAGTTATAAGTTTAAAGTAATCAGACAGACTGTCGTTATGCTGTATTTTGCCAAATATCTATCATTGTAGGATGACTCTTGTAAGATTGGTCGCTTATTTTAGGTTTTCGCCAAACTCATTGATAGGTATTTGTCAATTATACATATTTATTTATCATTTATCAATTCACTCTATTAATGAGGAAGAAAACACTAAAATAATCAACGTATTTTTAGCAATGTATTTACTAATTTTAGGTAACTCTTTCACAGCTCTATTGTAGATAAATATAATAATAATGTGCAAGAATCAAACCAAAATTTCATATTATTTAAAATTTGACGAACTACTTTTCAAGTAGCTACTAAATATTGAAATGCAATACAACTCCCACGAGTCACTTGATACAACTCCACATTGTCCCGTATAGAACGCTGACACTGCTGCATCCTTCCTATAGCACGAATCGTAAAACTTTCTTTCTTCTTTCTTTCGTTTTTTTTATTCGCTAATCCTGGCGTAAAATCTGTCGTATTTAACTCAGCGTTACAATGGGCTTTCCTTGTTTTTGCGACATAGGTATAACTGCTAAAGTCGGCTGTAAAACAGAGCTAGAGGAAAGGATGTCAACTAAATGCTAGGAATTTCTGCGACCTATGAAGTTCTATAATATGGAATATGATTATAGGTGCATATATGGGCCATTAAGCATAGAATCCTAGAGGCGCTGAGGAAAGCATCAGAAATTCTCCAACGGTGACGATAGCGCGCCTATCGTTTGTGATTTCGTTTGAAGGCATATAATTTCCGTCATTTCTGTTGAGTTTTCAGGATGCTTTCATTCATTCTGCTGAAGTTTGCTGTGTATGAAATCTGTGCAGGTCATTCGGATCGGAGCCAACTGACTGCAAAAAAGAATTATTTACGGAAATCCTTAGAACTAGCGAATTCCGAACGAAGTGAACCGCCGCCGGTAGAATAAGTGTAGCGAAGAGGATTTGTTTTTCTTCACGCGAGCTTCATTTCCGACAGCCGTTGACAAGGTCTTTTCATTTCCGATAGCAATGTAAATATGTCATGTGTTGTCATTATGTGCGAATCAGGAACAAAATATTTAATTATTTTTTCATTGATTTGCTAGTTTCTAAAAAACTGATATACATAAGCCCCTACACGACAAAACGTTATAGGTGTAATATAATTTCGCCAAGATCATTCAATTCTATCACTGTTATTCTGAGTCGAAAGCTACCATTTCAGTTTACTATTACGCATTCTATTTCAGGTTACTGTTTCAACCGACCACGTTTCCTAATTACCCCGGAAAATGAAACTACTCTATAACTAGAGGTATATAGTTCAAATAATTACATTTCGATTTTTGTTAAGATGGATATCCCGGCAGTACTAAAATCATATAAATTCCAAAAACTTACATTAAAATTACAAAAATCGGAGCTGAGTAACTGAAAACCAAATTATTACATTAACCAAAAAACTAAACTGTCATCTCATTGAGTATCAATTACCCACTGATTTGATGTTGGAAGGCTATGAAAGGCCTCGGAGTTAGGTAAAATAAATTTAACCTCTATTCAGGTTCAGTTGCTAAAACCTCTAACTTTATTTGCCAATACAAAAACTGCTAAATATCACATCCAGTATTTCCTCGGTTTCTATTGATCCAGTGATTTTTCCTAAGCACCTTGTCGCACTTCTTAAATGTTGAGTTGCGATTGCCAAATCTATGTTTGTTCCTTCATCCAAATATTGGCAGTATCTTTCCAAAGAATCAACGCACTGTTTCAAATGAGAACGATGCCGCTGTTGGCTTAGATTCGGATTTTCTTTCGTTGGATTACCACAGAGTTGCTGCAAATGGGAAGATATTTCTCCCAGCACTTCACCGAGTCCGGTTTGAGCATGGCAGGAAAGAAGCTTGATTTGAGTCATGAACTGTAGAGTTTTTATAGTTTGATCCGAGATTAAATCAGTCTTGTTAAAGATCACCATAAGTCGCTTGTTGGTAAAATCGTTCTTACAATATCCAAGTTCATTTAGATAATGTATTAAATATTGATCTATACTACTGTCAAACATTTGCAGATATTTCTCTACTTCTTTGGAGTCGATAACAACTATTATGAAATCGGCTGACTGAACATAATCCTTGGCTTTCAATATTCCTTCCTGTTCGATAATGTCATTCGTGCTTTTCCGAAGGCCTGCAGTGTCGGCTAGTATTACCGGATAACCTCCAATATCGTGATAACTTTCGATAACATCTCGTGTTGTACCGGCAATATCGGTTACAATAGATACTTTTCGATTACTAATAAGATTAACAAAGCTGCTTTTACCAACATTGGGTGCTCCAATAACCACTGTCCGAACCCCAGTTCTCAGTCTTTCACCTCGCCTATGATCATCTAAATGGGAACGAATATCCGATATAAGCGCAGTTACTTCTTCTCTTACAGTGTGCAAAACATCATCACCAACATCTTGATCTTCGTGAAAATCTATGTAAGCTTCCATGTGGGCGATACATTTTACCAATCGCCCTCTCAGGCGATTGTATAACTTGGACAGCTCACCGCCTGCCTGCAGAAGTGCCTGCTTCCGCTGAGCTTCGGTTTCAGCATCGATCAAATCGGCCAAACCCTCGACTTCTGTCAAATCCATTTTTCCGGCATAGAATGCTCGCTTAGTGAATTCTCCCGGTTCAGCCAGCCGCACTCCGTCCATCGATGCCAGACTATCATACATGGCACTGATTACAGCAGGTCCACCGTGAACATGGAATTCGACTGAATCTTCCCCTGTGAAACTATTCGGACCTGGAAAAAGTGAACATCGATTTAATTTGTCATTTTCTTTCAGAAAAACTACAAGGTATACAGCCCTAAAGGTTGTACGAAAGAGTGACGTAGGACTATATCAGATCATTAGATCAAACACTAATGTAAACTGCATTTCTGGCATATGTATATTTATAAGAATCTGTGAGTGCCATTGTTTAAGTGAATGTTTAAAAGAGAATAGCAAATTATTCAGATTCAATTGCTCATTGAATTCAATGGTTTCTTTGAAAATACGAGGACGGGGGTTCATAAGTACCAGAGATTTCTTTTAAAAATCACTTGTGTGCATCATAAAGGTTGAAATAGTAATGAATGACCAGCCAACAATTATTAAACAATAGCCAACAATTGTATTAAATAGATTATGTGTAGCTTGACATGTTTCAATAACCTTACTTTAATTTACTTGTGGCCTTTAAATACAAACAAAGCACGTTCAACGCAAATAGGATGTGCCATTCGAATGTCCTTCACTTTTGACATGGATGACAACAGGCACCTAAGTTAGCAGCGTCGATTCACTGTCTTTTGCTTCGAGAAGGTTTTACTAGTTTACTTTCACAGCTTACCGCTTATTACATAGCAGAAAATATGGCACATACGCAAAAGTATCTGTTTTACTTGTATGAAAGTCCCTATCTTCCTACCACAGGGGTGAGGTGTCTCAAACCATCATAAAATAAATACGTGCCTGCAAAAACCCCCACATGCCAAATTTGGTTCCATTTGCTTGATTAGTTCTCGAACTATGAGAAAATTTGCATTTCATTTATATGGGATCCCCCCCTTCTTAAAAAAGGCAAAGGTCCTAATATACCATAGAAAATTTCATGTTGTATTACCCAGGTAACCAATAAGCATTTCCAATGCAATTTAAATGCAAGCCAATAAGCATTAAAGTTGCCTTAAATGCTACTTAAATGCTATTTTGGCAAAATATGCGGCTACTTTACTGCTAACACTCTTGTAGTGCTGCCAATGCTTATTATTAGCTAGTTAGCGACTAGAAGAATTTAAATAGAATTGTGGATGCTAATTTACAACAGTTATGCAGTCAAAAGGCTGATAAACAGCAACCTGCAATATAAAACGCCAGAGATGCTAATAAACGATTGATTTACTGCTTATACTAATGCTTATTGGTTACCTGGGTAAGCACATATACAACATGGAACATAGTACAAATTCTTAAGTTAGACTTTTTACGTCCTTTATATTACGCTTATCTTTCTCTTTCCTATGTTTTATTTTCTATTTCTGTCTCTCTCTCTCTCTCTCGCAAGTTTCTTAATTACAATGCCATATGCAGTTTTGAACGTTACCGAATCTATTTGTCTATTGACAACATTGTCCTCATCTTAGATTATAATGTAAAATGTTTCAGCTATTAGTCTAATGTTATGCTCAGTTATTTTCTCCACGATTTTGGAGAAGGAAACCAAATTTTTTCATAAATAAATGGAACAACATAAATCAAAGCCAAGGCAGTCGGCGGTACAGGTTTAATCCAACACACCATTGTAACAGGTCACGTTAATAAATTTGACGAAGCTTCCCTTTTAGCTTCTTTGCTTTGAGACTATCATTTAGCGAGGAACAAACGTGATTTTGCGCCGCAACAATTAACTATACACACCTGGAAACCAGAGTATCAATCCTCGATCAATAATTTCAGCCGTTTTTGCATGGTAAATCCGTTTTAAGCAAACTTTTCTCGGCAACGGAAGTTCATTGGATTTTGTTTTTTGCATAATAACATTCCCACTTGCTTCGCCCGAAACTCTTATCACCGCAACACCACATTTGCCGGCACCTTTGGTTAAATTGGTTATTCGATTGTAGAATAAAATTATTCAAACAAATCTTATGTACTTCATATAATTACCGGAAGATAGCCCAAAAATTGTAGATCTTGAAGAGAAAAACCTTTCATTTAGCTTCTGCAGTGGATACAGCAACCGAAACATCTTCAACACCATAATGTTTTGATTTGTGTGGTTTTGTTTACAATCACCCGGGATCCCAGATATGCAGATTTATCTGCTTCAAATTTCATATATAGGTACATTTCAATTTGGGGTTTTCACAGATTTTGTGCTAATGATGATACGATTGAGTTTTCGAAAACCTTTTCCTTATACGTGTGGAATTTTCCGAGTGATTGTGTCGAAATAAATGAGAACCATTTTCGCAATTTTGAAGCAATATTGGTGTGATTTTGGCTATTCGTGTAACTTTATAAATGTCCATATATATTTGGCATCTCTGCAATTTACTAACAGCTGATTGAAAACACACTAAATTTGTGTTAACCCGTCATTACATTAAAATAACTAAAACTGCTTTACTGAGAATCAAACGAGATTTAAGTTAAATAGAGAAATTCTCTTCAACAACATTCCAATTCCATGCCCAGAAATCTTCCATGGTCTGTTAACATGCGTATGCCTCGAAAAACTTATAAAAATTGTGCGCTTGTTTTCCTACCGAAACACCAAAAAGACAATTTAAATAATTGGAGGGTTAATGCATGAACCAATTTAAAACTTCGGCATCGAAATTAGTTCACTAGAGCCACCTATGCGGAAGAAAAAACTATGTTTCATCACCTTACTACGGGTTTGAATCTTGTCTACTTGGTTCCAACCGTGTATCCCTATCTACAAGAGAGGGACCACCTGGGATTGCTTTTGTGCACCAAACTGTCACTGCAAACTGGGCAAGCTTGAAAAGAAAACGAAAACAATCAACCTGCCACTGAGCTGGCTTCTCGCTCAGGTTCCAATCCGATACATTTTGATAAACAACGATCACATCCTACGAGGATATAAGAAAAGTTCATATTGGTCATATTTTCCTTCTTCTTCTTCTGTAAAAGTGTGAGGGCATTGTCATTGAGTTCCTTGAACGCATTTTGGACTACTTGGCGCAATGTATGCAGGACAGGAAGTAAAGATTCCAGGTGTGAAGCAAAACCACCCTGTCAAGAAGGCTGGAAGGCTCCTAGCGGAAGCTGATCCTTGAGCCCATACACAAAACGACAAACATTACAACATAGCATGGCACAGCATAGCAAGTAGCAACAACGTCCCTCTCCCGACCAAAGCGAAAGCTCTGGGAAAGAAGTTGTGTGCAAGTCCGGCATTGTTATCCTTTGTCTTGCACACAAGTTTGCGTACAATATTCCAATGGCAAGGAGCTTTCTGTTGATATTTTACGTTGGTGAACCGTAAGATTTCTTTATGAAAAATTATAAAAAAGAATCGCAAATTTATTTCGGCTGTCGAACTAGATTCGACGTTAGGGTTGCCAAGTGGCCGGTTTTTGGCCGGCCCGACCGGTTTTTCACCTGCAAAGCCGGTGGCCGGTCAATCCTGCAAAAAGGCCGGTTTTCTGACACATGAAGCCGGATTGGTACTTTTTGCCGGATTTGTTAAATTTTCTGATAAATTTGTTAGCAATTCTGAGTAGTGGATCATTGAAGATAGCCAGTTTTGCAGTGACAATACTTTGCTTCTGACGGTAATTAAATTGTCCACCAGCATCAGAAGCAACTAGTTGTTATCGAGCCAATAGTGCAGTAAGCTAAAGCTGATTTTTCATATTTCTTGTCTTAAAATATATTGACTGAAGTTTTTGGAGCGTCTTAGTAGAATACGAAACCTAAAATTAAAAAAGAAGAAAACTTATCCAATTTAATTCTACTATGTATATTTTATTCACGACAGATACGTATTTCGCCTACGACTTGCCGGCTTCCTCAGTGTCTGTTTTCGATCTCGAAAACAGTTCAAAGACAGACACTGAGGAAGCCTGCAAGTCGTAGGCGAAATACATATCTGTCGTGCATAAGTTATACATAATATAATTAAATTGGATATGTTTTCTTCTTTTTTAATTTTAGGTTAAAATATATTATTTTGGTTAAAAAAGTTGGTTATTAGCCACGTAAGATTATTCCCATTTGTACTTAAAATTACTCAAAATCAATTAAAATATCCTACTCTAGATTAAACGCTAAAAATATAACTAAAAATCGAGTTAACCTACTATTTGTTGTAACCGGATAAAAGCAAAAGATATGCGGTATTAACTGAAACGTGGCCAACTTATATCTCTTCTTAGTCCTAGAAGCTGAAATTAAATATAAATTTCTGGAAAGAAGAATGACTAAACGTAAGCTATTAAACACAATTTGTATAACTAAAATCTATAGCTTCTATATTATCGCAGGATATAAAAACATAACCTATTGCGAATCTCGGAACATCCTCTTTCTTCTCTGTCATCGAAAAGTAACAGCCTGAAACTGAAACAACCAAAATGGCTCTTTTGTGTGACCATTTTCCATTTTCTGCTGCAAACTGATTCAAATGAGCGGCACGTTGATATCACGACGAGCAATCGAGTCAATCAGGCGAGTAGAGCGGTCGAGTCAAGCAGCTGAGTCGAGCAATCGAATCGAAATGTCGAATTGAGCATTCAAATCGAGCTGTCTAGTCGAGTAGTTGAATTAAGCTATTCAGTCAAGTAGTCCAGTCGAGCTGTCTAGTCGAGATGTTTAGTCGAGCTGTCCAGTCGAGCTATCCAGTCGAGCAGTTAAGTCGTGCTGTTAAGTCGTGCTGTTAAGTCGTGCTGTTAAGTCGAGCTGTTAAGTCGAGCAGTTAAATCAAGTGGTCCAATGAAGCAGTTGAATTGACCAATCGGGTCGAGTGGTAAGTCGAGCAGCCGATTCGAATAACAGTGCCGATTCGAGTTATCAGTTGAGTTGAGCTTAGGCGAGTAGTTCAGTCGAGCTGATGAATCGAGCAGTCCAGTTGAACAGTTGAATCGAGCAATTGAGTCGATCAATTGAATCGAATAGTCTAGTCGAGCAGTTGAATTGAATAATCTAGTCGAGCAGTTGAATCAAGCCGATCGAGCAAGTAGTCCAGTCGAGTAGTGTACTCAAGCAGTTGAATCGAGTAGTAAGTCGAGCGGCCGATTTGAAGAGTCGAATCCAGCAGTCGAATCGGGCAGTTGAGTCGAGTAGTTCAGTCGAGCAGTTAAGTCGAGTAGTTCCATCGAGCAGTTCAGTCGAGTCGAGTAGTTGAGTTGGATAGTCCAGTAGAGCAGTTGAATCGAGTTGAGCTGTCAAGTCGAACAGTTAAATCGAATAGTAAGTCGAGCAGTTGAGTCGAGTAGTTCAGTCGAGCAGTCAGGTCGAGCAGTTCTGTCAAGCAGTCGAGTAGAGTATTTGAATTTAGCAGTACAATCGAACAGGTGAAGTCGAGTAGTTGAATCAAGCTGTCCAGATAAGCAGTCCAGTCGAGCAGTTAAATCGAGTAGTCTAGTCGAGCAGTTGGGTTGAGTAGCTAAGTCGAGCAGTGAGATCGAGCAGTTGAATCAAGCTGTCCAATCAAGCAGTCCAATCGAGCAGCAGAGTCAAACCAAACAATCCAGTCGAGCAGTTGGGTCGAATAGTAAGTCGAGCAGTCGAGTCAAGTAGTCCAGAACCCATTGCTACGAAAACATGACGTCCTGTCAAGGGCCTGTTTATAGTTACCGCTAAGCTTCTTATGACGTACTGTCAGAGATCTGGTTTTGACTACAGACAAGGCTCTCATATACGTAGGAGAAGAATAGTTTCAGAACTGACGAACTGACAAGACATATAGAAGAAAATCCTTTAAAAACCATTGTCCTACACATTTTGCTTGCACACTAGCACCCTCTGTTATGCATGTTGCGGAGTAGTTTGCATTTGCAGGGTTTTATGCTGCAGGATTTTTACATTTGTATGGTTTTATACTGAACACTCGCGCACCGCGGTGTGGCCATGTTGCGAAACATACTTTTTTGAAAAATGAGTGATTTTTTATTGGACGATGGAATTAACTCGAGTGTCTCGTCTGTTTGTCTGTGGTTTCAGTTTACCATAGAAATACCGATGACAACAAGGAGGAATTCAATACACAATTGGATCGTGAATACGACCGTTGCGCTGCCCAAAACATGATATCAAGATCGTCATCGGAGATTTTAATGCTCAGGTCGGCCAAGAGGAGAAATGCAAACTGCTGATTTGAGGGTTCAGCGTACACCCGCTGATCAAAGAAATGGGCCTAAGGCTTCTCGGCTTTGCCACCTCCAAGAGCATGGTCGTACGTAGTATCTTCATCCAGCACATACTCCTGCACAAGGGCACCTGGAGGTCACCAAATCAACCAGAAACCCAGATCGACCACATTTTGATCAACTGTCGGTTTTTCTCAGACATCATTGACGTCATATCCTATCGAAGCGCTAACCACTGACGAACTGACATGACACATAGAAAAAAATCCTTCAAATCCATCATCCTACGCATTTTGCTTGCACACTAGCGCCCTCTGTTATGCATGTTGCGTAGTAACTTATATTTGTAAGGGTTTATACTGTGGGTTTTTACATTTGTACGGCTTTATACTGAAAACTCGAAGCTGTTTGTCTGTGCACCAACGTTGACTCGGACCACTACTTAGTGATGGTTAAGAAGATGCACCGAAAACTCTCCGTGGTGAACAACATTCGGTACCGACGCCAGGCTCGATTAAATCTCGTGCGGTTGTAGCAGTCAGATGTCGCCTAAACTATGCGCATCCATTCGAAGCTGAGCTGACGGAAGAGGACAAGTTGGACGAAACTCCTCTCGTGAGCTGTTGGATCACAATCAAAACAGTCATTAGCAGTTTAGTGGAGAGCTCCATCGGGCACGTGGCACGGAATCCGCGGAACGACTGGTTTGGCGATTGATATAGGAGGGTGATGGATGAGGATACCTTAGCAGCACAGTTTTTATAAAGTAGTTACAGTAACTGCTATATGATACAAGTCATTACTAAGTTATTTAAACTAAATTTGGTAGAACCGTGCTACTTGGGTAACGTTGTGCTGGCGGCAAAGATGCACAGTGCTACATATCATAACGTGGTAAAACACAGATAGAAGAAAATGTAGTGAAGCCAAATCTTTCAGCCCAGTAAACCATTTGGTTTGTATATCTCAATTACAACTGAGATATACGAAATCGTATCTGAACGAAAAAGTTATATTTCACGCCATATAAGAACATATATGTACCAAAGTGGAGGCGATATACATGTGAAAATTTTGACAACTATTTGTAATTCAATTTAGCGTAGTTTTTATAACACGCAACTAAATACTCCTGAATATATGATTAAGATATAATCAAATATTGCAATCGTCTATACTGCTTTATAATTCACAGTCATGAATTGTATATGAAGACACGCACGACTGCAAAACAACTTATTGTTCACTTCGGTTTGACATACTCTAATCATTATACAATTCCAATGTGAAATTGACATGAAAAAGATTTAATGTGCACTTTCTATTACGATTTTGTGTTATCTGGGAGGAGAAAAAGTGCTGCATGGAAAGGCAGAAGTATGTGAATTTGAAGCGGCTGTATCGTTCTCTGGAAATGCAAAATTTCTGCCAGAAACTGAACGGATCTCATGAAGGCTTTATGGTGCGAGCCAAAATGTCTCGGAATAAGAATGACAATATTTTGACGAGCGTTCCTGGGGTGACCAAGAGGTGGAAGCACTATTACCGTTCTTCATGCCGCCTACAAAGTGCTGTCCCAAATCATTTTCCTCCGATTATCACCAATTGCGTACATATTTGTGGAAATTTATCAAGCCGCTCACGTTGAAGGACGGTCAGCAACGGATCAAATATTTGCATTGCGGCAGATCCTCCAAAAATGCCGTAAAAACAGAGTTCTCACACAAAATTCGTTCGTTGACTTCAAAGCTACATATGATACCATCGTCCGAAACAAGTTATGGAAAATCATGGATGCGAATGGCTTCCCCAGGAAGCTTTTCAAACTACCGACCATCAGTATGCCAGATTAAAGCGCGAAACAGAAAAGATTGGTTTAAGGGTAAATGCGTTTAGAACAAAGTACTGGCTGGCCGGCGGAACCGAGGCCGACCAACGCCACTTGGACAGTTGTGTCCAAACCTGTTGTGACGATCTCCGGTGACGACACCCCAAGGTTAAGCGCCGACCCTGAAAAGCAGGATTGGCACCAACGGGAATACAGTAATACAGCCTTAAAATTTTTATTTGAGCACAGACTTCAGCATTAAGGTATTTAGGTTTGTGACCCAAACAGCAATGGCATCAAAAGGGCGAAATGGTTAATACCTTGCGTTGCAATTTCTGCCTACTCTTTAAAATGTAAGCTGCCTTAGTTTTAAGTTTTTGTGATGATTTTCTTAGGCAATTATGCTGAAAAAGTGAAAGAAGGGAAGAAAGAAATTGAGCGGCATACCGACTATCATAAATGTACTCTGCCGACCGTGTAGATAAGCTCCCAAATTGTTAATCGCTAATAACATTATGTGTTGCATTACATTAGCGTGTCATTGTCATATCCAGCAATTTTTGGTCCTACATTCTTAAATGAATTTACCCGTAAATTGGTTGAAATTAGCTAAAACATGGTTAAAACTACTCAAAATGCCCTTAAAGAGTACAAAATCAGATTTTGAGTAGTTTTTCAACCAAAAAATTGATAGTAGGAACTTAAAAGTGCGTTATTTGACACAGAGAATAATTCAATTATCGGTTGCAAGTAGCCAAAATTAGTTGAATTTTTTACCCAAAATTTGAGTTTGTACACTTTAGGGCGTTTTGAGTAGTTTCAACCAAGTTTTAGCTATATCCGACCTATTTACAGGTAGAATCATTTAAGAGTGTACTCAAAAGACATATACAGAAATCCCTCGAATAAGGCGATGAGTGGTGCTCTAGGCCTACCGCGATATCTCAGCTGTTCATTAACCAATAAAGTTGATTCTTGGTCATTGATTGGGTTATAGAAGATACTAAAAATGTACCAAATTAACTGTATTGGTTAATGGACAACTAAGGACTTAGCGTGGGCGTACACACAACCCACCGCCTTATTCGGAGAACTGCTGTATATTACAAGGAAAAGTTAAGTTGAAAACGGTTTAATTCTTAATAGATATGGACACTCTGTAAAAATTACGATGTCATCGTTTTTAATAAACTTCAGCAGTTTTTATCGTACTTTGTTTGATTCAATATCCTTAACATATATAGAAATATCATTGAGAAACGAATTTCTGCACTTTGGGTACAGCAAATGACAGTCTGTGCCCGATTTTCCTAGTTGTTCCGCAGTTTCATACTTAACTCTCATGGTGCGTTCGTTGTGCTCGAACGACTTATGTTCGGAGGGGCTAAACAATGAAAAGAATCACATCATTAGGGTTTGCAACACAAAACATTTGACATATTCTTACCTCAAAATGAAATAAATTATTTCTGCATATAAATTTTCCTCTATACTATGAAAAGGACTATGAGCCAATTCGCAAACACTTTTCACCAAACAATCTTCATCGTAACCAGCAATTTTCAAACCCTCATCCAGCGCCTGGTAAACGTCTCCGGCGCTCAAATGTCTTTTGGATCGACGTTTTCGAGCAGCTCTAGCACTGATGACCTCCGTCGGCAGAACACGTCCTTTGATGACGCCGGCCATCGCCCGGGCCCAGGTGGGAAAGCTATAAAAATCTTTCAACCGATAGGGTAACCCATAGTTCACCTGAAATCCTAGATTAACACCCAATCGTCGATACGGATATACTTTTTTCGGTGTGAACAGCGGTCCTCCTGAACTTAAACATATCGACAGTTGCAACGTGGTTTGCGGCGGATACAGTAATGTTCGTTCCTGGCCGACGTCTCGTGATAGACTTTCATTGTAAGAATAACAATTTACGAAAAAAAGTAAATTAAAGCACAACACAATAATGACATTCCACAAGAGCAAATCCATAATACTGGGTTTCACTTGTAACGAGAAACTCCTTGACAATGGTTGATGGTCGTACTGGAACGTGCGTGATTGAATTGCGATTAGCTTTTATTAGTTCAAAAGTGTGAACGGGATTGTACGCGTGGCCTAACGGAGCTCACCATCGAAACTTTCCACCTTTTAGTGACACCATTTCGCTTTCAAGCATTCGATTGTTTATTATAATATTTACATGTTAAATCATTCAGTATTATTCAGTAGCAGACTCGTAGAAAGTTTGGACGGTGGGTTCGGGCACCTTTCAGCTGCTGATGATATTTCATGATTTACGTGTTTGATTTGGACATTAAATTGATCAGTTAATGCGTTTTGATTGAAAGCGCAAGTCATGCTTCGTATGTTCATCAGTACTTTTCAAGCCAAGCTTATAAGATTCGGTACAGAAGCTACATAATCACGTGGCTTCTCTTCATGTAGCTTTTTCTTCTGAACTCATTACTTTAAACACTTTTCGGTAAATAGGCGAATTCACAGTGTTCTTCGTGTAGCCGAGCTTCAATTTCTTCTAGTACCAAATAGTTGATGTAATATCTTCCTCTTATCCAATGTTAAATGCTAACTAACTTCATGAATCATGAAGGATTCAAGTCTAGAGAACACATTCGTATACCACAGTTCTATAAAAAAAAATTAAAGCTTTCCGATTTTGTGAAATTGTGTGTAAATATTCTATTTCGGAAAAATTTAGACCCGTCTTTTTATTTGGTACTTAGATGGTCTGCTTCTGTTTAAAACTGTCTGTCTGTTTGTTTAAATATTGAACTACTAAACCGATTTTTGAAAGATATTTTAAAGAGTTTTTATTAAAACTACTGCATTGAAGCTCAAAACTTTTCATAGTTACAACATTTAAAAAAAAATTTTTTTTTTTCAATGTACCATGAAATTTATGAAACCAACCATGAACAAATAAACACAAAAAGGACCCTATCTCTTATACTTTTCATTTGTAAAGTCGAGACTTATTTACATAACATATCTTAAATTCGGACAACTGTAACTGTAACTGCAAAGTTTAGTTATAGAATTTACCTTCCTATATGTCTCAGCTAGAGTTTTGACTTGTATCTCTTTTCCTGCAGTCAAGCATTATCTGTCTATACGACTAGTATTTTGTTGTTCAGCAAGAAAGTTTCACCGAAATCGAAACTTTCGACTTGGTCGAGCCATCTAGCAAGATGAGTTTCTCTGTTTCTGGTGCCGGAGGGATTGATGATGATAACCGTTTTCACTACACTATCGTCCGGCATCCGTACTACGTGTCCAGCCCACCGTAACCTACCGTCCTTTGATAAAATATCTCCAGGTAGAGCCCGTATCTCGTGACTAATGCGCGTCCGCTGCTCTTCATTTTCACGTTCACTTCCGCACACGGCAAGGGCGTATGTCATCCGCGAGTAACGTCCCAGCATCAAGTTCTTGAAGAACTGTGGGTCTAATAAGGATTTTGAACATTGTCAGATTTGTACACCGCAAGCTTCTTGGTCGTAGCGTTTAGCGAAGGGTAAAGTATTCCCGATCACCTGCTCGAATGCAATGTTGGATCTCCTTACTTGGTTTGTTATCCACAGTCACCAGCGTTCTCAAAAACACGAATACATCTACCACTTCTAGTTTGTCGCCGCCAACGATTACCGTGCGCGTTTGTCTCCTTTGAGTCTCTATTTTTTCATGTATTTGGTCCTCGACGCATTTATTTTAAACTCAGTTCTAGTTACCTCCGCTTTAGGTCTGGCGTAGCCTGCTTTAGCCGTCGCAAAGTTTCTACTTATGGCTATAATATCGAAGAGATCCACGAAGTCCAGGAGTTAGCTACCTTTACTAATGATGGTCCAGACTCAGCTAACGAAAACACTCTCAAATAGCTTACTATTACCTAAAAGAAAGTGACCTTGTTTACTTTTTGTCACATTTTTCAGTAGTTCACTAGGTTTTTACTGTCGTTAGTACCCATTTATTCAATCAGTGCTGTGGCGGATCTGAAAATATTAGAAGGCTTTAAACTAACGTCTTTCATAAATAGCAATGATTCGACAAAACAGGGTGATTCAAACAGATCTGAGCGTATTGTTACCCATTTCGAAAGAGTAATAGAAATTAGGTTAAAATAATAAAAAAAATCCTTGCGACTCCAGAAAATAATCCTGAAATTAAAAATAAATAGTAGGTATAAATGGTTTGAAAATTGTGTGTAGCACAATTAATGCTACATTGCTACGGTAATGGTAAAACTAGAAATAAACCTTATGTAAACTAATAATAATGATTATTTCTTGGACCGCACAGCCAAAAGTGACTTTTACATTTCTTGAAGTTTTGCTACGGTTTGAGGCTGTTTTGCCCTTTGGAAAATCTCTGGTACAAAATTCATAATTTTTGTGTCCTTCAAACTCTTCGAAAATTTGCCCTATCAAGCAATTTGTGGAACCTGAAAGAGCATGTATGTAAACATTAATTAAGGAAAATTTTCAACGAGTCGGTATTATCGACCCTGTTTGCGAACAAAATAAGTAAAACCAACATAAACAGGATCACTGGATCACTTTTATGCTATCATGCTTGTTAAAGAATTATTCACACGGTATTTTTGGAGCGTCGGACGTTATTTTCACCGCGTTATCATCTGTTTCTGAATCTGAAAAGTTGAAAAATTCATTGCAGCAAAAAACTCAATGAGATTTCAAGCACAAGAAATTTCAACCTTGATCAGAAGCGCCGAACTCACATATGAATTTCTCTCGCTATTATATGCGATGTCTCTGTTGCTAAGCGATGTGAACCAAATTCAGCTGTGAGTATTTTGCTTACTTCTTCCACAGCTGGCATTTCATACAACGAACCAGAGAGCGAAAGGGAATTAACCACCAGAGGAAATATCAGCAACGAAAAAGCTAGCACTCATTCATGAATTAAGATGGCAAACAAATTGGCAGAATTTACATTTTTCCTTCGCGGGAATCGACATTTTCTTAACTAGAAAGTAAAACGCCTAATAAGAATTAGATAAACATGTAGTTTAAATGTGTGTTTTAGTTTAACTTATTTATTTAGACGATTTTAGAGATTTTAACGATTTATTTAGAGATTCATTCTCTTTCGCTCACTCACAGTTACGTATCGCACGAGAGAATCCCTATGCTGTTCAACAACGAATTTGTATGTATATGTGTATAGCTCCGGGTAGCAGTTGAAGCAAAGCAGAATGTGATCAAGCGGGAAGAAATACGTGTGAGTTTTGTGCTTTTTGCTATGCAAACAGAAAAACTCACGCGTGAGTTTTTTTGCATAGGATCAAGTTGACATGATTCACAGTTGATTTTGATTTTTGATGAGTTTTGAGATTTCGAGTTTTTATCAACACTGCCGCTCAGCACAAGTTTGATGATCCAGAGGAAGTAAAGATGCAGAAACTTTCATAGTTTGCCAAGAAATACATGATTTTGCCAAGAAATACATCATGTGGCAAACGGAGTGCGCCGTTCGTGACTATCGGGACTGTAAACGGGCAGATCTACCTCAAGGAGTGTTTACAGAAGCATCTGTCTTCTCTGTCGAAGCAATACGAGGGTCCTACGATCTTCTAGCCGGATCTGCCTCCGTGTCAATTATCAAATGCCAAAAGCTTACTAATGGGTTATATTTTGTTGTCTGAAAGTTTGAAAAGGATCGGTCAAATAGATGATTTTCTACAGCGTTTTTTCCGTGGTGCAATTTGATGTGGGTGATTTGACACCCTTTAGGTTTTGCACCTTATAATGAATGAAGTTCAACAAAGGACTATCAATCATCTATACTCTATAGTAAATAGTGGTGTTGCTTATTTTGTTTTTTGTTTGATCAAAGTTATTTGTTAACTACTTGCCAATTGATGTTTTTTATTGAATAGTTATTTAGGCATTCCAAAAAAATCGGCCTTTCATGATTCGGCCTTTTGTGGCCGATAAGAAGCTTATCGGTATCTAAAAACAGGCCCCAGGCAGGAAGTCATGCTTTCGTAGCAATGGGTTCTATTCTCAGTCACCTCACTGGTCAACCGGTCGACTAGACTGCTCGATTTGATTGCTCGACTGGAATGCTTAACTGAACTGCTCGACTGGACTGTTGGATTGCTCGATTGGACGATCGACCTGACCGCTTGACTGAACAGCTCCACTCCCTATTTCTACCACTAGTCCAGTCGACTCAACTGCTCGATTCGACTGCTCGGCTTACTAGTCGACCTAAATGCTCGATTCGACTACTCGATTTAACTGCTCAACTGGACTACTTGACTGAACAGTTTGATTCAACTGCTCTACTTAACAACTCGACTCGACTACTCGACTACACTGTTCGATTCGACTGCTCGATTTACTACTCAACCAGACTGCTCGACTAGACTACTCGATTTAACCATTCGACTTGAAAGCTCGACTGGACAGATCGACTCAACTGCTCGGCTGGATAACTCGACTAAACGGCTCGACTGGACTGCTTGACTGAACAACTTGATTTAACTGCTCGACTAGTCTGGTCAACTCGACTGTTCGGTTCGACTGCTCGACTGAGTTGCTTAACTCGACTGCTTGATTCGACTGCTCTACTCGCCTGCTCAACTCGATTGCTCGTCGCTCATTTGAATCTGATCGCGGTAGAAAATGGACGGCTCAGAGTTACTCACACAAAAGAGCCATTTTGGCCACCTGTAGAATCAGTAGCAGTCACAAAGATAATATACGTGCAACGTGAAGCAGAATACATTGGAAATCCCAAATCTTTAATTTACTGCTTATGTTAATGCTTATTGGTTACCTGGGTAAAACTTTACAAGAACTGCTTGTTCAATGTTAACAGGATTTGTTTTGTTGATTGTTTTGACAGCTACTAAGCTTCTACTGCTGTACAATGACTCGAAACGGAGGAAATAACAAGTGTGATTCTATTATCACGTTAGTTGAATGTTGAAAATGATGCCAGTCGAATATTGAATGTTGAGAAAAGTTTTCTAAGAAGAACTTTACCAACGAAAAGTAATTACTAAGATTTGCCGCACCAAGAGATTTTTGAAGTTTCATTCCTTTTTTATGTTGGTACACAATGATGGATAAATATCAGATATTTTCCAGAAGACCAGGTATTTGAGAAAAAAAAACTTCGAAATAAAAAAAATACACTTACCGCCGTGATAAAATATTAAATAAAAATTGTAATTGAAGCCCGCCTCGCTCAATTGCCACAGTTCAACTGTACACCCGCGATAAAAAAAGTTTCCTGGCAGATGTTATTTCAGATAGGTTTAACCGGATGAAAGGCAAAATTCCCCAAATGAGTTAGTTTCATTTATATCAACGTATAAATGGCATCCTAAAATAGAACATGTAAATTACTGCTAATTTTGGAATTTTACGCACCTGTAGTAAACCTAAACCATCATTTTTGTATTACGGTGTAAAGTGATGACCGATACCTTTATTGCAACGTGTGATGAAATCTGCTGAGCCGAATAATTGAGGTGATTTCATGATGGGGTTATTTTTTGCAAAACCGCGTTTTCTCTTGTTCACTCAAGTCACTTTTTACGTGAACAATTGCGAAATTCGCGTAAAACCCATGGTAAAAATTCTGAAGTTGGCGTGAAAAGGCAAGTTTATTCCGAAATTCGCGTAAAATTAGTCGTGTAAAAAGCGACTTCAGTGTATTGTTGATTCAAGTGCTGGGAAGTCAGACTTTCTTAAACAAAATACAAAAGATCTTGAAATTTTCTCGAGTAGACTTTTTTCATAAGTTCGTAGAAATAAAAAATTTTGAAAACCTTTATCTTAAAAATTAAAGGGTGTCCCACATCAAATTGCACCACCGAAGAAACGCTGTAGAAAATTACCTAATTG
Organism: Sabethes cyaneus; assembly: GCF_943734655.1. NCBI lineage: Eukaryota > Metazoa > Arthropoda > Insecta > Diptera > Culicidae > Sabethes > Sabethes cyaneus. The sequence goes on from NC_071355.1 coordinate 90,582,159, forward strand.
ACCGATCCTTTTCAAACTTTCAAACAATAAAATATAACCCATTAGTAAGCTTTTGCCCAGTAAACCATTTGGTTTGTATATCTCGATTGCAACTGAGGTATACGAAATCATATCTGAACGAAAAAGTTATATTTCACGCCATATAAGAACATATATGTACCAAAGTGGAGGCGATATACGTGCGAAAATTTTGACAACTATTTGTATTTCTATTTTGCTCAATTTTTATAACACGCAACTAAATACTCCTGAATATATGATTAAGATATAATCAAATATTGCAACGCATATTGCAAATATTGAAGACACGCATGACTGCAAAGCAACTTATTGTTCACTTCGATTTGACATACTCTAATCATTATACAATTCCAATGTGAAATTGACATGAAAACGATTTAATGTGAACTTTCTATTACGATTTTGTGTTATCTGGGGGGCATATTTGTTTCATTCAACATCAATACCACAACCGTATGCTCGCCCCCTTACGCTTAACTCCACTAAAAAAGTTTTGTACAACCTAGCTGCAGCTTCATCTGTACGGAAATCCACTTTTTCTACATGTCTTCCTCAGGCTTGACCTCCTTGGGATGCTTCCGTGATGCCTGCTTCATAATAGCCTAGTATTTTTCGATAGGCCTTAGTTCCGGTGCGTTGGAGGCGTTCATGTCCTTGGGTACGAAAGTGACTCCGTTGGCTTCGTACCTCTCCAAGATATCCTTTGAATATTGACACGAAGATGGATCCGGCCAGAAGATCGTAGGGCCTTCGTGTTGCTTCGACAGAGAAGGCAGATGCTTTTGTACACACTCCTTGAGGTAGATCTGTCCGTTTACAGTCCCGGTAGTCACGAACGGCGGACTCCGTTTGCCACATGATGTATTTCTTGGCCAAATCATGTATTTCTTGGCAAACTATGTAAGTTTCTGCATCCTTACTTCCTCCGGAACATCAAACTTGTGCAAGGCGGTCCGCTTTGACGAAAGTCTCATCATTCATGATGAGAGAATTTAGGATTTTCCAGGTGCTTGCCCAAAATAAATTTGCGATGTTGCTTTTCGGGTGACCCGCGATTTTTCCAATTTTCTAAAAACAGATCGCGATAAAAATAGAGTGTAAACAATACACTCTAAACTGCTTGTACCCAAATTTTCAAGAGAAAATATCCAATGGGTAATTTTCTACAGCGTTTCTTCCGTGGTGCAATTTGATGTGGGACACCCTTTATCTATTACTCACAGTTATGGCCTTAAATGAAAGAAACATCAGTACATTCACGTGCCTAGTGACGGGACCTTGTTGAAGTAAGTATATATCAACTTCCATATCTTGATTTCATTCAAAGTGATATCTGTTGCTTAAGCAATGCAGAAAGTAACTTTTCGGAACGAAGAATGCATTGAGCATATTTGCAGTGGCTCTAAGTGGCTCCTCTGATTTTCATGTCATCATCGTACTCGTGACAGCCCTCTACAACAGAAATGTTGCATATGAGAAGTCGCGGATCGGAACTATTGAATAAAAACTAAGCAATTAAATTTGGACTACTGTTGTAAACTCGGAACGTGAACTTTAAGGAACATTTCTGGATAAGGAGCTTTCCGGATTGCAATCCAACCTCGTATCTTTGAAATCGCGACGCTGCAGGAGCTTTGTTGGACAGAACAGAAGTAGAAAGCGAAAATCGAACGCAACTTTCTAAAGGTAATGATGTCAAAAACATTTGTGAAGGCCAGGAGTTGGCTAATTTGCTAAAGATCGTTCCTCTCGTTTCGATGCTTGCTTGCCAGATCACAGATCACACCTTCAATACCAATGTTGAATAACATACAGGACAGTCCATCCCCTCACCGCAACCCTTTGCGCGACTCGCAGGGACTCGAGACTGTCCACGAAAAACACTCCTCCCAAGGAACAAAACGGCAGCACCTAAAAGACTAGATGTGGAATAAGAGTTGTGTAGTAGCATCCGGTGCTGAATAAACGAATTTGCTGAAGTACATGTTTTGTGAACGTCATATCCCATATTTTTTCTAGCTTCTAACCAACATCTACGCTGTTTCGAACGTTGTTATGTAAGTGTGGAACAAGAGTTGAATGAACGTTATCCAAATGTATCAGCAGCACCGCTAAGAGCAAATGTGGAATACTGGTTGCTTAAAGGCATCTAAGACAATGCATGTCGAATAAGTGCTGTGCAAACGTATCAGCAGCACCGCTAACAGAAGTAGAATAAGAGTTGCTTGAGGGCAACAAATAACATAAACTACACCATGAAATTATTATTATATTCACTTTATTACACATGTTGCTTCCTGACATGTGACATAAATGCTGTAGCACATCACTAGCAGCAGGGTGACTTTGATCAATCAGCATCAGTTTAGCCGGAAAACAGTTCCCGTGCATTATCTGCTATAGCTGTACGCGCTCGGCTGTATCTTATGCTGCCTTGAAATCCACGAAAATATGATGGGCACGTTGTTCTCCAAACATTTCTGGACGATTTGTCGGAGAGTGAAAATTTATTCCATAGTGGCACGGGCCCCCCTCGCCTGATACTACCCTACGAATTGTTTTGCTATTGAGGATAGACGACGTAACAAAATCGGGTAGAGCACCTTGTAAGCGGCGATGATCAACGCAATGCCGTGGTAATTACAAAAATCGAACTGATCACCCTTTTTATAGATGGGGCACACCGCATCTTCCATCCGCTCATCCGGTAGCTTTTCCTCCTCCCCAATTTTTATCCCAAATTATCCAGTGAAGTGCCGTTGCAAGTGGTTCTTTGCCATTTGTGTAAAGTTCTGTTGTAGTTTTATCATTTTTCAGCTGACCGATTTATCGCTGGATCTCTTCGGATATTTTCGAGGGAAGCCGGTACACTGTTATCGTTTATAGGCACTCCTAGGTTAACTTCCGTTCCGTCTCCTTCTGTTATATCACCATTGAGATGCCCATCGAAGAACTATCGACCACCTGGGTTGTGACCAGATTACCCTTCTCGTCTCTACACATATCAGGCTTCGGTGTGTATCCTTTACACGTTAGGTTTACCTTCTCATAGAACTTCACCATCTATGGCTCGAGCGGCACGTTTTTCTCAATCGTGTTATAGTAAGCTCTTTACTATAACTTTACTTACTATATCTTTACTATCCTCCTTCTTGTGCTTTTTCCTCCTCAGAACCGTGGTCAACTCTTTCCGCGCTCGTGAATAGTTGGCCAAATTCTTCCTCGTGGCAACGCTTAGATAGCTTTTCCAAGCTGTTTTTCTCCTCTCCATAGCTTAATGGCATTCCCAGTCAAAAAAATCATTTCGTGCAATCGAGGTTCCTGCACCTAGCACCGCGGTTGCGGATTTATAGACGGCGGAGCGTGTCTTGCTCTATCCATTTTCGAAAGCCGAAGCAACTAGCTCCACAGAATGCAGAGCTTTATCTAGTACACGCGAGTAGTCCTCGGCAAATCTCGTGTTGCCTAATTACCGAATGTTTAACCGAGGAGGACGGTTTTGCTGCGAAGTTATTTGATAGTTTTGAGCGCATATGTACCGCTACTACATAATAATTTGAGTCGATAGCTGCACCCCGTAGGGAGCGTATGTCGAGAATGACCGTTCATCGACTTGGTTCAGTATCCGTTGATCAGGTGATCTCCAGATCACTTTGTGGATATCTGAGTGGGGAAAGAAAATGATCACCATCTGAGCACCAAGCCTCGGGAAGCTGCAAAGTTGATCGCTGACCGTTAAGGTTCATGTCGGTGTGCAGGCTAAGGGGCCCGATTACCGGTCTAGACATTGCTTCTCTGCCGATCTGGGCGATCATGTCCCCGATGACGATCTTTATGCTCCAGGGCGAGCAACTGTCATATGTTGCATTCTGGCGTGCACAACGCTTCCTTTTCGTCGTCGGGTCTACCTTCGTGTGGACAAAGCGCGTTTATGGTGGTGTAGTTGAAGAAACGACCTTTTGTCCTCTCCACGTCCTCTCGTTGATCGTTTTCAAGTCCATTACGTGATCTTGCATTCTTCCCATAAATATGAAACACGTTGGACGCTCCATCGCTCTGGTAAAATAGGACATTGCCGCCACGGATCCTCCACAGCTTCTCACCTTTGCGACAAATCACCTACGGTGCCACGATCCCAAACTTTCGGGGCTCTAACTGATCGAGCAGCACCCTATCGTCACTTACAAAATTAAGCGATCTGCAAATCCAGGTAGCAAGCAGCCACTTAATGTCACTGTTTTGTCGTTTTTGTTCATGCCGAATGTTCTGAGATGAATTTTCATGAACTTTTGTATTAGAATGGTTTAGAGCGGTTGCTTTACTAGGACCACGCAACCTAGTCTCGTGATGAGGCTGCCATCTTAGATTTATTGCCGAGACAACACATTTCGCAATGCAGCCACCCGCTCGGAATCAAACGCTGTCGTGAGTCGCTCCTAACCTGGAGTACAACTGCGCATTTGTTTGAGGAATCGTCAAGCCTTCGACAGACGCGCTTGACATGGGAAAAGGCACTCAAGGCTGACAAGGCTATCCCTTGTTGCTACACTTAGCGTTCGCATGAGTGACCCCTTCTCTGTCGGTATCCGACCTTAGCCGGGGTGGATTACCCGATCTTTGCTAAATTTGCTCGTATTCCGGTTGGTACCACTAGGAGGTAGGGGTAGTGCCGCACACAGTCATAGGTAAGATTTTTACAAAATTCCAATCCTAATTTTTAATCATTCTCGGGCTTTACAGAAATGGAACTCACATGAATAACTACATATCATTGCTTGAGAAGCTTCGTAATACGGCGTGGTTTTATTTCACATTTTTTTACTAAAATACTTACACAAAAAATATTTGGTTTTGGTAGTTTACCCTAGTCGACAAAATCGTTCGAGTTAAATTCACAAAAAGCAAGAGAAAGATTCAAAAGTAGAAAAAGCTCCAGTCGCTGTCACTTAGGACGGTTTAGCGTACACGAAAAATCAAGGTATTCTACAAAAGCAAGCATCATATCAGAAAATCTACAAAACTGATTTTGCTGCAAATATTGCAGTCGTATTGTAGCGCAAAGTTGCAAAATTTCAAATACTCTTTCCGAAAAACCAATTACGGTCTTTGACGTCTCATGTGAAACGTGTGATAGAGAATAATTTGGTTTTTGTGAATTTGACAAGATGCGTTCAATTTTGTCGATCAGTGATTGTTGAACGTTCATAATAAGCCATGTATGATTCCATTGAGTCCATTCAGAAAACAAAGTCATCGGACCAGATACTGTCCTTGCAGAATGGATACCTGTCCTCGCAATCCCCTGTATGCGCGTGAGCTTCGTCGTATGTTCGATGCGTATAATCAACCGGCAGGTCGTGTGTGGAAGGTAAACTTAAAAAAAGAAAACAAAATAAAATGGCAAACAATGTCGATTATTTCTTAAGTAATACCTAAATATAGCCTTGAGAATTTCCCGTAGAAACGATTCTGGTTTTTTCTGATTTTTCCTTTGACCGCTTTCACATAAAGCTCTTAGCACACAATGATGTCCATGTTTGCTCTGCCTGAAAGATGATTGTATAACAACAGTTGGATTGCTTTCAGTTTTCGATTTTCTACTCATCATCATGGTGACCTCACCCTTCTAAGAAAGTTTCAATTTTCCGGTACAACTGATGTCGCGTCGCTCGGTGATGCTCGAGGAAGTATTTGTCCTCCGGATGGGTATGCTCGTCGATGCTTCGTTTGCCAAACACGGGATAGTACCGTTTGCTGGTAATTGGATAGTCTGGTGGATGTCTTCGAATCCATGCCTGTATGTATCTGTGAATGAAGTGGTGGTTTCAAGTCAATTAATTCTGCTAGTTCAAACAGTAGCCAGGTTAAATTGATTGTCTTTTCGGTTCTACAATATGTGCCTCGGTTAGTTGCATCACAAAATGCTCTGTAGGAAGTATATCTGTGTAAAAATAAATTTATAATTTTGGATTAGCCGAATGCACCCGTTTATTGATCTATTTTATCAAATTTCAACTTGAAGGGATTTATGGCATAGAGTTACTCTTAAACACTAATCTATTTCTATAAGCTCTAGTCTTATAAATTATAGAATCATGTGCATTCAGCCTAGTTTTAGGAGATTTTTTTGGCATCATCCAATTCGATTTTTTTAACATTGTAAGTCAACTAATTAACTGTAGCAATTATTTTCCACCACTATGTAATTTTAACCCGTTTGAACTGATTGCATCCTACCTGCTAACGAGTCCACCCCAATCGTTTCTGGTTGAATTGAATGGCGGCACAAAACTCGGGGGAAAACTATCGTACAATGCGTTGCTATCCAGTTGTGGCCATGGCTTTGTTCCGTACTTATTATTTTGTCCTCCAAAAACGTTGTCGTTCCCGTTCGTGTAATAATTTATTCGATTTGAACCACCTGGCGCTGTTTGCTGCTGCGCGTGTGTATTGTAATAATTGTTCAAAATATTTTTCGTCCCACTTGTGCCGGCGTAATTACTTTGATTGTTCTGTGCGGTGTAATAGAACGAATGCTTATTGTATTGATCATAGGAGCTGGTGCTAGTATCGATTAGAGTCGTGCTATTAACGTTCTGATCCGTTCGACGCAGCAGAGATCCGCCGGCTATTTTCTCTCGAAGCAACCTAAGGACTTCGAATGGGGATACGTTTGGCAGTTGCCAGGCCGCGGCAACCGTCACGCCCACGGTGTACAGCAATGTGCTACCCACGATGGGAATAGTTTGATCGTAAACTGAGGAGAATGAAAGAATGCACAATATGAACTATTTTAATGTTCCACTTAATTATGTTCAACATTAGAAATATAATGTACACGATTATCCCAGAAAAAAACAACAACTGTTACTATTTCACCAAAGATATTAAATCCAATGTTCACCTCAAATATCAAACCGTTTCACTACTAACCTACTTGAAACGAACTTCCTTCAGGAAATGATAAAAATCGTCTTTTTCGTGATAAAAGTTTGCCTCCGCCATCATCCGGATTCCTACCAAACTGATTTTGGCGGTATCTTTCGCTGGTTTCATCAATCGTTTCCGCGCACACTTGTCCCAATTGAACGATTGTCAATATTACGATGCAATAAATATTCTTTTTTTCAAACCTCATCTTCTTAAGTTTGGCTTTACAACTACTTGTACTTTAATTTGTTATAACTAAAATTTAATTTATTTATTTTGATGAATACACTATTTCCGGTTATTCAAACATAATTCCTGGTTCAAATTTAACGCAGAATTAAAAAGGGCTGAATACAGCTGAGCGGATAGAACGGTCAGTTCTGAGACATGGATCGAAAATAACTAAACTAAACATCATTCTTTGCATGTCTCTGGATCCGTGTTGGGCAACGTATCAACGTGCCACTTGGAAACCGGGAGCGAGAATTATGAATGCAGTGTGAAATGGGAAAGATGCCAGTCAATGGTGCAGCTTGATCTGGATAAATGTTAATAAAACCGGGTTTGTAGGATGAAAAATAGGCACAGCAGAAACTTTCCACCGGTCGGTGTTCTGGTTTATTTAGTGACTTGACGACTACTTTCAGCTGTGCGAACATTGCGGAATTAGCACATGTCAAATTGGTATATTGGGTTCGTTCACATACTGCAGAAAGGAACACATCGAAATATATAGTTTAAGTTATTTTGAATCGTATAGTGAATTTTGAACGTCCGGAGTGTAGTAAAAATTTCCATTGATGTCTGGAGTCCGCGTGTCAGCTATACGTAACTGTGCCTGAATGTGTCTCTCTCATTCTCTTTTCTATTCCTATCATCATCATCGATTCATTTTTATGCACCATGGACCATGGTACCATAAAGGAACCAACGATGACTTCTTGTTTTATCACTAATTTGCCAAAAAAATACCTGACAATAAACTGTGCTTGGGCTCAATTTTTTTTGTTAGGTTATAGTCACTTTAACAGCTTGGGTCATTCGTGACTTCTGCGGAGTTGGGATTTGAACGCAGGTCCTCGACGTGAGAGGCGTGTTTAACTTGAGAAAACAGTTTTTCTGAATTATTTACGTGATAAACTCCGAGATCCTCGACATATTAAAATCATTTTTCATGTAAAATTAGGCTATAAATATGCCCTTACTAACACAACCTGGATACGGTAAAGTCGTGCAGAATGCACCGCTTAAGTAAAACATCATTTTGCAGAGCAACGGCGTGTTTGTTCCACGTTTTTCAACTTCTAGAAGACTTTGGGATCTTTTTTACACTTACTCCTGGTGAAATTTCCTAACAAAAACCAGTATTTTTTGTTATTTTTGACGATTTTCGGCAAGAGTCCAAATCATTATGTGAGGCAGAACGCCAAAGCCCGTGGACAAAACGCACCAAGTTTGCCCAGCTAGGCGTTGAACGCAACCAAAAAATTTTCATTCAATAACGTGTTGTATAAACTTCTAAAACTAGACTGCCGAAATGGCGGAAGCGTTCGTTATAGCGTTTGTTACAAACGCTTGTTTGCCGGGGTACAATGGGTTCATATCTCAACATAATTGGCAATAAAATTTAATCATCTACTTTTCTCCAACTGATGTGTGATGAAATATTGTAAGTTAAACAATGTACAATTAGGTTTAAGGCAAATTCTAAGTCCTATACAATACACAATATTGCTACATTTTTAATAAATAATCCGAAACAAAAGATGTACTGCAAATTAAAAATATTTTATAACTGTTCGATCCCGCTGTGATGCATTCTACCCCTGTTTTGCATTTTGAAGTTTTTTGCAATATATGTGAAAATCATGCCTAGTTAATGCCGTTTTTGTGATGAATCATCGAGTATGACAGTATATCAATTAGATAGACTGTATTTATTATGAAATTTGCATACTGACTAGTAGTAAAAGCTTAAGAGAAAACCGTGATCTTTTATGTGGAATGAGATCGCGGATAATCGCTTGATTTTATTGGATGTGGTTATGTTTGATGCTTATACATTCTACACAATTATGAATTAGCTTGTTTTACATCAAAATATAGCTTGTTTTACATCAAAATAAAATGCGCATTCATAATTTTACCAAATAGTTTTCGCGTTTTTAAACAATTACTATTCGTGCGTTCTGGACAGTCTTACCCTACCTGTTTCAGAAGCCGAAAAATTCCTATTTCATAGTAAAGGGGATTCCGTCACCGAATTATAGGTATCCTGGGAACTCGCCTTTTGGATTCTCATACAAGAATCCTGATTCTATAAGCAAGGCATTTTATACGAATCGTATGCAGAATTCTTATGCACGATTCCAACGCGAGGAATCTCTGAGAATCTTTGTGAATCTTTTTGGTTCGTCCGGGTGAAGATAGCAGCAGCAGAGATGTAGAAGCCTTTTTTTTGTTTTCGAAAGCTATTATTTTACTTTCAGCTTCAATGAAACGATTGTTAAGTATGTACACCTAAACTGAAAAATAAGAAATTTTGCATTTTTTAAAAACAACTAGAAAATTTTGATATCTAGACCAAAAATAAGGTACATGCCAAAAACTGAGCAACAATAACAATGAAAAATGATCCAAAGTGTGCGCTTTATATAAACCGGCGTCCAGACGTCAAAAGCATTGCTTTATTTATCTTGTTGTTGCAAATAAGAGCAGAGGAAGGAGGGGCAAAAGTGTGATGGATGGGGGTAAAAGTGCGATTCAATGATTCATCAGTGCAGATTCCAAGTAAATTAACTACATTGCCATGGATTGGTGACAACTTTGACAGCTTGAAGCTATCGTAAACATTTGTTGCTTACGAAGCATGGTTGCTGAGTTATGGGTAAATGTTATTTTAGAGCGATTTGAGTGTAATATTTCGTTATACGGCAAATACGATATCAACAGGAGGGTATTACATGTTGAAAAATTGTAGCAGCGTTTTACATCACTCACATATCTCGCGTAACTTTTCAAAAGGACCTAAGTAACATTGAGAGATTCTCTTAATGCCTCTTCTCTTTCGGTTGCCACAGCGATGCAAATGCACTTTAAAACATCTGCCTTGCATAAATCGGTTGCTGGTGTTACCAGCTAACTAATCGTCAAGAAAACTTTTGTTGAAATGTATTATTGTCGTCATAATAATCGAAAGAGAGGGAGTCCAAAGAGAGTCTCTCAATGTTGCTTAGGTCCTTTTGAAAAGTTATGCGAGATAACTCTCTTGAAAATGCGGTGAAAAGAATTTACAAAATATATTTCGCTTTTCCGTAATTTGATCAAACCCCGTCACGCGCCTAGCGGGACAAAAGTGCGACTCACGTAGGGGCAAAAGTGCGATTCATGGACGAGGTAAAAATGCATAGCCAATTGTATATGCAGTTTTAGGCTCTATATTACAGATACTAGAAATGAAAGATGCTGAAAACTGTGTGCTCTACAAATGCTGGCCGAAGGAAAACAATGTCTATCCGCTGGTGAAACAAAAAAAAACCTTTGGTAAAGTTTCGATCTGACGGAGGCAAAGGTGCGAATTTGATTATTCCTTATCGAAACATATCGCAGATTGAAGATACCACGGTTTTGTTAACTACTGCTGTGGTAATTTCATGGATTCATACTTCGAACTTTTGCCCCGCGATTTTCGCACTTTTGCCCCGCCAGTGCACAATTGGCAAAAACGAACTCGTAGTCCCAAGAATTAGAAGCCGCTGGTTTGGAATTTTACAGATACTTTTACCCACGCAAAAAAATGCAGAAAATCGATGAGTGATGTTACATCCTGCATAGAGTTCGGGAAGTGGTCCATTTTGCCCTATTTTGCCCTATTATCCCTATCAGCATCTTTGGCTCGAGCAGCACGTTTCTCACAATCAATCAGCCCTAAGACACGAATGCACCGAAACGTCCGGTGTAAAGTTTCTCTAATAAATAAACCAACCAATAATATAGAAACTTCTTTGCCGCCCGTAAAATGAACTCCAATAGCTAAAATTGTCAAAAGTTGTCAAAACATCAGAAGAATCAAAACTCAAGCACAGTATGAGTGTGTGTGTGTGTGTGTGTGTGTGTGTGTGTGTGTGTGTGTGTGTGTGTGTGTGTGTGTGTGTGTGTGTGTGTGTGTGTGTGTGTGTGTGTGTGTGTGTGTGTGTGTGTGTGTGTGTGTGTGTGTGTGTGTGTGTGTGTGTGTGTGTGTGTGTGTGTGTGTGTGTGTGTGTGTGTGTGTGTGTGTGTGTGTGTGTGTGAGAGTGTGAGTGTGAGTGTGAGTGTGAGTGTGAGTGTGAGTGTGTGTGTGTGTGTGTGTGTGTGTGTGTGTGTGTGTGTGTGTGTGTGTGTGTGTGTGTGTGTGTGTGTGTGTGTGTGTGTGTGTGTGTGTGTGTGTGTGTGTGTGTGTGTGTGTGTGTGTGAGAGTGTGAGTGTGAGTGTGAGTGTGAGTGTGTGTGTGTGTGTGTGTGTGTGTGTGTGTGTGTGTGTGTGTGTGTGTGTGTGTGTGTGTGTGTGTGTGTGTGTGTGTGTGTGAGAGTGTGAGTGTGAGTGTGAGTGTGAGTGTGAGTGTGTGTGTGTGTGTGTGTGTGTGTGTGTGTGTGTGTGTGTGTGTGTGTGTGTGTGTGTGTGTGTGTGTGTGTGTGTGTGTGTGTGTGTGTGTGTGTGTGTGTGTGTGTGTGTGTGTGTGTGTGTGTGAGTGTGTGTGTGAGAGTGTGAGTGTGAGTGTGAGTGTGTGTGTGTGTGTGTGTGTGTGTGTGTGTGTGTGTGTGTGTGTGTGTGTGTGTGTGTGTGTGTGTGTGAGAGTGTGAGTGTGAGTGTGAGTGTGAGTGTGTGTGTGTGTGTGTGTGTGTGTGTGTGTGTGTGTGTGTGTGTGTGTGTGGTGTGTGTGTGTGTGTGTGTGTGTGTGTGTGTGTGTGTGTGTGTGTGTGTGTGTGTGTGAGTGTGTGAGTGTGTGTGTGTGTGTGTTTGTGAGAGTGTGAGTGTGAGTGTGAGTGTGAGTGTGAGTGTGAGTGTGGTGTGTGAGTGTGTGTGTGTGTGTGTGTGTGTGTGTGTGTGTGTGTGTGTGTGTGTGTGTGTGTGTGTGTGTGTGTGTGTGTGTGTGTGTGTGTGTGTGTGTGTGTGTGTGTGTGTGTGTGTGTGGTGTGTGTGTGATACAATCCATCGCCCGCTGACCGGCTGCGCTTTTATGTAAAAAAATTACTTGCATCTTTTAGTTAGAAAGTTTGTCTTCCTAAATGCAAATAATTTTAGTCCTGGCGATAGAAGGTGATAGCTCTATTGTTCATCCAACGACCCATTTCTAGAATGCCTGGATATACACGCACATTCCGAAGTCGCCTTCATAAACAATAAGCCCCGCATGGATACTTTTACATATCCACACTTCCAGAATAACTTTCATTATTCTGACGCGTATTTAATTTGACAAAATCATAGTTATAATTTGCATGCGAAACTGATTTGAAATAGTTCTCTTCCATACACATACCGTTTAAGTTCTATTTTGGAGATATTGCATTAAACACGAAATTTCATTCATTCAAATTATCCGCTTTTATAATTTTAATCAAAATACAGCCGAAGAGAACTCATATGGCCTACAATATTGATTGGCGACAATCTATACCTATAAAGAAGGATTTCTGTCTGTCTGTCTGTCTGTCTGTCTGTCTGTCTGTCCGTATGTTCCTTATAGAATCGAAAACTACTGAACCAATCGGCATGAAAATATGCATGTAGAGGTTTTTTGGGGCCAGGAAAGGTTTTAGTGATGGTTAGAAACCCCTCCCCCCACTAAGAGGGGGGGCTCCCATACAAATGAAACATAAATTTCTGCATAACTCGACAACTAATCAAGCAAATAGAACAAAATTTGGCACGTGGGTGTTTTCGGTGACAAGAATTTATTCTATGGTAAATTGAGACCCCTCCCCTCTTCATAAGGGGAATTATAACTCCTCTCCTCTTTAAAAGGGGGGGGGGGCTTCCATACAAATTTCCTCATAACTCGAGAACTAATCAAGCAAATGGAACCAAATTTGGCAAGTGAAGGTTTTCGAGGGCAAGAATATTTTCTATAGTAAATTAGGACCCCTCCCCACTTTAAGAGGGGGGGCTCCTGTACCAAAGAAAAACAATTTTCCTCATAACTCGAGAAGTAATTAAGCAAATGGAACCAAATTTGGCATGTGGGTGTTTTCGGAGACAAAAATTTTTTCTATGATGAATAGGGACCCCTCCCCGTTTTAGGAGGGGGGGATCATATACACATGAAATACAAATTTCCTCATAACTGAAGAACTAATCAAGCAAATGGAACAAAATTTGGCATGTGAAAGTTTTCGAGGGCAAGAATATTTTCTATGGTGAATAAGGACCCCTCCCCACTTTAATAGGGGGGGCTCCTATACAAACGAAATACAAATTTCCTCATAACTCGAGAAATAATCAAGCAAATGGAACAAAATTTGGCACGTGGGTGTTTTTTGGAGACAAAATTTTTTTCTATGATGAATTGGGACCCCTCCCCACTTTAGGAAGGGGGGCTCCTATACAAATAAAATGCAAATTTCCTCATAACTCGAGAATTAATCAAGCAAATGGAACCAAATTTGGCATGTGAAAGTTTTCGAGGGCAAGAATATTTTCTATGGTGAATTAGAACCCCTCCCCACTTTAAGAAGGGGGGCTCCTGTACCAAAGAAACACAATTTTCCTCATAGCTCGAGAAGTAATTAAGCAATTGGAACCAAATTTGGCATGTGGGTGTTTTTGGAGACAAAAATTTTTTCTATGATGAATTGGGACCCCTCCCCGTTTTAGGAGGGGGGGATCATATACACATGAAATACAAATTTCCTCATAACTGAAGAAGTAATCAAGCAAATGGAACAAAATTTGGCATGTGAAAGTTTTCGAGGGCAAGAATATTTTCTATGGTGAATAAGGACCCCTCCCCACTTTAAGAGGGGGGGCTCCTATACAAACAAAATACAAATTTCCTCATAACTCGAAAACTAATCAAGCAAATAGGACCAAATTTGGCATGTGGAGGTTTCTGGAGGCAAAAATATTTTCTATGGTGAATTAGGACCCCTGTTAACTTTAATAGGGGGTGCTTCTACACAAATAAAATACAAATTTCCTAATAATTCGAGAACTAATCAAGCAAATGGAACCACATTTGACATGTGGGTGTTTTTGGAGGCAACCATTTTTTCTATGATGAATTAGGACCCCTTACCTTTTTAAGAGGGGGGGCTCTCATACAAACGAAATACAAATTTCCTCATAACTCTAGAACTAATCAAGGAAATGGAACCAAATTTATCATGTGGGTGTTTTGTAGGCAAGAACATTTTCTATGGTATATTTTCTATGGATTTCCCCACTTTAAGAGGGGGGGGGGGTCCTATACAAATGAAAAACAAATTTCCTCATAACTCGAGAACTAATCAAGCAAATGGAACCAAATTTGAGATGTAAGTGGTTTTGAACGCAAGATTTTTTTCTATGGTGAATTGAGACCCCTCTCTTATTTAGAAAGCGAGTTATGGCCCATCTCCCCTTTAGGAGGGGGGGCTCCTATACAAATGAAATGCAAATTTCCTCTTATCTTGAAAACAAATCAAGCAAATGGAACCAAATTTGGCATGTGGGAGATTTTGGAGTCTTGAATTTATTTTACGATAGTTAGAGACCTCTCACCCCTGTGGTAGGGGGATATGGACTCTCATACAAATAAAACAGAAATTTTTGCGAAACTCAAAAACTAATCGAACTCGAGAAATTCGAGACTCTTCCATAAAACATTAGTCAATACAAGACCACAAAAACTATCTATAGTAACACTAGATCATTCAGGACGAGACGGTCGCGAGTGTTGCCGGTGACCCGCCGTCGGAAGCGCCGCCCACTGGGGGGCTTGCAAAACTCGAGATTGTGACAAAGATCATCCGAGATTCATGATTTATGTACAACACAGGTTAATTTGTGGCAATACGAAGTTTGTCGGGTCAGCTAGTAAATAAATAAATGGAACATTTCAGTTGCTCAGCTACACATTTCAAAACTCTGCTTAACTATTTTAATTTTGATGCATAGCAGCATCATCTGTACCGTAGCGCCACCTACATGTCAAACGAAACCCATATTCGTCAATAAACATCGAAAACAATTGGCATCTCGAATTATTTTTAATGGGGTTTCTATGACATGTCATGGGAAACTACTTTAAGTTTGGAAATGTACTTATCCGTGCTTATCCTTTGTAAATCAGCGGGATTAGGAAGCCATCAGTACTAAACAACACACTCGCGCAAACTGCAGAAATAAATACTGAGTTTTAACACTGAAAATTTTGAAAGCAACAGAGCGATAAAATAAAAACAACAATTCTGAACCGGGCTGCCAGAACTCCCCAACTCAAGCACAGTATGAATGCAAAAATAGTCCATTTTACCCAATTCACTCCCCTATGTATACCTCGATAGTACGTACACCTTTGCGTCGTTTAGCGTACGTAACGACGGCAGGTCGCGGCAACACTCGCGGCCTGTGGCCGTCTCGCCCTAAATTATCTAATGTTACTATTGATAGTTTTTGGTGGTCTTGTTATTGATTAATGTTTTATGAAAGAGTCTAAAATTTCTCGAGTTCGATTAGTTTTTGAGTTACGCAAAAATTTCTGTTTTATTTGTATGAGAGTCCTTATCCCCCTACCACAGGGGTGAGGAGTCTCAAACCATCACTAAAAAAATCCTGCCTAAAAAAAACTCCACATGCCAAATTTGGTTCCATTTGCTCGATTACTTCTTGAGTCATGAGGAAATTTGTATTTCGTTTGTATGGGAGCCCCCCCCCTCCTAAAAACGTAAGGGGTCCTAATTCATCACAGAAAAAATTCATACCTCCAAAAACACCCGCATGCCAAATATGGTTCCATTAGATTAATTAGTTCTCGAGTTATGAGGAAATTTGTATTTCATTTGTATGGGAGCCCCCCCCTCCTAGAAAGGTAAGGAGTCTCAATTCATCATAGAAAAAATTCATGCCTCCAAAAACACCCATATGCAAAATATGGTTCCATTTGATTAATTAGTTTTCGAGTTATGAGGAAATCTGTATTTCATTTATATAGGAGCCCCCCTCCTAAAGTGGGGAGGGGTCTCAATTCACCATAGAAAAAATTCTTGTCTCCAAAAACACTCACATGTAAAATTTTGTTCCATTTGCTTGTTTAGTTCTCGAGTTATGCAGAAATTTTGTTTCATTTGTGCGGGAGCACCTCCTCTTAGTGGGGGAAGGTATCTCTAACCCTCATAAGAACCTTCCCTGGCACCAAAAACCCCTACATGCAAATTTTCACGCCGATCGGTTCAGTAGTTTTCGATTCTATAAGGAACATAAGGACAGACAGACAAACAGACAGACAGACAATAATCCATTTTTATAGGTATAGATAGTGGAATTGATTTAATGTAGCAAGGGTACGTATTACCGAGGGTACGTAGCAATGTAGCAAGGTACGTACTACCGAGGGTACGTACTAACGAGGGTGCTTACTGTCGCGGTCCCTGTACATAGATAACCTAATTAAAGCGATTAAAACTAATTCCAAGGTAAAATAAGTCTTCAGAAAAATGTGTATTTTGTCATACTGAAGAACTTTGGAGAACAGTTGCAAGCAATAAATTAATTGGATGCAAAGTTATTGTGCAGAATTGATTTTTGAGTGTACTTTTTAAGCAAATCATTATATCTCGCAACTAGTAAAAGATATATAGTTATAATAGTCAACAAAGTTGCTCATTTTAGTGTGTTCTACAATTTTTCTGAAGAAAAATTTTTTTTTGACCGGATTCAAAAAAACAAAAGTTTGTATCACCCTGATAGATGGATATAAGATCACCTTAATAGTTTAAAAAGATGCGCTGTATTTTATTGATAAACTTCTCTAAAGACACCATCGTTGAAAAATTCCGAACTTTTTACGCAATAGCAAATAAACTTGGTTTTGTAGATCTAGGAGAGAATCAGGTAAAACGGACCGATTGTGAATTCATCACGGCACTAAATCAATTACATTCAACTCTCCTGATGTCTTTCGAATGTACTGGTGCTATTCGAGTTTATTCCCCTGTCTTTGAATTAGTTTTAATCGCTTTAATTTAGTTTTACTATGTATTTAGGGGTGAATTGGACCAAATGGACTACTAAAAACTTAGTATAAAATGGATGGGATTGAATTCTTCTGATGTTTTGACAACTTTTGGAAGCTATTTGAGTTCATTTATGGGCGGCAAAGAAGTTTCTATATTATTTAATTAGCTTTAATCATGATTTTTGAGGATAATAGAGCAAAATGGACCACTTCCCGAGGTCTGAGCAGGATCAAACCATCACCAACCGATTTCTTGCATTTTTTACATAGGAATAAGTATCTTGTAAGATTCAGAACTAGCGGCTTCTAATTCTTGGGATTATGTGCTCGTGCCCATTGTGCAGTGGGGTAAAAGTGCGATTCGGCACCTAATCAAATAATTTGTTTTGCATAACGCTTACCCCAGATGATTTATAATTGATGAAGATATTGAGTAATTCCATCAATATAAAATATATTTTATTGTTGTGTTTCTTTATAGCTCTTGAAAATTCATGACAACTTCAAACATCGCACTTATGCCCCCCTTACTCTATGCTAGTAAAACCTCCTGTTACTTGTAGCTTTTGTCATCTAATTTCTGAACAACTTAAATTAATTTTAATATTTTTTTGAAACGGTGGTTCTACATTGATGGAGGAACGGTAAGGGAAAGTAGTGTGGGTGCAAATCCGGTTATAATCTTAGATTATAGCTTGGTTCGACCAATACACCTTCCACCGTTGGACAAAAGGTACGAGTCAGAATGACTACTTGTTAATCGTAACTACCAAAAAAAAAAAGAGGCCTCGAGCAAAACCTGTGTTCCGAAAAGTGGTACATTTTCAGTATTCCATTTTCTAGAACATGGCAAAATTGTATAACAATTGCAAAATGAGGGTTCCCGATCTTCATTCAAGAGATGGAGGACGGTCTTTAGTGAAGAAATAGAGGAATAGAGAATATATGCCATTCCACGCGAAATTTACAGTCAACATTTTTTTTCTCGACGAAATATATTTTTTACGTTCTTTGTTCAAAAACCTTTGTTGAAAATTGGTAAACCATACCTCAGCTGAGAGGCTGAGAAAGAGAAAGCTGCATGCCCTAAACAAGCATTACATCATTGAGATCCTTAAAAAAATATCTTTCTTTTGACATCAAAAGATTGATTGTAGCCCAGCGGCATTTAGAGACATAGAGAAAAAGCACTTTTTTTCGAAAAAAATTCCCACTGTTCAGGATGACTCCCCTGAGACACACCGAACGTACAAGGAATGACGCCTGCTGTATATCTCCTGAATATTCCGTTTGTTTCTTGGACGTACAAGAACCGTAGAGCGTAACTAGGCGCGTTCTTGTTCTTATTCAGGCTTTATTCATGGTTCATTTGCCTTTAACCCTAGATTGTCTGACCGAAAATCCGACAAAATTCGAGCAGCCGGAACACCTGGTTATAAAAATAAGAGTTGTTATATGAACGTTTCAATTTACGTAAAATTATGTAAATAACTAAAATCTGGAGCCTTCGGACGATATTTCAAAAAGAACAGTCCGAAACTGAAACTCGAAAAACTCGGCAGGGGTACAGGTGTACCCGGTTGATCAATTGAGGGTTAAAACTAAGTTTATACCTTAGTTCAATCAGTACCAATGATGAATAGCGAAAAGTGATAATTCACTCAAATATTTGCAGCGCCTCAACAATCACGTCAAATAAAAATTACTAATAGTAAAATAACCGTGCATGCCGTAAACCTTTTCCCACTATTCCTATTGCAGAAAAATCTGAAGTATTTTTTCGTTTACAATAGGCCTAATTGACGACATTACCCTCTGTTTGTACTCAAACAAACCTAAATAAATTGCATTTGCAATCACTTCGATCCACTAAAAACATACCCGCAAGCTTCAGTATATTTCCACCAGTTGACAATGAACCACAAATGCACACACCTGCTTATCTTTTGCATACTCAGCATGCAAATGCCATCATTCGCTCACAACATAACGAGTTCAGACATCAGTCGCCACGGAAGGACGCTTCTCTATCCTTTTTTCTCCCAGATGCAAGTAATATATTTGCTTTCGGATTGCTACACATGAATACTGTAATTATATTTTCAGCTAACAATGTGCCTTGTCAATCCTGTTTTTGGGAGGAAATTTGGAACAGTAGCAGTGAACCTTGGCTTCCTGGTCATGTTCAATTTGCCGTGGCGCTTGCAAGATTTCAACAGACCCATGTTCTGGGCTCGGACACTCAGTGACATCGTAACTGGTCGAATCACACCAGCCACAGAAGCTAGAGGCTCAAGTCGCTATCGTCGTTATTCCCCGGAGCTCACTGCTGGTCAACTGTACGGTGCAATAGAAAATATTTCTGCAACGCTGGGATTCCACCCGGAGTGTCTCCCGAAGAGTGTGTGCGAGCTGGCCAAAGTTCCCCTCGATCTGGAACAGGAATATCTGGTCCACGAGATTGTACATTTCATTTTGACGTAAGTGAAAGTTTCCTTTCTCTCAAACACAAAATCATAGACAAAACACAAAAAAGACTTTCGAATAACCAACCTTGATATCACAGCACAGCTGTGATGATGGTTATCAGAGGTGTGAAACATTGATTCTCAGCTCAATTAGCAGTTTCCAAATTACAAAAAGGAATACAGCCTGAAGACTCGAATAAAATTAAATTTCAAATTGGAATTAAAAATTCATTATAGTACAGTTTACTTTTGTGTACAACTAGTACAACTTTTGTGTCAGTTTGCAAATTATGGCCGTTTTTTAGATTGCACATAACCGCCGCGAAAAAAAGTTCACTATACCAATAAACTGGGTCACAAAGAATGCCGCATTTCTTTTCAAACGTAGAAAGTATGACACGAGGCATTTAGAGCAATCAACTGCATAATTCTATTCACACATCTCGTGTTGAATATAATCATCTCGGAATTTTTGGTTGATGACTTGTTCAGTTTTATCAGTTAAAGAGTAATGTTTGGATGTCAAAGAGTTAAAATGAAACCGCTGCTACTTCCAATAATTATTCCGGTGTATCTCAACTTCGTCGCGATTGTTCGTTGTACACCTCTTAACGGAACTAATTCCAGTGACGTCGGTGAAGGTCGTTCCCTTCTTTTTCCTTCGTTGAGTATCATGCAGGTGGGATTACAATATTACCGGTGGATTTCAGTGCTAATATACCTGATTATAGATGTCGATCTGCACCAGCTCTGGAGGACCTTGGTTTACACCGAAAAAAGTCTATCCCTACAGACGGTTGGGTATCAATACCGGATTTCAAGCCAACTACGTACTACCCTATCGTTTATCGGATTTTTACAAGTATCCCACCTGGGCACGTGCAATGGTAGATGTTGTCAAAGGCCAGTTCACCCCCACCGAGGTCGTCACGGCCAGGGCCGCACGAAAACGCCGCTCCAATAAACCGTTGACCGCGGGCGAGCTCTATCGTATATTCGATGAAGCGCTTCAATTTTCCGGCTATGATCAGGATTGTATAGTTAAGAGTGTGTGCGAACTGGCCCACAGTCCTTTCCACAGAGTTGAGGAAGATTTGTACGCAGAGATTGTGCAGTTTTTCCTTACGTAAATATCAACAACTTCGATATGTTATGTGATACTTTATGCAGTGTTGACGAAAAAGTCATTAAGAATAGTGGAATGGCAAACGCATAATTTGAATATTATTGCTTTAAATAAGTGAATCAACATAAAAATGTTGCTCGTCAAGCGGTCAAGTTTCAACCTAATCATAGACTAACTGCTAATTTGCTTATGACATTCTGCTGATGATTTTTATGACCAAAATTGGCGTGCAATAAGACTTAACATGTTGCTTGGGCAGTTCTAACAGCAGTTACTTAAAATGTCTATCCATTCAAATCCATTTTTGTTTAGTATTTACGAGTTTTATTCAATTTTTCAGGCCTTCTGAACATAAATCGTTTGATCCCGAGGAGCGAGTAATGCAAGCAAAGTACGAGTATGCTGAAAGAATGGGAAAACAAGGAGCTAACTGTGACTTACTGTACCCCAAATGCAGCCGATCATTCCTAAGTGTCATTTCCGATTTTATGGAAAGCCCGACGAATCTGATCAAATAAATTTCCGTGAAACTTTGGTGTTTTATTTCAACTTTTGGTTTTTGAATCAAGCGCTTTGAGTCAGAAGTGTCCATTCGATTTAAACAGCTTTTATAATGAATATCTTCAACCTATATATTACCGAGAACTCTTATTCTCAATGTATGACTCTTGATAGTCACCTCAATTATGGAAAAATCTTGGAAAGGAGAGGGGTCTGTTTCTAATGGCATTAACGTGGGCTAGACGTAGAACTACGAACGGAGATAAAATTCGCATGTTTTTAAGCAGGAATATTTGTAAAGTTTTAATATGGTGATGCACAGGTTAAAGTGATTTAAGATTTAGGGACATTCATGGCACCAATTTTGTGGTACAGTTTAATATTTACAGCAATCCTCCCAATAAGGATGCTAATAGGGACCGCGTTTATGGAAACCGCCTTAATGGAGTCTTCGTAGTATATGGAAATTGACTTAATTGGTTCTAACATGGAATAACTCGTGATGTTAACCGTATATAACGTTGGTGTCATGACGAGATGACGAGAAGGAGGCGTTCTACGCGCAGCTGGAGCAGGTGTATTCTGGCTGGCCGCAACGGGACGTGAAAATCGGCATCGGTGACATGAACGCGCAGGTAGGACGGGAAGCTATATAAAGACCGGTAATTGGGCCAAACAGCCTGCATACCGCAACGAACGACAACGGCCAACGATGCGTAAATTATTCTCTGATGTTATAAACGTTCGCATCTTCCGCAGTGCGAATATAGATTCGGACCATTTCCTAGTTGCAGTCTGGATGCGCTCAAAACTCTCGACGGTGTATAACACGCGTCGAAGTCGTACGCCGCGACCCAACATCGAGCAGCTACGAGACACCGGAGTTGCCCAGGAATACGCGCGACAGCTGGAAGCAGCGCTACCAACGGAAAAGCAACTTGGCGCCGCAACTCTTGAATATGATTGGAAAGGCATTAAGACCGCCATCGGTAGTACCTAGCGACACTAGGTACAATGAATCCGAACCGAAAAAACGATTGGTTCGACCGCGAATGCGGGTCAGTCAGTGCAGGAGAAGAATGCAGCACGTGCGAGAATGTTGCAACACCGTACGAGGGAGAATGTGGAGCGATATAAACAAGCACGGAACAGGCAAAACTCGGTCTGCCGGAGAAAAAAGCGCCAACAGGAAGAACGAGATCGCGAGGCGATGGAAGAAATGTACCGTGCTAACGATAAACGGAAGTTCTACGAGAAGTTAAACCGTTCGCGCAAAGGCAATGTGCCGCAGGCCGATATGTGTCGGGACTCAGACGGTAATCTTCTCACGAACAAACGTGACGTGGAGAGGTGGAAGCAGTATTATGACGAGCACCTTAACAGCGATGTAGCGGAACATAAAAGTGACGATATGGCAACGGATCTTGGAGCACGTGCAGAAGACGACAGAATACCAGCCTCCGACCTCCAAGAGATAGCAGAAGAGATCGGTCGGCTGAAGAACAATAATGCCGCTGGGGCTGATCAGCTACCCGGCGAGCTGCTGAAATACGGTGGTGACGCAGTGGCTATAGCGCTGCACTGGGCCATTGTCAAGATTTGGGAGGAGGAACTACTACGGGAGGAGTGGACGGAAGGCATCGTGTGTCCGATCTACAAAAAGGGCGACATGCTGGATTGTTGTAATTACCGCGCAATCAATCTGTTGAACGCCGCCTACAAGGTACTCTCCCAACTTTTATGTCGTCGATTATCACCATTTGCAAAGTAGTTCGTGGAGCAATATCAAGCGGGATTCGTGGGTGCCCGTGCCACCACGGATCAGATTTTCGCGCTTCGGCAAGTGTTGCAGATATGTCGCGAATACAACGTGCCCACGCATCATTTATTCATCGACTTCGAATCGGTCTATGACACGATCGATCGAGATCATCTATGGCAGATTATGTACTACTACGGATTTCCGGATAAACTAACGCGATTGGTCAAGGCGACGATGGATCGAGTAATATGTGTTGTTCGAGTATCAGGGGGGTCGAGTCCCTTTGAATCTCGAAGAGGGTTACGGCAAGGTGATAGGCTTTCATGTTTGCTGGTCAACATCGCTTTGGAGGGTGTGATAAGAAGAGCGGGGATAGACACGAGTGGTACGATATTCACGAAGTCCATCCAGCTTCTTGGTTTCGCTGACGACGTTGACATCATTACACGTACCTTTGAGAGGATGGCGGAAACGTACATCGGACTGAAAGCTGAAGCCAAACGGATTGGACTTGTCATTAATGTATTGAAAAAATCGGTCGTCTGCGATGGGCTAGGCACGTCGTGAGGATGTCGGACGGTAGCCTGGTTAAAAAAGTTCTCAATAACGATCCGACTGGAACGAGACGGCGGGGCGCGCGGCGAGCAAGATGGATCGATCAAGTTGAAGGCGACCTGCGGACCCTACGCAGACTACGTGGCTGGCGAATTGCGGTCATGGACCGAGTGGAATGGAGACGACTTCTTCGTACAGCAGAGGAAACTACGGCCTGGAGCTGATTAAGTGTGGGGTTCATAAATACAACGCGTGTGCATCATAAAGGTTGAAATAGTAATGAATGATCAGCTCACAGATTATTGTATAAAATATGATTATGCGTAGCTTGACTTGTTTCAATAATCTTACTTTAACTAGCTTGTGGCCTTTAAAAAGGCCATTGATTACAAATAATATTAAAGCCAAAGCGTGTTCATCGCAAATATGACGTGCCATTCGAATGTCGTTCTCTTTTGACATGAATGGCAGCAGGCACGTAAGTTAGCGGCTTCGATTCACTGTCTCTTGCTCCGAGAAGATTTTACTAGTTTACTTTCACGTTACATACCAGAAAATATGGCACATACGCAAAAGTTGTGTTTTATTTCTACGAGAATTCTTATCCTCCTACCACAGGGGTGAGGGGTCTCAAACCATCGTAAAATAAATTCATGCCTTCAAAAGCCCCCACGTGCCAAATTTGATTCCATTTGCTTGATTAGTTCTCGAGTTATAAGGAAATTGGTATTTCATTTGTATGAGATCCCCCCTTCTTAAAGAAGGCTTCTTAAAGAAGATCTTACCCCCTATTCAAAATTGCTCTCTTACTCCTTTCATAAAATTGCTGGTCATTTTATCTATCCAACGACATATAAATTGTTCAGTTTCGTGCAGTAGTTTAGTAGTTATTGGCATTTTAAATCATTCATTCAAACCCTACACTTCTATTTTCGTTTTCACAAAGTGCTACCCAGTCCCAGTATAGTAAACAAAGACGTAGTCCTACGTCAAAAAAGAACTTGGAAAACCTATCTAAGCATATCCACGTGAGAGAAGTTGGTCAAGTATCGACAAGCGCGGAATGAGTTGACCACGATCCTGATGAGGAAAGAGCGTCACATGGAGGACAGAGATCGTGAGAAACTAGAATAACTATTCCGAGCTAATGACACGCGCAAGTTTTACGAGAAGGTGAACCATCCTCGTAAGGGCTACACACCTAAACCTGACATGTGTAGGGACGAAGAAGGGGATCTAATCACAAAAAAGCGCGAGGTGGTCGACAGGTGAAAGCAGTTCTTCGATGACCACCTCAATGACGATATAGCAGAAGGAGACGCAACGGAAGTTAACCTAGGAGCTCCTACTAACGGCAACATCGTGTCGACTCCCGATCTCGAAGAGATCCAGCGAAGAATCGGTCAGCTGAAGAATAATAGAGCCGCCGCCGGAAGGCAGAACTCTACAAAAATGGCCAAGAACTGCTAGGAACAGCATTTCACTCGATCACTCGACTTTGTGTTGAGTCTCCTAGCGCCGATCATTTTTGATGATGCTTTCGGGAATAAAGGTACACCAGTCTTTCGACGAGCTGATTATGACGGAATCAGATCTGCTATCACTCGCGTTGACTGGAAAACAAAAAACTCTTCTACAAGTATTGACGACGCCGTCGATTATTTTCAGCGAACAAACTTGAACGTGATAACTGAATTTGTACCCGACGCCCAGCCGCCGCAAAAGCATCCTTTGTCGAATAATCACCTAGACAGACTGAACCAGCTAAAGGAAGATACTGCCGCCGGAATCGTTCTCACCTTACAAACAGGACTTCAACCGTGCGTGTAACAACTACAAAAAACTCAACAGATTTCTGAGCCAACGATTTGTTCTCGGTTCTTTTTTGTTTATTTGATTATAGTCACTTTAACAACTTAGGTCATTCGTGACTTCTGCGTGGTTGGGATTTGAACCCGGGTCCTCGGCGTGAGAGGCGTGAATGCTATCCACTGCGCCTGGATTGACCCCCATTTGTTCTCGGTTCGCAGACATCTCTGTTCAGGAATCCCAAGCGATTTTGCTATTTCGTAAATTCCAAGAAAAAATAAAATGGTCTGCCAGTGTCTGTTCACCTTGGGGAACAAGTTGCCAACTCTGAACTTGAGAAGTGCGATCTTTTCTTCCAACACTTTATGAATTCGTTCAACGAATGCTCTGCCTCACCATTGCCGTCAACGACTGTCCTAGAGATGCGTTTGAGTTCCGTCTATTTCACATTACTGAACTAATCGTCATTGTCTGCACTCCATAAGTTAAAGCTTTCATATGCTGCCGGTCCCGATAGCATTCCAGCGTTCATTCTAAAGTTGATGATAATTCTAAAGTTGTGCTCGGAGGTGTTACTTGCTCAACTTACGAAGCTCTTTAACAGGTCAATCTCTTGAAAGAAAGCAAATTTTCTGAACTATGGAAATCCTCATTTATGTTGCCTGTTCACAAAAAAGGTGATGAGAGAGATGTTTGGAATTACAGAGGCATCACCTCCTTATTCTGCTATTCAACGTTCATCATTCTGACGGCAAGAGGGTTTTGTAACCTGCCATAGTGTTCGTGAAGCATTCTCATAGGCACACGTTTGACCATATCATCTATCACTAAACTCGAGTAAAATGAAAAGACGAATCTAAGACTATGATAGACTAGTAAACTCTGCCACCAGTAGATAGCGTTGATGGTATAACGGGTGGCAACTAAAATTTTGAATTTTTTTCGAGGCCCCTATGCTCAACAACTACAGCTCAGAGAGGAATGAGAATATGTATGTGTTAGCTCTCGCTCTCCTCTTTCTACTAGTATTTTTTGTTTTGTTCATGCTTGCCTAGCTTAGCTCAAAATGGCGTCGCAAGATTTCGTAAGATTCGTAAGATAAATCCCAAGTGTTTATTGGCCTTCACTATTATGTACGAGTAATGCTCACAGAACGAAAGCTTCTCGTCCAAGTGTACACCGAGGTCTTTGATAACTGAGAACTTATCCGGCGACTCGTCATCTGTAGTGCAGTTCCATTGAATCGGGTGTTTTTTGCGGTTGAGTATTTACGCGCACTGATGAGGAGCTCGTTCGTTTTGCACCAGCCGACGAAGTTATTGAGAAGCCTTTGACAATTTTCAAAAGACTTTACACTGAGGAAAATCTTCAATTCATCTATACATACATCATTGAAGTATAATGAAAATAGCAAAGGCCCAAGATTGCTCTCTTGCGGGACACTAGATCGTTTACAAAATTGATTCGAACGTGCGCTGCCCAGCCTCACAGAAAGATGCCGGTTAACCAGATAGTTATAACCTCAGCCAGTCTGCAAAGGTCGGTACCGCACCCAACCGTTTCACTTTGGCCAAAAGCGAATCATGGCCCACACGGTCAAAGGCCACCTTCAGGTCTATGTAAATAGGATCTATTTCAGTGCCGTTTACTATGTTCTGGATACAGAATAATGTGAACACTGCGAAATTTAGGAGTTACACGTGACTGCTAGCTGACTTTCAAACTTCACTACAACAACATTCTGACGAAATCTAACAGACAACTCCAAAGACCAAAAAACACAAAATCTCCAAAGACTTCGGAGACCCGCTGTGCTTACGGATGTAGGGTTGCCAAGTGGCCGGTTTTTGGCCGGCCCGGCCGGTTTTTCACCTGCAAAGCCGGTAGCCGGTCAATCCTGCAAAAAGGCCGGTTTTCCGCCATAGGAAGCCGGATTGGTACTTTTTACCTGATTTGTTAAATTTTCTGGTAAATTTATTAGCAATCCTGAGCAGTGGATCATTGAAGATAGCCAGTTTTTTAGTAACAGTACTTTGCTTCTGGCGGTAATATACATTAAATTTTTCACCAGCACCAGAAGCAACTACCCAGGTAACCAATAAGTATTAAAATAAGCAGTAAATCAGTCGTTTATTAGCATCCCTGGCGTTTTATACTGCAGGTTGTTGTTAATCAGCTTTTTGACTGCATAACTGTTATAAATTGGCATCCTCAATTCTATTTAAATTCTTCTTGTTGGTAACTAGCTGCAAATAAGCATTGTCAGCACTATAAGAGGGCTAGCAGTAAATTAGGCGTATATTTTGCCAAAATAGCATTTAAGTAGCATTTAAGGCAACTTAAATGCTTATTGGCTTGCTTTTAAATTGCATTGCAAATGCTTATTGGTTACCTGGGTAGTTGTCTTCTAGTATCTTCAATAATCCATGCAATGTTCGTTGTGGTTAATAATAATAATAATAATAATTACCGCACATTACACATTACAGGCAAATCCTCTTGTAATATGCTGCCACAACCCCCCCCCCCACCCGCCCGACCGGCCGGTTTTTGAAATTTTCGGACTTGGCAACCCTATACGGATGGTGTATTTCTCGCTAGTCCGCTCAGTTCTTGAGTTTAGTAGTGTGGTATGGTGTCCATACCAAGCGTGTCTATCTAGCAATCAACTAGATTTCAGAGGCATTTTGTTGGCTGCCATGGTGTGATGCTACCAGCCTGCCTTGCTACGCTGATCGCTGCCGGCTACTTGGAATCAATACCTTAGAACGGAGAAGATTCATCGCGCAAGCGTTCTTTGCTACTAAGATTATTCACCCCTATTCTGTATTTCGAACGAATCTTTATTTCGTTCGACTTGTTTCGAACGAGATATTTTGCCCATTTGATTTTGCTGGTGGAAATTTCGTTCGAAAAAACTTTCGTTCGAAATACCAATCCGTTCGAAATATAGAATAGCGGTGATTATTTCGGAAGTCAATTCGCCTGAACTACTCCGGCAGCTCTACTTCTATGCTCCAGCGAGAGTTATAAGTCCACGCAACTTTTTACACCTCGCAGCTCGTAGTCGACAATACGGACAAAATCTCGCGCAACATGTGAAAAGAGCCTATGTGCAAATGGTAGATTCTCTTCGTGACTCCTCTCTTACGTTTATCACGGCGATATAGAAATGCATTCCAATGCAATTCTTTTTAACCAATAGCTATCTAATAATGCCAGTAACCGTTTCATGCAAAACGAATCCGTTCAAGTGCAATTGCATCGCCATGATAAGCGGAAGACAGGAGGCGCGAAGAGAAACCCTCATTTTCACATAAGCCCTTTTCATATGTTGCTCTATAAATGAGCCAATTCATACCAGTGCCAGTGCATCCAATGTCACTTACAGCATTTTTGATTTTAACGTAACATTGTATGTTTTTATTAAAATACTATCGTGAACAAATGAACGCACACACAATCGTTTCCCTCATTAAGACATAATATTGTCAGATGAACTTTTATACAATAAATAAATAAATGAATAAGACCAATAGATGGTAAAACAGAAAATTGATAAAACAGAAAATGGTCAAGATAGAAAGTTTTGTCAAAGTTTTGTTGACAGAAAGAACTTTTGCGGAATTGTTATGTCTGTTGCCATTCAACTGTGTCGAGCGATAAGTTAACAACGCAACAACCGGTGCAACAGTTCAAAGTCAAACACTAGAAAAATCGGCCGTTAATAAACAGTGTGTCAGCTTAATTTTCGAATAACTCCTCCGATGGCACAAATTCTCACTACACATAGGTACACACGCCCAGCATCTAGCATCAACTTGTTAACTGCAACGGAAACTGAAAGTCGCCTATGTTTGCCTACTCTATTAGCATTATACTGACGATGCTACTTTCTTCGCAGCTTCCCTACTGAAATGGTGTTCTTTCATAGCATGTGAATCTTTCGGTGCGAGTTTAATTGGAGCAATTAATTAAGTTTTGGATGCTTCACTAAAGTTGAACTATTTCCAGGAAACTTTCAACAACCCGTTGCGTTATCCACTATGGTTCGAAACGCGAAAAATTATGGAGCGATAATATAACTTATATCGTTGCGGGAGTGCGTGCCTTGAGTCGAAGTTTTCAAATGTAAAGGAATAGCCCGTCTAATCGAAAGCATTCCAACTTCAGTTCCAATTTTTCCCTGCAGAATTAGATTGTTTGTATATACAGCCTATAGCCTGACAGAGTTTTGGTACCTTGCGGTGATGTACTATAAGCAATACATTTGTTTGAATATTACAGTTGTTCGATTATGATGAAAACGAATCAACATTATTGAATTTTAAAATACCTTAGTTGAAAAAAAATATTTGAACAATACAACAATGAATTTCACTTCTTAAATATTTTAAGTGATGGAACACTCCGTTCGAAATTTGCGTTCGGCACTATTTTGCCAAAATTTGAAGACGATGTATATTTTCATATTAAAAACGTTTCTAAAGTTTCATCCAAATCAGAAATGTTTATTACAGATTTCTGCTTTTTTATAACGATTTCGTGTGGAACTGCCCATATGATAATGAAAGAAATTGATCCAATTGATTCTATGCAAATAAATTTATTTAACCTAGTCATGGCGTGAATTTTCCAAACAACATAAGATATAAAATACTAATCGGACAGTCGTTTCCATACGATTTGTGACAATCTTTTTCCTGATTACGCATTTCTTCACTATAATCATCCTCGAGATCTGCTTTCAGTGGCACGCTACAATCGAAAAGCCATGCAAAAGTGAGTCAAAATTTCAAGTGGTTCACCTACCTAAATAAAATTCGTGCGATATCCATCATCATGGATTTTCCTTTCCGTGGAAGCAAATTGCGCGCTTCACAAATAGCCCGCATAATGCACGATTTCATCGGAAAATTTAATCTGGAACGTTTTTGTACATTTAATATAAATTCAAAAGCTTGGTTTTTTTCACTAGAATAGTTTTACTTACTTGCTACCTACTTCGTTCTCCAAGGTATGGTAAAGTTCGCGCCTTTCTCGGTAGTGATAAAAGTGCTCCCATTCCTTGTGATGGCTAATGTTGAATCGATCCTCTTCTTCTTCGAGTTCGTACGCATTCTCATCACTGATTGATCTTGAAGATCGCAAATAACTTTCCTGGTAGGGATATTCTGGATCATAGTTCCACAGCTTACTTTTGTAAGGTTGGTGGTTTGGAGCATTGTAATAATTCCTTATGTAGGTGTATTTTGGCCGTTTTGAAATATTCCGTTCCCCAGGATCTACGTAAGGATTGTATGTACCCGGCTTAAACCAATCCGAACGATCTTTGCCATATCCGGGGGGAACATAGGTATCAGGGTGTTCTTTTAAGTATTGCTTCAACTCTTCGGGAGAAACCTCGTGCCCATTGTGACTGCCCATAGATGTTTGGGCAGGGGGAGGTGTTGGTGGTGGAGGCGGTGGTGGCGGCGGTAGTGGGGGCGGTGGCACTACTTTTGGAGGAGCAGTAGGCAACATTGCTATAGTACCCAACCGTAAGGATGAAATGCGGTACCGATAGTCGGGAAGGGGATGAAACATATCCAACTCAGCAACCAGTACATTTCCCCCCGGTGCTTTAAAAATTAGGCCTTTCAAAGCGGAAACAGTTAGCTGCAAGTCACAAAATTCGGAATTTATTCAGTTATTCTGTATAAAAACTTAAAAAAATAACTTAAATTGAGGAAAAATTTAGTATGAAACCGCTACTCTTCACTAAAGCAACTGAATTGCATGCTGTTGCTATGTACGAAGCAAACATTTGAATTAATTAAAGATCAAATACCGGATGACATCCTAATTAAACAGTACTGACCAGCAATTGTGCACTAGGTGGAAACAGTAGAAAGCGTTTTTTTCTGGATAACAACCGGTTGCTTTTGAACGGGCCAATTTCATCGCCACTGCTCGGAAACGTACGGTTAAGTTCTCCGCAATTTACTACCGTTGCACTCCAGAATCCATCGATGAGCACTAGAGTTAGCATAAACCAACCCTTTAGCACAGCCATGCTATGTTTTCAACTGGCACTTTTCCCGGGAGTGAACAAACTGATTTCGCAGTCGCGTGCTTCGTGGGAATTAGTTTAATAAATCACAAACTCTCGTATTTTCTTTGTTCCCATATAGCCGCGCGCTGGTAAACCAGACAGACGGGAAAGCGAATGCGAGAAAAAGTATGCATCAGCACTATTTGACCCTAATTACTTGGCACGAATGATTTATTTACTCTGCAAAACGCGGACAGAGGGAAACCAGGTGAACAAACAGAACGAGTGGAAACTTGGTTAACACGTTTCCAGCTCAATTAACCTTCTGTAAGAAATCTGGATTGGAGAAAGAGAACAATCTAGTTAAAAACAATATATGATTGCGGTTTTTCAATTGATGCCATAAAAAGGCTTCCAGTTGCAAGTCATAAGATTCAATTCAAATATCATTTTCCGTTCGAAGTATGGCATTGGATTCAACTAATTCGTGCATCATTGTTAAGTACAATATTATAGATAGACGCCGGGTTCATGATATTGTTACTGTATCGACTCTTGCAAAAATTAATTTGACGTGTCTAGATACGCATTATTTCCGTCTAACTTTAGCCACCTTTTGGATACTGGGTTCACCATAGAGCTGTGCAAGTTCATGGTTCATCCTCCACATCCTTACTCTGTTCGCCTGTACGCCGCCGAATATCGCAATTGCTTGTAAAGCCCATCAAAAACACGACTTCCGTAGATAATACGCATCCGAATCTCACGGCTGGTATTGTCCGCCGTTACCAGCTAAGGTAGACCAATTCGTCGACTACGTCAAACGCTTCGTCGTAGATCATTACACTACTGCCCAATCGGTATCCGTCGGCCTCGACTCCGCTGACTAGCATATACTTTGTTTTAGACATATTTATTTTTAACCCAATCTTCACTGTTCGCGTTTTAGTCTGGCGTACTGTTCAACCACCGCCACAGATGATCTGCCAATAATATCCATACCATCGGCAAAGCAGACGAATTGACTAGATTCGTTGAAGATCGTGCCCTGTGTGTTGATATTCGCGCGGTTCATAACACCTTGTAACACAATGTTGAACAGCAGGCATGACAGACTGTTCTCGTTCATGATTTTCCATAGCTTTTTCCGGTCGATGGTATCATATGCGGCTTTGAAGTCAACATACTAATGGTGTGTGGGAAATCTGTATTTACGGCCCTTTTGGAGGATCTGCCGCAGTGTAAATATTTGATCCACGACGAATCCGGGTTGATCAGTTCCCACGAATCTGTTCGCAATTAGTGATAGTCGGAGGAAAATGATTTGGGACAGCACTTTGTAGGCGGCATTTATTCATTTATTTATTTATTGTCGCCAATCAATATTGTAGGCCATTTTGAGAAACACTTAATATTATCTTACGATCTAGCTTATTAAATTAATGTTAGGAATTATTACTGTGCAGTAAATTACCGAAGTATTGCTTAAGTTTTATTTTGGACATTGTGAAGTCAATATTGTTGCAATGTATATTGTAAACTGCCATCATTTGATTAATAGGTCCAAATTTTGCATAGTTCGTTCTATAATTGTTAATTGCAAATATTTGTCGTTGTCGCAAATGTCTTGTTAGCACATAAAAGTTCAATTTTGATAAGATTTCAGTTGAATCGATTTTATGCAAGACGATATTGTTTATAAAAGATGCCACTGCAAATTCTCGCCGTTCCTTTAATGTTTGAATATCAATAAGCATGCATCTATCTTTATAAGACGATAACGGGAATTGAGTCCAACCTATCCTACGCAGTGCATATAATAAAAATTGTTTTTGTACTGACTCTATTCTTTGTTCATGTGTGATTGTAAATGGAGACCATACTATACTGCAATATTCTAATATTGATCTAACATATGCAACGTATAATGTTTTAATAGTGTATGGGCCCTGAAAGTTATAGCAGAAACGTTTAATAAAGCCTAACATGTTATTAGCTCTGTTTATAATTGTATTATAATGATCAATGAACGTTAGCTTTGAGTCAAGGATAACCCCTAAATCTCTAACTCTATCGCACTTTTTCACATTCTGGTCACCTAAGGAAATTGACACATCAGGTTTGTTAGGTTTTCTACTAAAAGAGATTAAATTACATTTTTGGACATTTAGTTGCAGCAAACTTTTGTTACACCATGTGTGGAATAGCAATATCTCATTTTTAAAAGTTTTCATGTCTTCAGCATTTTTTATTTCTATAAAAAGTTTCGTGTCATCGGCGTAAAGCAATACTTTGAGCTTCTTAAGGATGAAGGATAAGTCGTTAACAAACAAAATAAAGAGTAGAGGTCCTAAATGAGAGCCTTGAGGGACCCCTGACTTGGCATTAATAGGGTTTGATTGTTTTCCTCTGAACCTTACAATTAGTTCTCGGTTGGTCAAATATGATTCAAGTCACTCGAGGAGTTTGGGTTGGATTCCCGTCATTTGCAATTTATAAAGAAGCAAAGGTATGTCAACGCGATCAAATGCTTTACTAAAATCAGTGTACAAAGCTTCAACGTGGTTACCGTTATCCATTGCATCTAGAGCATAACTAATGAATTCGAGTAGATTTGTAGTAGTCGAGCGGCCTTTATGAAAACCATGCTGCGCTGGTGTTATTCTATTTTTAATTTGGTCAAACATTTTAACATTTACTATTGCCTCAAAAAGTTTCGGGATGCAAGATATAAGTGCTGTACCACGATAGTTGCGGATGTCCGCTTTTTTACCAGTCTTGAAAATAGGCACCAGGAAAGATTTTTTCCATACTAGTGGAAAAACTCCGGATTCCAATGACATATTGAAAAGCCAATATAATGGAGCAGTTAGTTCTGTAGCTAAAGTTTAAAAAAAACTGGAGGAATTCCATCGGGTCGATCCTTTTGCTATATCTAAATGATTTAATGCATTTGAGATATCGTTCACATTGATTTGATTAACGCTGATGTCATTAAGAAATTCAGGAAAGTAATCAAAGTATTCAAGATCACGTTCTGCCTCTGGGTACGTTGTGTAAACTTCTTGAAAAAAGTTGCATATACCTGCTGAATCAGTACTCATTACTGTCAAGGCACATTTTTGATGGGAAATTATCTGATTTTAATTTAGTCCTCACATAATTGTAGAAATTTTTTGGGCAAGATTTAATTTCATATTCCGTCTTAACATTGTACTCCTTAAATGCGGTATTTATAGCCAGATTAAGCTGATTGCATATATTTGAATAATTTTCCAAATTATCTGCAGTTTCGTGATCTTTGAAAATTTTGTGTGCCTTTTGCTTACGATTATTTAAGTTTTTAATATGCCTGTTGAACCATACTGGATCTTTGGTGAAAACTTGGCGTCTGCGTTTTTTAACTGGTACTTCTTCCATAATTATTTTAAACAATAGGTTGTAGAATGTTTTGGTGGCACTTTCGACGTTTTCGACATTCAGTAAAATATTTTGCCAATCAATAACGTTTAATTTATCTCTAATGCTACTATAATTAGCTACTTGATAGTCAAAAAATTCCTCATACTCACAATCAAACGGCCTCTCATTACCATGTAGAAATACAGAATATTCGATTGCCGTGTGGAATGTTTCATTTCTCCATAGAGGCGCAAGTGATTCGCATACACAGAAATCTTCGCTAGTGTTTGTCAACAGAAAGTCTAGGTAACAATTTTGTTTGTTTTTGACGTGATTGATTTGATTAAGCCCTAAACTTGCGATTTTGTCAAATATGAAATGTAGCGTTTCGTTGTCTCCAACTACTGGTAGCAAAATGCTTTCGTTTTCCATGTCCGGAATAAAGTCAGCATTGCGTTGATAAAAATCACCAATTATATGCACTTTCACTACAGGCGGTAAACAAGCTATAATTTCTTCGGCAATGGAGAAAAACTTATCATAAATATCTTTACGGGCATTGTTTGGAGGAAAATATACAGAAACAAATATATGAGTTTCGCCAGCTACTAGCACTTATGCCCAAACGTGTTCAAAATCCTTAAATTTTCTTGTAGTGATTATTTCAGAGTTAAGTTTTGTAGAGACGGCTATTAGGACGCCACCACCTGATTTTTTTTTCTGACATTTGATAATCTCGATCGTCTCTATAAACGTTGTAATTGTTGCCAAAGACCTCTTCACTGATTACACTCTCATCCCAACTTAGGGTTACCAAGTCTCAAAATTACAAAAACCGGCCGCTCGGTTCTGCCTTCATTGTCATATTATTTGGGTAGTCGCCGGAATCGAAACCACAACGAACATTAAATGGATTATTGAAGATAGCATAGCTATAGTTTCAGAGTGACAACTAGTTGCTTCTGGTGCTGGTGGACAATTTAATTACCGTCAGAAGCAAAGTATTGTCGCTGCAAAACTGACTATCTTCAATGATCCACTACTCAGAATTGCTAATAAATTTATCAGAAAATTTAACAAATCCGGCAAAAAGTGCCAATCTGGCTTCATATGTCAGAAAACCGGCCTTTTTGCAGGATTGACCGGTCACCGGCTTTGCAGGTGAAAAACCGGTCGGGCCGGCCACTTGGCAACCCTATCCCACTGGTTTCATTACCTAGAATCAAAGTATAAGAGAAACTTAAAATTTTGTTTTGGATTTCGTTAATTTTGGCAGCGCTTCTCATGCGGTTAAAATTTTAACAATATTTCATTACTGGTATTTAAATTGGAAGAAGAACAAGATGTGTTTAGATTTGGGCCTACTATTGTTGATTCAGATAAACTATTTAGATTTGTTGACTGCTCGATGCCGCTAGATGATGCAAAACCTTCCTCTAG
Organism: Sabethes cyaneus; assembly: GCF_943734655.1. NCBI lineage: Eukaryota > Metazoa > Arthropoda > Insecta > Diptera > Culicidae > Sabethes > Sabethes cyaneus. The sequence continues at coordinate 90,618,399 of NC_071355.1, forward strand.
GGAGTGCGTCGAGTGCTCCGATTGAGAACGGTGATCACACGATAGTTCTCACAGTCCAACTTGTCGCCCTTTTTGTAGGTTGGGCAGATGAATCCATCTTTCCATCCCTCTGGCAGCTGTTTCGTATCCCAAATTCTAATAATTAGCCGATGCATACAAACGGCCAGCATTTCTGGTTCCATTTTGATAAGCTCCGCTCCGATACCATCTTTGCCAGCTGATTTAATGTTTCTTAGCTGCATGATGACCTCCTTGACTTCGCCTATCTTTGGGCTGGCTGGCACCTCCTCCTCGTTTGTTGCACCGTCGAAATCGTTTCCCCGCCGCCATGGTTCTCCGCCTAGGCGCAATTCAGGTGCTGTTTCCGCCTATCGGTCACCTCACGACCGTCCGTCAGAATAGGGGAGACCAGGTAAGCTTGATCCCTTTTATGGCTAAATCATGCAGTTCATCTGACTTCTCCGAACAGGGGTTCAAACCAAAAAAAACTACACAGGCCGAATTAATTCATATAAGTCTCAATATGAAAGAGCTAAATGAAATAAAACGATACAATAGACGAAATTACTTGAGAGAAGGTCTCATTCGTTTACCCGAAAGCAAACAAAAGTTTGAAATAATCTTGGTGATTTTTAACTAACAGGCTGTTTATTATCCGACTCAGCCTACTGGTCCCGGGACAGAGGAAAGCTACTTTTTGCTTAAGTCTAACAGTTTGGCAAACGGTCTTAAGGCCCAAACAGAATGCTGTGTCAACGCATCCGTCAGCGTCAATTTGACAGTAAACCCTTGAGAAATCTGTCAGAATAACGCCGACGGACGCGTTGACGCAGCATTCTGATTGGCCCTTTATATGCTAGCACTTGCGTTTTTTTTGTTTTGTTCCTCGATTCGACTGCACTGGCCGAACGGTGCAGACGACACAGGCGGTAGATCAAAGAGCGAATAGCGTTTGCCACTTCACCGTGAGTGACTAGAGTATTCGGTGTTGGCAGTGTGACTAAATATTCGGTGGTTATCAGCGACAGAAATTGCTGCAGAGTACTGTCGAAAAGCTGATAAGCAGATCGGCGAACGAATTGCAGAGAACCTGAACGAGCAGTGGAAGTATTGGAAACTACAGCGGCAGCCATTTCAAATGAGCGGTTTGAGGCAGAGTGCCAGCAAATGACTGATGACCAGGAACTAGCCACAGCATGTTAGCTTTAGCTGCCACTGTGACACCCCAGAGTAGGGAGATGCAGAGATGCAAGAGCTGTAACTGATGGGGTCGTAATTACCCAGCACTTACGAGACCCCCTAAAACAAGCCTCAAGGACGGCAAACGATCGGGATTTATTGTCAAGAAAACACCAGAAAACCTTCTGCCTAAACTATTCCCTTTATTAACGGTTTTTCCTCGGTAACTCCTACTCCTTTCGGTATCTGGAAAATTCACTTCCGGCGGAGGTGCTGACTGGAATTCGCTTGCGGTCAGGTCGGCGACATCGGCACGGGGTTCGATGGCTAACTTCTGGTGTTCCGGCTGCGGGCACACTCTAGCGTTTTAGTTAAGCGTGATGACGACGATGCGGCTTAACTGCGATGGCGTCGATGGCAGATACGCTCCTTCAGCTTCGGAGTTGGCGGAAGTGGTGGCAACGGCGGAGATCAGAGGATAGTCCGTGGTAACGTCTAATGCTCAAGGCCAAACGTAGGTAAACGTCGGAAAACTTAGGGTAAACACAGGGATCCTGAAAGCGGGAGGGTTTTAGCATCCGATTCAAGGCGGTCAAGGTCGGGAGTGTGTTAGAAGAATTTCTGAATAGCCATACTTTTTGTTTCCTTTGCTATACACGTCTTTCCTTTCCACATTCAAGTATTTCTGTCTTTCACTTCTGTCTTCCATTAGAAGCGCTTTTGTGTATTTAATCTCAACCTTTTGATATTATTTCGTCTTTCTGTTTTACTTTGTGCACTGCTATAATTAGCTTTTGACTGTTTGGTTTCAGACAAGGTTATGGCTTCAATTATCTTATGTCCAACGACCTATGACCTCTCTTCGTGCCAAGATCCCTACTCTCTCTTGCTTATCGATTATTTGCCATCCTCATTCCACGCTAGCTTTGCTCCATTTTCCGCCCCCTGGTGATGGGTTGACGTATGGCTGCATTCGTCACCGAGGAAAGCTGTACGCAATAGGGTGTTCCAACTACTTTCTTGACCATTTATTATGTGACATTTATTAAACATTTTACACGCGCGACGGTCGCCTAGATCTTGGGCAGAGACTAGGCCGACTGTTACAGAGCTCCTTTAAAACGATCAACGGAATCAGGAACCGGACCGTGCAAACTCCTGTTATGTGCAATGACAAGGAGAGGAACCTGATTATCGAAAGATTGCAAGTGGCCAGGCGTTAGAAACAACACTTCAATATACTATTGAATGATGAACAAGATGGAGCTGTCAACAGAAACTAGAAAACGAAAATGAAAAAAAAAACGTTAAAAACAGCTCGAGATCTGAGAAACGACAAAGCAGGTAGAAACGATGGTATCCCCGCCGAACTGGAGCGATTGGCTGCAATGTTCAATCCAATAGGTTATACTAAAGGTATGGACTGAGGAGGAACTAGCTACAGACTGGTTGGTACAAAATGGGCCACCGACTCGAATAGAGAAATTATCGAAGCATCACTTCCCTCAATTCTGCACACAAAACTCCCTCCCGCATGCTGTTTCATAGACTAAGGCTGTTGCAGGAAACCATTATTGGCAAATGATTTCGCTCCTTGACGGACCAAATGTTCACCTTGCGATAAATCCTCAATAAATTTCGAGAATTCAACTTGCAGACTCACCATTTGTTGATAGATTTTAAGGCGGCGTACAATTCAGTTAAACATCAAAATCAAGCGTCACAATAGCGGGTGAGGCATCGGACTCGTTTGTGACGTTAGATGGTTTGAAGCAAGGTGACGGACTATCGAATTTGCTGTTCAACATTGCATTCTAAGTGTTATTCGAAAGGTAGGCGTGCAGAGATGCGGTACCATCATCATGAAATCTCACATATTTCTAGGGCTCGTGGATGACATCGCTATTATCGGTGCTAACCGTAGAGCTGTGGAAGAGGCGCATACGCATCTTAGTGAGGCGCAGTTAAACTAGGAGGTGCGAGCTTTAGCGCCTACACCCCAGATGAGGGGCGGCACACACAGCGTCTGTCTCGGAGCGAGCAGCTGATTATGAAATGCAGTATCCCCCAAGACATACTTAAGATGGCAGACTCATCAGTAGGTATCGCGACCCCGTAAGGTAGTATACCGAAACTCTCACTTACCACGAACAACGAGGGAGGAAATACAGAACGGATCAATCGGTATATAGCAGTTCCACGTGAAATAGGCAAATAACAAAATTGGAACCTTTCCGATTTAGATGAAACTTTACAAACGTGTTTGATTGGAGGAAATATGCACCTTCCACAGGTTTTGGAGCCATTTTGATTATGAAAATTATGAAAAAGATGTATTTAACATACAAAATTAAAATAAATCCAAATTTTTCTCCGAATATCTCGAAACCGGCTGCATTTAGAAAAATAATTATTAAGACCAATTTTTTTGTAAATGACATAAAGAATTGTTATTTGTATTACAAATTCATATATTACTTGAAAACCCCCAAGTTGGAAAAAAATCACAAAAGTCGTTGTTCTACGAAGTCCGTTCATGAAAGTTGCTCCATCTCAGAATAACTTTTAAACGACTGCAAATTACTTCTATTTTTTCCAAAATAAAAATTAAAAATTTTCAAAAATAATATATTTTTGATATCTTGATTTTAGGTTTTTTCTTCAAGTTTTTGAAAAATTGGTAAAATATTTTTTTAGTGCATATTTTTTTCATGTTCAGAAATCAATTTTCTACAACTTTTGCTTAGACATATTTTTTGGAAAATCGACAGTTTTCGAGATACAATCTTTCAAACATAATACACATGAAAATATATATGCCCTGTTTAAAAAGTATAAGGGTCCATGCCTAGTGGCACGGGCGCAGGCTTGAAGTAGGACTACGAATGTAGAGCAATTCGTCTCCCAATCGTAACACCGGACAGAGCATTTCCCACCAATTTAAGCCGTTCTGCTTCCGCGACCAAAATTTGGGTTTTCTAGCTTATTTAATATTCTATTATAGCAGCTTATTGTCAATTGCAAGTAAAATTGTACCATCCAAAGTGCGATATCGCTCATAAAAGTGCTATTTTGCATTAAATCGTTTCGGTATCTTCGGCGCACTTTTTCGTTATCTTCCAAGCAATAAGTGCGCCGAAGAAACCGAAACGATTTAAGCTAAAATAGCACTTTTATGAGCGATTGCACACTTATTGATTGGACAATTTTCCTTGCAATTGACAATAATAGATCGATGTTTCGAATCCAACACGGTCGGCGTAATTTACACTTCACACCAAACAATAACCGGCTGCTGCCGAGTTTTACCACCTTTGCCGTGTCCAGAAAGGGAGATAAAATCGTAACTCTCATTATTATTTGTAACTCAAACAACGCGAAAATGATGCCGTTCGCAAAATCAATTCAACTGCTTCATATACTTATTCAGTAGTTCTTAAAAGAACTGATTGTTTTTTACCAGCTGTTAGTAATACGAATCGAAGAAATTTACTGCTTGGCAGCAGCTTTTTTCGGACCGCATTCTCCGTTAGAACTTGTTTTGGCTTTGGAGTTTTCGATGCCTTTGCTATGGTCTTCATTGACTTAGTAATCTTGCTTCTCGCTAGCAAGTTTGGAAGGCGAACGAACCGGAAGCGCCAGTTCTTTGTTTGGACCAGCTTTCTCTTGTTGAAAACTAACTTCAAAGCCTTTTTCACGAATGTGTCCAACTTTGAAACGTCACAATTGTAGCTGGCGGCGATATACTTCTAGACGGCTTGCAACGAAGATCCGTTGACTCTTCGGTTTATTGGCGTCTCGCTTAGTGAATTTGGATGTCTTCGTTGCCTTATTCCGGGGAAGTAGCAACAGCTGAAGCTCAACGATTTTCGAGCGGATTCTATAGAGCGTAAATTAAATACAATCAAACTTTGATCCCTTTGATTCAAAGGGAATTTAATCCATAGCTCTTCTCCTATATATTTCTCTCATCCGTGTTAGGGAAGCATTGGCGTGGGAAGGCAAAAATTTTTAGCAAAAATAAAATTAAAGCAACGTCATGAGTTAGAAGACCGCGAGTCACCACATATTTAACGTTTTATAGATCAAATCAGAAGAAATTCTTCATGATTTAAAGAATCAGCGACATTTGGAAATTTAATTAAAAAAATTTAGTATACAGAAAATTTTCATCTCTTCATAAACAAATTTGTTCGTCCTAAAAAGGACGGGTTGTGGTTGAAAATCCGGCCAGCAGAATGGCTTGAATGTTTGAAACAACACCTCCCAGGGCAATGGTGACAATGGTTACCGGACAGAGCATTTTCCATTGATTCAAGCTCTTCCGCTCCCGCAACCAAATATTCTAATATAGCAGATAATAGATCGATGCTCCGGTACCAACGCGTTCGGCGCACTCTACACCAAACAATAATCGGCTGCTGCCGAGTTTTACCACCTTTGTCGCGTCCGGACAGGGAGATAAAATCGTAACTCTCACTCACTAAATCGTAACCCAAACAACGCGAAAATGATGCCGTTCGCAAAATCAATTCAACTGCTTCATATACTTATTCAGTAGTTCTTAAAAGAACTGATTGTTTTCTACCAGCTGTTAATAATACGAATCGAAGAAATTTACTGCTTGGCAGCAGCTTTCTTCGGACCAGATTCTCCGTTAGAACTTCTTTTGGCTTTAGAGTTTTCGATGCCTTTGCTATGGTCTTCATTGACTTAGTAATCTTGCTTCTCGCTAGCAAGTTTGGTAGGCGAACGAACCGGAAGCGCCAGTTCTTTGCTTGGACCAGAAAATTTTCATCTCTTCATAAACAAATTCGTTCGTCCTAAAAAGGACGGGTTGTGGTAAATTTTGTGGTTGAAAATCCGGCCAGCAGAATGGCTTGAATGTTTGAAACAACACCTCCCAGGTGACAATGGTTACCGGACAGAGCATTTTCCATTGATTCAAGCTCTTCCGCTCCCGCAACTATTTGGTTCTGATATAGCTGATAATAGATCGATGCTCCGGCAACCAACGCGTTCGGCGCACTCTACACCAAACAATGATCCGCTGCTGCTGCTGCTGCCGCTGCGCTGCGTTTTACTAGTTTGTCCTTGCCGAGTCCAGTGAGGGAGATATAATCGCAACTCTCTGCTGTCTGTTCGGCACCGTACCGATGCCAATGCGAAAATGATGCCGTTCGCCGGCTTACTTCTGATTATATACCAGAGCAAACGGCAGTAAGTTGTAACAAAGGCGGATCAACGTAGGGTAGAGAATCATAGACACGAAAGAAAGGCGGTACAACGTACAACGAAACCGTACATTGTTTGAACAAAACCGGTGTCCGGTGGTTCCTTAATGAAGAGCTACCAGTTTCTGCAGAGCAACCTAATATGAAGCATCGTCTTCATGCCACCGAAAACCAGTGGAAAGGCCGCAAAGCGCGATAGGAAAAAGAAGAAGAAGCCACGCCACTAGGAGAGCAACGCTATTTTCTTTCATTTAATGCCGACAGGGATGGCACGGCAACGGGCATGGCAGACGTGCACTCACAGTTGTGTGTGGTTGTGCCGGGTGAGTTTGCCAAGCGCGCCGTCTCGGAAGGTACCAAAGTATAGCGGCCTATAGTAAATGTGTCTTGTCAGGCTTCTGTAACTATACAATTAGCCCTTTTTAGGGCCTAATATATAAATGAAGATGCAATTCGATTTTCTCACTAAACGCTTTGCCTCGAATTACGAAGTGGCGCAGTTTTCTTTTCAAAGAATTTTGCTAGGTAATGTGGCTTTTCCGTTTCATGCTTTCCAGAAAGAATCACGAAATGGCATAATTTTGCATATGTAGGTAGGTATATGATCAGTTGTATTCAGTAAGTATGTTATAGTACAGGACAATTATTCAATAACTTTTTCTGCTCATTACCGAGCGCTTTTATTGAAACTGTTGGAAATTGGTGTGGAACTTTTATATTTAATAATTTGGCTAAACTATAATGGTCTTTTCGACTCCATAATGGATCTGTTGTGGGAAAGTTGCTGGAAAGAAGGCAACTTATTAAAACAAAATGAAACTGTGAATGCTTGCATCTGTTTGTTCATTTGTTACAATAACCTGATGCTTTTAACATGAGTTCGCAATATTTGTCGTAATGCCGTTTAAACATCCAATTACTGTACGTGTTAAAGCTTGGATAAATAAACTGCCAACTTGTCATGTGCATTTTTAAATGAGGAATATCATTCATGAGAAAAATCAATTCAACTGCTTCATATACTTATTCAGTAGTTCTTAAAAGAACTGATTGTTTTCTACCAGATACTAATAATACAAATCGAAGAAATTTACTGCTTGGCAGCAGCTTTTTTCGGACCGCATTCTCCTTGGAACGACTTTTTTTTGGCTTTGGATCGTTATTCTCGGTACCGATGCCCATGCGAAAATGATGTGGTTCCTCGGATTACCGTTGGTTATATATCAGAGCAAACGGCAGCAATTTGTAACAAAGGCTGATCCACGTAGAAAAGGGAATGGCAGAGAAGAAAATAAGGCGTGACTTTGTACGTTGTTTGAAGCTTCCAGTTTCTGTAGATCAAGCATCGTCTTCATGTCATGGCACCGACAACCAGTGGAAAGGCCGCAAAAAGCGATAGGAAGAAGAAGAAGCCACGCCGCTAGGAGAGCTACGCTATTTTCTTTCGTTTGTTGACTACGGCTCAGTCAAGCATAATATCAAGTTATAGTGAGTGTGGCTGGCTGCCGGGTGAGTTTGCCATGCGCGCGCCGTCTCGGAACGTACCGAAACAGTCACCAAAGTACAAATACTCATAGTAAATGTATCTGGTCAGGTTTCTGTAACTATCCAACAATTAGCCCTTTTTAGAGCCAAATATATACATGAAGATGCAATTCGATTTTCTCACTAAACGCTTCGTCTCGAATTACGAAGTGGCGCAGTTTGCTTTTCAGAGGATTTTGCCATGTAATATAGTTTAAACATTACTGACGGGCTCGTACGTTCATACTTGATAAACTTCCAATTTGTCATGTTCATTTTAAATTGAGGAAAAATGTGAGAAAAATTCATTTAACTGCTTCGTACACTTATTCAGTAGTTCTTAAAAGAACTGATTGTTTTCTACCAGATACTAGTAATGCAAATCAAGGAAATTTACATCTGGGCAGCAGCTTTTTTCGTGCCACCTTCTCCGCTGGAACGACTTCTTTTGGCGGCTTTCGGTGCCTTTGCTGTGGATTCCATTGGCTTAGTAGATTTTTGTTCGGGGGCAGCCGCATATTTACTCCAGTAGTACAGCTTTAATCGGAGCCGCCTTTACAGCAGTTAGCAAATTTAATTTGTTATCGTCCGTTTTATCAACCTTGAACGAATCGGAAGCGCCTGCTCTCTTTGTTTGGACCAGCTTTTCGACCTTTTCGACAGCTACCTAATTTCAAAACCATTTTCACGAATGTGACCAAGCTTGAAACGTCACAATTGTGGCTGGCGGCGATTTACTTGAAGACGGCTTGCAGCGAAGATCCGTTGATTATTCAGGGCATTGATAGCAGCGAAAACCATATCGTTCGCTGGCGGACGAGTCGATGGCTTCTTCGGTTTGTTGGCGTCTCGCTCAGTGAATTTGGATGTCTTCGATGCCTTATTCCGGAGAAGCAGCAAGCAGCAACAGCTAAAGCCTAACAATTTTCGAACGGATTCTATTACAAGGCGTAAACTATATACAATCAAAGGAAGCTTAAACCATAGCTCATCTCGTATATATTTCTGTCATCTGTGCTTGGGAAGCATTGACGTGGGGAGGGAAAAAAATGAAAATATTGAATTAATGAATGTTCGTCTAATATTTTCTTAATTATTACATGTCTGTTAGGGAAACATGTAATAAACTATGTAGAAATGGATTTTTTGAAAAATTTCCAATCGATTGATACCAATATCTCTAGAATCTATTGAGGGATGACTGAGTTATAAGCGTGTAAACCATAACCACTTTTCGTTACATGTTCCTTTTCGTTTTTCTGAAGTGCACCCCAATATAGAAATCAAAGAAGTAGTCCTACTTCAAAATGAAGCTTGAATCAAAATTGCGCCAAAATCTTTGAAAGGTGCATATTTCTCTTATCAAATGATTTGGCGTGGAACTGCTCTATAGGGAACGACAAGGAACTGGAACCGAATAATGGATAAAGATTAGAAACTTGGTGCCTGGAATGTTCGAACCGACTTGAGCTGGCTTGCTTGCTCGAGAGCTGCATCGACTCGGAGTGGACTGCTATACAAGAAGTTCGATGGCCGAATTCCGGAGAAAGGGAGTCCCAAAATACCCAAAATGTCATACAGCCTTCTGGGACAGAAGGAAAAATAAAAAAAAGATGATGCTATGGACAATTTCTACGACAGGCTCGAGAGGATCTATGCAGAGTGTCCAAAGGATAACGTGAAAATCATCATCGGAGATGCAAATGCGCAGATCGAGAGGGAGAAGTTCTTCTGTCTAGTCATTGGAAGACACAGTCTTCATCTGTCGATAATGGTCTAAGGCTCATAAATTTTGCCGCGACTAGAGGAATGGCCATCTGTAGCACCTACTTTCCACGTTTTAATATTCAAAAACACACCTGGAGGCATCCAAATGAAAACTCTAGCTTTCAGATCGATCATGTCTTGATTGACGGTCGACACTTTTCGAATGTCATCGATGTACAGTCTTTTCAAGAACAAAATACCGACTCTGACCACTATCTCGTAGTGAGTAAGATTCGCGCAAAGCTGTCGAACATGGCGAAGACACGCACTGAGAGGACTCTGCGTTTCAACATCCAGCGGTTGACGGCAGATGGCGTGGCAGTGGAGTACGTCAGGAAGCTTGATCAACGAATCGCAGAACATCAGGTAGAAGGAGACAACATAAATGGGCTATGAAGGAACATCCATGGTGCCATAGAAGCAGCTGCGAGAGAGGTGGTTGACACGACGCGTAGAAGACAGCGCAACAGCTGGTTTGAAGCCGAATGCCTGAGAGTGACAGATGAAAAGCGGCAACGCGTCAAAATAGAGCGAGGTACAAGGAGACTAAGGATGGGGAAAAAAGAAATCATCGTCTAAAAAAACGCGAGTACGAGGAGCACGCGCTCGCCGGCATAGAGAAACGATACGCCAGCAACGACACACGGAGTTTCTACAAAACGGTGAGATGCAGCAATTTTGCCATGCGTGTGATGTGCAATAATAATGCTGGTAGCCTGCTTTCTGTAAAAACGGCGGTAGCAGCCAGGTAGAAGGAGCACTTCCAGACACTGTTGAACGGAGAGGTAAACGCGGAGATCAGCAGGGACAATATAAGAATTGTAAGCGAAGGCCAAGAGCTACTAACACAGGAGAAGGTTAAGAAGGTAATCAGTGAGCTGAAAAACGGAATTCTACCTATAAGGTGCTCTCCCGTATCTTGTTCTGCAGACTGAGACCGTTAGCGGAGTCCCTCGCTGGCGAGTACCAAACTGGTTTTCGCGAGGGTCGCTCCACGACAGATCATATGTTTACCCTGCGTCAGTTACTAGACAAGTTCCGGGAGTACAACTTGCAGACACATCATCTGTTTGGGAACTTTAAGATGGCGTATGATGCAGTCAAACGAAATGAGCTGTGGCCGTACCTGTGGATGTGTGTGGCCTGTGGATAATGCTAGAACATGGTTTTCCGACGAAACTAGTCCTACGCTGATTCGTGCGACACTGGATGGGTCGAAATCATGCGTTAGTCCAAATCAGCCGATTTCGTGACGTTGGTGATGTACTCTCTAACCTGCTATTCAACATTGCCTTGGAAGGTGCAATACATAGAGCAAACGTTGAAAGGAATGGAACTATCATCAGAAAATCTCACATGCTTCTTGGTTTTGCGGATGACGTCGATATCATCGGAATCAACCGTAGAGCAGTAGAAGAGGCCTTTAGGCCCTTTAAAAGGAAATCTGCGAGATTGGGACTTACCATTAATACCGCCAAAACGAAGTACATGGTTGCTGGTAGGGAACGTGGGAGCTCAAGTGGTGTTGGTGCCGAGGTGGAGTTAGATGGGGAACGATATGAAGTAGTGGAGGAATTTATATACCTTGGTACACTCGTGACATGTGACAACGATGTAAGCCGCGAAGTGAAACGACGAGTTGCAGCCGCGAATCGGGCTTTCTACGGATTACGTAACCAGTTGAAGTCCCATAGTTTGTAAATTCGCACAAAACTGACGCTCTACACAACACTTATCCTCCGATTGGCCCTTTACGGACATGAATCATGGACGCTAAAGGAAGCTAATCGACGAGTGCTTGGAGTTTTTGAGCGTAAAATTCTGCGATCCATACTTGGTGGCAAAATGGAAAATGGAGAGTGGTGTAGACACAGGAATCACGAGCTGTGCCAGTATACAAATATGCTGATATAGTGAAGTTAGTGGTATGTGGCAATGTGGTAGGCTGCGGTGGGCTGAGCACGTGGCCAGAATGTTCTACAAGAATAGCCAAAACTATTTTCAGCAGAGAACCAGGAATAGGCCGTAGACTCCGAGGCAGACCCCGTATCCGTTAGATGAGCCCTTTTGACAAGGATGCTAGAATACTGGGTGTTTGAAGCGATTGGAGAGTGATAGCCCAAGACCGACAAGCGTGGAGAAGACTCCTAAATTCGGCCCAGATTGGATGAGCGAATTGTTGCCGAAAATATAAAGTAATTTTCTAACATTGAACACGGACTTTTTTTAGCGGAGTACAAACGGAAAGTGGAGAATGGTTGAGGCGTATCAGCCACGAGCTGCAGGACTACTTGGAGAGTTGCCCATCTTACATCTGGCGAAAGTCGGGAGTCTACGGTGGCCCGGCCACGCCACAACAAGCTGCTTGTTTTGCTTAAGGGGAGCGCCGGCTCTGATTGGCAGAGACGATAGCCGAAGCCGTCAATGTGCTAGCTTTACTGTAATTGAACCGAACAAACCGTACGTGGATGACCGGAAAAGCTTGAAAATCTGAGTTGTCGCCATCTCCGGAACGAAGCACGTTTCAACAGGTGAAGTGTACCTACTGATGAAACCAATAATAAATGTATTTATGGTGGTGATTGTTAACTGTTGATGATGATGAAAGTTAGATGAAAAGATGAAAGGAGATGAAAGTTAACTTGACCATCGCTTCTGCCATCACACGCCACTTCAAAAACATTTGCAGATTATTTTCCCTTCCCATTGCAAATATCAAAAAACTGTTCAACTGTGAACAATTTCCGTACATCTGAAGAGTTTCATTGCATTCTAATAAGGTAGAGCCAATCACCAGTCAAATTACCGCAGAATCGCGGAATATTTAAAAATCGCGCCAATTTTTGCCAATCTGTTGAGATGTCATTTATCGTTAAAACTGTAATACCATCAAGAGCTCAAAATTATTCTTTTAGCTGAGTTAATATGACGACGGAAATTTTGTATTGACCGCTAATTGACGGTGTCCAGAAACCAACAGGTAGTGAGGAACTTAACTTTCCATTCAAATGAACACGCTAATTAAAACTGTATTTCTTGTTCTACTACGTTGCCATTGAAACCAAGTTGAAACAAAACCACTTTCCTCCAGCAGTGCATTGCACTGCATTGGCATGGTGACGAGTAGCGAAAATTATCGCATTTAACGGAGCAGCGAGCTGTCGATCCTTATTTCTACCTGTCCCGTGGCCGTGATTGTCGCTGCTTTTCATTACCACCTGTTCGTAAAGAATAACAGGTTTTACCCGGTAGTTTTGCTGTTCCGGACTAATTCACTATGCTTTATTTTCAGTTGATTTAACCTAAAGACTCTTTCCTTTTTTCTAGAGTATAACCCATTTAAAACAGTAGGTTGTTTTTATAACTAGAAAGCAATACACGGGAAAGTCGATCACGCGAGAAATTGTTTTAAATGGAGAGTCATTCGTTTTTACCATCCAGCAACGTTCTAATTGATAGATGGATAGCAAAGTTTTTCCTCCGAATAGATTTCTTCATCTACTTATAGCCACACAGAAAGGTGATACAATCTATATTGAAATGAATATACACAGTCCGGTACAATATATTTAGATATAAAAAATTGTCTAATTTACCATAAAATTTAGATTACAATCATAGGACAATACCGATGCTATTTTAATATAACGCTATTTTTACCGTAAATTTTTTTTGAAGGGAAATTTCTGGTAGCTCACGCTTTGCATACCTTTTAAGTGGATCGAACACCTTTTATGCTCTCTTTCAGCTTCCTCCGGTGTGGCGTGAGCAGCAGCTTTTCTGGACCGGTAAATGTTTAATTTTCCTGTTACTTTCTCGTAGCTTCTTCCCGCTGGATAGTTACGCGATCCTGGTCGGTAGTATGTACTTGAATATTGAAGTGGTCACTTTGTGCTAAACTGACGGGGTTAAAAATCAATGAGTGTTGTTCTACTGCTGCTGCTTCAAAGTTTTGCATCTTGGGCTAATTGAGAAAGCTCGTTCCGAAAATTGCACGCAAAATATAGCCACAGGATGGTACTTATAAATTAACCTTCTTATGTTGCCCACTTTAATTGTTGATTGTTTCTAGAAATCCTTGTTTCAAGTTTTGCTTTTTTGGATTGTTGCTGTGAAGGAAGGTTTATTACTATCACAAACCTACGATGAAGCTATACTAAGCACGTTGTCTAATCAGACAAATTTGATAGTGCAAGACGATACTAGAAAAATACTTTCCAGGAAAAAACGATTCCTTGTTTTCCCACTTGGTTCCAGTTTTTCGGTAAGTTTGTTTGGCTCCTTTCGTTGTGTTGTATGACTGGCATATAAAAATTTGAATTTCTCACCACTATAGGTCGCAGCATGTATGACGGTCGGAGTGTACGGCAATCCCAACTACAACATGTTCAGTTGGGCGGTGAATTGGGGCATTGCGTACAATTTGCCCAACGAGACGATAAGCATCCAGCGTGATATGATGGAACCAAAGCCGATGGCACAACGACGTCACCGTCGAGATCTGTATCAAAAAATGGAAATGGCAATAAATAGGTAAATGTCAAGATTAACACTAATTGGAAATGGAAACATACATCCGGTTTTTTCTCCCTCCAGGATGGGCTACAATGGACGTGAATGCGTTCTGCGAGCACTGTGCGAAAGTTCCCAGTTTTTCGGTAAAAAGGGCTCAAACATGGCGGCAGAAATGCTACGAAGCTTGTTCAGTTTTCCAAAGACTAGAGTTCTCTCGATGGAGCCCGATGATATAAGGATTTACGATGAAGCTCATCGAAAAGGAAAGAGTCAAGTGAGGTGTGAATCGATGTATCCAGTTTGTAGGTTTTCGCTATTGGAAGTGGCGCTAGGCAAATATGCAAGTCCCTTGCGGTTTATGTGAATGATGTACGCATAAAATGCTAGCAATCGCAAAACATCTGGTGTTTTCGCTGACAAAGGAGCTCTCCCATAGACTATGGGGGCCATGTGCTTATGTGAAATGAGTTTTGATTGTTTGTGGAATTTACAAATACGGGTAATATATACATAAGTGATTGAATAGTTAGCGCTTCTAAAGTAATGCTTATGATTAGAATAATACTTAGAATATTTCCAGTAAACAAAAAATTAAAAACTAATGTTTAAAAATTTAGTACGAGAGAAACAGCTTTCTTTAGAAAAAAATAATGTTGGACTCATTCAGTATTGTTTTATTTTAACATAGTATTGATTTCTTTATTCAACTTTCAACATAAAGTTGCACAGATAACTTATACAACTTTTAACATTTTGATACTGACAAGTTATTTTGTACTTGCTTATGAGGGATGTATTTTTTGTGAAAAAGGAATATTGGAAGAACTGGGAAAAATGATATGCAAACTGTGAAAAATAATTTACTGATTATCTGAGAGTTGGGGGTAACCTTGAAACTTTGAATCCACAACTCTGAAATCCCACCCTGGACGACGAGAAGGAAGCGTTCTACGCGAGGCTCGATGCAATGTATAACAACTGCTCGCCACGGGACATCAAGATCGTCATCGTCATCATCGTCATCGTCATATGAACACCCAGGTTGACAGGGAAGAAATGCATGAACCGGGGCTAGGATCTTATAACCTGCACACCAACACGAACGATAACGGCCTACCATGTATAAACTTCGCAGCTTCCCGAGGTCTGATGATCTGAAACACCAACTGGAGATCATCTGACCAACGTACAATGAATCAACTTGGCCACGTCCTTATTGAAGGCCAATTCTTCTCTAACATCACGAACATACGTTCCCTACTGAGTGCCGATATTGACTCTGGCCATCACCTAGTAGCAGTATATGTGCGCTCAAAACTGTCAACCGCATACCAGACACATGGAAGCCGTCCTCCTCGGGTGAACATCGGGCAGCTAGATAACCGCAACCTGCCGAGAACTACACGTGAATAATGGATGAGGCACTACCTTTTTTCGAGGAGTTAGTACTTCAAATCTCGAAGGCGGCTGGAGAATACGCTCGGCACTAGATAAAGAGCCGCGGAAACTACAAAATTATTGATTTGAATGGGGAATGAACACAAGCGGTGGAGAGAAAGAACTTGGCCAAATACCAATGAGCCAGCATTCGTTGAACACGATGCTGAAGACTAAAACCAACCAACCAAGTTTTTGGCCTCTGGTAAGCACCACTTGCAGTCAGAGTTTTATATATCTGGCTGAGAAAAGCTGGCAACGGTTCTACACAGGATTATTTCCGAGAGTTGTGATGAGGAGAAGCTACGGGGGAAATGGATGGAAGGAGCAATTTCTCTACAAAAATCTACAAAAAGGGTGATCATCTCGACTGATGATGGGTTTGAAGAGATTCCCATCGTACATCTGGCAAAAGCCGATAGTCTATGGTGGGCCGGACACGTCGCAAGGATGCCGGAAGACAATGCAATGAAAACAGTTCTCTTCAAGAACCCCACCGGCACCAGGAACAGATAGGCGCAACGTGCAAAATGGCTTGACCAGGTCGAAAGTGATTTGAGAGTTCTAAGACGACTGGGAAATTGGCGACAAGTGGCCCATGATCGAGTTGAATGGAGATGACTACTTGAAACAGCACGAGCCACCCCGGCTCTATGCTGCTGACGACTATGACTGTAACATTGCTGTATGTTATACGTCGTCTCGTTTGAAAAATTAGTCAGATTAAACTTATTGGTCGCTAGTTGGGCACGATAAACGAGAATGACACATTACATCGTAGTTGTATTCAGCAGCCTAGAGCCGGAGTAGCTCGTGCTGTTTCAAGCAGACGTCTCTATTCTATGCAATATTGGGCCACTCGCCGCCAATTTCCCAGTCATCTCAAAGGTCGCAAATCACTTTGGGCTTGGTCGAACCATTTTGCACGTTGAGCACTGTCACACTGTTCCTGGTGCCGGTGGAGTTGAGAAGAGAACTGTTTTCGTTGCACTGTCGTCCGGCATCCTTACGACGTGCCCGGCCCACCGTAGCCTACCGACTTTCTCCAGATGTACGATCGGAATCTCCAAACAGCGCAAGTAGCGCATGATTCACACGCCTCCGCTTCCAGCTTGTATACCGCCAAATATCGTCCGCAGTACCTTCCACTCGAATACGGCTTCAAGTCCATAAAGAACTACTGGTCAAATAAGGGGTTTGTACATAGATTCGTACAGCAGCGTATGCTTATTGATCATGACGATTAACAAATAGCAAAGTAGGTCCGGCGATTACCCGCTTGAATGCGCCACTGGATCTCTTTACTCGTGTTGTTGTCCGCGCTCACCAGTGAGCCCAAATACACAACCTCATATACTACTTCTAGTTCGACGCCGTCAACGGTTACCGTTTGTGTAAAGCACGCGATTGTTTCCTTTGAGCCTCTTTCTTTTATATATTTTGTCTTCGATGCATTTATTATTAACCCAATCCTTCTACACTCCGCTTTCAGTCTGGTGTAGATTATCTCCATCGTAGCAAAGTTCCTGCCTATGACATCAAAAGCAAAGCTTAGGAGTTGGCTACCCATGATGAAAATCATGCCTCTCGTTCGATGCCCCCTCGTTGGATCACCGCCTCAAGAGCGATGCTGAACAGCATGCTGAATAAGCCATCACCCAGTCTCGTCGCGTTTCCAAGGGACTCGAGTGTGTCCTCGAAACGCGCAAAATACTTCACTCGTTCCTATGCAGCCGGTTTTCCGGATAAAGTGATGTAACAGATCAGAGTTACATCACTTTATCCAGAAAACCGGTTTCGGGCATTATGTACCATGGCTTGTCACATTCGACTGTATCATATGCTGCTTTGAAATCAATAAAGCTGTGATGCGTGGGTGCGTGGTACTCTCGACATTGCTCTAAGAACTGTCGGATGGTAAAAATCTGGTCTGTATTTGCGAGAGCCCCTATGAAGCCCGCCTTGTAAATTACAATGTAAACTTACAATGAATAACGCAGTTATAATGTTACAATTTCCTAATTAACTAATGTTTATTTGTGCGTCGATAAAAAAGAAGAAACAAAAACGTAGTAGTACTACATACTAGTAGAATTAAGAGATATAAATAATTTTTGTTTTCTTCTTCTTTACAATTTCCTATTATTTTGCTTCAACGCCGTGATGTGATAAATTACTGATATTTACCTATAGCAACGTACTGGAAACTACTGACAGTTATCAATAACGATTTTCAATGATAGTTCCCATCCCTACCTTGTAAGTAGCAAGTGTCTGTTCAGTTTCGTCGTCCCGTCAGTAAAATGAGGTAGATTAAACTTTTTAGTTTTTGGTTTGAAAAAGATACAAAAGGTGGGGGTATGAAATGGGGAAGGCAAATAAGGAGCGTCCAATATAGCTCTAGCTACCAAGCCCCGACCTAGCGCCTCCACGTGGCCATACCCGGTAATGCTCTATTTAGTAGCCAAGCTAGGAGGTGCGATACTGTGTGGTTCCCGGCTGCCTGATCTCATAATCGAGGTTTTGGGCAGACGGCGGAGCCACACGA
Source organism: Sabethes cyaneus (assembly GCF_943734655.1). Classification (NCBI taxonomy): domain Eukaryota; kingdom Metazoa; phylum Arthropoda; class Insecta; order Diptera; family Culicidae; genus Sabethes; species Sabethes cyaneus. Next base: position 90,636,603 of record NC_071355.1, read on the forward strand.
TCTTGATAATAGGTAAGCATAATATAAGCTATTTTAATTATTTTTTTCGTTTTAGCTTATGAAGCATTTCCTGCTATATAGTGAAAACTTTAGCCAATACGAGTGTTAATACTGCACATGGATATTGGATACCAGAAGAAAAATCAAATTAATTATTAGAAGCACTTATGGAAACTAAACGGACGCAACTCTATTCCATTCGAAGGACTGCTGGTGAGATTTTTCTATTTTTACCCATATATACCACATTTCATAAATAAACTAGAATCGGGAAGAGGGAGGGACCATCAGAGCACTTGTTTGAAGCGGTGGGCCTAGGGAGAGTGAAACAGTCAACTTTCTAGGGTTAATCTTGGCCCGATTAACAACACGTCGTGGATAATGAGCGGGCTCTTCTCCCCACCTGCTGGAGTCATTCTGCATTAAGACGGTTTATTCAACGATTGACTCAGGTGACTTAGCCCTTGGAAGGAGATTCTCTAAATCCCTGGTACGTGTAAGTGATGTTGCTTATCGACCAATTCCCTTTTGGCCCTTCATACAAGAGTTGGGAAGCATGACCAATCGTTGAATATGTTCCACTCCACTCTTTTTGACATGATAGGTTCATTGCTATGAACGGATGAACGGATATTCAAAAAGATACAAAAGATGCCCCAATTTGTGTCTAAAGAAATAATTCAACCCACCAGTATTGGTGGAGTTTGAAATACGTCGCATGCTTAATAAGCGGGCTGTTATGGAGTCTCCCTTTTGCCCAGTTCGCTATGGTTCTAAGTTTCATCACTACCTGTGATCCACAGGGCTTGGGAAAAAAATGGGTTCAAATCCGGTTATAATGGGCTCCGATTGGCTCGATCCAAGGGGTCCCCCAGCTTGGATAAAAAGGACCGATAGATAAATTCTTAAGCGTCGCTTCAGTGGCCCTGCCTTATCTCACTTTTCAGTCGAACTCTAACCGCGATGGGGAAACAGTGAAGCTTTTCCGTTTAGAAGTGTGCGCGTTCAAAGAACGGTACCCCGCCTCGTTGAAAACGGACATCGTGCGGCCCTTTGTGTACACCGGATACGCTCATTCCGGCATTCTACACTCATTCTACATTTTGGCACTCTTGGACATCAATGAGCGCATCGAAAGAAAGCCCGGTTCCGAACGGCCGAGGATCCTGAACGACAAGAAAATCCAAAGGCTGCTGAAGAGGTAGACCTAGGGAAAAGTAGCTACATCGCTGCGTGCGCTTAGCAAGGAGGTCTGTGAAATGGGCCAAACAGTGAAAAAGTACCTGGCGAACATGGACATACATGTCAGGAAGCGGCAGTTTCGTCCACTGGTCTCGGAGCTGCAAGCAATGACGCAGCAACAGCGGCTGAATAAGATGGTCAAGACGATTTTCCCGGCGAATCGCGACGTAGCGGTGCTGATGGACGACGAGACCTTTCTCACCCTGGATGGCAACGTGGTGGTCAGGCCGGATCTGGCGTCGGCCCACTACTCACAGTGATCGTTGGAGAAGATGGAGCGACTGAATATCGAAGTCGGCGACCCCCGCCCAACGTCCCCCAGCTGCATCCCATCGAGAACTCCTGGGCAAACCTGAAGCGTAAGATTTTCTCCAACAATTTTGTCGCGAAAACTAAGGCGCAATCTATACCTATAAAGAAGGATTTCTGTCTGTCTGTCTGTCTGTCTGTCTGTCTGTCTGTCTGTCTGTCCGTATGTTCCTTATAGAATCGAAAACTACTGAACCAATCGGCATGAAAATATGCATGTAGAGGTTTTTTGGGGCCAGGAAAGGTTTTAGTGATGGTTAGAAACCCCTCCCCCCACTAAGAGGGGGGGCTCCCACACAAATGAAACACAAATTTCTGCATAACTCGACTACTAATCAAGCAAATACAACAAAATTTGGCATGTGGGTGTTTTCGGTGACAAGAATTTCTATGGTAAATTGAGACCCCTCCCCTCTTTATAAGGGGAATTATAACTCCTCTCCTCTTTAAAAGGGGGGGCTTCCATACAAATTTCCTCATAACTCGAGAACTAATCAAGCAAATGGAACCAAATTTGGCATGTGAAGGTTTTCGAGGGCAAGAATATTTTCTATAGTAAATTAGGACCCCTCCCCACTTTAGGAGGGGGGGCTCCTGTACCAAAGAAACACAATTTTACTCATAACTCGAGAAGTAATTGAGCAAATGGAACTTAATTTGGCATGTGGGTGTTTTTGGAGACAAAAATTTTTTCTATGAAGAATTAGGACCCCTCCCCGTTTTAGGAGGGGGGATCCTATACACATGAAATGCAAATTTCCTCATAACTGAAGAACTAATCAAGCAAATGGAACAAAATTTGGCATGTGAAAGTTTTCGAGGGCAAGAATGTTTTCTATGGTAAATAAGGACCCCTCCCCACTTTAAGAGGGGGGGCTCCTATACAAACGAAATACAAATTTCCTCATAACTCGACAACTAATCAAGCAAATGGAACCAAATTTGGCACGCGGGTGTTTTTGGAGACAAAATTTTTTTCTATGATGAATTGGGATCCCTCCCCACTTTAGGAAGCGGGGCTCCTATACAAATGAAATGCAAATTTCCTCATAACTCGAGAATTAATCAAGCAAATGGGACCAAATTTGGCATGTGAAAGTTTTCTAGGGCATGAATATTTTCTATGGTGAATTAGAACCCCTCCCCACTTTAAGAGGGGGGACTCCTATACAAACGAAATACAAATTTCCTCATAACTCGAGAGCTAATCAAGCAAATGAAACCAAATTTGGCATGTGAAAGTTTTCGAGGGCAAGAATATTTTCTATGGTAAATAAGGACCCCTCCCCACTTTAAGAGGGGGGGGGCTCCTATACAAACGAAATTCAAATTTCCTCATAACTCGAGAACTAATCAAGCAAATGGAACCAAATTTGGCACGTGGGTGTATTTGGAGACAAAATTTTTTTCTATGATGAATTGGGACCCCTACCCACTTTAGGAGGGGGGGGGGGGCTCCTATACAAATGAAATTCAAATTTCCTCATAACTCGAGAACTAATCAAGCAAATAGAACCAAATTTGGCATGTGGAGGTTTCTGGAAGCAAAAATATTTTCTATGGTGAATTAGGACCCCTCCCAACTTTAAGAGGGGGTGCTTCTACACTAATGAAATACAAATTTCCTCATAATTCGAGAACTAATCAAGCAAATGGAACCATATTTGGCATGTGGGTGTTTTTGGAGGCAACCATTTTTTCTATAATGAATTAGGACCCCTTACCTTTTTAAGAGGGGGGGCTCTCATACAAACGAAATACAAATTTCCTCATAACTCTAAAACTAATCAAGTAAATGGAACCAAATTTATCATGTGGGTGTTTTTGTAGGCAAGAATATTTTCTATGGTATATTTTCTATGGATTTCCCCACTTTAAGAGGAGGGGGGGGCTCCTATACAAATGAAAAACAAATTTCCTCATAACTCGAGAACTAATCAACCAAATGGAACCAAATTTGACATGTAAGTGGTTTTGGACGCAAGATTTTTTTCTATGGTGAATTGAGACCTCTCTTCTTTAGAAAGCGAGTTATGGCCCATCTCCCCTTTAAGAGGGTAGGCTTCCATACAAATGAAATGCAAATTTCCTCTTATCTCGAGAACTAATCAATCAAATGGAACCAAATTTGGCATGTGGGAGTTTTAGATGGCAGAAATTTTTTCTATGGTGAATTACAACCCCTTCCCCTTTTAAGAGGGGAGCTCCCATACAAATGAAATTCAAATTTTCTTATAACTTGAGAACTAATCAAGCAAATGGAACCAAATTTGGCATGCGGGAGATTTTGGAGTCTTGAATTTATTTTACGATAGTTAGATACCTCTCACCCCTGTGTACTCTCATACAAATAATACAGAAATTTTTGCGAAACTCAAAAACTAATCGAACTCGAGGAACTCGAGACTCTTTCATAAAACATTAGTCAATACAAGACCACAAAAACTATCTATAGTAACACTAGATCATTCAGGACGAGACGGTCGCGAGTGTTGCCAGTGACCCGCCGTCGGAAGCGCCGCCCACTGGGGGGCTTGCAAAACTCGAGATTGTGACAAAAATCATCCGAGATTCATGATTTATGTACAACACAGGTTAATTTGTGGCAATACGAAGTTTGTCGGGTCAGCTAGTTGCTAAATAAAACGAAAAAAGAACTCAAAAACATGCCTACATTCATGTTTTCGTTCGCTATGAAGAACTTTCCGGTTAACTGTAGTAAGGCCGCTCGCAAGGGCGTAGAATTTTTTCCAAGTAAGCTAATATAATTAGCTTCCATGTGAAATTTATCAAACTCAATGAGCTGTCTTAGTTTTTTATCACCATCCGAAAAAAGACCATTTTAAAAATAGTATAAGATTATGCCAGACCTCATTAAAAGGTCAAGACAAAATCGCGAGGCTGGTCTATCTCAAAAGTGATATAATAACAGAAAATAGAATGATAGTTAACCTAGGAGTGCTTACAAATGATAATAGTGTGCCGGCTCCCGATCTAGAAGAGATCCAGCAAGAAATCGGTTAGGTGAAGAATATTAGAGCCGCTGAAAAGAACAGGCATAACTCTATCATAATGGACAAGAACCGCTAGTAACGGCACTTCATTGGATAATTTCCAGGATTTGGGAGAAGGTAAAACTACCGGAGAAGAAGATGGAAGGTGTGGTTTGTCTCAAAAAGGGCGTTAAGCTGGATTGCTGTAATTACCGCGGCATTACGCTGGTCAACACCTCCTACGACGTATTTGTATTTGTTACGTCGTCTATCCTCAATCGCAAGAGAATTCGTATGGTAATATCAGGCTCCTGTGCTACTACGGATCAATTTTTTACTATCCTACAAATCCGCCAGAAATGTCGGAAATACAACGCACAGTGGTCCAAAAGGGCGAAAAGCGGAACTTTTTTCCTAGTGTCTTTTGCTTTCAGTTTATCATTTATGGTCTTCAGCACTTATGTTCGTATGAATATCCCCCTTAATTTAAAACTGTCAAAAGTTCGTCATTGCTTACTATAATGAAAATAAAAAAATAAATTTTTTGTGTTAAGAAATTTAGACATAGTTTCTTCAGCAAAGTTGTAAATATTATAAAAACAAGCAACTTTGCAGAAGAAATGAAATTTCTATCTTTATCGAGTGCTGAACTATAGGGCATATTCTTTAAAACTTCTTTAGAAATTGGTTTCTCATGCTTAGCTTTTGTTAGTTACATTTTACAAGAATACAATATCCTAGACAATTATCGAAACTCTCAAAATACACGTTTTCGCAGAAGACCGCAAATCTCTTGGACTCTTACTTGCTGAGTTATCGCCTATTCAAGCTTTAAATTTCCATAGCTTCAAGAGCCCATGGAGTAAAATGGGGCAAGCGGATTTATGAAATCAATACTTCATCTTAAAGCTTAAGTTAAGTACTATAAACTTGTATGGGTTCCACTTGTTCCCAACCACCGAAATGAGAGTACGGCAAGCATACGTTTTATGTGTTTCGCGTTCGCAAAAGGCTCGATACACGTCCATTTTTTGTGTTCGTAAATAGACACATGGTTTCTTCGGCAAAGTTATGGAAAATATAAAGGTAAACAACTTTGCTAAAGAAATGAAATTTCTATTCCTATCGGGTGCAGAGCTATAGAGCATTTTCTTTGGAAATTCTTTAAAAATTAGTTTTTCGTACTTAGCTTATGTTGGTTGCATTTTACAGGACTATATGGTTCTAAGCGATTATTGAAGGACTCAAAATACACGTTTTAGCAGAACATTGCAAATCTCTAGGACCTTTCCTAGAGACAAGTGAAAACAAGAGACACTAGGAAAAAAGGTGTGAAAAAAGTGGACTACTGTGCAACGTGCTCATGCAATTCGTAGATTCCAGTGCAGCATACGATACAGTCGAGCGCGAACAGCTATTTCCGGACAAACTGACACGGCTGATCAAAGATATCCAGGAGCGAGTGATGTTTTAAGTGCGTTTTCCGGGGGCACACTTGAGTACCTTCGAAGTACGCAGAGGTTTCAGACAAGGGAATGGACAGGTCTGTATATTATTCAATGTCGCTATTGAAGGTGATCCAGCGAGAGAGTATCGGTCGAGAGGAACGATCTTGCAGCAAAAGTGGTCAATTCCTAGCCTTCGCAGCCGACTTGGACATCATTACTAGAGACTTTGTGACGGCGAAGGTAATCTACGACAGACTAAAAATTGAGGCTAGGAAGATTGGTTTATAAATCAATACAAGCTAGTCGTCGTATGTTCGAATCTTGGCCAGGCAGTGCTGCTAGAATTGTTGTACTAGTTCCGTAATTGTCCTGTACTCTAATGACCGGTTGCGAAGTCTGTCAATAAATAAGGGTCAAGTCTCAGAAAGACGTTCAAGCGCAAGGCTTTGCTTTGCTTTCCTGTGTAGTCTGACACTTTATGACACTACACAAAAAATAAGTGGTGCATTTTCGGATGAAAGAAAACCACTGACACAAAGTTTTTTTTTTATAATTTATTAATAACGCGTAACATTTATTTATATATGTATATATTAATAAATTTCTATAATATACAATCTAATGTTGTCCTTTTCAATCACGTCAGTTGACGTGTTTGTTTTTTTTTACTTTTCTCCATCCTACTACCCTCGACTGTTCGTGCTGCGTGTAGTTTCACTCGTGTGTTTACTTCCTGTTTCTATTTTAGCTTCGTTTTTTTTCGAAATTTGACTGCACTATCGGCAGCATGTTTTCAATTCAGTGTTTTCTAAATTTATAGTTTTATTCGCGTTGCGTGCTGTTGCATATAGTTGCCGTTACACAATTGTAGTCTCACGTCTTGGTAGACTGATAGAATGGGTATCGGGGACAAGTGTGTCTGTGTGTTTTGTGTGAGAATGTGCACAACTTTTTTTTTCTCGGTACCATCCATTACTGTTGTCTCATTGTTATATTTCAAGTTAGCGAGTTGGTTTTGTAGTATGGTGTTTTCCAGTGATTTGTTTTCTTTTTTAATATGTGACAGTAACATTAAGTTAATCAATGATCACAATACTTATGCTGTTATGATTAAGATTCCGTTTGTTTTTTTGTCTGTTAGTTATGCGTTACTTTTATTTTTCTTTTATCTATAAATTTAATATCATTGTAGTATTAGTTTAACTCATTTCTGCAGACGTCGGAGTTGTTTTCAATTTCCTTTTTGCCGTAGGTATAGGTTGGTTTTAGTATAGACGTTCCATTAGTTTATGTTTAATTTTTGGTAGTTTATTTTTTCTTTTGATAAAAACCGTTACTTACATTTTGTTTATAAATAATTAACCATATTTTTACACTATCATATCCTAAATCTTACTATAAATTATTATCGAAAACAATTATAAAAATTTATTTACTTTCGTTTTAAAAAATATATTTACAACTTTACTATGTTCAAGAATCCAATGTGATGTCTTGTTAACCCTAGGAAGCATTGACCGGGGTTGCCGAATGTCGCTCGGCCAGCACCGGGGTGGCTCTGCGTGCGCAAGAACGATGCTGAGATGATGTATTTTCATTTTCTTTTTTTTTTTTGTTATTTGTTTATTCATTTTTGTATCAGCCTTGGTGATTTGCTATAAAAGCGGGTGGTAAAGTTTTACTAAAAATAGAAATTTCGGACTGCCCTTGCCCGGCCGGTTGTTTTTTTTTTAGAGCTGGACAATGTTGACCACGCGAGCAAACGAAACCCCAGCTTCAGCGACTTGATAGGGTGGTTCGTAAAACCGCAACATCATCGATTAAGATTCACAGCTCTGGTTTATGTTTTGTTTCCATTTTCAATTAATTTCATTTGATCAATTTAATTGAAAAGTTGTACGAAATGCGTGTTCATAAAAAATAAATACAATGAAAATAAAGTTTTTTTTCCTTATGTGATACTACTAATGAATGATGAGAAATTACGACAGCGACCGGAGTGCAAGCTGACATTACAATGACAGGATTAAACTGCAGTTTAGAAATTTCTAACTAATGGAAGCTTTCCAGCAGCTGCATTGAAATTCTACATTACGGTTGATCATCATCCGTTTGTTACTCTCACTCTCGGTCTACGTCGTATTAGTAATGCGAATATACACTCATGGTTGTACGATGCATAAATGTTGCTTAATGTCTGGGTGTAAAGTGGAATTTTAGTTCCATAAATTTATTCGTTAATAACTACACATCGTTTATCACCTAGCGGAGTGTCACATTTTTTTAATGTTTTTGGCTTTATTTTCTTACAAAAGATAACTTGTTTACGTAAAAAACGCGTGAATTTGAAAATGGATGTGTATATAAGATGTTTGTTCGTTATATCTATACTACTTAATGCTACACTTTTTTTTGTCTTATAAAAAAGGTAATTTGCGCTTACTTTCTTACACGTCAATTCGTTTGTGATTTCAATATAGTTCTTTAACTTGTTTTAATGATAGGTTCGTTTGCTGAGACTGATTAACTGACCGTTCTATTTTGCTTTATTTTGCCTTGGGTTATGGGTTTCAGTGTCTTCCATGTTTTTTGTCTGCAATCTGTAAGTTGTTCATTTTGTACAGCTCTTCCTTTTGTCACTACTTATGTTGCATGTGTATTCTATATTCAACACGATGAGTTGGAGGATTGAGTACAGATTGGATCTATTTTCGTTTTTTTTTTTCTTTTGTCAGGTTTTCAATTTATGTTTCCGTCAAGGATAACCTAGTTCAGCGCCAATGAGAAAACGAAACATGAATCATATTTCGATCGGAACCAAACTGCTACACTTTCAAGCGATTGTCTATTTTTCGTAACCAATTAACTCCATTCTCGGAAAGAAATTCTTTTTAAGCTATCGTTATTTGTCACAGATTGATTGTAGATGTAGTAAACAATTTGATTTGATTTTTTTATGTCTTTTTTGCTAACTGTGTTAGTAGCCGTGTGTTAGTTACACCCATGTGGTGGTGAAATTGTAATCGGTTGTTAGCTCGTAATAGTTTTTTGATATCTACACACACATTGAATGTACATTTATCGCTTTGTTATTCCAGTTTTGCACTAATTAAAACAACCTCTTTTTGCTTCTTTACTTATGCTTATGATTTTTAGTTAGGTTAATAATAATAATCACTCTGAATTTTTCATTTTTTCGCACATTTATTTAGCGTTTGATTTTTAGTGACAGATCGTGCAGCTGTTGATTCCTATGCGGGCTTGGGAATGGGGGAAGGATGATCTGAGAGGTTCGACTGAGCAGACAGTAATGTCATTTCGATTTAGGTACCTTAATACTGTAAACTAACAAATAAGTTTATTATGATTAAAACCTGAAATAAAGATAATTTCATTGTCAGAGGCGTTTCACTTACGTGATGTTATCTAGCTCAAGAGACTGGAGTCAAGAACATTCCTGGCACTAGATTTCGACCTTTTTTTTAAAAAAAAGAACATGTCGTTCAGCTCGTTCCTTATTGTGCAATTGGCTTGAGGCTATCCCAAATTCAACAGGTTATTGAAAGGAACGTGACTCTAGAAAATGAAGACGACATTGCCAGATCCGAAGCGTGACATTGTGGCGCCCTTGGCGAAAACGCAATTTGGAGCCCCTTCGTTTGCTAAATTAGTATTCCTTCCACATATATGGTTTTTTGAATTGTACAATCATGCACAATTCGCAGAGTTAATGGACACTCTACAGTACTTCGTTATACCTAACGTATGCATTAAATAAAATAAGCTGATTTTAGAGATTTTCCATGCGGTTATCCTGGTGAATCCACCATTGCCAATCGTAGCAACCCTGTTGTGTACAAAAAATGACAGCACTATCATTTGATTTGCAACTTCAAAGGCGAAAATTATCAACCAACTACGTTCGATGCTTTATTCGTACTGCCATCTTCACCACGGAGCGAAGAAGTTGGATACCGTATGGCATTTCGTGTCCGCGAAATAGCCAAACCGATGTTTACAACATCCCCTCTCTTCTGGAGAAAGGCGAGCGCGTTCCATGGAACGGCCGCCCGACGCTGAAGTGCGATCGTAAAGTGCAGCCGAAGCTTAAGCTTAAGAGGAAGATCAAGAGCAAAGTGGCCTCATCGTTCCGCGCCTTGCTTGAAGTGCTTGAACAAAGTGGACGTACGCGGCAAACATCTCTGACGATGAGGAGAGCTAGACGATAACATCAAATATATTTCGCACACCAAGTTCCCGAAGAAGGTCCTTCTGCGGCTGACGATTAGCAAGAAGGTAAAATGCAAGCCGCTGTTCTATCCTTCGGGGCTTGCAGTGAACGGGAAGATGAACCTGCTGGAAGTTGCCGCTAAGTGTACAACCAACAGCCGCAAGTCCGCCCAGCAGCAAAGTATTTTGCAGAAGGCTTAATAAACGTAGGATTTGGGGATAATTTGATCCACTGCATTATCTTTCTTAATTTTTTTTTCATCGCCAAATGAAGTTACTCCATTTAAATGGTTACGTTACTGAAGTTCTGACCCACTTGACCAATTTGACCAACCGCACGCTACGGAGCTGGGCATCGCTAAAGGTAGTGTGTGAAGTCACAAACGTACTACTTTAAGGGCGATTAGGTTTCCAATACTCCATTTATAACCAAAGTCACACGCGTTTAGCGATGGAAGGAGTTGGATGCCGCTACAGCGTTCACCGATTTTAGAATTTTAAGGTGAAATATAAGGTTGATAAATACCAAACAACTGGAATCCTCAGCTCAGCTCAGCCTCAAACCTGCAACTTGGTATAACTGTCGCAGAACAAAAGACCGGCAACAAGAGCGCTGGTATCACTACTAGTGATGAAATCCTCGGCAAAGTGTCCAGCTGGTGGAGGGAGTGTATTTCGATTGACACCTAGAGGAAGATCAACAAGCTGAGAGCATGAAAGTCTGTGGTACACCGAACTCGAGTTGGTTGGTAAACAATCTTGTAGACTAACTCTCCCTTTGTGTCTTCACACACTGTAGTCTCTTTGTGACTTAACACACTGGACCCGCTCCTGGCTCAAGAAAAGATCAAGAAAACACTGCCGGTAGTGGTTATTTCCACTTTTTATACGACCTTTTCCGCTGTCTTAGTGGTACAGACACAGTGGTACTAGAATAAATACCTGGACAGACCAGGCTAGTGCTTTTCAAATATCAGAGAGCACTGAAACCAACAGCGTGTGGTGCCAACAGTTCTTCGCTTTAATGACCTGAAGCTGCTGGTTGATATTAAAGCAACAAACGAGAGCATAAAAATCAACAGAGCGTGAGAGATAAACTACATTTCAGCGGAGCGGATCCGCCCTTGTCAGCCTAGTAATGCATTAGCTATTCAGTAATATACGAACAACTGTAAATTTTCCGACCAAAGTCCCTAAGAAAATCTTTCGAAGTACTCTGCAAGGATCCAGGAGTCCGTTAGCTGGATCCAGGTGAAGATCGACGCTACTCTCCAGTGCCAGCAAACAAAAATCCCTGCATGTCGTTCATGACTGGACCATATCACAACACTCCGCGTTGTTAAGAAATCTGACCCGCTCCGATTGTGGAGAAATGGACTTGTTTTCGGTACAATTCCTGCATGTCTAATTTAAAATGGCGCTGATGAGTGAGAGGCAGCAATTTTATACGTATTCCTGCATATGACCTGCTTACTACACTTCGGTGGTTTATGAGAAGACAACATCAAATCATTCAAACATGATTTTCATCATATAAACCGCCGAATTAGGGCCAGTCGTCATATGTTCGAATCTCGACTAGGCGTTGCTGCTAGATAGAGTCAGCAAGATTTTTGCACTAGCCCCGCAACTGTCGTGTACTCTAACAGCCGGCCGCGAAATCTGTCGATGAAGAAGGGTCAAGTCTTCGGAAGACTTTGCTTTTTTTTCGTCATATAATGTCTTATAGGGCATTCACTACGGATCATATCTTGACAGTAGTAGCTCCAACCAAACTTCCTTAACTTCTGTCCACTGGCTCCTCCTCAGTTCAGTTCTCCTAATGGCATTTCACTGTAGCCCCAGGGTGTCTCTCTGTTGGAGATCATGTGTTCTCTGTCCCAGAGCCAATGTTATTTAACGAAAATTAGTGCGATGAAACCAGTTCTTTTCAACAAGTCCACCGGCACCAAGAACAGAAGGGTCTAACGGAGACCCCTACTTGAAACAATACGACCCTGGGTAGCTTTATGCTGATGACGACGACGACTATGACGACATTAATCTGCTATCCCGCGTACATAAAATGAAACAACTAGTGTAGGTTGACGTCGATGGTCAAAGCACTATTTAAATACCTTACAATATCGGTCCAAGCGGAAGCTAGCTAGAACTGCCGTGCTGGTCAGGCAACTGGTACTGACAAAGCGGGATAGAATGTCCCCTCTGCAATAGCGATCGGATTGTCTTTTGGACCATCACCATTTCAGAGGGTGATATTCCTGTTGAAATTTTGGGTGGAACAAAAGTAAACGCGAGAGTACTTACTAATGACAATGAAATTGGACAGCTGAAGACTAATAGAGTCGGCAGTAGAGAACGACTCCCGGCGGAACTCTTCAAAAATCACTTAGGAATCACCAGCAATGGCACTTCATTCAATAATTTTCAGGATTTGAAAGGAGGAAAAACTATTGGAGGAGCGCATGGAAGGTGTAGTTTGTCCCATCTACAAAAACGACGATCGGCTCGCTTGCCGTAATTACCGCGTCATTAAATTAAGCAATGCCATCTACAACGTGCTCTCCCAGGTCTTGTTACGTCATCAATATCCAACAGCAAGAATTTTTGTAGGGCAGTGGCAGGGGGTCCATGCTACCACGGATCAAATTTTCACATTTCGCCAAACTCTCCATAACTTTCTAGAGTACAACATGACTACGCATCATATTTTCGTGGATTTCAAAGAAGCATACGATACAAACGAGCGCAAAGATCTGTAGCAGATAGTGCACGAGTACGGTTTTCTGGTCAAACTGACGCGGCTGACCAAAGCTACTTTGGAGCGTATGATGTGCTACGTGCGTGTTTCGCGGGACCCTGCAGTCCCTACGAATTACGCCGAGAATTGTGACAAGGGGATGGACGCCAGATTAGAAACGGAGGCTAGGAAAATTGGGCTGCTTCGGAAACTAGATATACGATAGGGAGATGTGTTAGAGAAAACAACGTTCGCCTCCCGCGGATAGTGACTATTTACGGCAATGAACATGAAGCAGATCTTCTAACTCGTTATTGCAGACAAGTACCGCTTTGCTTTTGGACATCTTTCGCATCCTGTTGGTTTAATGAATTTCAGCAATAATACTTATACCAACCCATATTCGTGAATTACTGGCGACTCTCACGCTACATGCACATCTTTACCGAGACAAAATGTGTACAGCATTTCGGAAGCCCCTAATCCAATCAACCTCGTCAAGTCTCTCGCAACCCACGTTCATCACAACTTTCCCAGTCCTGTGGTCTAAACTGGAGAAGGGATCTTCCCGCCCTTGAGTTCAGACAAGTACCCAAGCAACATATTTTTCACACTTATGGTTGTAGAAAGCTATTTATAACTAAAATTAGTCGGTTACCAATACTGGTTTGTAACAACTGTGCTAGTGGAGTACTCATCGTCTAAAGACATTTTACTGTATGAAGTGTCCATATCTTCCAGCGACTGGTTCCGTCCGCTATCAGCAACCGCACAAGCTCCGCCCACTCAAAACACGTTGAAGAGCACCTGTTGGTATATTATCAAAACTTGCGAGGATTGCGCACCAAAGTCAACGAATTTTTCGTTACTATGACGGAATCGAATGTTGACATCATCGTTCTCACTGAAACTTGGCTCGACGAGAAGATCTACTCTGCGCAGCTGTTCGGCGGCACATTCAAGGATTTACGCTGTAACCGGAGCCTATATAGCAACAAATCACGATGCGGCGGAATACTTATTGCGGTTTCTACAAGGCTAAATACTTCCATTGATCCCATTCCCATCTGCAACTCACGCGAACAAATATGGGTAAGAGTAAGGTTGCCTGTCCAAACAATGAAAGTCGGAGTATTTACCTTACTCCCGACCGTAAAGCGGATCTGGTTAACATTAAGGATCACATTTATTCTAACGAAACTGTTTATTCGGACATAAGCCTTTCCCATCTCATACTATTATTCGGCGACTATAACCAATTCGGTTTTGTCTGGAATTTCTCATCATTTGTACCAGCTGGTGCTTAAAGAACTCATGTTCAATTTATGCAACACGCCTGAATTGATGCAATATACTGCTCATTCTTTGCCGTTTCTAGTACAAATGAAATGAACTTGCTCTTTTGGAAGGCTTTTACCTCCAAGGTCTGGCACTGGTTAATTCGGTAGTCAACAAAAACTCTGGTCTTATCGATTTAGTTTTGGTGTAAATGAATGTGCAACTCCGATTTGCTCAATCCAGGAAGTAGTAGATCCTGTAGCCAAATTTGAGGCTGCCCACTGTTTAATATAGCGAATAGTAACCACAAAGCAATAAAAATCCCAGATCAGATGGAATTTCTTCATGTGGTCTGAAGAAATGTACCACATGTTATTTAATTCTTTACTGCAACAGAATGTATTTCCCACATTGTGTTTCCCGTACCTACAAAGGGAGATTGGAAAATTATTGCAGCATCACCTACTTAGCTTCGAGGTACGATGCTGGTCTAACAAGCCAGTCGTCGCATGTTCGAATCTCGGCTAGGCGGTGCTTGCTTGATAGAGTCAGTAGGATCGTTGCACTGGCCCCGTAATTTTTCTGTACTCTAAACAACCGGCTGCGAAGTCTGTCGATAAAGAAGGGTAATGTCTAATGACGGTTTAAGCCCACGACTTTGCTTTTGTACTTTTTACTAGTAGTTCACATTATCAGCAGATCAGCACGATTTGATCCCCAAAAGATCTATCGCCACGAATTTCACGCAATATGCTTCGCTCTGTTTCAATAACCTAGAAGAAGATGCAATAGATACAGATTCCAAAACCGCATTCGACCGTGTCGACCATGAAATATTGTTGAATCAGATGAAGAAGCTTGAAATTTCTTCCACATTCACAAGATGGATGGATCATAGTTTATGCATCAAAATCGGTCCTGAAGAATCGGAATTGTTTGGCAATTTACCGGAAGTTCCTCAAGGAAGCACTTTAGGACCCGGCTTTTTAAATTAATAATCAACGAGCTCTGTATCGTATTACCAGCTGGATGCCGCTTGTTTTATGCTGACGACGTTAAGGTATAACTGTTTATAAAATCCGCACTTGACTGCCTGAAACTACAACAAACATTAATGACCTAGGCGTAAGCCTCAATTATTGCCGATGAGCCCAAGAATCCCCACTGTCTCCGATCATTCTACTGCGCCTTAGTACGCTCAATACTCGAGTCCTGCTTAGTAGTCTGGTGCTCGTTTCATGTCTCGAAAAAAGGCGTAAGACCGGTCAAGTGTTGTTTGATGCTGGGCTCTTGAACGGACAAACTGATTACCATACTTTATTGGAACAGCTCAATTTTTTTCCCAGAGCGAGCAATTCGAACGGGGAACTTCCTCCATGTTGAGGCAAGAAGAATCAACTACGGTATGTTTAACCCAACAAAGTACATGCAGCCCAGTTCAACACAGTCTACAGTTTTGGCATCTTCATCGAAACTTTTCAAAGACGATAGTTATGTTTCTTAATGTTTGATGTAATTGTATTTAAGCTTCTGTAATAATTTTATTATTAGTATTCATTTAAACCACTTTATGTTGAATAAATGTTGAAATAAATGACAAATGACTATTGACAATTCGCAGTCTGGATCTTTGCTTCGTCAGCGTACAGGATATTGCCCTAGTAATTTCACTCGCTCCACCGCCTCTGGTTAAGCTAGTAACCACCCTTCACTCATCCTTGTCCTTTACGACCATCATTCTGATCAAACGAAAATCATCCCACCTGTTTTGTATGACTTTCGGAATGTCGATCACCGAAGCATTGTGGAATTCTTTGCCACCCACTATCGACTGGATGGGGGTTCTTGGCGGAGATGATACCGACAACGCAACATTGACGCTTTCGCACACCGTCATGTACCTAAGATAGTATATTCGCCATACAACAAGCCTTGGTTGACCCGCGAGCTACGCATGCTGAAGACGGAAAAAAGCGCTGCGGCTAGGACATTTTTCAAGTTTTACTTCCTTTCGCTGCGTGAGCATTACATAAGACTGAACGCTGTATACAAGGGAACCTATCGGAAATGCTTTAGACGACACCAGCGATACAAAGAGTTCAGTGTAATCTGAAGGTAAAACCGAAAACTTTCTGGAAGTATGTTAGCGATCAGCGTTAGCAATCGGGTCTTCCTGCAACCAGGACACTCAATTGTGAGGTAGCTCTGGATCCTCAGTAGATCTGTCAACTCATTGCTGATAAATTCGTGCGAATGTTTTGCGATGAAGTGGTTCCAGAGTATGTTGCGTTGGTTTAGTTCCCACCTCGCAGATCGTAAACTGGTTGTGACGGTGGAAGATTTTCAATCTAATCCGTTTCCGACCTCGCTTGAAATCCCACAAGGCAGTCATTTGGGATCGTTCATCTTCCTGCTGTACTACTATGATGTCAAGGTCAACCACGTTCTTAACCCTTTATAAGGCAGTGGCAACTATATTGCCACCAACAAATATTTTTTATTTTGCTTCTATAATTATATTGATGTCATTATAGACACAAAACAAATATTTTTCGCTGGTGGCAAAATAATTGCCACGGCCTTATAAAGGGTTAAAGGCCCTCGTCTATACTACGCTGACAATCTGAATATTTACTTGCGGATTCGCTTCAACGTCGATGTAATTTGTCTTCAACGAGAGCTTGACACCTGTATGGATTGGTGTAGCTTAAACTGATTTCATGTAAATCTTGAAAAATGCTCCATTATTTCTTTAGACCCAATTCGTCTCACCTGTGATTTTTAACTACTAGCACCATGGTTCTGAAATCTAGCATGTCGACCAGTCAATAGGATCGTAGCAACTGGCCCTGCAATTGTCCTGCACTCACAGCTGGCTGCGAAGTCTGTCGTAAAAAAACAAAAGGTCAAGTTTTGATAACGGAATGTAGCAACTAGGCTTTTCTTTTTTTGCTTCCTCATTCCATTGTCTGGTGTCCGTAATAGGACTTATATTGGCATAGTCAACCTATCACAATACTGAAATTATTTGGGAATCTAATTCTGGATATTTATAGCTAGCTTGTTGTTCATTTATCTGCCACAATCGTTAAGTTTCCGACAAATAAATCTTTTAATACCCTAGATCCTTGAATGTTTATTGAAAAAAGAAATGGAGCAATCGTCATTGATGTCATCATCACCAGCAGCAGTTCACTCTTCTTTCAGACACAGCTGCTTCCGATTGCTCTCAGTGACTAATTAATTTCAAACAATCAAAGTTTTTTATGACACAGCTCACATGACTTGTAATCTGTGACTAGCGACATATATAGACATAAACAAAGATCGTATAATCAAACGATTTAATCCATCATACAACAGAACTCCCTCCGGAAAAAGCAACACCAAAAATACCGTTCGATACGCTAAACTAGTAGACCCAATTCCACCCAATAATAATGACCGACTTCAATAGTCGGTTGGGCATGAAATGAGTTTTAGCATCCACTTGCTTCCTTCCACAGCAGCAGCTTTTCCATTCGCTTTCCAACAATCAACATTAGGTTGGTTCGTACGGTATCGTTTCCATCGCCGGTGACGACGATGACGATGACGATGGCGGCGGCGATGAACGTGACGGCAGTGAACTCAAATCTGCGGTTAAATAGCATCGGGAAAAATCGAAAGCATTTTTCCTCCGCACTCGAGAATTTCCATTCCATTTGAGTCCAATAGGGAAAATTATTACTTTCCACCCTGTTTGCACAGCAAGCACACTCTAGTAATCCCCATCCATGCCATACCAGGCGGTGCAGTGGATGCTTGTGGGTGTACACTGGAAAACAAACCACTAGGAATTTACTGTGCTATCAAATACGAGTGATGGCTGTTGCATCTAGTGAACGTTGTAATGTGGGTAAAAATATTGCAAAACTTACGGTGATGAAAACTTCCATTCGACGGCAACAATTATTTTCAGTGTAAACTACCGGAAGGGTAAACAATCCCAGTGGCATTCGTTTTCTCTTCCATTTCTGTCGTTGAGTGGCTACAACAAACAAGTTATCAGCACCGTCTATGTTAGCCGCACATACGTGAACCTTTCCCGTCTGGTATGTATTATGACTGCTCAATACGCATCTCTGCTCAAAGAGTTAGCGATGTAAGCACACTTTGTACATTATCTGAGATCCCAACCTTGTACCTTGTGTAACAGCACCGACCGATTGTCTTCCGGATCGGGTTGGCCGGTTTGGAAGTCGGTACGGAAAGAAAAGCAAACACATCAATCGCCGGATGGATAAATTACTCATAAGACAGAAGAAGGCAGGCGTACTTCCTGGAATTGTATCTCAATTCTATGATTTAGGCAAACAAAGTTGGCTTCGTAATCAGGTCAATCGAAGTAAACAGATTCCTAATGGTTTTATCCCAACAACCGTACGTGTGGCTTGCTGATTTCTGATCAAAAGTAGATGCTACCTAAACTACTAAGAAAGCTACTTTTTACACAACGGTGGATATGAGGCTCGATTATAGTCAATATTGATTGATATTCAGTGGTTACGCAAGAAACTACAGCTTGCTTGCTACCAACCAATGCAAAGCTTCCAGTGAACATGCTGAAAACCATAGAACGAAATGATTGAAATTGGTTCTAACATTCTTATTGAGGGAGGAAATGTTGTCGTGAAAAAACGATACATTTAATGAACTGGAAAAAATATGATATATACATACATAGATTGTGAAAAATAATTGATTGGGTAGGAAGAACTTGAACTCACAACTCTTGATTGGCGGTCGAGTGCGTTTCCAATTATACCACCAACCCCCAATTTTAAAATGTCGATTCCCATGTTAGTTTTTTTTTGCTCCTCAAAACCTAAACCACAGTGTCTGTGCCTAAACCATAATCATCATGACAGTCACCCTCAATTCGATAACAATCCGTAACCATACTGATGGGAGAAATAAAATCATATGCATACTTGTCTGTCAGCAGTTTCCGGCTTCCGCCTCTTCGTATCTACTTCAATGCTCGTTTTTAATTGCACTAACATGACTGCGGTTGACAGCAGTTTCATAAATTGCACCCTGACATGTTCTGTGCCCATGAAGTACGTATACAATTTGTGGTGTGAAGCGGTTTCACCGAACCGAAGTCAACAAACCACAATTGAGCTTGCCAGTTTGTCCGACCAAGCCAGCAACCTCTCGCAGAGTTTCCAGTCGAACACGAGAAAAAGCAAGAATACCACGAAATATAGTCAATTTAGGAAGTAAAAACAGTCAACTAAAACTCTTAAATTTCTAACCGAATTTTGCGAATAGGATGCTCGAAAGAAAGCGGACGAAACAAATGGGCGAATACAATTGACGCCACGGGGGATGCCGCTGCATGATCCGGGAAAATCCTATGCAGTCCTCACGAAGCTGCTAGCACTTCACTCTAACAGCTCTTGTCGACAAACATGATAGTCGATTGATTGAAATTATCTCTGGCCATTGTTGTTTTGGTGCCGGTCAAACCTACAGAAGTGGTTGCTCCACCAGTAGCAGTCGGTTCAACTCGGCCCTTGGCAAGGACACCGGCATATTGTTGTTGAACTTTCCGAATCGCCGGAATTTCAATATATATTCAATTCTAAAGTAATGTGTGACGAGCTTTCTGGTGATTGCATATTTTATTGGATCACCAGCTTTTATTGCTGTGTTTCGAGCCGGTATTCATTTTTATGAATTTCGTTACGCCGCTCTCGTCGGCGGCTTACTGAATTTTATGGAAATTTCAAGCTCAGCGAATGGACTCATGCTGCGCTAGAGAATGGGGTACACTTCGGTAGGACATAAGTCAAACAATCAATGCAGAGGCTATATGAATCGATAGACTAGCAAGTTTTGAAGAGCATATAACCGATAAAGCCATATGTTCAACGTACAGTTTCACCGGCAATAGTTTCAATGTTAGCAAAAAAGGAAAAATATTTACTCCGAAAATTTCCGGCAAATATTGTTCTGCACGTTCGAAAGTAATTGATGAATAATCATTTAAAAACTTTCTACAACAGAACAAAGTAAATTCTAAAAGATATATGAAACCGGCGCCTCCCGTAAATCAGAACAATGTCGATATAAATTGCCCTGCATCAACCCGAAAGCCGAAAACTGCCTTCTACTCTGGATCAAATTCCAAGCACTTAACACCGAATGAACTTCGTAAAAAGTGTAGAAACAGTGCGATAAAGATAAACTCAGGTAAAATGGTGCCCCTCACATCTAGCCGTCGTGTGTAGGGTGAAATACAACACCCTCGTGAGCTAGCACATAAACATGTACGAACACATCTAGACAGAACAATAAACGGATGTGAATCCGGTCTGTAGAGCGAAAGGCGTAGGATTTTGTGTAGGATTTCTGCTTTACTCTCGATGGTAACTTTGTAGCAGTGTAATTGAATATGCAAATACGTACAATAAGATCGTTTAAAATTTATTTATTTTTGTAGAAGAGAAAGTGCTGTCAATTCTCACTTTTCTTCTATTATCTTTTTCAAAGAGAAAGCTAATATCTTGAAACTTATAGGATGAAATAGGAAAACTTATATCCGACAGTTCTGTAATTTAATTAATTTGAACTCACATATATCCAAACATCCGAAACATAAATCAATTGGGAAAAAGGGGTCAATCTCGGCGTATTGCTCAGCATTCAAGCCTCCCACACCGAGGACCCGGGTTCAAATTCCAACCGCGCAGAAATTACGAATGGTCTAAGCTAGTAAAGTGACTATAATCAAAATAAAAAAAAATTGAAAAAAACTCTCACCTAAAATTGTTTTTAACGATGAAGCTCATTCATGGCTCTTAATTATGACGATGACCTGTACATTACAGACAATGGAGCTCGCTATAGATCGATTATTACGGATTTTCTTGTCCCAACAACAACATGCTGATTATCGGTATATCGCTCCTTCCCCATTGAACAGCGTATAAATCACGTGTATTTCCCGCAATGACAGAATGGTAACTAAACCAATATTGCGAAGCCCACACTCGTGAGGTCTAATTTTCTCATACATGCGTACTCATTCTAACGAACACGCCGGCGAACGAACACGACACGTTACTCTGACAGTTTTCCATGGGTTTACTGTCAAATTGACACTAACGGATGCGTTGACGCAGCATTCTGTCTGGCCCTTAAGCTATGCAGGAAGATGATATGAGGCTGATCATTCGCGAGTGTGTAGGTAGCAAAATGTCTGCACACAGCAACTGCGAATGTTTGTCTTACGCTTGCGTGAACGGCGTAAGCGTTGAATGCTATATTTCTCATACTCTCTCATGTGAGAGTAGGCATCGCACTATGGGGGATTTCCATACAAGCAGGCGGACAAAAATATTTTCGAATTTTTTCTAGGATTTTTGATGTTTTTCTAGTTGATATGATTAAAATATGTTGTTAGAGTACATTTGCAAACATTTCACGAACACATTTTGAAAAGGGTTTAACTGTTTACCTTTGACCTTAGTTGGACATCGGCTCTCGTCCTGAAGATAGGCATATGATGCCTGAAACCGGTCGACGTGTAAGTTTAAAGTAATTTGTTTTATTTTAACATTTTGTAAGAGTTAGAAGTGTCTTGTCCGCGATTGTGTCTAGTGATTGTGGTGCTCTTACGTTGCACAAAAAATTTATTTGTTTACCTTTGTCATATGTGAAAAACTAACATGGGTCATTCCATCTCAAACGTTTGGATTCGACCATCAGCGATTTTAACCAAAGTTGGCATATTTGTTCATTCCGACCCCACAACCAATTTCCCGAAGTTTTACGCCGATTGATCAATTCCCCTAGCAGTGGCGCTGCTTCCTTTTTTTACAGATTTTCAAATAAAGTCATTTTTCGGTTTTAAATTTTTCTGCAACAATTTAATGTGAAGACATGCCAATATACTTTTTCTATGGGTTTTTGAACGCGCAATCGAATGATGTTATCAGTTTTTATCTAATTTGTCAAGATCATACATTTTTTGCAATTTAAAACCAAAAATGCGAATATCTCAAAACATCCCCAATTTTATTTTCAAATAAATATGTTCAAAATGTTCCCCAGACAAATTCTACATAAGAATCACTTAACTAGAAAAGACAATATTGGTAGTTTGGGAGATATGGTGTTTTGAATATCCGGGGCATGCGTTATTCTATCTGAATTATTAGTAAAAGTATGTTTAAATACGTTTACCTGAAGCTTCCAGACATTTTTATGACTAAATAATGTATTTTAATGAAAAAGATGCATTTTCAACATAGAATCAACATAATAAATTTTGATGTTCTGGATTATTGTATTTATTGTATGTATTTAAATAAAAGTAATAATTTCATACAAATTTTCATAGTTCTATTATTTAATTGTGCTATTTACTTGTGCAATATAATGCATTTCACTGGTAAAATTATTAAGGTATTTCACTTCAGAAGTTATTCGAAACTTCGAAGTAATTTTGAAAATGGCTTTATTAGCACTACGGGAAAACCTAGCCTAAAACGAACGAAATTCAGAAACTGCCTGGCAATTGATCAAATATAACTGCTGACCTTATGTAAAATTTTCCGGCAAATCTCATGGTAACCACCCCTTCCTTAATTGTCATCGGAAAGTATTAAGTTTTGCTGATTTTCCCCTATTCTTAACAATATGAGTGACGAGTCCATTACCAGGGGGCTCGTACTTGGAGCTTTTTGGTGTGGGGGTAGCGGGTTATTTAAAAAAAATTAAAAAAAAATATTTTAACTTAATGGAGTTTATCAGGCCAGTTAAGTTATTCATTCGTCCCATATAAACTTTGTAAGATTTACCGAAATTGGTCCATAAGTTCAGCAGATCTAGAACATATCTTGAAATAGACCATAGTTCTAAAAATTCAGCCCACTCAATATGGATTGCAATTTAAAATTTTCGAAGATATTTCTTCGATGAACTTAACAGGAGGGGCGCATGTTTTCTTCATAGTTCCATTAACGTTGTATGGAGGAAATTTCGATGGTGACCCCCCTGACTTCATATTGAAATCTGTTTAACCCAGTTTCTAAATATGATTATACTAAATGCATCTTCTGTTGACATAATTTCACGTTGATCAGTTACCTGTGCGCGCGTTTGTGTGTGTGTGTGTGTGTGTGTGTGTGTGTGTGTGTGTGTGTGTGTGTGTGTGTGTGTGTGTGTGTGTGTGTGTGTGTGTGTGTGTGTGTGTGTGTGTGTGTGTGTGTGTGTGTGTGTGTGTGTGTGTGTGTGTGTGTGTGTGTGTGTGTGTGTGTGTGTGTGTGTGTGTGTGTGTGTGTGTGTGTGTGTGTGTGTGTGTGTGTGTGTGTGTGTGTGTGTGTGTGTGTGTGTGTGTGTGTGTGTGTATGTGTGTGTTATTCGCAGGAAATATATTTAATCTTGAAATCTCCTATGATGACTAGAAATTTTCAAAACACTATATTTCGCAGAGTGGCGCATGGTGGCACGTAATTCTTTCATAAGTTGATAGTATATACCTGAGATTTAACCCAGAAGCAGGAATTAACCTGGAGATATCTGGAGAAAAAAAGTTCTCGACTAAGAAAGCAGAAAATTCTCTTATTTTTTTATATTTTCCTTCTTCTCATGCTTTTGATTATTATAATTTCTCCTCTAGCCGTCTAAACCATTTGTTTTTCGGAAAGCTCATTTCATTACCTTTCGAATGATATATAATACATAAGATTTAATTTCGGAAATAGTGTTCAAAAATTGATTTGAAAGTAAACGTGTTTCAATGGCAAAAAGCGTATATGTCATATCGTTTTTCAACTTTGACAGCCTCTATCTCAGAAACAACATCGACTAGCGACTTTTTTTTGGATTTTTCTTAATTGAAGTGTTTGCTATCAAGAGAAAATTTCATTAAGCGGATTAGTGAAAGTCAGTTTTCTGATTTTTGTCCGCCTGATATCTCATAGTGCATCGTTTGCTTCTCGCTTGATTTGCAACATTGGATCAAACTGATCACAAGTCTTCTTCTTCTTATTTTTCTCCTTTAACAACGTAGACCCGAGGTGGCTTGTCTCGTATCAAGAATTCACCTCCACAATTTTTCAAGCGATCCCTTTGGTCGAGTACACTAGCACACCTAGGGCTTCTGTATTCCTGGGGCCGGTGACATTCTAAAAGGGACCCGATTTTGGTGTTCTCTCGTCCGGTATCTCCGTGACATGGCCCGGTCCATCGTGTAGTCTCTTAATTTCCACCAGGCAGACGATGGGAGTTCGTGGTTCATCGGCCTGCGCCACTATTCCTTTTCAGTTTGTACCCTGCCAACGTTAACTCGCAACACATCTGCACTCATTCGAATATAACAAGTGCAAGTAAGTTTTCCATATGCATTGATGTAGTCTCAAGTCCGTAGAGGACTACCGGTATGGTAGGTCTGCCGGTGTTTTGAACACCGTCAGCTTCGTGCAACGACGTATGCTCGTTGATCGGAACGTCTGATAAATTACAAAGTAGATCAGATTTTTACCATGAAAGTTTCGTTGAATCTTATTGCTGGTGTTGTAGTCAACGTTAACTAGATATTACAAATATATGAACTCATGAACCACTTCAAGTTCATCCCTGTCCATGGAAGGCGATCATTGTCTTCAACCGAGACTCTACTTCTTTGATTAGCGACGCATTGATGCTTAACACAATCCTCCTATCCTTCATTTTTAGACGGGCGCAGATTGCTTCCGTCGTCGCAAAGTTCCTTGTGGTTACAGTGAAGTCTGCGAAGCGCAGGCGTTGGCTACTCATACTGAAAAACGAACCTCTCGATTTAATGCTCACTTGCCGAATCTCTCTATCAAAGGCGCGATTCGTAGGGACTCTAGAGTATCTTTGAAAGCACATCAATTGTCCCAGGGTAGCTTTGATCAGCTTCGTCAATTCACCTGGTAATACATTCGTCGTTGCACTCCTGGCATTTCATTAGGATTTGTAGGAGCATAAAAATTTGGTAGAATGAGCCTACACAAAGACCACCAGGTATTGTTCTACGAATTTTTCTAATGACACCGACTGAAAAATATTGAGGGGAAAATGGGCTTTGAACCCCAACCTAGGCGCTTCCGAATAGTGAAACTGTCGAAGGGGGTTGGATCAACGCTGAAAGAGTGACAAAATCCTCGTCCAAGCTTAGCCAACGGTTCAGAGATTTCAAGTGAGATCTCAACGATGATCAACGAGAAAAGAGAGTCGAATGCATTGAGTTCAAACGCAGGCGCCATCTCTGGATGGAATTCAAGTAGCAATCAATGGTATGAAATTCAACAGCACACCAGGGATTGATTACATTTCACCCGAGTTACTCAAAGCAGTCCCATCTTTGTCAGCCCAGATGATGTGTTAGCTATTTAGCAACGTATGGAAAACCTTTCTGACTCTGACCACCATCTTGTCGCGTGTAAGATTCGCTCAAAGTTGTCGAACGCGGCGAATGCTCGCACTGAGAGTACGCTACGTTTCAACATCCTGCGATTGACGGTAACAATTTCTTTCGAGAGAAGAGAGAGGAGGTGCGAAGAGAATCTCTCATTGTAACATAGGTCTATTTGAAAAAATACCCGAAAATGGCGTGGCAGTGGAATATGCCAGAAAACTTGACAAACGAATCGCAGAACAACAGAAAGAAAGGGAAGACGTAAGTGGGCTGTGGAGGAACCACTATGGTACTATTGAAACAACCGCGAGAAAGGTGGTAGCAACATACTCACTGACAGAATGGCGGTAGCAGCCAGTTGGAAGGAGCACTTACAGATGTTGTTGAATGCAGAACTAAGCACGAAGATCAGAAGAAACAGGGGTGACATTGCGTATCTCGCTTCGAGTGATTTTGGTTCGTTTCGACCACGTTTGATATTGCCGAATTCGATTCGAGCTCGACAACGAGTATGACATAAGGTGGTACTAGATTTTCGAGTGAAATTTGGCATTGCGTAAACATTTGATCGAGTGTTTTTATTCTCGAAGCAAACACAAATCGCTCGATAGACAAAAACCTATCGCTTCAGTGCAATTGCATAGATTTTGAAAGTAATACAGTGGGATTTCGAATTTGGCAAAATATTTCACTTCCAAAAATATGCTTAAATATTAATCAGTTTCCGCATACATGCATTAACCCTTAAATGCGAACGCTGATAAAAATTCATTTTAAAAAAAACTTACTTATCTAAAGGCGGTAAAAACAATTTACTTTGGGGATGGTTTTCGCTATGTTCTTTTAAAGGATAAGAATTGTAAGCGATAGCCAAGCTGTGGAGCCACCAACACAAAAGAGGCTAAGAAGGTAGTCACGAAGAGGTTAGAAGAAGAGGTTAGAACGGCTGCTGGGAAGGACGGCATCCCGGCTGTGCTTCTAAAACCGTGAGCGAGCGGCTGTACGAAGCAATCCTCCGGATCATTGTCATGATCTGTATAGCAAAACAAATGACGGAGGAGTGGTTGAATGGCGTCATTTCCCCAATTTTCAAAAAAAGACATCAACTCGAGTGTAAAAACTATCGAGGGATTTCTTTGCTCAATTCTGCCTACGGTGCTTTCCCGCATTCTGTTCTGTAGGCAACGACCATTGGCGAAGTCTTTAGTCGGCGAGCACCAAGCCGGTTTTTGTGCGGATCGCTCCACGACGGATCCGATTTTTAACCTGTGTCAGTTACTAGACAAGTTCCGAAAGTACAACTTGCAGACTCATCATCTGTTAGTGGACTTTAAGGCGACGCAAGATTCAGTCAAACGAAATGAATTGTGGCAGATAATACTAGAACATGTTTTACGACAAAACTAATTACGCTGATTCGTGAGACGCTGGATAGGTTAAAATCATGCGTCAGAATAGCGGGTGAGACCTCAGCCGCTTTCGTGACGTTAGATGGTATGAAGCAAGAAGATGCACTCTCTAACCTACCATTCAACATTTTCTCGGAAGGTGCAATACGAAAAGGAAACGTGGAAAGGAATGGGACTATCATCACGAAGTCTCACATGCTGCTTGGTTTGCACATGACGTTGATATCAAAGGAATCAACCGTAAAACAGTGGAAGAGACCTTTAGGCCTTTTAAATGAGACTTTCCAATAACACCGTCTAAACGAATTAGATTGTTGCGGAGGAACGTGCGAGTCCAAACAGTGTTGGTGCCGAAGTGGAACTGGATGGGAAACGATTTGAAGTAGTTAAGGAATTCATATACCTTGGTACGCTTGTGATATGTGACAGCGATGTGAACCGCGAAGTAAAACGACGAATTGCAGCCGCGAATCAGGCTTTCTACAGATTACGTAGCCTGCTGAAGTCCCGTTGTTTGCAAATTTGCAGAAAACTGGCGCTCTTCAGAACACTATTCCTCCCGGTGGCCCTGTACGGGCATAAATCATAAAGCTCAAGGAAGTTGATCGACGAGTGTTTGGGGATTTTGAGCGTAAAACTCTGCGATCATTACTTGGTAGTAAAATGGCAAATTGAGTATGACACAGACGTATGAACCACGAACTGTATCAAGTATACCACCCAAGCAACAATGTGAGTTTTAATGTAATTTTATGGTGGTTTTCAAGACCAATTTTGGTCTTAAATGCCATCATAAGAGTGTAATAAAACCCAAATTGTTACTTGGGAAATATGCTGATATAGTGAAGGTAGTACACTGTGGCAGGCTGCGGTAGGCTGGGCACATGACCAGAATGCTTGACGAAACAGTAGTCAAAACTATTCTCTGTAGAGAACTAGGAAGAGGCCGTAAGCTTCGAGGTAGATCTCGCGCCCTATGGATGTACGCTGGTGAGGACGACGCACGGACAGCTGGTGTTCGAAGGGATTGGAGAATGTCAGCCCAAAGCCGGCAGAACTGGAGAACCATAATGCGGTGGTCAGCGCAGAATCGATGACGGTCCGTCGCCAATAAAGTAAGTATGTATAGGAAACCACAACTTTTTCGGTGGAATGGATGCAGGGCATATTAGTAAAAGTTCCTAAAAAAAGAGACCTAACTGAATGCGGTAACTGGCAAGGCATCACGTTGTTCTATATCTCTCTCACAGTATGTTGATGGGTAATCCTCCACCGAATCCAGGAGGAGATCGACGCTACTCTCCGGCGGCAGTAAGCCGAATTCGGTGGTGGCCGATCATGTATAGATCATATCACAACGAATCGAATTAGAATAGATCAAAGAATTCCACGACTCTTTTCTGCTAGTGTTCGTTTTTTGGTCAGATTGTAGTCACTTTAACAGCTAGGGTCATTCGTGACATCTGCGGGGTTGAGGCTTGAACCTGGGTCCTCGACGAGAGAGGCGTTAATGCCAACCACTACACCGGGACTGACCCTGCTGGTGTTCGTTGACTTTGAAAAGGCGTTTGACCGACTCGACATCTGGAGCAGGCGCAGAGGAGTTCCTGATATGCTAGTCCAATTCATCGAGCCTCAATGCGAGGCATTCTCGTGCAAGGTGTTGCACAATGGTGTCTTGTTCGACCCTAAAGGGTTTCTGCTGTCGTTAGACAGAGCTACATTTTATCACCGCTTCTGTTTCTCAACGTTATGGATGAGACACTAGTTGAAGATATTGCAAGTAGACCAAATCGAGGATTGTCCTGGCCGCTGGCCCTCCTCCAGTGATGAAGCAGCTAAATTGCATTGCTCGCACAACGCCGAAACGATATGCAGAGCAAGTTAGGACCTCTCCGAGAGCTCTCAGGTAGTCAATGTGGAAAAGCTGTGAGAAGTCTATGGTAGTGAACACTGACAATTCCACCAACTTCACCATAGCCAAGGTGAGTTAAAATAGGTGATCTAGTTTTCACAGTTTGTAGAACAGAAGTGCGCGGAACGATTGGTTAGCAACCATCGACATTTTTTTTACATTCAACAGTTTCCGCTTTGAAAATTTCGGTGGTCGTCAAGGGTAACCCAGCGGGGGTGAAAAACAAATTTCAATATTAGAAAACCTCTCTTGACTAACCTTGACCATAGCGATACAATAAGTAGAGCAGGTGGAAGCCTTTCAATATCATAGTAGCCAGACAACGCTCGAATCAAAACTGACAACGCTCGAATCAAAACTGATACAGAGCCACACGAATCATAAAGGCCCGGAGCAGCCTTTGCAGGTCTGCGAAAAATTTGGTGCTTAAAGCCGAAGCAGCGCAAGCATCAAACAGCGTTGGTGTGATCGAGAAAGATAGCATTTTAAAAATCTTAAATAGTGCTTAAATAACGCTACATCATAGTTTTTCGAATATATCATTGTGTGTAAACCCCGTACCTGATATGACATGTCACTACAGTTGAGTATTCAAAACCATCTAATAAAAGCGCACTTTCATTGAAAATTACTTTACCACGAATAAGTATTACTCGTTGTCTTTGATATTGCATAGAATGATTTTTAACAAATGTTCTTCGAATCATCTACGGTATTACCCATTTTACAGTAATTTGTTACGGATCCTCAAACTACGTTAGAGTAACCGAGGAGTTGTTTAGATGAGTAATTCTCGCTGAAACGGGCCCACTACTGACACGAAGTGTTCAAATATTGAAACTATTGCGCTTAATTGGTTGCAAATGGTTAAAAAATAAGAATTACACTTTTAATAACTCAAAATAGTGGACCTTTCATTAGCCAAGGGGCGTAACAGTATCAAAAAAAGTTGAATTTTGTGCAAGCCTTGAGAGTTAAGATCCATATCATGTGATATTTCATAAATTTGCTATGAAACAACTAACAAATGCCCCGGTTCTGTAAAGAAGAAGAACAGGTGCTTTCAAATGTAGTAAAAAAAATTTGGCGGCCATCTTGGATTTGATCGCCATGGTGGATTTTATCAAAAAATCGCCATTTTCGCCATGATCCCTCCAACCGATTTTGATTTCAAGACCACCATCGGAAAGCGAGAAAAAATGCTATAAGAAACATTCAAAATTCAGAATTTTTTACTCCAAGCCCTGTTCTTCTTCTTTACAGAACCGAGCCATAGTAACAACTTGCTTCTGACGCTGTTTTCTTAATAAAATTCGAAATGGTAATTTTTACTCTTACCTAAAGCAATTAAAGTAAGCGTTTCCATCAAAAGCATTTTTTCTTTTTTTCTAAACACAGAAAAAACAACGATTTAAAAGGGAATACCTGCATTCGATTATCCAAAGTATCCAGAAGGGGCACACAAAAACGATTCCATCCGCAGAACGAAGTCACCCCACCTTACGTCGACGACGACGACTAAATTCACAAACCGGTGTGCGCGCGTGTGTATGTGTAGGTGTGTAGGTACACACGTACATTTGCTGGGCGGGTATCTCGTATTTCAGTCTGCCAGTCAGTCTGCTCTCAGTGGGTTAACGAGGTGAGTTGGGTGGGAGCTGTTTCACAGCGTCGTAGGTCGTGGGTGGACTGCCAAAGGATGACAATGGAAAAATGGGAAGGGGATGCTGCTTCTGCTGCTGCTGCTGCTAGGAAAGCGGTTTTCGCTGCCTTGTTGTTGATGGGGTGGTTTTGAATTTATCCTCGTTTGCTTTCTTCTTGTTTTGTTTCTTGGGTAAGAGCCAAATACACATGTGATTGGAAGACACTCGATTTGAAATCAGGGTCATGCCATAATGTTCAAAAATTGTATTACTGGTTACTTTTTGTCTTCAATTGATTTTCATGTGGTTATTCATATTTACAAATTCATTGTACCGATTAAGCGAAACGGCTGAGGAGTTGTTGATTTGCTTTATTACTGAGTGTGTTAAATCTAGCGAATATGTCTGTGGTGGAACCGAAACAGTTTGGGTTGTGTAAATTTAAAAATTAAAACTAATTAACGTCAACCAAACGATACTTCTGTCATTTTTAATATACTCTACACTGCATGAATTACAAAAATATGCGTTCGTTGTTTTTGCTGTACTTATTTATACATTTAATTTTAAATGCAATATAGCGACACAATTTATATGCATTTTCCGCTCTTGTATTCCATTTAATGTGACACAGGACCCGTGTCATATAATAACGACAATGAAAATATGCTTTTAATCGATTTTCTGTTCATACCAGCATAAAAACCGAAAAGAGGCCAAACTGAAATCAAGTCAAGCGTAATTTGCGTACCTCATTTGTACAGGAATAACCTACCGTGGAACATTGCACGCAAAGGGCGGCGTTATTGAATTTCTCAGCTGGTTTAAAATTTCAATCCAAATTTATAGTCGACTTTTCGAACCATGATTATCGCTTGAATAATGGAAAACAGGATCGACGTAAGACTGAGCCTTAGTACAATATACACTTATGAAACTAATGGCTAGAATTGAGGATACTTAATAGATATATGTCATTGGTTACCAATTCACTTGCTTGTAAGTCTAAGCTAAACTGTGTAGCTGTATCGCGTATTTTCAAACACTCTTTCGCTTTAAGTTTACGTTTATGTTTGCATTTTATTTAAACAACATGGACGAATCAATTGATTTCTTCAACGGTATGGTTTCTTTGCCTCTAATCGCGAGTTTGGTTGGTTTGGATAAACATAATGTAACAGACAAAACCATATTCCAAAAACATTTATTAGCACCCGAGCAACGTACTTCTTTCTTCGTAGGGCAATAGACTGCCACGTGGGCTTCACAATATACTCAAACGAAAATGGCGACCTAGCGCGCAATGACAATGAGCGTAACAATCAATTGTCTATTTAAATTACAGTTGAAATCTCACATCTTGCTGTTGCTTTAACCATTTAGTCTATTCCAACAAACTAACCTGGATTCAAAATCGGCGATTAGTCGCCGACTAGATAAATCCAAATATTTCTATACATAGTAAACCAATTCATTCGTCTTCTGTACATGTTAACTTTGAGCACATTTTTAATGTTGCGGTTTAATAGATTTACTTCCCCTTTCGGATGTTTTTTGTTTATCGTTATCGGATTCAGTTTGAGTTGGCCTCGTTTATTTAGATTTTTATTATTATTATGATGCATGATTTGCCGGTTTGTTCGGTTCTTTTTCTCACGTCTTGAGAGTAGTGTTTTGTGTAAACTTTTTTTTGCTTCGTTTTCTTCGAGTTTTCGTACGAAAATAATTAAAAACGACTTGTTAAACCTAGTTGCAAGTGAAGTGACTGGTTAGTTTTTTTGTTGTTGTTGTTGCTTATCTATGTACAAAGTCGATTTTTTCTTCGATTTTCATGAGCTTTTTTTATACAAAAAAGTTATTACTGTAAATTACCGTCACCTGTATAGTAATGCGATGTAAAGTAGTTCGTACCGAGTGGCGAATTGTGGAGTGGAGTGAGGTGAATAATTGTTGTTGTTGGTGAACTAAGTTTTGTTTGGGAAACAAAGTTGTGTCGCCATTACTACAGGTGCTGCCTAGAGAGTCATAATATTCTGTTTTCAAACGAATAAATTATGGTTGATTCCAACAAAATGAACATAGAAAATCACAAAAAATGCAACTTTTCTTTTATTTTCTTATACTAAATTAATGAAAACGTATATAATGAAAGATAACGTTTATAGCTATTTGTAGCAAATAAAACATGCATATTCTAACTAAAATGTGCAGCAATTGCTCCTTTGCTTTGAAAAACATTTTGGAGCACAGAACAGAAGTGGAAGTTCGAACAACGCGACGATCAAAAAGTGGTAACGCGGACACTACTAATTTTGTCTTTCTCGCATTAAAATCAATAACAGCAATATAAGAAGAATGCTTGCTCTCTTTCTCAGCTATATGGTTTAGTGTGCGTGTGTGCGACGCTCACCGCCAGGGCCAACTGTATTTGTGCAAAGGTAGCATGGAAGCGTTTTAATTTTGTTCCTTTTCTATTCTATGTTTGCACTGTTGAGCGGTAGTGATCAGGTCAGGGATAACTCTAGAAACGGCGGTATCATTGAAATGCGGATCAGCATTTCCTCCCCAAGTGCGTGTCTGTGCTC
The DNA here is from genome assembly GCF_943734655.1 of Sabethes cyaneus. Lineage (NCBI taxonomy): Eukaryota > Metazoa > Arthropoda > Insecta > Diptera > Culicidae > Sabethes > Sabethes cyaneus. The sequence goes on from NC_071355.1 coordinate 90,669,832, forward strand.
CATATCTGGAGTGGCTCACAACAGCATCCCTAATTTCCTTAGAAACCGAATCTGTAGTAATGCTAAGACATTTCTCGATTACGTGATGATGAAAACCTAAAATAAGATGTGTCTTTCAAGCTCGTTTCTTCAATTGCAGCATTGTTATCATGTTCTGCCTACACGAAGATTCACCTGCCGACGAATAGATCGCTTCGCGCAGAACACAAGACTTCACAATAACTGTCATAACATGATAACTGTCAACAGTTATAGCTTCCCGAAGTTTGCTGATTAAGAATTTTTTCCCACAAAAATATCCACAAGGACACCCAGCAATCACTTGTTAAACGAGTAACAAACCACGGTCTCGTCACTGGTCGATTTTTCTCTGGATGCGGCACTAATGTCCTCTGTGGAGCTAGATGTTACGATCGCCTCTCGAAGACGGATGGTACAGGATTGGGAACAAAAAAGAGTCGTACAGAATCTTCGAGGTTCCTCGCACGGGAATCGTGTGGAGGAATTCTGCATTCTGAATCATATGGAATGGCTTGCTTATAGAACCAGGATTCCTGTATAAGAATCCATCAGTTGAAATTCCCTGGAAACCTTCGTCGTCGTTGTCGCCAGAAGGCTAGAGCCGGGTCAGCTAGTGCTGTTTCATGCAGTCTTCTCTATTCAACTCGATCTTGAGCCACTCGTCCCCGATTTTCCAGTCATCTCAGAAGTCGTAAATCACTTTCGACCAGGTCGAGCTATCTTCTCGTAGAGCCCTTCCCTATTCCTGCTGCCGGTGGGATTGATGAGGAAAACTATTTTCGTCGTACTGTCGTCCAGCATCCTTATGGCGTGACCGGCCCACCGTAGCCTACTGACTTTCGCCAGATGTACGATGGGAATCTCTGTCGCCCGCACTACCTTCCGCTCAAACACGGCAAGGACGGGTATGTCTTCCGTGAACAACGCCACAACTTTAGGTTCATAAAGAACTAATGGTCTAATAAGGGTTTTGTATATCGTCAACTTTGTACGGCGGCGTACGCTTCTTGAACGTAGCATTTTGCAAAGTGCAAAGCAGTTCCAACTTTGCCACTACATCTCCTTACTAATGTTGTCGTCCACGGTTACCGGCGATCTCAAATACGCGAACTCATTTACTACTTCAAATTAGTTCGCGTCCGTGGGAAGCACGCATTTGGAGCGCTCAGAAGCGATGTTGAACAGCATGCAAAATAAGCCATCACCTTATCTCAATCCTCACCGCGTTTCGAAGGGACTCGAGAGTGTCCCAGAGATGCGCACGAAACACATCACTTGATCCAATGTAGCCCTGATCAGTCGCGGCAGTCCGTTTTCGTGTATTATCTGCCATAGCAGATCTCGGTCGACTGTATCGCATGCTGCTTTGAAATCAATAAAGTTGTGTTACGTGGACACGTTGTGCTTCCGAAATTTCTGCAAGATTTATCGGACGGTAAAAATCTGGTCCGCAATAGCGTGAGTCTCCATGAAGCCAGCCTAGTAATTTCCTACGAAACTTTATGCTTCGGTGACAGTCGGCGTGACAGGATCTGTAAGAGTACCTTGTAGCCGGCGTTTACCAGCGTTATGCGACGATAGTTGCAGCATTTGAGCCGACCACCCTTTTTGTAAATGGGATTAATCACTCCTTCCATCCATTTCTCCGGTGGCTTCTCTTCTTCCCTAATCTTGCAAATAACCCAGTATAGAGCCGTTGCCAGCGTCCATGGATACCGGTAACTTCAAATAGCAATCCTTGGGATTTTGAGAGCAGGAATTCTAGGTTGTTAATAAGGATGGCTCGACGAGGAATGACACAAAGTGAAATAAAAGTTTGGTAAAAATAAAACGAGCGCTGCAAAATGGCAAGGGGGTCAGAAATGAGGAAAACTAGAACAATTATTCTGCAATGACACGGCCATGGTGTAAAAATAGAAGTAGGGGAGTGTTGTCGTTCTGTCACGTTTTGGCATTCGCTCATAACTTTCGTTTCAAAAGGAATATTGGAAATCTAAATACATCGTTGCAAAGGTCTAAAAACAAGCTATGTTTCCGGAAAGTTTTGAACTGATTGCTTGAAAAATAAAAAAGTTATAAGCATTTACGTGAAGACAAAAAATGTTGTCATAGTCGGGCCATGTTTCACAGGTTGGGCCACCACAGAAAATCAAAGACATACGTATTGAAATTCTATTTAAAGACATGAAAAGAATGAATTCCGTGAACAATGACTCATATAGATACAAATACCCTATTTTTAATTGCGTTTTTGTGAAATTTTAGCGATTTTGTAAAATCAATATTGCCACAATCGCCTTTTCCGAAGTGTACAACTGCAATTAAAAAACAACAAAAATCTAGGTTTTTATCGTATTAATTTTGCTGTATTTCACCACATTTTACGTGACTGACATTCTCTAGCGATTATTGCGCTTCTGCGCTTGAAATTATGGTGGCCCAACCATGACTACTCAAGTGGCCCGACCTTTACAAATAGTGCTTTTCTAGTATTTCACCTTAACCTTCCCAAACACCTTACTGGAGGGGATTTTTCTACAGTCTTCGTGTGCAGCACAAGACACTTCATACATTTTCAAAATATATCTCGATAGTTGCATTTCATGAGTCATTTCTTGAAGAAAAGTTCATTGCGCCTGGAAAACTTTTTTTGTAAGATTTAGCCACTGCATTCAGTACGGGTGTTTTGAATACATGATTGAACCTCACAATATTGTAAAAAGTTAGCTATCACAGTAAGAAGTTTTACAATGGTTGTATCATAGATATCATGAGTTACTAAAACTGTAAAATCGTGATGGCCCGATCATAACAGTGGCCCGACGATAACGACAATACCCTACTAATCCAACGAGAACTATACACCGAAACCTAACATGTATTGAGATATTCAATAGAAATACAATAAAAGGATTAACTATGAAAACCAACCTTTCTCACAAATGATACTAACGTTACAATACTCGATCTCAAGGAGTTTAGATGAGAAATCAGGCTGCTGAAGAATCGCCAGAGAGGGTCGAGTCCCACCAGAGATCTACAAAGTTGGTAAAGAAACCCTACATTTAAGTTTTTAGGAAGAATAGAAACTACCGGAGAAATGGATGACAGTAATAACTTGGCCCATCTACCTGAAGGGACATCGGCAAGGTGCTGATCAACGTCTCGCTCACAGTGATATTTCAAATTTTGTTGTCGTCAAAGATGCTTCGGAACGAACGATGTAGCAGGTGCGCGTTTTGGGAACACTCGAATTCATTATAATTATGCATAGTATCTAGAGCTAGACTAAGGGATGAACTATCGTATATGTTATTGAATATCGTCTTTGGGGATAAAATCCGGCGAGTGAGGATCGAAATGTAAATGTAAATTGTAAATTGTAAATTGTCCAATCAACCATTTTGACATAAGAAAGGCCGCTAGCCAAGTGTGCAGTGAACCAACAGGTTCCCAATGAAGTTTGAAGTCGATAGGATGTCAGCTGTATACTTAACAACAATCATCAACGACGATGCCTGAACGGGCAGCCAATAGCTGATATTGCTGCTGTGGTTCCCTATTATTCCAACGATTAAAAATCTCAAATCGCGCAAAAGCGCCCAACAGCTAGCAGTTGCTTATAATCTCCTTCTGAGATGACTTGCAGCTCTGCAAGCGGGGGGATATGTTGCTACCCTAACTGCGCATAGCATAGATTTTTCACTCATTACCATTGACACAGTTATCGTTACTATTTCGAGTCAGCAAAGTATTCTCGGTTGCCTCACTTTTGTTACTTTTCACAACTGCAGCATGACAGTTAAAAGTTTTTCTTTACGATAGCAAGAAACCGTGCGTATTTGCTAGATGCTATGCAAAATCCAGGGTCTCAGCGTTAGATTATGCATAAATCAGTCGGATTTGATGAGCCCATGGTTGGCTAAGAGCCAGGCGACCCAGGGACGGGTGCGAGTGTGTATTTAGATAACAATCACGCTCGTCGGTCTAACTCGTCATTTTAGCTAGAGCAGCTGACACCGATCGCCCGTGAGGACTTGCACTCTCACCCGCGCGTAGAATTGAAGGTGCTAGATGAAAAAGAAAAGAAAAAGTAATACAAAATCTGCATCCCAGTGTGCATCACGGGCAGCTGGCTGCTCATGAGTTGTTTGCCTCGTAAGTGGATTATACAGAGAGACGCTACTAGGCTGTGCGTTCGCGAGTGTGTAGGTAGCAAAATGTCTGTACACAACACCGGCGCGTTGCTTCTCGCTCGATTTACAACATTAGGCCGGAACTATTGATAAGCAACGCTTTCGATTCGGGATGCGCGTGCATGCTGTACCGAGAATAGCTGGCGAAACCGGATGCGTCGTTCTTGATTTGACAGGCTTTCTGTGGGTGTAGAAGAATGAACAAGCTGTGCATCATGACCGGTACCATTAAAGGGCAAATCTACTAGGACGTGCGGAACTTAACCCGATTGAGAAGTTTTGGGCCATCATGAAGGCCAGATTTCGCAAAGTTCCCAAGGTGCTGAAAAGCAAGCTACCTTTGTAGCAACAGGGGGTAAAAGCATCAAAAGAAGTCGGTCCAACCGTTACCCGAAGCATTATAAGTGATGGCAAGGGTACGGTGCTAGCATTCGGTTATGGAGAGGAGATCCAATAAAGCAGCAAAGTAGAAACTTAACCATAATGTTGTAGTTCATTCCCTAAAAGTTTGAAGAAAATCCTACCTAAAATGAGTTTTTGTATGTCGGACTTTTTTCCGAGTACAATGAATGAGAGGGTCCATCAGGGTACTTGTTTGAAGCAGTGTGCTTAGGGAGAGTGAAGTGGTCAACTTCCTAAGGTTAAACTTGGCCCGGATAACAACACATTGTAGATAATGAGCAGGCCCTTCTCCCCACCTATTGGGGTCATTCTGCATTGGGAGGGCTTACTTAACGAATAACTCATGTGATCTAGTTTCTGGAAGCAGATTCTTAAATACCCCTGGTACGTGCAAGTGATGTTGTTTACCGACCGATTCCTTTTTGGCCCTTCATACAGGAACTGGTAAACGTGACCAATCGTTATATTTGTACAATTCCTCTTGTCAAAATAGGCCCATTGCTATGAACAGTTGTTCTGCTAAGATAGGTGGTAGTCCTCATACATACATACATACATCGCACTTTTTCCGAGTACAGTCTATATTATGCATATGATGATAGTTGGGATGTTACAAGCAATTGGCCACATGGCGAGAATATCGGAATGATAGCACTTCTAGCGCGCTACTGGTACCAGGCCAACGAGTCAGATGGCTCGACCAGATTGAAACAAACTTGTGACTGCCGAGAGGCATGAAAAATTAAAGCATTTTAGATAACAGATGCTCGTTAATCCTTCTGCTAATTCAACTGAATGAAGATATTTTAGAACGGTACCTTAGAATGATGCGGAAACCACAAATCTATTCCAATGCCGAGTGTGTATTTTCTTACGATACGATTTTCTTATGAGAAAAAATACACCCGATGGTGGATTTAATCCGAAACTTGCGTTGGCGAACGTTGGGAACGCACCGCTTTGCTTCTATCACATCTATCTTCTCAGCGGCAGAAACAAAGAGCAGTTATACAAATAATATCGTCACATAGGGTAGTGTGTGATGCCTATAAGGTAGAATAACACAAAATTAGGTATTAGACCACCTAATATAGCGGGTGGCGGTAGTTTAGTTAGGAAAACACTCGGGTACTAACCGAGAGAACATGGGTGTGAACCCCGCCTTCCAATGCCCTGATATATTTTTTCAGTTCATCCAGTTAATCCTTCCTTGCATCAGGTACTTCCCCCCTTTCCAAAAAGAAAAAACTATTCCAATGGTTCTCAATCGAATACTACCAGATCGATTTATGAGTGTAATTCTTAACGATTAATCGATAGTCAAAAGATTGAAATTTTTTGACATTCAGTCCAGTACTTATCAAGCAACTTATAAAGAATTTTCGAATGCCTAAAATGTTACACCGAGGGTTTGCAGTATGGATGATAAGCAACGCTGCAGAACATAATAAGCAACTATTTTTGTTATGTAAATTTGTTCCAGATTCGCCAAATTTTTAGTAAATAACTTAGTTTTCCATTGGTATGTCAGGGTCTTGAAGAAATGGGAACTGATTAGTAGAGTGAGCATGGCGTCCCGTAGCGCTGGAACGTGTCAGGTGCTACTGTTTGCTGCCATGAAATGAAATCGGAGGAATAGTATTCGCTATGTAATTACAGCACCGTTTAAGCTGAAATCATTAATGCTGCGCTTTGATAGAAAAGTACCACAACTTTCGCGAGTGTGAACTGCCAGAGCACCGGAGACTAAAATAAATTATACTAAATTTAAATAAAGTGCGAAAATTTGGTTATATGTTAATTCATATTAACCCTTAAATGCGCACGCTGAAAAAATTCATTTAAAAAAAACTTGCTTGTCTAAGGCAGTAAACATAATTTACTTTGAGGATGTTTTTCACTATGTTGTTTTAAAGCAACATTGCGCATTTAAGGGTTGAAATTTAATATTATGACCATATCTAGGAAATTACGCAGCATCAGTAGTAGCCAAGACCAGATCAAATTCAAGTGGAAACAGTTCATTGAAATACTCCTATTAATGGGCAGTACATTTTTTTCTAGTTACTTTGCATTATTTTATAGTACAGACTAACTCACTAGCTGTAATTGCTACCATCGACTGAAGTTCATTCAACTGTAGTAGAAGTTGATTAATCGTAGCATAAAACCGAAAAAAAAATTGAAATATCGCAACAGTTGAAAACAAAAATAGTAGGTATCTGGCAAAACACGAAACGAAAACTGATGAAAAACAAGTGATAAAAGTTAAGTAAATCAATTGGGTTGGGACAAATCTGCTACGGCGAGTTCAGCGTGTAAGATTACCAAATGTAAACATTTCTCAACCCATCCACAAAATTAAAACAAAAAAAAACAAACGAAAGAGTGAACAACAATCGTAGCATGCCTGAAATAGTACGTCACTAGTTTCTTTTCTCTCTATATGGACTAACGTTTTCTTGTTAACTATGAGAAGTTTCCGATTTTGTATGTTAATGTTGTTTTTGTTGTTGTTGTTGTTATTTTTTTTTTTTGCTTTCAGCTTCGCCACCCATCGCCCCACCAGCTAGCTGTGAGGTTGCGAAAGTGGAATACATAGAGTACAGTAGTTTAGTGAGTGGTTTTTGTTAAGTTTTTTTTATTGTGGCTACAAAAGAAAATATTTTCTTTATACGAGCTGGGAGTGTATGTGTGTAATCAATCAATCTTTGAACCGTCCTATAAGGTCGTTTGAGATTTATTTTTTTCTGTATTTTGTGTAAATGTATGGGAGTAGATTCATGACGCAGTGTTTCCGTTTGTTAGAACGAATAAATTCATTGTTAATTATATTAACTACAATTCTCTGCATGTTGACTGCGCTATTTTGATACTTGTTTGTTACCACGTTGCTCTTAGTATAACTTCAATTCATTCAATGATATAAAATCTAGCTACATGTACACCTATAGTTTACGAAAATGTTGCTTTACTCCAGTAATAATGTGTTATATAAAATACATACACGCTTGTTTTCAGTTACTTCTTGTCTTGTTTTATCTAGTGATTATAGGAAATTTTCCGATCAATCTAAGAAATTTGGGCAATTTGTCGATTGCTACCGAGATACCAATTTCAAAGATGCAAGAATAGGTAACCAATTTCGGTCGTTCTCACTGGATTTGCTCTGCAGTAATTTTAGCATTCAATTATTGGGAATTTTGGTAGAATTTCCTGTAGATAAGACACTTTATTATCAGACGTGCATGCTGATTGTTCTTTTACTCGTTAATCTGCTCCAGTTCAATTCTACTTACTGTTTTCGCTGGGCCATTATTAGCCACGCTTTCCGCTCACATACTTCAATACTACCGACTGTTCTACGGCGCCACATTTGGACGCAGTGCAGCGGTAGGAAGATTTTGCATTTTGCATTCTTTTCTAAAAAACACACTGAAATACTGCCAATCCCGATTTAGTTCGCCAGCGATAGTAGAGCTGTTGTAACAATCGCAATCCTGCTCCCATCGGAAAATGGCAAGCGGATGCTTTGCCATGGAGTGATGAACGCAACGAATGTCGTCCTGCAAAACGTGTGTCATTTTACGTCGCGTTGAGAATAAACCAAGTCTAACGTCTTTCCTCCCCGTCTGAGTGTATAAAAGTTTACGCAAATTCAATGTCTAACTAAATGACGTTTTACTTCTTTTTGTTTACACATATTTGTTACTTAAAAATAACTATCATATCGATTCTTCTGTCCACCATAATTAGTGTGAATATAAAAAAATACCAACTATCGTAAGAATTCGATTCCACTTTTCCCTTTTAGTTTAAGCATAGCCCAATTTCGCTAGAATAGATCACTCAACAAAATGTCAATTATTTACACCAAGTTGCTCATTGGTTTGCTGCGTCAACAAATTAATCTACATCTTAAGTTCTGATTTTCATCAATCACATTGCACTCGTATCTTCCTTCATTTACTTATTGTTTTACATTTCTAAACCAAAACTGGAATCAGTGAATGTTTTCGCCGTCTTATTTACACCAACGTCAATCGATTTACAGCCTAACGGATATTGCTCTGTAGAAACGGAAAAAATAGCCGCTGAAAACCGGAAAGTTAAGACCAAAAGCAATTTGCTCTACTTATGGACTCACCGTCGTTTCGTCGTCGTGTAAAAAGTTTTTTTTTCACCTGTTTATTAAAAACTACAGTTTGACGCGTGATATTAACATTAATTTGATTGTTATTGACATTCTTTTCTCTCGAGAAATCAAAACCAAACAGAAAACACAAAACAGACAATCAGTAGCAGTATATAACGCTGTTGACTCACGTGACTGACGAATATTCGCTGGAATTTCCAGGCAGCAGCGCCATCTGTTGCTGAGGGTGACGGTGCAAATCGGTCGTGAATTGAGTGTACGTGTGTGTATGTGTGTGTGTCTGTTTTTGTTAAGGGCCCTGTTGGCATCTTGCTGGATGGATACAGAAGAAATCATTTTTCGTGCATATGCCGTCTCCGCCCATCGTTACACCCTTTCCCACTTTTCTCAACAACTTCGAACGCGCCGCGGCGATGATGATGATGGCAGTGCGGCAAACGATGTACGTGATTCTGTACCGCAGCGGGGCGGCCCCCAAAATTCAACAGCGTCACTTCTACTGACGATGCGAGTGGGGTAACTTTGGTTTTGTTGGGTTATCTGTCGTCTGTCTCTCTCTCTCCCTCTCTGCTTCCCGTGGCATGCCGAGAATGCGAGAGTTTTTAATTTAGGGGCGTTGTATATTTTTGTTGTTTCGTTTTATTTTGCTGTTGCTGTTTGTCAGGATGCTTCTTAATGGTGATCCTCGTTGACCATGGTTCGCATCCAGTTCAGAATGTACTTCCAAACGGCGGATGTGAACCCAGGCTGATGCTATACATTCTTGCTGCCCATCGTGAGCAGCTCCATCTTCTTTTTGGCAATCTTCGAGTACATGGCATCGATCGGCTCGGTATGGTCGTATAAGCTGGGTGCCTGCAGGATGATCAGAGCCGTTCCCATTACGCAAGCTATCGTGAATATCCACAGAAATAAGCGATCTAGGACAAGTGCTACGTATTTCCAGTCTTCTTCTATCTGCAATGGCAACGGAAGAGAGCAAAATTGTACTTGGAATTAGTCTAACTGATCTTTTAAAGACTTTATTTGTAAAATAGTTTGAATAATACAATAATGTTCCGATTTTGTCAGCCCCATGTTGAATTTTGGGCTGACAAAATGGGAAAACTGACAAAATCGGGAAATTTTTTTTCGAAAATTTTTTCAAAGTTCAAGACTTAAAACCTTGCAATATCGAAAACTTCTAGTAAAAATTAAATTTTAACCCTCAATTGGTCAACCGAAAGCTCAATGAACCGGGCACAGCACACTGGTCCAGAACCTTTTTTGGTGCGCATTGGTTTTGAGCGGGAAAACGAGGAGGGGTTGATGGGATCTTTAAAAGACTTTCTTAAAATTAAAAGTTCTATCGTCCAACAGAATTCAATTTTTGATAAATCCCCCTAAAAGTGAAATGAAAAATTTGTTTTTCTTCTGTTTCAATATAGCACATTAATGTGTTCTATAAAGTTTTACAGCATATTATTACAAGAAATTTTGCTGAAGACTGTAACTTTCTATCTCTTCACCAAAGATAGAAAAATCGTTAAAATCAGTTTTTCTATCAATTAGAAAGAAAATACAGTTTTTCTATTTTAACTGTTTTTATAGCTGTTCTATGATTTTTTCATGTTTTAGAAAGTTGCACAAATAGTAAAAATACACAATAATGCTGAATGTAGTATACCTCTATCTTTGCTTGTTTAGGAACTATAGAACTTTTACTATAAAAATACCCTAATTTTGACCCCGAATTACTTGCAAGAAGGCATCATTTTATTCAAAAACTCTCCCCAGAGAATCAAAATAGTTTTATATGTATATGTAATAACCACGTTACATTTTGAAGATACGTAATGTTCCATAAAATATAAAGAATATCATTAACGAGAATTTTAAAATCTAAATTTTGGTACTCTGGGGCTTGTAAGAATACGGGGTAAGGACGAATGGCGCACATAACTCGGTTCAAACTCATTTTCTCCAACTGGACCTTTCTAAAAATGACAGATACAACTCCAACGCAAACATGTAAATTATATTTGCATGCCAAACAATAAAATTGAGCGTCAATTTTAATTTGCGTTGCAAGTTGGACGCCTCCCCTTCTAGAAATGACGTTTTGGTCGCAGGCGTTCCTAAAAATGGATATTTTTCTGATAGTAGGTAACCATAATTTGTGTATTATCAAGTTACATACAAAACACCGTGCGTTGCCCAATTTCACAATTTGCATTAAACATAACATAAGGGTCAAAATGAAGGCGACGTTTAAGAGTACTCAGGGCAAATGGGATTTAAAATTAAAATGTTTCAGAGAAAAAAAAATCGATCTTAACACACTTTTTTGGATGTAAAATATTCGATAGATTTTTAGTTCAATCACATAATATTTATATGGGTAAAACTTTTATTAAAATGGGTCGAAACCAAGAGGAGCTAAAAAGAAATCCATTAACATGGCTTATAAGGAACAAAAACAGACTCTGGCGGCACATGAATGATGCTAATCAAATCCGGAAGGCACAGTTGATATAGTTAAGCTAAACTGCTCTGGAAGTGAAACAATAAAGCATTACGGATGTTACAGAGCGTAACTATTTCATATATTAATTCCGCTAGCAGCTGTATCATTTTATGCATGGTAGAACAAGCAGATCATAATCATAATGTTCATGCCATTAAAGAAAGATTAATTATAAATAACATCTTGTGGGCCTTGCACACAACAATGCCTTACTGCGTAGTTGTACGAATTGACAGAAACATTGCCGTTTTGGATTTGGTCGCCATATTGGATTTTATCACAAAATCTTCTTTTTTGCCAGGAGCGCACCACCTGATTTTAATTTAAAGCTTACCACTAAGAAGCTGAGAAAAATGATATACATATAGGTAGTGGAATTAATCCAACTAAACAGTCAATTTTCTATTATGGCAAGTATTAACATTATAGGAGAATTTCAAACTTTGTTACAGATAATTACTTGTTTCATTTAGTTAATGCCAATGCACAGCTAATTTGATGAAAGTTTCATGTAGCATTTTCCTCAGCTTTCCAATGACAAGCTTAAAATTCAAACCGGTTGGTGGTTGGTCATAAGAGAGAAACTCGATTTTCTAATAAAATCCAAGATGACGCCCAAAACCAATATTTTCACTTCGTTTGAAAGCCCACGAAATAATTCTTCGCAGCAGATACTTCCTCACTTTCAAAGAAAGAAATAGGGAAACTCGCTTTTAACCATTCTCAAAAATCCCGGTATTGTAACTTTCAGTATTTTTTATAAAAGGTGCAGGAGCGTTTGGTGAGTAACAATGGTAGACTGGATGGCAGTACGATACTTCGATGTGGGGCCAAAAATTTATTGCGTAGTTCAATTGGTGAGTGAGACTCTAACCCACACTCTCTCGTTTTGCGCCCAAGAGTTTTGACAATTAAACTATCAGCACACGACACCCCATATGAGATAATTTGACAGCCAGTTTCGATCATTCCAGTCTATTAAAAGTAGCGTAATTGAAGTAATTGAACTACGCAATGTATTTTTGATCCCACATCGAAGTTTCGCAATATCATCCAGTCTACCATTCTTCCTTCCCAAACGCTTCGTTTTACCTTTCCAAAACCGGTATTTCGGTATCCTAAAATTGGTCGATAACGGGTGGCAACTAAGATTTTGGAATTTTTTCGCGGCCCTTATGCTCAACAACAAACGGGCTCAGAGCGAAATGGGAGTATGTATGTGTTAGCTCTCTCTCTCCTCTTTTTGTTAATATTTTTTGTTTTGTTTATGCTTGCCCAGTTTTGCTAAAAATGGCGTCTAAGCAAGAAGCATTTCGGGAGCGCGTTGTACACTTCTACGAACTGCAACAGAAATCTCGACAAAAAGCAACATCTAAAAAACAAATATGTTGCGGTTTCGACTGTTTACCATATCCTAAGATGCCCAACAACTATTCGCAAGCAAGGTAGTGGAAGACCAGCCAAAATTATGGACGCAGAAGGACATCGTTCTCTTTCTCGTTTCTTCAACAACAAGCCCTCTGGTTCAATTAAGATGCACCAGACGAATGTTTGCAGAAAATTTTGATCCCGTTTCTACAAAAACATCATGCCGATGAACAATACGTGTTTTGACCGGATAGAGCATCACCGCATTACGCTAGAAAAACACAATCGTTCCTGAATACGTTCCTAATCTGTCTCAGTAGGCCCAATTGAAGATATCTTTGGGATTTTGAGTTCCTTGGTGTACAAAAATAACGGGAGAGCCATGAATTGCAAACAGTTAATTGGGAGAATCAAGAGATGCATTCGCAAAGTTGACATGATGGCCGTACAACGCTCCTGTACCGATATCAAACGGAAGTTTCGCCGAACAGCCGATTACGGACCGTTTTCAAATGCACACTAATCAATGTAAATCAGATCTTTTTCACGTATCTTTGTCTTTTTTTGACAGCTTGAGAAAAAAATCAAAATTTTAGTTGCCACCCGTTATAACCAGTTTCGGTATTGCCGGTACTTTCGGTTAGACAGTCGATTGGACTCAATCAAACTGTCTGGCTTTCTGGAGATTTGGCATTCGGAACGACTACCGGAGAAAGGAAAGTATTGGGAACTACCGAGCAATCACTATACTGAATGCCGCCAACGAAACGCTTTTCCGTCGACTGTCGCCACTGGCCAATAGACTCCTGGTATGTTATCTGGCCAATTTCGTGGAAAGTCCGTGAACGACGGACCAAATCTTTACCTTGCGGAAGATCCTCTAAATGTGCCGCGAATTCTGTCTGCCCATGGACTGCAAAGGCGCATATGATGGTGTAAACTAACAAGAGCTACCACCACTAAGAGCAGAATCAGTTTTCCGGGGAAGCTGATCATGCATACGCCCAATTGGTCGGTGTTAAGTCAGACTGAACCAAGTGACAAAATTCTGATTTCGAGAAAAACGCGTTTAAAGTTTGTTGCTCCGTATGGTTTACAGCTATCAATAGTTCGAAATCAACTCATAACTCTGGCTGTTTGCAACATTTATGTAATCTGATTAGAGTAAAATGTAACTTAGAAAATTCTTGATCGTTTGCTGTCATTAATTCATTTTTTTTAAATTTTGCGACTTGGTCCGGCACTGACCAATTGAATTCTGTGTGAACTGTCGAAATCCTTCGAATCTCGTAGGGGACTTCGACAAGGTGACAGTCTTTCCTGCCTACTTCTATGTAGAAATAGACTACCGGCGATCAACATGCGGGGAACAATTTTCAGTTAATTCGGTCGATTTATCTACCCTGCTGATGACTTGGATGCTGTCGGTAGTAAAATAAATACGTCTAAAATGCAGTATTTTATGCTAGTGAAGGAAAACAGAGTAAAACAGTGCCCGCTAAGCCAGTACCTCAGCATTCAACGAGGACGAATTTAAGGTTGTCAATGAGTTCGGTTACCTTGGCATACTACTCCAGCCGTGAAATTATATCGTGACGTATTATCAAAGGAAGGTATGCTAACTATGGACCCCACAAGCATTTGCGATCGAAAAATCCGAACCTCCGTGCAAAGCGAGCTTTGTACAAAACGCTAAGTAGACCTGTTGTTCTCTATGGGCATTCGAAGTGGACCTTGCTCGACGGTGCAAGTACTCACAGTTTTTGAACGACGCGTGCTAAGAACCATCTTTGGCGGAGCGTAGAAGAACGGTGACGAAGACGAAGACCACGAATTCGAGTGTCTCTACAGCGAACCTAGCATTCAAAAAGTATCCTAAGCTAGACGAATGCGCTGGGCCGGACATGTTGTTAGAATACTGGACAACTATCCTGCAAGAATCGTATTAACACTAGATTGACCATGGCGAAGAGAAGCACAGCGAGCTATGTGACAAGACTAGGTAGAGTGAGATTTGGTAAACCAACCTAGGCGACGGAACAAGGATGACGAATACTAGGATGATACCCGGCACTTGCAGATACCTAAATTTTGCAGATGGCGACTGGGTGCTGTTCGAACAGCTTGAACTCCGTAAACTCGGCATCGTAGCTCTGCAGGAGATCTGTCGCAAAGGAGAGAAGGTATGGAAAGGGCCAATTTTACCAAAGCAGTGGCACTACCAACGAACTAGGAACGGGCTTTGTAGTGTTGGGCAAAATGCAGGATTGCGTGATAGATTGGAAAGCGATCAACGAGAGAACGCGTCTGTTTCTTCAATTAAACCATCATCAGCCTGCAATGCACGCATGAAGATAAACCCGACGACGAGAAGGAAAAGTTCTACGCGAGGTGTGGGGGCAACGTACGACAGCAGCTCGCTACGGGACATCCAGATCGTCATCGGGAATATAAACATCCAGGTCGATAAGGAAGAAATGACCGGTGATAGGACCCCATAACCAGCACACCGACACGAAGGGTAACGGCCAACGATGTATAAACTTCGCCGCGTCCCAAGCCCTGGTGATCCGAAGCACCTTTTTCTCACGCAAAAATATCCACAATGCCACTTGGAGATCACCTGACCAACGTAAAATGTACCAGATTGACCATGTTCTTATAGAAGGCCGATTCTTCTCTAACAGCACTACTGCGTGAGCTAGGTACTTCAAATCTCAAAGACGGTTGGGGCAGAATACACTCGGTCATTAGAGAGACCGGTACCGCAGGCACTAGATGTAGAGCAGCGGAGAATACAAAATAATCGGTTTGATAGGGAATGCCAAAAAACGATGGAGAGAAAGAAATTTGCTTGGAACAATTATCTGACCATTGTCACTAGAAAGAACTTGGCCTAATACCGAAGCGGGCACGATCCTGAAGAGTCAAAAGTCAGAAGGAGGATGCTATTCGAGCTATTGACACGCACAAGTTTTACGAGAAAGTGAACCAAACTCGGAAGGGCTACACACCAACACCTGACATGTGTAGGGACGAGGGAGGGAATCTAATTACAAACGAGCGCGAGGTGGTCGACAGATGGAAGCAGTTCTTCGATGAGCATCTCAATGGCTAAGTCGCACAAGGGGGCGCAACGGATGTTAACCTAGGAGTGCCCATAGAATATAACAATGTCCAAGCACCTGATCTCGAAGAAGTCAACCAA
Source organism: Sabethes cyaneus (assembly GCF_943734655.1). Classification (NCBI taxonomy): domain Eukaryota; kingdom Metazoa; phylum Arthropoda; class Insecta; order Diptera; family Culicidae; genus Sabethes; species Sabethes cyaneus. The sequence continues at coordinate 90,685,689 of NC_071355.1, forward strand.
AAAATTCCGCATACCGACTAGATTTCTATGAACATGACCGAGAAAAGCTGGCAATGGCTAATTCCTAGATTTGAAAAGAGAAGAAGCTAGCGAAGGAATGGATGGAAGAAGTGATTTGTCCCATTTACAAAAAGGGTGGTAGGCTGCTGTAAATATCGCAGCAAAATGCTGGTAAACGCTGCAAACAAGGTACTCTCCCAGATCCCGTTACGTTAGCTGTCACTGATAGCACAAGGTTTCGTGAGGAATTATCAGGCGGGCTCTGCGGATCAGATTTTCGAATGGTGAAATTCATACAGATGCTGCAGATCTTGCAGTAACATTGGGTGTATAACATGCCCGCGTGTCACATCTTCATTGATTTCAAAACAGCATACGATACAGTCGATCGAAACCAACCAGGTAACCAATAAGCATTTCCAATGCTATTCAAATGCAAGCCAATAAGCATTTAAGTCACCTTAAGTGCTACTTAACCGTTATGTGTGCGACAAAAATAACACCTTTAGCAGGGCGACTAGGGTACCCGGGTACCCAAAATTGATATTGTTATAACATCAACAATTTTAAACCGATTTTGATGAAATAGGTGTCATTTGATTCGTTTTGTTATCTAGTTTTGAATTCTTTGGCTATTTGGCCATTAAAAGACATACCGGGCCCGAAAATCCGGAATTCCGACAGAGTGTCCGCTGTGAGGTAGAGAACTGGTTGTATTGCAGGAAAATCAGTCATGCGGATATAAAAACTCTAAAAATTCATATAATGAACTATTTCATATAATGAGATGAATCAGGTTGATCATTCCGGACTAGGACTAGGGTGGCCAGTCTAGGATTGGAGGTAAAACCTAGCAATATGGGTATCAAAGTTCTTGGAATTAGTTCGGTAGGTGATATTTTTTACATTTCGTTGTATTTTGATTGGTTATTTCGAAAATGGTTTCTACAGAGTCACAGATGATACCGCAGGATTCAAGATAATGCTTAGCATTGTGCAATAGCAATGTGCAAAACCCTTCTTAGTCCAGTAGTCTTGTATGGATTTTAAGGTGTGGCACTGCTCAGTGAGCACATACGCGCCCTTTCAGTATTCGAGCGGAAGGTGCTTTGGACGATATTTGGCGGAATACAAACTAAAAGCAGAGAGTGGCGGTGGCGTATGAATCACGAGCTACAGGCACTGCGCTTGGAGAGATGCCCATCGTATATTTGGTGAAAGTCAGCAGGCTACGGTGGGCCGGACTCATCGTAAGGATGTCGCACGACAGTGTGATGAATACAATTCTCTTCAAGAACCCCACCAGCACCAGGAAGAGGGGTGATCAACGTGCAAAATGGCCCGACCAGCCCCTTCGTTGATCACTCAATGTTGTATGGCGAGATGATTAGCAAGTATGAGATCTAGTAAGCGATCATTCCTGTTTAACACCGAGTTATTCTGTGTCATGCCGTGTAAAAACAAACCGTCTAACACTGCGGAGCAAGCAGGGGAAGCGTGAGAGTGTTGGTATTCCAAGCTGGAGCAACCGAAACATTCCAAACTAAGCCGCACTGGTGACAATTACCGAACAGCAGCGCTAAGTCCTTCGATGCTAGATGAGAGCATATCTTTCCAGCTGATTGTGATTGTCGATATGTTCGCTAATACTTCTAACGTCGTCCTACGGCTAGGGGATAAATATTTTACACCAATGCTCATAGAACGATCGGATACTAGCTGATAAAGTGTTTCATAAACTAGAGATAGGTCGGCAGAACAACTCAGCTTGTTATGGACATACCTACGCCGTAGGATTTTCTACTGTTCTGCTGGCCGCGATCACGTTTCATGACGGAAAATATGCCCCCGAATAGCTATTGGAAGCAGGGATGGGAGCAGAGATTCATTGACACCACTACTTGTAAGCGACAGATACTTTGTCGTGATCTGTACAGATTATGATAAGCCTCATGTCAGATCATGTTCATTGCATGATTGCGTTGAGAAATATGACAGATACAGACGATTGGTCATGTGCAGCATATGAATCTCAATACAAACAACATGAGTAACCTTTTCTCTCGCAAGTAGGTAACATGTTACACTGTAATCGTTTACTGAGACTGTTTAGAGAACAAAATCTTGTGATTAATGCTAAAGATTCACTCTTTGTCATGTGCTGTAAGGATCGTGATCTGTGCGTGTGGTGATAACTCACAGATTTGATCAAAATCACTGATTTTCCATTCCTGATTGGGGGTGAATCTTTTCGTCAAGCCAGGTTTCCGCTTAAACAATTATATTGAAGTTGGACTTTGTTACAGCAATAAAAAAAATCATCGATTTCGGTTCGAAGTCCATGTACGTTCCGATAGTAAATTAGCAGTAGTAGTTTTAAGACTCCGGCTTTTAGGAGCAGTTTAAAGACCAGTCACTTTTAGAAGGAAAGAAACGTCCTTCGGTAGCTCGCGGTGAGCTGCAATGGGATGCTGCGCAGAACAATTTGCTAAACATAGCCACGTTTTCGACAAAGAGGTTATGTCGCATGACTCAGTCCGTGAAAGAAAATTGTTTCAAGCCGTGACGGACAAGAATTTTATGTAGATAAATTTTTTTCTTGCAATATACAGTTGAGAATTCTGTAAGAGCCTACGTATCTCTACTGCTAGTGTATAAAATGGGTCTTTGACGCTTTGATTATCGGTCTACCACTTTGTTATCGTTAATAAGTTAATAAGAGTTCTTGTCATTGACTATTACCGACTGATACAGTAGTTGCTGTCTTAACGGGGCCAAATATGACAAAGTTTAATATGGAACATTTATAGAAGAGATTATTATCTATAATTTTGCTGAATAAAGTTTTGCTGTATCTTTTGTAGTTACGGCGCTACAATGCTAGTATCTTATTAGTGACTAAATGAACGTTCATTTAGTCACTTATGAGCTACTAGCGTTGTAGCACCGTAACTACAAACGATACAGCAAAACTTTGTTAAGAAAAATTGTAGATTAGAACTAGTTCTACAAATGCCTCATATATAATATTATCATATTTGGCTCGGCTGAGACGGTACTGTCAAATGAATCAAAATTGAGTCAAAGTAATCGAACCATCCCTGGTTGCTGTGCATAGGGTTGCCAAGTGGCCGGTTTTTGGCCGGCCCGACCGGTTTTTCACTCTTAAAGCCGGTGGCCGGTCAATCTGGCAAAAAGGCCGGTTTTCCGACACATGAAACCGGATTTGTACTTTTTGCCTTGTAAATTTTTCTGATAAATATATTAGCAATCCTGAGCAGTGGATCATTGAAGATAACCAGCTAACAATACTTTGCTTCTGGCGGTAACTTCAATAATCGACTCAATGTTCGTTGTGGTTGCGACTGTGATGTCCTGCCATTCACTTTCAGCCAAATTGCAAATCCGGCAATATACTGACACCCCCCCCCCCCCCCCCACGCATTTTTGAAGAAGGCAGGACCGGCCGGTTTTTGCAATTTCCAGACTTGGCAACCCTAGCTGTGCATTACCCAAATATTACCTGCAGTAAAGTTGGGCTAACATCTGTCATTTGCCTTCATTGACACATGTCTTCATGAAGAACTGTCTGCCGTTTTGGATTAATACTGCCATGAAATATTACACGTTAGAAGTTACACGGAGCAGTATTTTTTTATTTTACATTTCATTACATACCCAAGTAAACAACCAACTTAGTTGAGCGAAGTAATTCAACCATAATTAAGATGTGATCAACACTACAGACTACTACAAAGGAAAGCTTCAAATCATAATATCAACATATTAAGCTTTAAGTTAAATAAACCATCAAATAAGTAACCTACAAACTTTAAATAGTCTACCGCAGTACCCTGCTAGACATCTAATATCTGCCGTTCGTTTACTCATTAGACAGCCAAAAAAATTCAAAGGAATTTTTTTTTTTCGAAACTCCAACATCGTTCGCCGTGTTACCCGTACGGCAGCAGGACGACCTTCTTTCGGGCTGGCCGAAACACCGAAGCCTATCAACGCAACGTCGCCATAATTATTTACGCTTCACTTTTCACTGACCCGCAGCGCTGCGGTCGACGAGCGTTGATGACCGTCGCCGCTCTGCTGCAGGCTTTTCGGTTGCGGCCTAATACTGTTTTAGTAACGGCTAGTCGAGTTTATCTTTTATGAAAGGGGTGATAAATTGAATGCCTAATTGAATATGAAATCGACTCTGGCAGGGGTTGCGCTGTCGCATTGATGGGTTCTTCTTTGCTTCTCTTGCCCCTGCGTTATCAAAGCATAATGAGTTTAGCGGAGAAACGAAGAGAAGGCATTCGTTCAAAGATAAAATAAGCATTTCCCGAACAGTTTGTTTTTGTTACGCTATGGACATAAATGGATGCCGAATAAAAGAAGCATTAGGCAAGATAGAAACTGAAGGAAATTGAATTTAATCGGAAATTCTGTTATTGATATCGCTTTCGGTTTCGGTCTCAAAATGAAACTGAAGAAAGAAAAAAAAACATCGCTCTACTGAATTCGTAATGCCACTTACACTCTCAAATTTATCCTTATTCCTAACGTGTTGAGCAACGAATCTCGAAGCCTCTATCGTCTTCTCCATTTCACGCAGCATGGGCTTCTCGAAGGTTGGGCTTAGATCCCCGCAACAGTTCGGACTCATGTCCCCGTTGCCGGTTGGACTGAAGAGATCGTCGTCTCCACCTGGCAATGGCAGTGCTGGTAGCGGTGGCTCGCCAAAACATGGACCAACGCCACCCGACGCGGCTACGTCGAAACGTGACGGTGGCAGTGCTAGTTCACAGAAAGAGAAAAAAAGAAAAGAAAAGAGTAAAATCATTACAATAGTTGGATTAGTTATCCATGGTGCACTGCACTCTAAATTCCGGGATAGGGCATAATGCCTGAATTACTCACCAGGAATGTCAAAATCCGTACTGAAATCTTTCCCACAGTAGCCAACGTACTTCTCCACATCCGGAGGCACCTGAAACACGTCCGTCAGCACCTCGGTCGGCTGCTCCTCGTTTTCGGATGGTTCGTCGTCCTTCTTCGGCCTTTCTATACATAACACCCTAGGCAATAGTTCTATAAAAATTCGATGCACCCATGGTGCCATTTTGTGCGTAACGGGTGACCTGATGAACGAGTGAAATATTATATTAGATTATTATATTACGGGGACTTAGCTTGCAATACAGCATACTAGCATTTTTTATTAGCAACTGACATGATGTATAGAGTAATCGCACAGATTTTTGAATTATATTGCTAATTCTACAAACACCTGCAGTGAGCACGATACAAATACATTGTTCTAAACTGCTGGAAAAATCATATTCATCAATTTTTAAGCCATCATCATTTATAAGCCCGGGGATAAAAACGAAGTATTGCCTCCTGCACTGCTCACCGCAGGACATGAAGATAGTCACCAGGAATATAAACGAACAGATTGGAAGAAAATAGGTATATGAATGAGTCCGTGATATGGCTTCATAACCGACATACTTTTCACAAACGATAACGGCTAGTGATGATTCTACTTCGTAGCTCACTAATGTCTGGTAATCAGAAATACATTTTATCTCAGCATGATTATACGTCTTCCTAGATGATTTTGGTGAAATATGATTGCGGGAATGTTCACATGACCTTAGAAGAGCGTTACGTTGATCAAAATCTTTGACAAATTAAGAGCGATTCACAGATCCGAGAAGTGAAAACTCAGAAATAGGATAAATGGTTCCACTTTCATGATCAGAATTGCGTTCGAAAGCTGACCGTGTAAAGGTGATTGACCGGGAACAAACGCAGTATTGGCGAACGGATATCAATGATGATTTTGCAACCTAGTTAAGCAGCGGTTTATGAAAATTCGGAAAATAACCAAAATGACGGCCATTTTTTCAAAGAGAAGTCTATTTTTCATCGATTATCGCCAATTGAGAGCTCATGAAATTCAACCTTTAGAAGGTTTTTATAACATCTTTAAGAGTCCGGTTTTAAGCCCTCAACTAGTCTTATCACACTCTGCTGAAAGCAGCAATAAAACCAATTATATTTTTCGCAGCTTGACAGCAACTGTCATAAGCTAATGAAGCTTTTCGCTTTGTACCACAAAGCAATAAAGCTTGGGGATCATTCAATAATGACGTCCACGGTTTATGGGAGGAAGGGGGGGGGTTTGAAATTTGTGACAGGTTTTGACAGAGAGGGAGGGGGAAGGGGCTACGAACATATCTTACTTCAGAAGCTCGTAGTAAGCCCCGACATCGTCGAAACAAGTAAATAAAGCCGATTCTCTCTTACTTTTGCTTCACACAAGGAGCGACTTGTTTCATTTATTCTAAAGAAACTTTCAAGCAAGCTTTAATTGAAATTGCTAATTGTTGCAGCTGACGGCGATTGAAAGGCAGGCACGATTTATCATTATTGACTAGGTTAATAATGTCAAGCTTTACATTATAGAAAATGCATTAATCAATTTCAGTTCATTTGTATTCAGTTTCTGACCGTCTACTAAATATTTAATAGAAAAGTACAAATTAAGCTCTAAAAGCTATCGTCATGATGTAATGAAACCTGCTTCACCGACGCAGAATGAAGCCCGTTTTAAAGCCAAGCGGTGCTACTTCAATTGAAACCAAAGCTGCATTGCTTCATTGATAAGCGACGATTTGTAATTGAAGGTAACCCGTTGTAACGTTGTGTTCATAGTTCATAAATCAAACCCCATTGAAACAATTTCTACTAACTTGTGTCGTAAGAACCGGCTCATCGTAAGCACGGCAAAGTGTCAGGTTATGACATTCCACCGAACTATCAGCCCAATATTGTTCGAGTACAACATTGATGGGCATGTACTCAAGATAGCTGATAAGGTCAACGGCTGGCGCGTTGTCCTTGATCCTAAGCTCTGCTTCAACGTTAATCGCTGGACTGTCATATTCAAAGCAACGCGGCAGCTCGGATTTACATCCAAAATCGGAAGGGATTTTAAGGATCCATGCTGTTTAAAAGATCTGTATTGCTCTCTGGTGAGACCGAAACTGGAAAATGCATGCCTGGTTTGATCTCCCTATCAAATTTCCTGTACTCTGAGAATTGAACGAGTGCAGAAGAGATTCATCCGCTTAGCACTACGTGATCTTCCTTGGCGTGATCCTGTGAACCTGATCCGTCGTATCCTGATCGGTGTCACCTCATCAGTCTTGATACCTTAGAATGGCGCTGGAAAGTGCAGCAAGATGTATATGTCGCTAAAGTGTTCAACGGAACAATCGATTCTCCGAACATTCTTTTGTTGCTTGGCTTTCGTGCTCCTCTACATTCTCTCCGTTCCGCGAGATTACTGCAACCTCAGTCGCATCGTACTGTATTTGGATTCAACGAACCTACCGCTGCTTGTATCGGTGCGTTTTCCTTGGTGGAACACTTGTTTGAATTCGGTAAATCGTCAAAAACATTTTATAATAAGGTAGTTAATAGTAGAATTGTATAAATGACCGCAATTTGCTATATTTATACTTTCCAAATGCCTGTATCCTGTCCTTGTGTTCCAGTTCCTTCTAATTTGTAGTTCTATAAAGAATTAAAGCATAGGCATAAGCATAAGTATAGGATATCGCCCGTGTGCTGCTACTCCGTTATTGACCAGGACCGATGAAAATTGCAAAATGATGGCTGGAAAAAGCATACTTGGGGCAGCATGCTGTTCCTCATTGTGCAACCTTATCAGGGCCCTGCATGCTGATCAATACCGTAAGTATGTAAGCACCAATTATATGAAACCTGGATATTCGAAAAACTTCTTGTAAAGCCGGTAATTACGAAAATTGAGATATAAAATATAGCTTTTTATTGAAAATTCAATGTAAACTCATAAACAACTATAATTTGTTAATTAATATCGACCAATACTATGCACATCCGATATTTATGGCTCTAAAGCCGTGTGACAACTTGAACTTATTATACCTGAAAGCAACAATCAGGCATATTGAAACGAGGCAATATAGACCCTAAGTTGATAAGCATCTCCTCTTACCAACACTAAAATGCAGAGATATAGCGTCCTACACGCCTAATTTGTAGTTCTGTAAATAATTAAACCACAAAGTCACACAAAGTGTGCGGAACGTTTCTTTTCTATCGCCTGTTTCTCGGAGATGTAATAGTGATATACTAGGCAATAATACCTCTCAAACAAAAGTAAAAGCGCATGAATGAACCGATTTTAATAATGCCTAGTAGGGTAAAGAACCGATTTTAAGCAGTCTAAGCGGGTCACTGATTGTTTTACCTTATTACAAGCGCTGGGTTGACTAAGTTGGGGATATCAAAATACCAATCTTCTTGCTATCTTTAGTTCTTCAAGCTGTTACCATTGGAAGACACTATTGTTGTGCTAAACTTTGGATTTTCCGCTTTAAAAGTTGGAGCGGTGGAACTAATTTTGATCAGACCGAACATATTTTCACCCTCAAGGTGCTTTTTTAAGCAATCCTGAAATCTGAATTTTTTTACGTCCCCGTAAAAAATCCCTCGAACTTTTCCCACTATTCAGTAAGTTCGCGTTCCTATCCGCGACCTACTAATCGGCATCTGATGCGTAATCGGCATAGCATATCGGCATAGATGCGTGAAATGCCATCTGTCTAAATTGTTTATCGGGGTATACACTCACCGCACCGTTCGGCAAACGGTATTCGTCGTCTCTTTTATTCTCTAGTGTTCTAATGGGAAACTGCGAGTTTGACGTCTCACTCGCTGTTCATAAGGATGGTGGGAGAACAAAAGAGGTAAACATAGCAGTACGCACGGTCCGACTCAGAACAGTGTTGTCAAAGCAAATAACATTGAAACACATCGTTGCTTCATTAAATCACTGAGAAAATCTTCGAAAATTATTGAAAAAGCTGTCTATTCTGTTGTTTTTAATAAAGAAAAATTAATTATGAACATACATTTCTCTTGAAAGTATTGAACCACGTTTTCACCATTGGAGGTTTCAGTTAATTTCAAACCTATAATTCTTATTTCCAGAACCGAAACAGTATCTTGGCAACACGATAGTTCATATTTCTTGTCGGAAACCCAGTAAATTGTGTTTGTGTGAATCAAATGTATGGTTAAGTGATTTGTGAAGATGATCCTATCAAAAGATTTTGAAAATATGAATAAAAAAAGTGCATTTTCGGCTCATTTATTTTCAACTGATTAAAATAGGTGACACTGCTTAACTCGTTCCTTACCCTATATCACTTTCGAATTATTTTGTGGTCCGATGTTTCGTTCGAAAGTTACAAGCAAAAATGTGAAAATACGTGATACGGTTTTCTCCGGAATCACACAACCGGTTTCAACGGTCTTACTATTAAATGAAAGCTCTTGTTATCATAAAAATTTTCAGGAAGTTTTATTGAAAACAAACAAGCAGTTTCAAAGTTATGATATCGTAGCTGTTTATCGGTAAAAAAATCGTATAAAAAAAGATATCGTAGCTGTTTATCGTGGATACAGATGTTTCATGATAACCATGCTGTTGCATGCAAAATTGTATTATATGCAATATGTATTGTACGCAACAAAACCTGATCATGTCACACTGTGTCGGCAGCGGCAGTGTCTGGTAGTCGCCAAAGTAGCGTTGGTAACTTACTAGTGGTACTAGGCAGTCTGGTAAGTACCTGAAAATTCTAAGAGATGGCACTAGTATTCAGTAATGTGAACCATTTTTGTCGAGCTTGATCCATCAAATGACGCCTGTCAAAACTTCAGTCATTTATGTTTACGCATTAACAAGTTACAGCACTGAAAATCAACTAACCTCCGAGTTTTTTTTAATATGGAAAAGTTTGAGTTTCGAGCTTTGATCAAACACTACTATCTACGCAAGAAAACGATATCCAAGACCAAGACCAAGCTGGATAAGTATTACCCGGACTCTGCACTGGCGATTGGAAGGATTCATAAGTGGTTTACCGAGTTTCGTTGTGGCCGTACGAGCACAGTTGATGCTGAGCGATCTGGGCGCCCACAAGAGGACACTACACCAGAAAACGTCGAAAAAATCCATGATATGATGTTGAATGATCCAAAAGTGAAATTGAGAGAGGTAGCTAATGCTGTAGACATGTCATTGTAACGCGTGGGCAATATCGTGCATTCAGTTTTGGGCATGAAGATGCTCTGCGCGCGATGGGTGCCGCGTTTGCTAACAGTGGACCAAAAACCAATTCGTGTGACGACTTCCCAGCAGAATTTGGTGTTATTTTCACGTAAACCGACCAAGTTTTTGCGCCAATTCATAACCATGGATGAAACCTAGATCCATTACTGCGCTCCTGAGTCAACGCAACAGGTAAAACAGTGGGCTTTACCGGGCCAAAGTGCTCCGAAGCGTCCAAAAACGCAACAATGGGCCGGAAAGGTTATGGCCTCCGTATTTTGGGATGCACATGGCATAATATTCGTGGATTATCTTGAAAAAGGTAAAACCATAACCGGAGCACACTATTCATCATTATTGGTCCGATTAAAAATCGAAATCGCCGAAAAGCGACCGCATTTGAAGAAGAAAAAAACGCTTTATCATCACGACGCGCCTATTCATTCACGCTTAGTTGCACAAGCAAAATTGCATGAAATCGGTTTCGAATTGGTTCCTCAGCCACCGTATTCACCAGACCTGGCCCCCAGCGACTATTACTAGAGATGGCTTACCGGTAAGCATTTTTACTCAAATGAGGAGCTCATAGCTGAAACTGAGGCGTATTTTGGAGACCTTCCGATCGAGTACTTTTCGGACGGTATCAAAAAGTTAGAAAATCGTTGGACTCGCTGTATCGACCTAAAAGGAGAGTATGTTGAAAAATAAGACCGACTTTCGCCAAAAAAAGCTCTCCGTGTTTCATTTTTCAGGTACTTATCAGATTGCCAAGCTAGTCAAAGCAAGCTAGTCTTTTTCTTAAGTTTTTTACTGGTTATCCTTTTTATTCAAGTTACTGATAACGTATTTTGTTTAACCAGCCGATTTGCCACAAACACGTATTTAACACGTAAACCTGTAACACCAAACCAAGCGCTCGTGAGAGCGAGTGTGTATCGAAATATATTCTCATCGAAAGTTATCCTACTCATACCCGCGAGACAACATTTGTTTGTCCCTTTATTTTGTTGTGATCAGGGATGGGAAAAAATCACTTCTAGCGATCAAGATCATAGAAGCGATCAGATTCAGATTCATTGACTAGCTGGATCACTAGTTGTAAGCGACAAACACTTTGTCGCGATCTGTACAGATTATTACCAACCTCATGTCAGATCAAGTTCATTGCATAATTGCGTTGAGAAATATAACAGATACAGACGATTGGTTGTGTACATCGTATGAATCATAATACAAACAACTTGTGTGACCTTTTTTCTCGCAGCTAGGTAAAACTGTGATCGACTGCTGAGACTGTTTAGAGAACAAAATCTAGTGATCAACGCTAAAGATTCACTGTTTGTCATGATCTGTACGGATCGTGATCTGTGCGTGTGGCGATAACTCACAGATTTTAACAAAATGACTGATCTTCCATCCCTGGTTGTGATGCATTCTGGTTGCTACGTATGAAACATGAAACAAAATTGAGTCAAAATGATCGAACCTTCTCTGCCTCTGGCACACTTTTATGTTTATAATTTCTGACCAAAGAACATCTGTGGAAGCAAAAATGAAGCTCCAGTAAAATAATTTTATTTGCTAATGATTATTTCTAAATTGGAGGAGTCATCTGAGAAAACTTGAACTAATATGTTTTTGCATTGTTGCTTACAAAAGCTCTAACTTTTTATAAGCTCACTTACCACAAAACAATTCCTTATGCTACACACATATGAGTAGTGTACGGAAGCTGTCGATAAATAGGACTGCAGTAATTCGTAAATGGTCGGGAAATTAGCAGTCATTAACTTTTCGTCGAACAGCCCAATTTCGGAAGCAGCTTTTGGGCCCAAACGCGGGGTTCTGTTTGAAAAAATGTAAATACTGCTTTCTTCTTGTCAATCTGAGCACAGCGAATATATTTTCATGAACAGAATTTTTGCTTCAAACAAAAAAACTGCTTTTGAAATTGGTAGAATCGATGATTGCTAATTTCACCTTGTTCAACCCATGTTACAGTAAATTGATAAAAAAGCCATGCGTCCCCTTTTCTTTGGTCTTAATGGAGGCGCCTTATGTATCAATAATCAGCATCGCTGCGACGACGATATGACAAGCGGTTTTACAAACTACGAGTCGGACTCGATTATCCGGGTGAAATAAATTTTTTTTTATAATGTTAAACACGTTTTGAACGTATAGGGTAGTTGATCCAATAGTTGTGGTAGTACCAATAGTTGCGCTACTATTCGTTATTAATGCATATTTTTGTCACCGTAGCATTTTAGATAAAACAATTACATTCATTATATAAAACAGGCTTTTAGAAGTATTGGTAATTAGACTTCTTCTTCTTCAGCAGCATAGAGCCGGGGTGGCTCGTGCTGTTTCAAGCACTCGTCTCCATTCAACTAGGTCTTGGGCCACTCGTCGCCAATTTCCTAGTCGTCTCAGAAGTCGCAAATCGCTTTCGACCTGGTCGAGCCATCGTGCACGTTGGGCCCCCCTGTTCCTGGTGCCGGTGGGGTTGTTGAAGAGGACCGTTTTCGTCGCACTGTCGTCCGGCATCCTTACGACATGTCCGGCCCACCGTAGCCTGCTAACTTTCGCTAGATGTACGATGGAAGTCTCCCCAAGCAGTGCCTGTAGCTCGTGATTCATACGCCTCCGCCACTCTCCGCTTTCAGTTTGTACTCCGCCAAATATCGTCCGCAGCACTTTCCGCTCAAACACGGCAAGGGCGCGTATGTCCTCCGTAAGCACCGTCACGGCTTCAAGTCCATAAAGAACTACCGGTCTAATAATGGTTTTGTACATTGTTAGCTTCGTGCGGCGGCGTATGCTTCCTGATCGCAGCGTTTTACGAAGGGCAAAGTAGGCCCGATTTCCCGCTTGGATGCGCCGCTGGATCTCCTTACTAGTGTTGTTGTCCGCGGTCACCAGCGATCCCAAATACACGAACTCTTCTACCACTTCTAGTTCGTCGCCGTCAACGGTTACCGTCCGTAGGAGGCGCGCATTTGTTTCCTTTGAGCCTCTTCCTTTCATGTATTTGGTCTTCGACGCATTTATTTTTAGCCCAATTCTCCTAGACTCCGCTTTCAGTCTGGCGTAGATTGCCTCCGCCGTCGCAAAGTTCCTGGCAATGATATCGAAGTCATCTGCAAAGCCTAGAAGTTGGCTACTCTTGGTAAAAATCGTGCCTCTCGTTTCAATGCCCGCTCGTCGGATCACCCCCTCAAGAGCGATGTTGAACAGCATGCAGGATAGACCGTCACCTTGTCTCAACCCTCGTCGCGTCTCGAAGGGACTCGAGAGTGTCCCAGAGATGCGTACGAAACACATCACTCGATCCAATGTAGCTCTGATCAGTCGCGTCAGTTTGTCCGGAAAACCGTATTCGTGCATTATCTGCCATAGCTTGTCTCGATCGACTGTATCGTATGCTGCTTTGAAATCGATAAAGATGTGATGCGTGGGCACGTTGTACTCCCGACATTTCTGCAAGATCTGTCGGATAGTAAACATTTGGTCCGTAGTTGCGCGAGCCCCCATGAAACCCGCCTGATAATTCCCTACGAAACCTTGTGCTATCGGAGACAGCCGGCGTAACAGGATCTGGGAGAGTACCTTGTAGGCGGCGTTTACCAGCGTAATACCACGATAGTTGCAGCAGTCTAGCCGATCACCCTTTTTGTAGATGGGACAAACCACTCCTTCCATCCATTCCTCCGGTAGCTTTTCTTCCTCCCAAATCCTCGAAATAACCCAGTGTAGAGCCTTTGCTAGCGTTTCTCCGCCATGTTTATAAAGCTCTGCCGGTAGGCGGTCCTTCCCAGCGGCTTTATTGGTCTTCAGCAGCCTGATTTCTCGTTTGACTTCTTGGAGATCAGGTGCTAGGACATCACTATCTTCCATGGGCGCTCCTAGGTTAATTTCCGTTCCGCCTCCTTCTGCGACTTCGCCATTGAGGTGTTCATCGAAGAACTGCTTCCACCTGTCGACCACCTCGCGCTCGTTTGTAATTAGATTCCCTCCCTCGTCCCTACACATGTCAGGTTTCGGTGTGTAGCCCTTCCGAGTTTGGTTCACCTTCTCATAAAACTTGCGCGTGTCATTAGCTCGGAATAGTTTCTCTAATTCTTCACGATCTCTATCCTCCTTTTGGCGCTTTTTTCTCCTCAGGATCGTGGTCAACTGGTTCCTAGCTCGTCGGTACTTGGCCAGGTTCTCTCTAGTGGCAATACTTAGATAATTTTTCCAAGCATTTTTTTTCTCCTCCACCGCTTGTTGGCATTCCCCATCAAACCAATCATTTTGTGTACTCCGAGGCTCAATACCTAGTGCCGCGGTAGCGGCCTCTCCGATGGCCGAGCGTATTCTGCCCCAACCGTCTTCGAGGTTTGAAGCACCTAACTCCTCGGAAGAAGGCAGTGCCTCATTCAGTACTCGCGCGTAGTTCTCGGCAGCTTGTGGGTTATCTAGCTGCCTGATGTTCAGCCGAGGAGGGCGGCTTTGACGTGTCCGGTATACGGTGGACAGCTTTGAGCGCACATGTACTGCTACTAGGTAATGGTCAGAATCAATATCCGCACCCCGACGGGAGCGTACGTTCGTGATGTTAGAGAAGAACCGGCCCTCTATGAGAACGTGGTCAATTTGGTTCATTGTACGTTGGTCAGGTGATCTCCAGGTGGCTTTGTGGATATCCTTGCGCGGGAAAAAGGTACTTCGGATCACCAGGCCTCGGGAAGCTGCGAAGTTTATACATCGTTGGCCGTTATCGTTTGTGTCGGTGTGCAGGCTATGGGGTCCTACCACCGGTCTATACATTTCTTCCCTACCGACCTGGGCGTTCATATCCCCGATGACGATCTTGATGTCCCGTGACGAGCAGCTGTCGTACGTTGCCTCCAGCCTCGCGTAGAACGCTTCTTTCTCATCGTCGGGTCTACCTTCGTGCGGGCAGTGTACGTTAATGATGCTATAATTGAAGAAACGGCCCTTTATCCTCAATAAACACATTCTCTCGTTGATCGCCTTCCAATCTATCACGCGATCCTGCATTCCGCCCAGCACTACAAAGCCCGTTCCCAGTTCGTTGGTAGCGCCACCGCTCTGGTAAAACTGGGCCTTTCCGCCACGGATCTTCCATACCTTCTCTCCTTTGCGACAGATTTCCTGCAGAGCTACGATGCCGAGTTTGCGGGGTTCCAGCTGTTCAATCAGCACCCGCTCGCAACCTGCGAAATTTAGCGATCTGCAGTTCCAAGTCCCGAGTCTCCATTCGTCGTCCTTATTTCGTCGCCTAGGTCGATACCGAATATTCCGCTCCGAATATGCTTGAATGTTGTTAGTTTGTGTTGTTTAGGTGTGTAGCCGTACTGGGGCAACACTACCGAGTCTCGTGATGGGGCTGCCATCTTATAGTGCCGAGACTCACTACCTCCTTCCCGGTTAGTATACGACCTTAGTTTCCACCGGGGTTGGTTACCCGATCTCCGCTAAGGTTGCTCGTATTCCGGCTGGTACCACGAGGAGGTCGGGATCGGAGTTGCTGGATAAGAGGCTAACGACCACTATGGGGTCTATATTCCGCATTATCTAGCCGTTTACCAACCACAGGTAATTAGACTAATTACCACAGGTAATTAGACTACACCATTTAAAATTAAAGCATTATTTGCTAAAATGCCAATTTTCCAAAATCTAACGCGCAGTTGGAGCGCACAACTATAGGCGCTCATCTATAGTTTTGCTACGATGTTTTTTCACTTAGCAACCTAGCAATGTATATGGAATAACACAATTAAAGAAACATCAAACTTAATTAAGGAAACATTAGCGCAACTGTTGGTACAATATAATTGAATCGGAAAATTCATTTTTTCTTTATACAATACATACAATACATATCATTTTTTCTTTATTCGTACAACGAAAGCAATTGTCTTGCCTTGTGATAAATACCTTGTATTTGATAAATTTATATCCCACAAGCATTAATTGAAGCATATACCTCAATAAACAAGCAAAATGAAGTTATATTGTGCTTAGTGGCGCAACTAATGGATCATCTACCCTACACATTTCGAAAAACGTATTTAATAAAAAATTTCACCCGGATAATCGAGTCCGACCTGTACTAATTATTGAGGAAGATGCATTAGCCTTCGCCCCCAAGTAAAAGTTGCTTTTATTATATACCTATCTCAACCTTTAGGCATTGCAACAAAATGTATGTCTCCTTTCAAAACATCAAATCTATTTTCATTTTTCATCAATTGCGTAGAATTTTGTAATTTATTTATGTTGAAATTTTGAACTTTAAAATGTCGCCACTACATTCACACTAAACAACACTATTTTCTTCGGATGAAGAAAACTGAGCTTTTTCTGAAATGCTGGGAAATAGTATAAATTAATGCTATTTACGATACGTATTATCGGGGTTTTTTTAAATAACACAAAAAACATTTTGAAGTGCATGAACGCGTAATAATGGTGAATTTTGAAGAAATTTTATTGTTTTGGAAAGGGGGCGAAAAATAGCACACAAAAATTCGATGTTTTAGTCTTTCGTCCCCGTGTTTATTGCGTTCTTCGCACTCAATTCTGGCATTAGTTTTCAAAAGGTCGCATAATCAACCCTTTTGCATGCATTATGCGACCTTCTGAAAACTAAGGCCAGAATTGGACTGCACAGTTATAAATTGCAACCTTCAAAACTGTGATGAAAAGTGTGCTACTGATATTATCGCTAGTAATCTTATATCGATAATACCATCAAACTTTATCATCACGGAAGAATATCGAAAATTGGAGGGTTTAAAGTGAAATCTTCTTCTTGGCTTGTTATTATTTTAACATTTTTGTTCTATTTCTTATGTATTTTTGCTTATACTGTCTTATTATCGTTATTAATTGTTAACAATAAGAAAACTTTATCAATAATCGCTATAGATTTTGAACGGCATCATTAGTGGCTGCCTATAATTAGTTGGTTTTTATATTTTATCGCCTATTTTATATGTTAATAATGCAAATGCAAGTAAATGTGCAAAATGACTAAATTTCTGCGAGTGATAATTTCATAAAATCATATAGGTTATTCCATTACAAATGACCCAGGAAATACCTGAGGGGTTGTCGTTATCACAGCAACCTGATGCTGTGATAACGACAACCCCTGGAAATGTATGGAAGCACTAATTCAATTGCCGTGCAAAAATCGAATAATATCGGGGAAAAAAAGAAAGGCGAGTCTTATTCATTCATATTAAGGTCCAGATATCCTCAAAATAATTAAATTTGAATATTTCTATGAAAAAACGGTTTACAACGCGTCTTTCCGCATGGTGGCGAAAATTAGTACATACGGGGGACCAAAATTTAATATAGGGGGCGAAGATTAAAACATTTTTGAAGATTTTAAATGCCCAATTCCAATAATACAACGTAATCGATTAATGATAAAAATCATAAATTCCTGTAGAGAAAAATTTAATTGACCGAAATTGGTAACATAAATTTGAAAAAATCCAAACTAAGCTAGCTAAACTCTCAAAGTTAATTGAAAATTAGGTTCTAGGGGCGAAATATTATGCATTTACCCTATATTTCGCACAGAGTAAACTATTGAACAAGTTGGTTGGTTGATGGCTTCATCAGCTATTATTTGCTACAAGCATATGCGAAGAGTAGTGAAGTACTTATTATTCTTTTTAAGTAGTAAATAAATTTTGAACTACTAACTAAATGACCTTGAAACATTTTTTAAATTATCGGGGTTATGAAATTGATTAGTCAATTAGTGTAATCTCCTACATTTACTACTTTTCTCAATAAATATGGCGCATCATGTCAGTGCTACCTACTATTTGGCTATGCAATGCAGGGAAACTAGAATTGCTTCCATCAAATGAATTTCATTGACACAGTTATGAGTACTTACCTAAAGTTAACGTTCAGTACGGCAATGGTAACAACTACGGACAATGTGACTAGCATCATCGTGAATAATAAATATTTGCCTAGCAGCGGAACCGTTAGTGACGTTGGTGGAATGATCTCAGCCAGCAGTAGAAAAAACACAGTGAGTGACAGTAATATACTTATACATAATGATATCTTTTCGCCGGAGTCACTGGGCAAATAAAACACTAGTACGGAGAGAAACGATATCCCAACGCAAGGTATGATCAAGTTTACGGTGTAGAAAAGTGTCTTTCTCCTTAACGTTATATTAAATATAATATCCAGATATGGTTCTTCACAACAACTATAAAATTTTTCATTTCTAACGGCAGGCACCTTCATAATGTCCCATTCAACTGATATATAGTAATCTTGCAAATCTATTCCCACTTCGATGCGATCCGAATCTGGCGTCTGCTGGAGATGGCGCAAATCCACCTGCAAGAAACGAGCAACACGTCAGGCTAATCGTAAATACAGCATCGCAAAAAACTGCACATCAAAGGCACCACCAACGAGTCGAATCACTCGTCGTTCAATCATTCTTCTTATTCAATCACAATCAGCTCCATTTATTTCCCACAGCATTGTGCACTATAGTAAAGCTTTTCCTAGCAGAAAGCAACGAGAACTATATACTATAACCTGCTCCCTGCAGGGAAGCATACTTACCAAATATCCATCATACGTCCACGAGCCGAATTTCATGAAACATGTTTGCTCGTCAAATGGAAAGTACTCAACATCGATCTCACAAAATGATTTATAAATGGCAGGTGGTTTCCATACTACTTTACCCGTATGATGTAAAATTGCTTTTGTCATTATTGTCACCTCATAGTTACCGTCCGCACTGAAACCATTGCAGGACGTTCATCAGCGTTGGCGATCGAAGGATGTACCGTTCCGGAAGCAGCAACAATGGAGAGAAAATCGAGTGCATCAGTTTCGGAAAAGAGGGCAGTGCAATCAATTGATTTAGACGTTGCGATTGGTAAATCCTCTAACTGGGCCATTGTTCGTAATAGGTCTCCGGTACCGGTTGGGAAATCACGGCCCGGTATTGTTAAGTCGCAATCATGCTCTGCTGCGGCAGTCGGTGCGAAGCAGTGAGACCGGCACAACACACAATAAACAACCGATTCGGTGGCCTTTCGGTGCCACAACTTTTTGGCAGTCATGTGAAATTAGGTTAACTTCATCAACATGACCAAATGCGCAGAATGGCACGGGAAATTTAAAACCGTGTTCGGCCCAATTCCGTTCACTGCCATCGTGCAATCGATGGGTGGCTCGAAAAAGGGTGTTTTCGTAATTATAATTGAATAACGAAAATCTCTACATAACCCGATTAATAGTAAAAAAAACTAACGAAATCGAATCGATATTCTTAACAAAAATTAATGTTACATACAACCAAAATATTCTCTACAGAAAAGAGTTCACTCAATATTTATTTTTTGATTATTTTGTCGCAAACTGCAACCACGCTAAACGCAACCAAATTTAAACAAAAAATAATAATATATTTATTTCGGTACCAATCAAGTCTATATTGTACGGTGCCAAATCCGTCAATTGACTACTTTGTTTCAATATCTCTAATTGGAATAGTTTCAGTAATGAAAAATTTGCTAAAGATCATAAAATGCAAAGCCAAAATGTGAGCTTTCGTTGAATTAAATTTATTTGATTAATTAAACACGAAAATGTGTTTCCATTCCAGTAGCAACCGAATGGCATTTGATTTGGAAGCTTGGTAATCATCAGTCTGTAATTATGTTACTACAGCAGTCAAAACGGTATAATTTTGCGCAAATGGATGGGCAAACCATCAATACCACCAACCTTAATCAGTCGAAAAACGCCTTCGTTATTTTCCATTTACCGCCCCGCTCATTTTTGGCACCGAACAACGCCCGAAGCCAAACCAATCGCAACGCCAAATGTATTGCTGGAACCAAAGCGACTTACTTATTATACAACACAATATCTGGTAGCCAAATGTGCTCCGATGGCACATGGAGCTGGTCCACTCCACCGTAGTCATCTGGATTCCATTTGAGCTTATAATCGTTCCATTCCTGCAAGCAAAAATTGAATGCCGAATTAAAAATAGAATACCAATTCTCAATTGAAATCGAACAATAAGACTACAACGCATTATTCATGGAATTCTGTGGCCGATAAGTTGCAAAACGTGATGAATTCAATGTAAACAGCCCTTACAAAAACAGAATAAATAAGATTGATAGGCAATATCGAAACTCTGTACCTCTATAGGTGCCTTCACAGATACATCGCATTGTTTTCGTGTATCGAAACATAAAACAACTTTTTCTTGATTGACATTGGGTTTCGTTTTTCGGTTTCATATCACGAATTTTCCACAGTATCAATCCGGTGCCTCTCAATATGCAAAACCAATTTCTCCCTCGTAATGCCACCAATCAATAAAAATTGACATTGCTACTAATACTGAACCGGGTGGAAGTTAAGATAGTCTAGACAAGTATTTTTATTAGGGCGAAGATACTGTGCTATGGCGAACCAGCAACGAGCGATAAATAACAAGTTTTTTCGTCTTGCTCATTGAAGCAATGGAAAAACTCCATTTGGAAGAAAAACTTTTTAAATAAAGCTCAGTATGCAAACTCACATATATCACACATATCAATCTAACCCAGTTTCGAAAACTAAGCTACATGCAAATTGCTGCCCCATTTAAACTCGCTCGGTTTTCTGAGCGACGACTTTATCGAGATAAAACGGCTCCACTGCTGATATGTTATGTTAGATTTTGAAACATATCGTATTTTATTTTATGTTGGTTTTAGTATAATTCTAGAAGCAATTTTTGAACTTCGGTACTGCAAATTAATAAACAACCGTGCGTCCCCTTTACTTTGGTCGGAAACGGAGGCGTCTCATGTACCAATAATCAGTGGCGCTGTGACGACGATATGACGTTAGCGATTTCACAAACTATTAATTATATTATATTTCATAGAGAGAAAACTATTGAACAAGTCAGTTGTTTGATAGCTTCAACAGCTAATAATTTGATTATTTCCAACTGTTCCAATAGAGGGGGTGTCTACGTGCGTTGTAGCCGTTGTAACGCTTTCATTAGAGAAAACTGTAATGAGAGATTGGTCAAAGCAACTCAGTAGCTCGCGAGTACTTAATCGCCATTAAAAATTCCATCACCAATGGCTATTGTAACGAGTTATTGAGTTTTTATGGGCATTCTTTCATTTCAGTTTTCTCTAGTTTTCATAAATTCCAAAGAAATGTTAAAAAGAGATGCTCAATCGGTAGAAAATTACAACAGATCAATCGTTTGTTGATGTATACTACGTTTCAAATTGTTCTGTCATTGCTTTCCCTATAAATATGGGTCGTTCTATCTCAAGCGTACAAACTGTTTGACCATTAGCAGACCATTTCAACCAAAATTGGTATAATTATTCAATTCGTTGTCCCAGCTAGCATTTTCATGGGTATATAAAAGTTAAAAATCAGATATGCGTGCTAATAAATCGGATTTGATGCGGAAAACTGGTATTTCCGCGCTATTTTGGAGGCAATATACAGGGCGCTCAATAAGTTTGAATACAACTTTTCATCGTTGTGTAAGTGCGCATCATGTGCATTCTGTGTATTGGTATTGGTGTCAGCTTTAGTCTTATATATAGGCTAACCGAAGTGCATGGTATCGACTTGATGTCATTTGTTATTTGTTAACCGCGCGCGATGAAGGAGTACCGCAACGCCGTAGTAAAGTTGTTTGCGAGAGGTGAGCGATCCGGCGACATATTTCGGCGGTTGAAATCCCATGGGGTGAAGCGCAATTTTGTCTATAACACCATCCGTCGGGACCGGGAGACGGGCTCGGCCAATGAACGTGCTAGATCCGGGTGGCCGCGTTCGGCGAGGACGCCAGCAGCCATCAAGGTGGTGAGAGAGCGGGTTCGTCGAAAAATAAACCACTCGATTCGAAAACACCGCTGTTGATCTGGATGAGTCAATCGGGACTGCCCACACCATCATGGCGAAGGACCTGGGATGCAAGCCGTACAAGAAACGCACGGTTCACGGGGTTACGAAGGCTACAACGAAGAAAAGGCTGGACAGAGTAAAACTGATACTTTCGCAGCACGCTGGTCAGAAGTTCGTGTTTTCTGATGAGAAACTCTTCATGTCCACAATAGCCGATCATTGTGGGCGCCGACGTTGGTCAGTATCCCCCCGTCACACATAAACATCCCGCCGTTCCCGAGCGCCGCGTCGGTGATGGCTTGGGGGGCCGTATCCAAGCGTGAGAAGCTTCCACTGGTGTTTATCGAGAAAAACGTGAACATCAACTCCGCGTACTATAATACCGAGGTTCTGGAGAAGGTTGTGGCCCCGGCACTTCGTGACCTCTACGGGAAAGATCATTACGTCTTTCAACAGAACGACGCACCGGCCCACACGGGGAATATCGTCCAAGCGTGGTGTCGGGAGAATTTGACTGATTTTCTCGATAAGACTTTGTGGCCTCCCAACTCCCCGGATCTTAATCCCCTGGACTTTTATGTATGGTCATACATGCTGACCGAACAGAGCGCACATAAAGTGAGTACTATGGACTAATTTAAGAAGCTCATTTCCTAGATCTGGGCCGAGATGCCCATGGACCAGATGCGTGCCGCGTGTGATTCAGATATGTCGTAAAGATTCTCAATAAACACTGCTTCAATAAAAATTGACTCAAAAAAGAATATCTAGTATTTTCATTTTTAACACAATTTTAAAGTGTATTCGAACTTATTGAACACCCTGTACATGATTAGGAATAATTATAAGCGTTTCGACTATACATGTATTTATAACGATTTATACGATAATATCCGATTAAGCACGACTCGCTACGTGATGCAATACAATTCTGTGCTGAAGTATGTAGGTCGGTTATTATCATACACGATTGAAAATCAACTTACGCGCACTTTATCAAACGTTAATTACGATTCCGAATTTGTTAAGAGACATTTACGATACTTTTAGTTATAGTTTGATATACGATTTGGTGCTAGCTGGGTTCCTGTTTATCTTCTGTTTCAAACATGGCCGACGCTTCACTTAAGCAAAACAAGCAGCTGCTTAGAGCGCCACTTTTAGGGGCGCGCCATTTTGGCTACATTAAAAAAAACTGGAGCGGTTAATTTAAAACTTTCCTCTTACTCCTTTAGCAGCACAGCTGGGATGGCGCGTGCTGTATCTATAGTTAGTTTTCGCTGCATTTGGTCCTTGGCTTACATACTTACTTTTTCGGTGACAATTCGCTTATCGAATCCATGCCGAATTCAGGAGACGTCTCCACGTTTCTCGGTGTTGGGCTGCCACTCTCCAGTTGCCCCTAACACCCGCTGCTCTATCATCCACGTCAACAGCGCCCATTTAACTGCAACGGGGTCCTCGAAGTCATCGGCCTCTGTCGGGTTCTCTGCTAAATATTACTTTCACTGGTCTCTCATCCGGCATCCTTGCTACGTGGCCAGCCCATTATTTAGTCACTTCACAATATCCCTATCTTTGTATACTTGGTATATTTCATTACTCCTTTGTCTAATATGCCGCCAAGAAGCGATCGCAGGATCTTACGCTCAAAAACGCCAAGAGCTCGTCGGTCGCTCTATTTCAACGTCCATGCTTCGTGGCCGTAAAAGATCACCGTGAGAATTAGCGTCTTATAGAGCGCGAGTTTTGTACGGAGTTGCAGGCTACGGGACCTCAACTGGCTACGTAATCCGTAGGAAGCCCTGTGGCAGCCGCTACCCGCCTTTTACTTCAAAATTCTCATCGTTGTCACATGTCACTAACGTACCAAGGTAAACAAATTTGTAAACATGTCACTAACGTACCAAGGTAAACAAGGTAAACAAATTTTCAAGCATAATCAGCCGCAGTTCATTTCGTTTAACTGAATCGTACGCCGCCTTGAAGTCTATAAACATATGGTGAATTCTACAAGTTGAATTCCCGGAGGATTTGTCGCAAGGTGAACATTTGGTAGGTCGTGGAGCGTCCCTCTCGAAACCCACACTGGTATTCGCCAACAAAGCTTTCCTGCAACGGGCCCAGTCTGAGATACAGGATGCGAGAGAGAATTTTGTATGAAGAATTGAGGAGAGCAATGCCTCGGTAATTGATGCATTCGAGTCGATGGCCCTTTTCGTAAATAAGGCATAAGAGACCTTTGGTCCTGGGCTACTCGCCACCAATTCGTTGAGCGTCTCGACAGTAGCAAATCATCATCATCATCATCATCATCATCATCATCATCATCATCATCATCATCATCATCATCATCATCATCATCATCATCATCATCATCATCATCATCATCATCATCATCATCATCATCATCATCATCATCATCATCATCATCATCATCATCATCATCATCATCATCATCATCATCATCATCATCATCATCATCATCATCATCATCATCATCATCATCATCATCATCATCATCATCATCATCATCATCATCATCATCATCATCATCATCATCATCATCATCATCATCATCATCATCATCATCATCATCATCATCATCATCATCATCATCATCATCATCATCATCATCATCATCATCATCATCATCATCATCATCATCATCATCATCATCATCATCATCATCATCATCATCATCATCATCATCATCATCATCATCATCATCATCATCATCATCATCATCATCATCATCATCATCATCATCATCATCATCATCATCATCATCATCAAAACCTTGGGGCTGAAACCTCAACTAGCCCTTTGGTCATATTTGGACTGAAAGCCCCAATAAGCTTATTAACTTCATAAGAAGTGCAAATAAAACCATGCGGCTTTAGAATTGTGCGATATGCCCAGTTGGCCTCGAGGTAACACGCTGGTCTAATAAGCCAGTCGTCATATATTCGAATCTCGGCTGGGAGAGGCTGTTAGAGTCAATAGGATCTAACTAATCTCTAATCTAATAGGATCTAATAGGTATTCTAACAGCTGGTTGCGAAGTCTGTCGTATAAAAAAACAGAAGGTCAAATTTCGATAACGGAATTAGCACCCAGGCTTTGGCTTTGGTTTTAGAATTGTAACTTGGACATCAACTTCATTCTTCAGCTTTGGAAAGACTTGTTCTTGAACTGCCCTCCCTTGTGTTGTAAACGAAAACGTAAACAGAATAGGAATTGTTAGGATATTGGATTTTATAATACTTATAGTTCCATAGTAAATGCATTATTTGAAGGGATGAGAATAAGATATTTTTTTAAACGATGGTTCTACAACTGATGAAGGGGCGGTAAGGGAAAGTAATGAAGAAGGATTTTTTGGGAATGGTGGGGAAAGTGTGGAAAGGAAGGGGGGGGTAATGGGCAGCTACGCTTAAGTTGTCGTTGTGACTCCTACCTTTTGTCCAATGCTGGAAGGTGCGTGGGTCGAACTATAATCTGAGATGCACCTTCCAGCATTGGACAAAAGATAGGAGTCACAACGACAACTTGTTAAGTGTAGCTACCTATTACCCCCCCCCCCCCCTTCCTTTCCACACTTTTCCCTCCATTCCCAAAAAATTCTTCTTCATTACTTTCCCTTACCGTACCTTCATCAATTGTAGAACCATCGTTTCAAAAAATATTAATATATGCCTGGCCGCATTTCAAGGTCATGACTAAAATCACGAGATTTGGTCAAATTGAGATCAAGATATTAAAAATGATGGATTGACCCGCAGTCTTTGTCTTATTGAAGCCGTATGCTTTCTTTACTCGCTAGCGATCGTTCGGACCCAAAAGTATGGGATAGCTCCTAGTTCTCCATACACGGAAAGAAATATGATTCCGATACCATGAATGAAGTCATGAAATCATGAAACTTGAATTGCTGTCAAATAATGACTGAACTGTCATATCAGACAGCGCAAAATCATGAATAATAACTCATGATCTTGCGTTGTGTTGTACCGTATGAAGTTCGTGATATCATGATTATTATTCACGATGTATTTTCATAAAACATAAGCTAGAAACCTAGAAAATGAGTTATCTTACACTTACTGACCTCAGTACCCATTTCATGAAACATTTTCACCAATCACTCATCCCACAATCCTGTCAAACTATCATTTTCTTTCCCAACCACCTGTACATTTGGTTTCATCGATAAAACTGCAAACGAAACGATGCGCTTTTTACTTATTTGATCGTCCCTTCTTTGTCAAAGGCCACCTTCCTTTTGTCAGCCCCACAATGTACGATTATCCTCTTATTTTAATCTTCCATGGATTATATAAGAAAAAAAATCAATTACCCTGCGAGCACTTTTTAATAGCAAAGTAACAATCAAGCATGAAATTACACAACCCAGCCGCAGTCGCATCCCGCATTCCCACCTGCAATTAGAGAACATTGCTGGCTGTACCATGAATTTATTTAATGAACCAAAACAATACTTCCTTACAAATTGTCAATGCTGAATTGCACTTCGAACCGCATTCCGGTTAAAGGAAGAAGGGATCGCTTGTTAGGAAACTGAATACCTTAACCACAAGTATTGAGAACTGAATGCTGCAACGAAGAAAAGGGAGGTAGATTTTCCATCTACATCGCAGGTGCAGCTGTCGCTTCGACGACCAGCCATAATTTCACCTTACTCAGTGGGAGCCATAGTCTGCCAATGGCATTTCTATTAACCTCTTTACTTGAAAAATACAATACGCCTAGTGAAATGTTTGTGCCCGATTGCACGATTTCCTGCTTCCAACGTTGGCTGTGCAGCAAACCTACACGCTCTTTCGGTGTTTTGCTTTCTGCTCCGCGGAAAGGTTATGTTTTTGCTACAAAATGAGCTCTTTTTTGGTTTTTTTTTGCTAAACCAACCAATATAGTTACATTGCATAGAGGTACTAGACAGGGTTTATTTGCGCGTGTATATCGGCCTCGCTCGATTCCAATAATACTTTTTGGGTTATATTAGCATTGCTTATTGCATTTGAAAGAAGTATTACAACGTACTCGATTACAATTAAATATATGTTTCTAATTTGATGCTTAGTTCAAAAGTATTTATAAAAAGAAATTTTAATGAAGTCACATGGTATCTGGTGATATAACAGAGAAAAACTACATGATTACGAATTATTATTACGTTACTTCAAAACCAAGTAGTATAATACTGATTAGAAACAATATAAATTTGTTTATTTATTATTTCGGTTATTAATGAAACGTGTCCCTGCATCACAATCTGAGAATTACAATTATGTATGGGACATATTAATAAACATGCGTATAGCAATTGAAAAAGGCATATTTTCACCGTTAGGTGAATCAAATATTTTTTCACTCAACCTCCATATGCACACAACTGCAGTCGTATGTGATTTGTGGTTTCTTTCCGTTTTGCTGAACCGTACTTAATATGACTACCAGCTGCCATGCTGCGGTTTGTTTTTGAGGTCAACGCATCGAAATGCACTCTGAAACAATATAGAACAAATGAGGGGCGACAGTGCATCCGGCACAGAAACAGAAAAAAAAACCTCCATTGGACAGCCCTGGTGCGCAGCAGTAAGGAAAAAACTCTTACTGCTAAAGGGAAGTTTGCACAATTTTTGCATTGTATTCTGTTTTATTTCGATAAATAAAATAAATTAGCCTTCGGGCAAACGAGAACTGGATACGACGAGTTCCCACCAAGCAGAGCTTTTATTTATATTGAGAATGCTGTGCAGCATTATCATTTTGAAATAGTATCAGACGCTCTTTGGACAACGAACAAGAAGGTTTGTGAGCACTGGTTACTGTAAAAATACAGCCGTGTTGTCCGCTGTATTTACTTTTTATATTGTGTGCCGAAAAGAATTTTCGTTTATTACTAGAAATGATTCCAATAAAATCATCCGGAAATATGCAGTGCTTTAAAACACAGTATAAAAATTAAGTGCACATAAGCGTAGGGTCCAGGCACCGATTTTTCAAGTTAATAGGTAAGAGTACTCAATATATATTTAATACTGCGTTCCACATACAGTGCAGGTACTTATCGTTTTTTTATTTTTGGTTGTAACGGCTCATTCCCATTGTTTACTGTAATGTGTTCGGCTTTATTTACAACAAGGCACTTAACCTATTGAGCCCTACAATTTTGCCGCGGAAAACGCTGAGAGGAAATGGGTGAGGCCGATAACTCCAATAGCATACATATTTAAAATGTGAACTTAAAACTTTTTATATTGCACAGTTGTATAGTTTCCATCAGGGATGGTTCGATCACTTTGACTCAATTTTGATTCATTTGACACTACCGTCTCAGCCGAGCAAAATTTGACAAATTGATGTATGGGACATTTATAGATCATAACTAGATCTACAATTTTGCTAAACAAAGTGTTGCTGTAACTTTTGTAGTTACGGCGCTACAATGCTAGTACCTCTTTTGTAACTAAATGAACGTTCATTTAGTTACTAATGATGTACTAGCATTGTAGCACCGTAATAATAAAAGATACAGCAACACTTTATTAAGCAAAATTGTAGATCTAGTTATTATCTACAAATGTCCCATACATCAATTTGTCAAATTTTGCTCGGTTAGGACGCTACTGTCAAATGAATCAAAATTGAGTCAAAGTGATCGAACCATCCCTGGTTTCCATAAACGGGAAATTAGCAATCATTGACTTTTCGTCGGATAGCCCAATTTCGAAAGCAGTTTTCGGGCCCAAAAGCGGGGTTCTGTTTGTAAAAATGTAAATACTGCATTCTTCTTGCCAATCTGAATACAGCGATTACATTTTTATGAACAGAATTTTTGTTTCAAACAAAAAAACTGCTTTTGAAATTGGCAGAATCGATGACTGCTAATTCCACCTTAATGCCTTGAATGAAATAAATGATTGATGGTTTTACGAGAAAGACGAGAACCCAACGCTTAGGAGCTATAAACTAAAACCTATGACGTGTGTAGGAACAAGGGAGCAAATCTTATTACAAACGAGCATGAGGTAGTGTACAGGTGGATAAACACCGATAAACACCTCAATGGAAAAGTTGTAGAAGAAAGCGGAACGCAAGTTACCCTAGGAATGCCCATAGAAGTTTGTAATGTTCCAGAACCTGATTTCCAAGAAATCAAACGAGAAATCGAGTTGATGAAGACCAACAAAGCCGCTGTAAGGACCGCCTACCGACAGAGCTATATAAACGTAATCGAGAAACGGTGGCTACGACTATACAGTGGGCTATCTATATATAAAAGTGAGCGTGAGTTTGTATGTTTGTATGTTTCACCATAACTCCAGAACGCATTGACCGATCTTCACCAAACTTGGCACACATGTTCCTTGAGAATCAGCACTGGAGGGTTGATAAAGGGGTTCAAGATAAGTTTGTCTGGCCGGTTAAGGCCCTAACCCAGCGAGGTTAAGGCGCCGAACAAAGTCGCATTCGACTTTGCGCGACTCCGTATAGCCACTACGATGGGAGCGGGAACTCTTATCCCTACCTCCACGCGGTACCGGCCGGGACGCAACTGGGCCTAGGGTCGACCAAATACCAGTCTTTGGTTGCACCCTCAGTTGTGTGCTTACAGGGAAAGGGGGGCACGTTGTGCCTGAGGGTAGCGTGGCGTAGTGGTGTAAAGAGGCGAGCGGGGCTCAATTCCTATAAGCCAGCTGCGGACGTAGTAGCGTCCTGTTAGAGCTCAGGACTTTAAGCAAAAAACCGGGTCAGGAGTGCCATGGGCACATTAGGATCGGTTCCAGGAAGATCCTAATTACGGTGTACTGGACGGGCGGGAATAAACGTTTGGATTTGGCGCTACAGGGCTGACGGCTGTGCTATTCTACTACCTTATGTAAGGAAGGGTGGTACCTTCCTGAAACGGCGAGTAGGCTAATGGTACAGCTGCCTTCCGTCCCGTTAAAACCGTAGCTGGTCTCTAGGTACGTTCAAAGCTCGTCACTCACGTCAAAGTGCGGTGGTGTAGGCTCAGATGATACATTCCTGACTAACGCTGATCGGATGCTGACATCCCTGCCCCCATGAAGGGTAGGGGGGAGTGTCCCTAGCCATGGTCTCCCTGCTTGCATAGATCACCATGGGATCGTTAGGGCGACTACACAATTACGAGTGGAGATAGCGGCCTAGAGTTGGGACCCTTTCGAAAGGACAAATTTTTAAATTTTAAAGAGGGAGCGAATACGGGTGCTACTAGTGGCAAAGATGACATCTTTGCCAAAAGTAGTAAGTTGGCCAGGTCACCAACAGCAAAGACAGGTAGCCCCCCGTTATCGGGGGCGCGACCCAAGAAGGGAAGCCCGCCGAAATCGGGGGCACAGCCCATACAGGGAAGCCCCCCGAAAACGAGGGCGATACCGAAGAGGAAGTTGACTCCACCAAAGTCTAACACCCCAGTTAGAACGCAGGTGGCCACCGCTGTTAGCTCAGCCAAGAGGGCAAGCGACAGCGGTAGGCAAATGTCAACGGAGGGCGTGGTGCACCCTCTTGAGGGCGAAGTTGGGCTTCCTCCAGCCAGTTGCAAGCTGGAGGAAGCCAAAAGGTTGGTGGACGAGTAGTACTCGTTCATCAACTCTAGGTCAAATGTCCACCTCGACATTAAAAAGCTGGCGGTGAGCCTCCGCTCTACCGTCATAGCTGCCGAGGTGGAGAGGCAAGAGCTTCTGCAGCGATGCGAAATCGCCGAAGCTCTGGTCATAGCCGCTAAGGCTGTGGCCATGCCTAGTCAGGCGCGTACGCCGCTTGCCAAGCGCAAGGCGGCTACGCCCGACCATGGACCAACGCTGGTAGCCAAGAGGCAGCGGACTTCGGCTCGCGCCTCTACCAGCGAACGCGCGAAGGCGGTCCCGGATGGTGCTTCCGGGACCGAGGAGGAGGAATGGCAGGTGGTTAGGCGTAAACCGCCTAAACCGCCGAGGCCGAAACCGAGCGAGGCTGCGGCTGCAAAGCCAAAGCCAAGGCGCGTCCATAAGGGCGACGCCTTAGTAGTGAAGCTGACAGGTGAGCTGTCGTACGCCGAACTACTGCGTAAGGTTCGAGTAGACCCCAAGTTGCAGGAGCTTGGGGCCAACGTAGTAAAGACCCGCTGAACCCAGGCAGGGGATATGCTCTTCGAGCTCAAAAAGGACCCAACGGTCCAGAGTTCGAATTACCAGAAACTGGTAGAGCAGTCCCTGGGCGAAGCGGGCCAGGTAAAGGCGCTGTCGCAGCGTGTTCTGGTCGAGTGCAAAAACCTCGACGAGATTACGACGACAGTGGACCTGAGTGATGCTCTGCGGGATCAGCTTAAGGTTGATGTGGCACCCGCAGACATCCGGTTGAGGAAGGCATACGGTGATATGCAAACTGCGACCTTAAACGTGCTAGAGGTAATCGCCAACAAGATGTTGGCGTCTGACAAAATTAAGGTAGGATGGTCAGTGTGTACACTGGTGTCGAAACGGCATATCGAACGCTGTTTCAGGTGTATGGGCTTTGGCCATCGGGCGGCCAAGTGTAAGGCCCCCGATCAGTCCAAGCTGTGCAGGCGGTGCGGCGAAGATGGCCACTTCGCCAGGGGATGTAGCAAACCCCCCAGGTGCATGCTCTGCACAGTCGATGCGGGAGATAAGCATGCCACAGGTGGCCCACTGTGTGCGGCTTATAGGCGGGCATTGCAACGATAAGGGTGCAGGTTATACAGATTAACCTAAACCACTGTGAAACGGCACAGGAGTTGCTTTGGCAAACGGCAGCCGAGACGGGGTGCGATATTGCCATTATCGCGGATCCCTACCGGGTCCCCCGTGGAGGCGCTAACTGGGTTATCGATAAGGGTCGGATGGCAGCGATCGCCGTGATGGGTAGATACCCGATCCAGGAGGTGGTGTCGTCCGACCAAGAGGGGTTCGTGATCGCGGTGGTCGATGGCGTCTGCATCTGTAGCTGCTACGCTCCACCTAGGTGGTCGCCGGAGCAGTTTGACCGGATGCTAGACGTGCTCACCGACGAACTCACGGGCCGCAAGCCCGTTGTCATTGGAGGAGACTTCAATGCTTGGGCTGTCGAATGGGGTAGCAGGTGCACTACTCCGAGGGGACAAAGCTTGCTGGAAGCTCTGTCCAAGCTAGATGTAAGTCTGGCTAACGTGGGATCCGTCAGTACCTTTTGTAGGGGGGTACAACAATCGATCATCGACATCACCTTCTGCAGCCCAACGTTGCTTGCCAACATGGGCTGGAGGGTGTCAGATGAGTACACGCATAGCGATCACCAAGCTATACGGTACACGATTGAACGACGGGCGCTACGGCCACGCGGGATGAAGTCGACAGGGAGGAGGTGGAAAGTGAAGTCCTTCGACAAAGACCTGTTCGTTGAAGCACTCAGTGCAGAGAGCACCCGCTCGAACCTGAGTTCTCGTGAGCTGACCAACGTCCTAGTACGGGCATGTGATACCACTTTGCCTAGGACGGGGCAGCCAATGAACGGTCGTCGCTCGGTATACTGGTGGAGTGATACCATTGCCCAGCTCCGTTCCAGGTGCCACAGAGCGAGAAGGCTAGCGTAGAGGGCCCGGACCGATGCAGATGCTGAAGCTCGGGGAGTTGATCTTAGAGCGGCAAGGTCGGCG
Organism: Sabethes cyaneus; assembly: GCF_943734655.1. NCBI lineage: Eukaryota > Metazoa > Arthropoda > Insecta > Diptera > Culicidae > Sabethes > Sabethes cyaneus. The sequence goes on from NC_071355.1 coordinate 90,718,505, forward strand.
CTTAAGAAAGAGGTTAGGCGTAGCAAGAAATCCTGTTTCCAGGAGCTATGTCGCGATGCGGATTCAAACCCCTGGGGAGGTGCATACCAGGTGGTAATGAAAAAGATGAAGGGTACATCTGCGCCGCAGGAAACCTGCCCCCAAAAGCTGAAAGTCAGCGTGGAAGGGCTCTTTCCGCAACACGATCCAGTTTGGTGGCCTCCGACCCCGTACGGTCAATCGAATGATGTCCTCAATCCGGTCACGAATGAGGAACTCATCGTAATTGCCAGGGGTCTAAAAACGAAGAAAGCGCCCGGTCCTGACGGGATTCCGAACGAGGCACTCACAGCGGCGATCCAAGCATATCCCGATATGTTTAGAGAGATGCTTCAGAGTTGCCTAGAGGTATGCGAATTTCCAGACAAATGGAAAGTCCAAAGATTGGTACTGCTGCCAAAGCCGGGGAAACCGCCTGGTGATCCCTCGTCGTACAGGCCAATTTGCCTACTGGACACGCTAGGCAAATTGCTAGAGCGGGTAATCCTAAACAGGCTAACGCCTGTGACGGAAAGTGATGTCGGACTGGCAAACACGCAGTTTGGCTTCCGTAAGGGGAAGTCCACTGTAGATGCCATAAAATCCGTAGTGGAGAGGGCCGAGAAGCCTATGAAACGGAAAAGGCGAGGCGACAGGTATTGTGCCATAGTCACAATCGATGTCAAAAACGCCTTTAACAGCGCTAACTGGGGTGCAATTGCGTTAGCGCTGCATAGGATGAGGGTACCGGATCATCTATGCAGGCTGCTTAAGAGTTACATCGAGAACCGGACGCTAGTGTACGACACGGCGGACGGGGCGAAGAGGTACAGAGTGACAGCGGGTGTTCCACAGGGTTCGATTCTCGGCCCCACGCTTTGGAATGCCATGTACGATGGGGTGCTGAGGCTCGAACTACCCACTGGGGTCGATATCACTGGCTTCGCCGATGATATCGTCCTTACAGTGGTAGGCGAGTTTCTGGAGGAGGTGGAAATGCTGGCATCAGACGCCATAAGCATAATAGAGGGTTGGATGGCGGGTGTCAATCTGCGATTGGCCCACCATAAGACGGAAGCTGTGATGGTCAGCAACCGTAAGTCGGCCCTAGAGGCAAAAATAATCGTTGGGGGACAGGTGATTGTCTCCAAACGAAGTGTGAAGTACCTGGGTGTCATGACAGACAACAGGCTGAACTTCACCAGCCATGTGGATTATGCTTGTGGTAAAGCGTCAACGGCGGTCACTGCGCTGTCTAAGATCATGCCGAACGGCTACGGTCCTAGCAGCAGTAAGAGACGCCTGATGGCCAGCGTTGCCATGTCGGTGTTACGATACGGTGCACCGGCGTGGGCCCCGGCTTTGGAGAGTAAGCGCAATCAGGCATGTCTAAACAAGGTGTTCAGGCTGTTAGCATTGCGCGTTGCGTGCGGCTACCGTACCATATCGTTGGATGCGATTGGGGTTATTGCAGCCATGATTCCAATATGCATACTCCTAGGTGAGGATATCGAGTGCCACAGGCAGAGGAACGTCAGGGGCGCTAGGGACAGAGTTAGGCTGGACTCTATTAGGCGTTGGTAGGCGGAATGGGATCGCACCGACCATGGTAGGTGGACCCATAGGCTGATCCAGAACATATCGTCCTGGATCGGCAGAGGTCATGGTGAGGTAAACTTTTTCCTTACCCAGTTTCTGTCGGGTCATGGATGCTTCAAGATGTATCTACATACACGCGGGCGGGTAGATTCGCCCTTTTGCCCCGTTTGTACGGTAGCCGAGGAAACGGCGGAGCATGTGATTTTCCACTGCCCGCGGTTTACGTCCACTCCAAAATAATCGTCCAGACACCAACGCCGACAACATTGTGCAGAGAATGTGCGCTGAGCAGCGCGCATGGGGTGCCGTCGATAGGGCGGCAACGGCGGTGATAACGGAGTTGCAACGGCTAGAACGGTTGCAACGACAGGGCCTGACATAGTTTGCTAGGGTCAGTAATGGGCTGATTGGGCAGCCCAGGTCCTAGGTGAAGGGTAGTGGCGGTATGCAAGGGCAAGGGTGTTGTGTGAACCCACACACGCAACGGACAAGTCGAAGTGCTTCGGCACGTCCTCCCTCCTTAAGTAAAACCTAACGGTAGTTCCGGGAGGGGTTCAGGAACTGGCAGCAGGATAGTTTTTAGTAGGTAGGCGCATGTTGGCACCATGTGAATCCTATTCGGCACCGCGAAGGTGCTGTCTATGTAGATTTTCTCCCTGCATAAACAATACAAAAAAAAAAGATAAGTTTGTCTTGAAGTGAGATGAAAGGAATGACAGGTTTTATGTATCCATGGAAGAAACACTGTTGCACCTTCTACTTTTTTTTGAAAAGTACAATAACAGAACTATGGGTGGGGTGGCCACAGGTAGACTTGTGAATACACGCACCGCATCGGTAGCGGTGCTCAAGCACTCTAATCATAACTAACACGAACCACGTCGGCACACTGACATAACTAACACGAACCACGTTTGGCACGTCGGTGCCAAATTTTTCTATTTGGCTAGGAGCGACGTGTGTTCGGACCACTCCGGGCGGCACCTAGGTAAGAACGTCAGCCGAACACATGCGCTGGAAAGCACCCGCTGTTGTTCGTGTGTTTTTACCGTTTTTGACTTCAATTAATTTGAATTTTTTTTTAAAAAGGTAAGTGGACACTCACTTTGACGCAATGCATCAGGATAGGCTTGCAACGTGGAACGCTCGGGTTCGAATTCAGCGGCGGTATGTGATATGTGGCGGTATGTGGATCTTATAGCTTGCGAACCAGCTTTACTTTGTAATTAACCGAACTTTAAAGTTGCCTTTAGTTCGCTGTACAGAACGCTAAGCGCAGCTTCTAAAGAAACTTTGTCAAAAGTTTATAAAATAGCACTTTAAGGTCTATTTTTATACTCTCTTTATGTTCTACCTTCTCTTCCTCCTAACTTCTGTAAAGTCGGTTCATGAGATTAACCTTTCATTACTCGCGCCAACTTCGATTTATAGGCAATAAAACGATTTATAAAACGTAACAGAATTCACTTGAATACTAATGCCACTTGGTGAAAAACTGATGACACTTTTTCCACCGTTTCTCGCGCCCACGAAACTAGGGCATATAAAGAAAACATGTTTTGCAGTTTCTTCAACATCCACGCATTCGGGACACGCGGAGGACTCTGCATGCCCGAACTTGTGCAGATACTGTCTAAAACAACCATGCCCTGACTGAGAATCTGTGTCAGGTGGAAGTTGACTTCGCCGTGGCGCCTGTCGACCCACCCAGATACTTCCGGAATAAGTCGGTGTGTCCACCGGCCCTTTGTGGAATCAGACCATGCCCGCTGCCAGGTGGACATCGAGGCCGATCTTGTGGTACTCCGTATGCCAGTAGTTCCACGTACGTTGAAGCACTCAACGTCCTCACTGATGATGATGCCAATAGGCATCATACCCGCTAAGACGCAGATTGCGTCATATGAAACTGTGCAATACGCACTCGCCACTCTCAAGCACATGAGACGATAGGTACTTTCCAGCTTACCTAGGTAGCTTTTGATTCCTAACGCCGATGACCATACCGGTCCGCCATACCTAAGTATGGACTGGACCACGTTGGCTAAAAGCCTTCGCTTACTGCCATATACCACAGAGCTATTAGACATCATACGAGACAATGCCGAAATAGCTGTGGTTCTCCTCCTCCCTTGGAAATTACCCATTGTAGAGCCGTTGCAAGCATTTCTCGACCAAGTTTATAAAGCTCTGCCGACAGGCGGTCCTCACCAGCCGCTTTGATTATTTTGGAGGATTCGCGCACACGGGGTTTCGTCACCTAGAACCGCGGTACGGCCTCGTTGACGCCCGAGCGTATTCCATACCATCTATCTTCGAGGGTCTACCTGACGGAGTGCAGGGTATAGGACCCGATCACCGGTCTATATATCGCTTCTCTGTCGACCTGGGCGTTCATATTCTCGATGCGAACAGCTGTCATACATTTCGTACGTGGCAAACGCACGTACGTGGCAAACAGCTGTCGGTCGCGTGGACAGTGGCATGTTTATGATCGTGTAGTTGAAGAAATGACTTTTTATCCTTAACATACATATTCTCTCGTTGATAGCCATCACGCAATTATGCATTCTGCCTATCACTCTAACTTGCTTAGTCGCTCCACCACTCTGATAGAATTGTGCCTTGCCTCCGCGGATCCCCTTAGTTTTAATATCGAAACAACACATTTTTTTAATTTTTTTAATTTACTTACTTAGGTGGCTTGCCGTCCTAAGACAAAGCCTGTTGAACAAAGTTTCTCCATGTAACTCGGTTGAGGGCTACCGCTCTCCAATTCCTCCGACACCGAGTACTCTCCGCCATATCTCGCTCCACCTGGTGTAACCATCTTGCTCGCTACGCTCGTGGTCGTCTTGTTCCTACCGAATTTGAGGCGAACACCATCTTTGCAGGGTAGTTGTCCGGCATTCTTGCAACATGTCCTGCCCATCGTATCCGTCCAGCTTTAGCCACCTTCTGGATACTGGGTTCGCCATAAAGCTGTGCGAATTCATGGTTCATCCTCCGCCTCCATACTCCGTTCTCCTGTACACCGCCGAAGATCGTTCTTAGCACTCGTCGTTCGAAAACTCCGAGCGCTCGCAGGTCCTCCTCGAGGACCATTGTCCATATTTCATGCCCGTAGAGAACAACCGGTCTAATAAGCGTCTTGTACAGGGTGCACTTTGTACGGGGACTTAGTCTGCTCGACCGCAATTGCTTGTGGAGCCCATAGTAAGCACGACTTCCACTGATAATACGCCTCCGAATCTCACGGCTGGTATCATTATCCGCCGTTACCAGTGAGCCAAGGTAGACAAATTCATCGACTACCTCAAAGTCATCGCCGTCGATCAATATACTACTGCCTACAGTCGTTCGGCCTCGGTTCCGCTGGCTAGCATGTTCTTTGTTTTAGACGTATTTACCTTTAACCCAATCTTTTCTGCTTCGCGCTTTAGTCTGCTGTACTGTTCAGCCACCGCCACAGATGTTCTGCCGATACTATCCATGTCATCGGAAAAGCAGACGAATTGACTAGATTTGTTGAATATCGTGCCCCGCGTGTTGATATCCGCTCGGTTCATAACACCTTGTAGCGCTATGTTGAACAGCAGGCATGAAAGACCATCACCTTGACGAAGCCCTCTCTGTGATTCGAATGAACTTGACAATCCACCCGACATCCGAACACAGCACTGTGTACCATCCATCGTAGATTTAATCAGTTTGAGGAGCTTCCTGGGGAAGCTGTTCTCGTCCATAATTTTCCATAGCTCTTTCCGGTCGATGGTATCATATGCGGCTTTGAAGTCATCGAATAAATGATGCGTGGGAACTCTGTATTCACGGCCCTTTTGGAGGATTTGCCGCAGTGTAAATATTTGCTCCGTTGTAGACCGACCTTCGACGAAGCCGGCTTGATAAGTTTCCACAAATCTATTCGCAATTGGTGATAGACGGCGGACAATGATTTGGGACATTACTTTATAGGCGGCATTGAGAAAGGTGATCGCTCGATAGTTCTCACAGTCCAACTTGTCGCCCTTTTTATAGATCGGGCAGATAACCCCATCTTTCCACTCCTCCGGTAGCTGTCCCGTATCCCAAATTCTAGCAATTAGTCGGTGCAGACAAACGGCCAGCTTTTCTGGTCCCATTTTAATAAGCTCCGCTCCGATACCATCTTTTCCAGCTGACTTGTTGTTCTATAGCTGCATGATGGCCTCCTTAACTTCGCCTATCGCTGGGGCTAGCACCTCTTTCCCGTTTGTTGCACCGTCGAAATCGCTTTCCCCGCCACCATGGTTCTCCGCCTGGGCGCCATTCAGGTGTTCGTCGAAGTGCTGCTTCCACCTATCGATCACCTCATGATCGTCCGCAGAATACTGCCAGTCTTATCCCGACACATTTCGGCTCGCGGCACAAAGCCTTTGCGGGATACGTTCAGTTTCTGGTAGAACTTTCGCGTTACCTGAGAACGATGCAGCCGCTCCAACTCGGCATATTCCTGTTCTTCCAGGTAGCGCTTTTTCTCCCGAAAGATTTGGTTTGCTGCATCTTCTTCTGTTTGTGTCTTTCCACGTTCTTGGCCGCCCGCACCCGCATCTTGGCCGCCCGCGCAGCGTTCTCCTCATCCATCACCCTCCTACATTCATCGTCAAACCAATCGTTCCGCTGATTCCGGGATGGAGCTCTCCGTTACACTGCTGATGGCTGTTTTGAAAGTGTTCCAACAGTCCTCGAGAGGGGCTTCGTCCTCTTCCGGCATCGCAGCTTCGAGTGAATGCGCGTAGTTTGCGGCGACGTCTGGCTGCTTCAGCCGCGCGAGATCTAACCAAGGCTCGCGTCGGTACCGAATATTGTTCACAACGGAGAGCCTTGGGCGCATCTTAACCATCACTAGCTAGTGGTCCGAGTCAACGTTAGCGCTTCGATAGGATCTGACGTTGATAATGTCTGAGAAGTGCCGACTGTCGATCAAAACGTGGTCGATCTGTGATTCTGTCTGATTTGGTGACCTCCAGGTGTACTTACGGTGGATTCTGTGCTGGAAAAAGGTACTACGTACGGCCATATTCTTGGAGGCGGCAAAGTCGATAAGTCTTAGGCCCATTTCATTGGTCCGCTGGTGTGCACTGAACCTTCCAATCACCGGTTTGTATTCCTCATCCTGGCCGACCTGAGCATTGAAATCCCCGATGACGATCTTGATATCATGTTTTGGCAGCGGTCGTATTCACTCTCCAACTGCGCGTAGAATTCATCCTTGTCGTCATCGGTACTTCTGAGGTGAGGGCTGTGCACGTTGATGATGCTTATGTTGAAGAATCGGCCCTTGATTCTCAACCTGCACATTCGAGGATTGATTGGCCACCACCCAATCACCCGTTTCCGCATCTCGCCCATCACTATGAAAGCTGTACCCAGCTCGTGTGTGTTGCCGCAGCTCTGGTAGATGGTATGTCCATCTCTGAACGTACGTACCGTTGAGCTCTTCCAGCACGCCTCCTGCAGTGCTACGACGTCGAACTTGCGGCTCTTCAATACGTCGGAGAGCACTCGAGTGTTCCCTTGGAAGTTGAGAGATCGGCAGTTCCACGTCCCGAGTTTCCAATTCATAGTCCTTTTTCGTCGCGTGGGTCTATTCCGATTGTTCCAGTAAGAATTTATTTGTTCTTCGTTCCGCGCTTTAGTATTTTTCGTGGTGACGGCTTGCAAAGCCTGCTGCACCAACCCCCTGTTTCGCCGGAGGGCCAACGAAGCTCGATTTCTTTTAATTTAATAATATATTTATTCAGATTCGTGGGGCACTGTCCACAATCATATAATCGATTGTTATAACACTATGCAGGCTAGGCTTACTGCTAAGCGGGAAAGCGGACTAATTTAAATTTTGTTTTTAAACTAACCTGTTTCATGGGACTGGAAAATTCATCGCACACCATCCCAGTTCATTATTTTGACTACCGTTAGGAATAGCCAAAACTCAAACATACAAAATAAAAAAAAATAACAAACGAAAGACGAAAGTCGTGGCAGAAAGTTTATTTTTCTTACCTCTTTTCATCGTTTTAGCTTGGATCGATATATTTAACTGTGGAATTCAGTTTGTGCCGAATTTGATGTTAGTTTACGTGTTGTTTGCATTTCAAAGTTGTTCATTTCAGTTGGAATTAATGCACTTCCGGCAGTGCAAGTCGCTGTATTCAATCACAGTGACGTAAATAATCACTCTCTAATTAACCACAATCTTGTTAAGTTCTTAGTCATTATGTTCTCAACAGCGAACACTCTAAAACTATATTTACTATAACTTCGCATCGCCATGGAGGCATAAATTAGAATTACTGCTTCAGCCATGATGATATCATTCACGTTGAGGTCGGTGAAGAAACGTTGGCAGCTCCGTGCTGTCACTTATTCTCCAACACCCAAAATTAGACATATCGCCAATGTGGGAACCATTTGTTATGCTATATTCATTTTGACTTAAATGAATTTCTCTGGGGTGCTTTGAAACTTTTTAATTTGCTCTCGCAACAAGAGCGTACAGGGAAACATAACTAAGCCAACTTTGGCGTTTTCTATGGTGGAAATATAATCACACGCTATGCTTACCTGTTCTACCCACACGTTAGTAGTCATGATTTGGTTTTTAAGGTTCTGTAAATGAAGAAAAAAAAGAACGATATTAAATTGCGAAAAATGCAACATAAAACTAAATGGTAACTTTAGTCAGCTATTATTGTTAAATACACCTGTAATACTTTTTTCCATTCTATAAAAATATAGTCGGTGGACCAGCAAGTGGCAAACCGCGGAGAACAGATGCCTGTTGAAAACAACTTGGAACAAATACATCCTGATTTACCCAAAAATGTTTTCTAAAGTTATTAGTGAAAAGAAAAAGAACCCAAAGAAACTTTTCACGTGTTGAAGAATAAAAAACAAAGGACATCAACATAGACTGGTTTTTAAACTCAGAGGTGGTTTTCCAGCTCATTACTCTGGAGACATGACGGTCGATTAAGCCGTACCACATAGTGCACCTCGTTCGGATACATCTGGCCCAGAATTTTATTTTACGTGAGCAGATTACGGTTCTTGGAACACAATTGCCGAACATTCTTTTCACATTGGAAGCTTCATTGAACAATAAAACTGACCTGAAATTGCCACTCCAATTGTCGACGTCTTTTATAAATGACCCCTGAAAATTGTACTTTCTAATACGCATTTCCACTTAGGTGAGTATGTTGGAGAAAAGAAAACCTCTGTCGAATGCTTAAAAGCTTTCCCTTCCCATTGAATGATATTAGCATACAAATTGCCATCCAACCGTCCTCGAATGGTTCGAGAGGAATGCTGTTATGGCACTTATTCAGCGTGAATAGTCAATGAATCAATATCTCAGTTCTACTGAAGGAAATAAAAATCCTAGAAATGGCTCCATCGGTTGAAATTTAGCACGACATGAGTGTAGGTTTTGTCGTTACGGTGTTAGTGTGGCACGTATGCACGCTTGGTCTAAACCATTGTCTAATATTGCTTTCTTCGCAACTGGAACTGAATAATTCATAAATAACTATACGTTTTCAAAACTCTTTCCATTAGCGATACAGCAGTAATTCTATTCTTATTCAATATTGAAGACACAGTATTCAATATAACCGGTCAAACTTTCCCGGACGAATTTTGCAAATAAAATCCGAAGAGAATAACATATTGCCAGAGGATATCAATTTGCCGTCCGCTATCCACTGTAGCATGAGAACAAATCTGAGCGAAAATCAAATTTAGAAAGGAAAATAAATTGGAAATAGAAATCGGGTTTCATGGCTAAAAAATTTGATAGTTTAAAAGAAAGGATCACATTTTCGATCACCCGCAAGAATTCTGAAACATAATCCAAATGATCTCATTAATATTAATAACGTCAGCAGAAATGATTCAATTATACCGTGGAACAGGCCATGCAAAAGCCGAAATTAAATACAAATTTATTTGACATCTACAATCGGAGCCACAAGTGGATTTTTAAATGAAAGTTTCCCGAATGAACAGCTCATCCGGCTGAACTAATTTTCAGGAACATTTTCTCTGGTGCCTGTTCCGGAAAGCCGAATGGCCAAAAGTGGCACTTGTGTCGCCGCCAGGCTGAATAGATTTAAATGATAATGCTTCGTCTGTCGTTCTGTATCCACTCGACAAACAGCATGTCGAGCATTTGTTCCAGCAGTGCTAGAGGACCCTTCCCCCACCCCCCTTCTTTCCCTTTCTGCGGCGCGGGATTTTCGTTTTCCACTCTTATTTATTCTCTGGTCATCTACAGCCTCTAAGTTTACCCGAAATGATCAACCCTTCCGCATGGTTGCCGCAAGAGCCGAAGATTGAATTCGGTAAATTTTCGATGCCATTTTTCTTCCTCGGGCCAAATTTATGTTAGGCAGAAAAAAACCGCCGATTTCGATGGAAGAAAAAGCACAACGGACAGCGGCAAGACGATAGCATAATTTATGATGCCAATATTTTCTCCATCTAGCAGGGGAAATATCCCCTATACTGTCCGTCCGAGCTATGGCTATGGTTTTCAGGTACTTAAATCTCACGATTCTAGCCATGCAAGTAAAAACGTCACCAGCCGCAGTGTACAGTTTTTCTGCTCAGTTTTATTTTTTTATTATTTGCGGAATCTTCACTACCACGAACAGGACAACAGACGGCAGCTTAGAGATGGTACTAGTATCAGATGAAAGTAGCAATAAATTATGCTTAATGTTTCATGTTTAATCTTTTTTTGTATCATTTGCCGTTTTCGCTGTAGACTGGCAGCACAATTTCAGTAGCCGGTCGAGTTTAGCGATCAGTTATTTAGCATTAAGGGAAGCTCGGAAAAAGTTTATTGACCTCCAACTATAAGCGTTGCAGGATGAAGATATTCGAAATGGCGAAACGAACCAAAAACTTATGTAGCAATATTTTGCAATCGAGATGCCTAATGGACTCAACAAAAACTGTTCTAATAGTGATGACTTTTCTAAGACGATTTGAGTTGAGTCTTTTTTAGCTCAAAACTTGATGTTTCTGTACTTCACGAGGAAGGGCTGAAAAATAGAATGTGGTGCCTCGCCAGCTATACTCAAGACGGCAACCATGTCGCGAGGACAAGCATCGCTACATTAGCATGGCATCATGATTTAAAGAAGATAATACATAGGAAATACGTATTAAAATATTCCGCAATAACCTTAGCGAAGAATTAGGGAGGATGATTGGAAGCTCGGTACTTGGAACTGTTTATCGCTAAACCTCCCTAATGGTGACAGGATATTAGTGAATCAGTTAAAGCTCCGTTACATTTGTACTGTTGCACTACGAAAACTTTGCCGGATGTACGTAGGATGGGCGACCACAGAAAGATCTACTGAAAAAGCGCTTCTTCTTCTAGCAGCATAGTACCGGAGTGGCTTTTGACGTATCAAAAATGCCTCTCTACTGACTTGGTCTTGGGCTACTCATCGCCAAATCATTAAGTGCCTCGACACACGCAAGTCGGCTTTAACCTAGCACGTTAGACCCCTTTGTTCCTGATACTGGTGGGGCTTTTGAACAGAACTGGTTTTACTGCACAATCATCCGGTTGCCTTGCGACGTAGCCAGCCCACCGCAACTTTCACCAGGTATACGATGGTAATCTCTCCAAGTGGATTACCTACGAATGGCCGAAACACAAATAACCGAATCACGAATGGCCGAAACACAAATGGCCAAAATAACAAATGGCATAAAATATCTAATGGCCGAATCACGAACGGCCGAATCACAAAAGGCCGAATCACGAACGGCCGAATCACAAATGGCCGAATCACAAAAGGCTGAAACACGAATGGCCGAATGTCATATTCGGCCGAAAATAGTCACGGCCTTCAGCCTGCACAAATGTTGGGTATATGCTGTCCTTAATCGCTGCCACTCGTTCGGACTTAACTAAGGGATAATCCCTACTAATTAGTAAACTTAGGAAAATGCATGCACCTAAATAGTAATGGTTTCTGCGGAGGGCTGCACCCCCGCAGTGGCCGGCGCTTCCGACGGCGGGTCACCGGCGCACACTCGTAGCCTGCGGCCGTCTCGCCCTGAATCATCTAGGAAACATTTGCTACCGACTCGATCAATAGGTCTCGCACGCTATAATAAACGTATATAATTCGCGCTTAGGGGAACAAAGAATCTATCTATACTCTATCTACCAAAATTAAAAATAAGACGCAGAGTATGTCCTGTTTTTCTGAAACTAAGGTACAGAATTTTACGAAAAGCTTTTCTCCTTCACCTATCAGCGGATCATCACAGAGCTGCGAGTGGAACTAAAGACAATAAAGGGAAAAAATTTAAAGGTATTTCAGGGGGTTGTTTCAAATTCGCGGAGAGAAATAGATGAACAAATTTATTCAAAATGTGTAAGGTCTCACAACATGAGCAATAAAAATGTTGTTGATTTGGGCATTCCGGGAAAATTCGGTCTTTCGTGATTCGGCCATTCGTGATTCGGCCTTTCGTGATTCGGCCTTCTGTGACTGTTGTTGGAATTCGGCCATTTGGATTTCGGCCATTCGTGATTCGGCCATTTATGCTTCGGCCATTCGGTTCCAGCCCCTCCAAGTAGTGGCTGCAACTCGTGGTTTATACGCCTGCACCACTCTCCGTTTTTCATTTGAGCTCCACCAAAACCAGTTCGCAACACTTTTCGGTCAAATAGGGCAAGAGCACGTATGTCTTCCGTAAACAAAGTTACAGTCTCTATCAACATTTTCTATATCTCAGCTTTGTACGGCAGCGTATGGGTATGGGTAAAGTAGACTGGACTTCCGGCTCGAATGCGTCGTTGAATTTCCTTATTTGTATTATTATCGACGGTGACCAGAGATCTTAAATATATGAATACATCAACTACTTCCAGTTCATCACCGTCAATAGTCACTGTCCGTGCTAGGTGAACGATGTTTTCTCTGAAGCTTCTTCTTAACATATATATTTGGTTTTCGACTCATTGATTTGTTGTGTAATATCAAGGTCATCTGCAAAGGTTGAAAGCTGTCTATGTTTGCTAAAAATCGTTCCTCTCGTTTCGATGCCCGCGTGTTGGATCACACCTTCAATAGCGATGTTAAATAACATATAGAGTAGTCCTCTCCTTTATCGCAACCCTCTACGCGATTCGAATAAGCTCGCGAGTGACCCCGAAATACCAACGAAGCACATCATTCACTCCAGGGTAGTTTTAATCAGCCGCATTAGTTTGTTGGAAAACTGTTCTGGTGCATAGCTGCCATAGCTGTTCGCATAGCTCGACTATATCGTATGCTGCCTTGAAATCCAAGAAAATATGATACGTGGGCACGTTGTACTTCCGGCATTTACGGAAGATTTGTCGGTGAATGACAATTTGATCCACGGGCACGGGCCCCCGTAAAACCCGCATGGTACTGCCCTATGAATTGTTTTGCTATTGAGGATAGACGACGTAACAAAATCTGGGAGAGTATCTTGTAGGCAGCGTTGATCAGCGTAATACCACGGTAATTACAACAGTAGAGCCGATCGCCCTTTTGGGGGATTTTGGGACAAACCACACCTTCCATTCATTCCTTCGTTAGTTTCTCCTCCTCCCTTGAATCCTTGAAATTATCCAGTGAAGTGCCATCGCTAGTTGTTCTGTGCCATTTTTGTTAAGTTCAAACGGAAGTCCGTCTTTTCTTGCGGTTTCTCGCTGGATCTCTTAGAGATTGAGAGGCGACACGCTGTTATCGTTTGAGGGCACTCCTAGGTTAACTTCTGTTCCATCTCCTTCGGTTATATCACCATTGAAATGCCCATCGCAAAACTGCTTCCACCTAACATCCCCCAGCTAGCACCAACTCGTATATCAATGTACGAAAACTATCGTAAATATCTCCTAACAAACTCGAAATCGTAACTAAAGCTAGATAAAGTGGAATCAAGTTGATTTTCTGTCGTATATAATGATAATGACTGACATACATACGATTTTCAGCACAAAATCGTAGAGTAGTATGGAGCGACTCGCGCTTAATCGGATATTATCGTATATAAATACCTATATAGTCGTAACGCTCCAAATTATTCGTAATCACGTATATCGCCTCCAAAATAGAACGGACATGCCAATTTTGCGCATGAAATACGATTTATTTAGCATGTATATCTGTACGTAATGCTGATTATTGCCTTTCTTATACATATGAAAATGCTAGCTGGGCCACCTCGCACTCATTTGTGACCAGGTTTTCCTCCTCATCCCTGCACTACGAATTGTAGTAGGCACGCTTAGTTCACGGCAATTCGCGGGTTATCTAATTGCCGAATATTTAACCGAGGAGGTCGAGGTAAATACTGTCAATAGTTTTGAGCGCACATGTACTGTTACTAGGTAATGTTTCAAGTCCACCACACCACGTAGGGTTAAATTGGGGCTTGCCGCCATGGATCCTCCATACTTTCTCGCCTATGCGACAGATTTCTTGCAGTGCCACGATTCCGAACTGTTCGAGCAGTATTCTGACGCTACACATGAAATTAAGTGATCTGCAGTTTCAGGTACCAAGCATCCATTCCATGTCCTGATTTCGTCGTCTTTGTTCATGCATCATGCCAAATTTTTCAATTAGAATTTCGTTCCAAGTAACCATTTGGGTTTTATTATACTCTTATGACGGCATTTAAGACCAAGTCTTAGTCTTGAAGACCACCATAAGAGTACTATAAAACTCACATTGTTGCTTGGGGTATATTTAGCTGCAATCTTGTGATCGCTTTTATGACCAAAATTGACCATGAAAACCGCAATAAGAGTGCAATAAAACTCACATTGCTACTTGGGTAGGTTGCCTTACTAGGACACGCTTGCTAGTCTCGTGATGTGGCTACCATCATAGGTGTAGTAACGAGACGACACATTTCTTAATTCAGCCGCCCGCTTCGGATCAAACGCTGTCGTGAGCCGCGCCTAACCTGGAGTAAACCGCGCACTTGATTGAGAAAGCCTGACATGGGAACAGACCCAGTCAGCATTTTTATATGCATAATTAGATTGCAAATAAGAGTTACGTACTGATATGTAACGAACAAAATCGTATTCGACGCGCAAAAGCCGCCTATCCGTACCATTCTGGAGGCGATATACGAACTGAGGAATAATTTTGATCGATACACTTATATAGGTATCTCAATACGATAAGATCCAATTAAACACGCCCAGCTTCATACAGCTATACCACTTTGTGCTGAAAATCGTATGTTTGTCAGTTATTAGCATTATAAACGATAGAATATCAACTTGTGCGCGCTTTATTAGGATTTATTTACGAATCCAAATTTGTTAAAAGATATTTACGATAATTTTCGTACATTGATATACGAGTTGGTGCTGGCTGGGGATGCTTAAGGTTGACAAGGCTTTTCTTCGTTGTTACGCTCAGCGTCCGCATGAGTGCCCCTTCTTTGTCAGTATACGACCTTAGTTTCAACCGGGGTGGTTACCCGATATCTGTTAAGTTTGCTCGTATTCCGGCTGGTACCACGAGGAGATAGGAATAGGAATCGCTAGATAAGAGGCTAAGGCTAAGCAGTTCATAAAGCTGCATTAATTTTGTAATTTTTCTTCAGCATGTAAAATCAGTCTATTTTTAATGAATACATTATATAGGTGAAAATATGGATAAATCTATAAATGCGCAGTATGTATAATATGCACACCAAGATAGCCATGCGATGCGATTTTTTGCAGCTTAGGCGTGGTACACAAATTACGTGACGCAAAAAATCCGGGTTTTTGACCCCCTCCCTCCCCTATGTAACATTAAGTAACGCTTGGCATACCCCCCCTTTAATTTACGTAACGTTAAACAAAACTCCCCCCCCCCCCTGTTCCTCAACATTGAATAAAAATGGTATCTTCATATTAAAAACCATCATCAGGCATCGATCCATGGCTGAAATGGTCTTGAACCGTAATAACTGGAAATTTAGTAGGATTATCTTCATCAGCTACAAACCATAATTTAGTATCAGAATTTTCATCAGTATAAAGAGATTCACTCTTTTCCACTTCCAACACGTCCTTTCCTTTTTTTGGCAACTGCCATTTTGGTATTCATAAATTTCCCAAGTAACAATTCTAAAGCCACTTGGTTTTACTTGAATTTTATAAAGGTTTTATTGCGGTATTAATCATTACCTCTGGGTTTATTCTGGTATTGCGCAATACCAAGAGGAAACGAGTACAAACACACTTATAGCTAGCTAGAAATCCATAATAAAACTTTTAATAAAGCAAATTCATTGTGGTTACTTTTATTACCACGTTAAAACTTGTTGGCTGCACCACGTCTCGTATAAACTTACCATAAGTGTGGTGTAGCAATACAAAATGACCCACCAATTGCCATATTCTAGGATTTGGTCAGCTCATCAAAGCAAAGTATTTTGCAGAAAGAAAGTTATTATCAATCGGTTTTCCTGTCAGAGGAAGCAACTAAAATGATTTTGCTAGAAATTGAGATTGCCTAACTTAATACTTTCAATTTGTTAAAACAACCAGTTTTCGAAAATTGCAAAATTTTAGTGGCGCGCTGATTTTATCGACCTATCATATTAATATGCACGATGAAATTAAATGCGCACATGCTGCAAACCAACAAAATTGCTTAAAATTTAATCAATATTCTATGGGATATTTTATTCTGATCGCTATAAACCATATCGTTCAGAACGATCTGTCAGTAAAATTTAAACTTTTCTGCTCACGGATATATTTACTAGTTGACAAACCTAGCGAACTTATTTAGCTTTTGCCAGAAAAGCGAAAAGCTTTTTTAAATTATGGGGATGGCTGTCAAGCAGCGAAAGCTTAGCCGGTTTTATTACTGCTTTCAGCAGAGCGTGTTACGACTACTTGAGCTTATAACCTGATTCTTATAGCGGTTATGAAAACATTCTGAGGAGTGGGCCACTTGATCAGAAAGCAGTTTTACAGCGGTCATCAGAAAGTTCTGGTGGAGCTCATAGTTTTATTAGCGGTTTTATTAAATTGGTCATGAAAACCACTATACAAACGTAATAAAACTTGAACAATTACTTGGGTTGTTACGTAACTATTCTCATGACTCCCCCTCCCACTATGTAACAAAAAGCAACGCAAGGTCGACCCTCTTCCCTCCCCCCTAAGCGTTACGTAATTTTTGTACGGAGCCTTATCGAGGATTAGTGGTCCGAAGCTTCTTACTGCCGTTATAAGAGTTTAATAAAACTTGCATTGTTAGTTCCCAAGTAACAATACAAGTTTTATTGCGCTTTAATTGTGGGTTTCAGTACCAATTTTCATCATAGAAGCCTTTATAAAATTGTAATAAAACCTAAATTGTTACTTGGGTTGAGCTGATCAATGAATGTCAGACCATATTGACGAGTTTCTTATTGACTTATTGACTGTATAGCTGACGCAACAGACTGAGAAGGAGCGCCATGATAGTGAGAAGCTGGAAGAACTGTCTACACTGCCTCGTAGGACCAAAGTTAAGGTGAAATTAGTCGTCATCGATTCTGCCAATTCCAAAAGCAGTTTTTTTGTTTGAAACAAAAATTTTAGTCATGAAAATATATTCGCTGTGTTCAGATTGACAAGAAGAATGCAGAATTTACATTTTTACAATCAGAACTCCGTTTTTGGGCCCAAAAACTGCTTCCAAAACTGGGCTCTCCAACGAAAAATCAATGACTGCTAATTTCCCGTTAAACTAAAAACGCTAGCAGGACTAGGACTGCGTCAGTAGACGATCAAGTTAATTCATCTTCTCGGTGTTGAATCTTCTGGTTATTCGCATTCCAATTGACATCACGAGAAGGTAGGGATTCAATAACTGGAAGGTTACGGTTCACTAAGTGGAAACGGTATTGCGCCTTGAATCCGGCCATTCACCAACCATAAATCAAGCATTATGAGATGTCTCTGATCCTATATTTACATCGTTTTCTAAACC
This sequence comes from Sabethes cyaneus, assembly GCF_943734655.1. NCBI lineage: Eukaryota > Metazoa > Arthropoda > Insecta > Diptera > Culicidae > Sabethes > Sabethes cyaneus. Next base: position 90,736,165 of record NC_071355.1, read on the forward strand.
GAATATCCAAAGGAAAAATGGTGTGACTATGCATGGTAGAATCAGTTGATTCTATACTGAGCGACTTCAACTGAGCAAAACCTTCATTGAAAACTGCTGTAGATGTCAATCGACTTACTTACTTATTGGTCCTGGTTCGGCAGAACAACGGGATGAAATCAGAGGCCTCCACTGCCAACGATTACCCGTTATGGCTTTCACCTGTCACCAGTGCAGCTTCTCGTCAAGAACTCGAATGTCGTTGGCTATACCGCGTCACCATGAGCGTCTGAGTCTGCCTCTTTTTCGTTGTCCTTGCGAATTCCAGTCGAGTAATTCACTACAACAAATCTCTTTCGCTCCTCTCCTCAAGCTGGTGGAATTGTCAGTGTTCACTAGTTACGGACTTTGACCAATACGCCCTGTATCCAGTCCACCAGTTTCTCATTTCTTATGGTTTGGCAAAGTCAACTTTGAGCATTTCAGCTTGTTGCGGCAGAAAGCCGCATTGTAATATTCCCTCCCAAGCAGCACACTTTTGTCCATTCTTGTTTCAGCAACTCAAATACGACTGAAATTAGTCACATTTCAGTTATTACAACTGGTTTGTAACAACTGTGCTAGTAGGGCTCGCAGTTAACTTCTATTGAAGAGCCGAATCTAGTCACAGAAGATTATTGTTCGTTCGACCCAACGTGATACGCAGGAGCTATTGTTCTGAACGTGGAAAAAATCTATTTACTACCAGAGTACAAAAGGCGATAAATAAATAGCATTCAGTATTCAGTGCACTAGCAGCCACCGCCGCAGGCGGATGGTTGTCTCCAGACATCACGTGTTTTATTTACTGTGTGAAGAAGCCAGTACCGTTGGTAACTGGCCTACCTTAACGACGATCACGAACACAGTTGAAATGCAATTTATCCCTGGCACTCTGCTGGATTCTACTTTTGATTGCTATTTTAATCTGATTCAGTGATAGCGCTTTACGCTGCTGCAACGAACTAACGAATGGCGTTACGTCCTGCTAATTTTGTTCTTCAGAGCTCAGAGTTCTTCGGCTAGGGAGTTAGTCTAAGCTCTCTTGTTCCGCCTACAAGTTTATTTATCAGCCGTCTCCAGTTCGACGCATCGTTAACGGATAGCTATCTTAGCAGTTTTGGTTCACGCTCTTTCAATGCCGGCTTTCGTCTCTCTGCGTTCGTCGGCCGTCCTCCAAGTTTCATCCGAAGTCCACTCCCTCCACTCACTGCGCACTTTACTAAAGGTTTCGTCACTGATCGTGGTGAAGGCGTTCTTGATTCTAGTCCATCACCATCGTCGTTTATTGTTCTTCGATAGTTTTACCAGGTGGCAGCTCCGAAACTCAGGACTCTAGTTGCTCGACATTCTTTACCTCGGGATTCTCCAATCCAGGAAGCCGTAACAAAACTCATCTTTTTCCTCCCGTCGTTGGATATGTTATGGTAGGATACAATATATTCACTTTGCTGATGCAGATGTGGTCAATTCGGTTTTTGGTACGGCCGTCGTGGTAAACACTCGTGACATTATGTGCTGCTCTATAAGGGAAGAGCGATACCCCAATGACCACGACCTTCAAAAATCCTCACACGCCAAATTTGGTTCCATTTGCTTGAATTGTGTGGGAGCCCACCTAGAGGGAAGAGGCTTCCCGGCTTCATAAACTCCGGCATTCAAATTTTCATGCCGAACGGTTCAGTAGACAGACAATAGACTAGTATAACAAATTATGTATTGTCAAAAATAAAGGGAGTTGAGTTTCGGGTCTCTATCATCCGCAATATAAAGAATTGGTTCCTCCTCTTTGGTCTTGTATATTTTCGTAGGTTCCCGTGCGAACCGTACAATGTGGTGACAGCAGTGGGATCTAAACCTATGCCATTGCTGACTGGTGTCTTCTATGAGAACTGTGTGTTGATTATTTCTAATAGTGCAATACCTAGTTTTCTTTGATTTAGAAATAATGCAAAAGGGGATGCAGTTAAGTTGCATTATAAGTGAAATTTTTATTTTATTTAAGTACTGTTTTCATGGATGAATCTATTCAGAGAGTAGACTATATGGGAAGAAAACACTGATGGTAAATGTACTCTTCATAAACATAGCCACAACTCCGGATAATTTTGCTGCTAATTTTCAATCCCCATTGGCGCTCACCAACGGCATAAACTCAAAACTAGGTGATATCGATCGCTTGCAAGCAGATGTGGGCGATGGACACTAAAAGCATGTTTGTCATCGTTGTGAAAACCCGTACCAATACACTTGAGGTATTTTTATGAGGCTGTAAAGAAGATTTATTTCACTTCTGCAGAATTTTACGATCTAGTTTCTGTTGATTCCCAATCGAATAATCCTTTTCTCAGCTCCACGAACAAACAGGAAATCATCTACAAGCTTAGAAAATAGAATACAAACAGCAAACTACTTACCACGTCAATGAGCTGCGAAAGTTTCAGACCCATTTTAACTGTTAATCTATCGGAGTTGTTGCCCACGGGCCGTATCAATCGGTTATAGTTGCTCAGCAAGTCGTCATATAAACGCTTAGAATCTGGGTTGGCCAGGCCGGTAGCAAAATGTAACGCTATGAACACAGCCGTGAGTAGCACGCTCCCCATCTTAGGCCAGGTCCACCCCTAGAAGGAAGAAAGAAAAAAGCGGAAAATTGAAGGTTAAACAAATTGATTATCACAAAAGTTCACAGCTGTACTGGATTCAACATAATTGAGACGTAGTCATGGTTAGTGCAATTAAGATTTTAATATATTCTCCGAATAAAATAAGTATCAAACAAGGAAATATGCACGAAGCAGCCCAATAGCTGAACAGAACATGGTTTCTGGATTTAACAACACTATGGTCGTAATATCATTCCCTCTAACATAGAAGAAATTAGAAAACGCGATAAGATCGTAAATTGTAGCAAAAAGCTCATCTACTGCAAAGTCTTCCGGATAGTATCTGACTGCACCTCGTTACGCAATACTATGGCTTTGTTTCAGTCCCAAAGGTTATCTCTGAGCTCGCAAAATTATCCAGCACGTGCAATATAAAACTTAACTTAAAACACCCTTTCAGTGGAGAAACTTTTGCGGTTTTGTGCTTTTGCCGTTCCAGTCAGTTAGAACCAGGAGAGACAAAGCAGCTCTACGAAGTCCACCGTAACCGAGCTGGGAGAACTGAACATGAAATGCTTCCGTTCGTTCCAGTGGCTATTTAAAAGCGTGAATGCACATGCAGCAGGATTCCGAGCAAGTAATCGAAATTCGAATCCGGAAACAAAGCAGCAGCATTGTCTGCTGTTCTTTCTCTGGATTTAATACGAGTTCCATGCATCCCGATTTCGCTTACGTAGCTTACGAGTGAGGCAATGTATTTAATTCGAAATTATAGGGATTTAAAACAAATAGAATGAACTACAAAATTGTGAATGAATTGTAAACGAATTGTCTCTGCCATTGTGTGAGTAATAATTATTTGATATTGTATTAACCTTTCTGGAAATAAAGCGTTGCTTAACTTGTTTGTGTCGTTTTTATTAATTATTAACTTTTTAATATAATTATACTTTTATTGCTATGTTATGCCATATCATTTTCAAATCGTGTGTCCACTGTCCAAATAATTTAGAAATATTAGACAGAGCTTGTCCCGCAGTCAGATATCGTTTCCTTTGCTCTTCGTTTGATTTCAGAATGAAATTAATACTGAAACATTTTATAATCCATGAAAAAAATCAACTCTTATCGTTAATGCTAACCCAGAATGTCAATGGAATGCACCTCGGATGCATCAATCCGTACAACTGTTTGCCATCGTTTAAAGAACGAATAAAAATCACAGAATAAATAGGCTATAAATATATTCAATACACTGCATTTCGCTCGTAGTTTCACTTGTCAATAAAAAAATATCGATGCCCGTTAAAAGTGAACGCTGCAAAGCGCTTCATTACCATGTTCTTCCCGAGTGGAATTTTTTATAGGATTCCAAACACATTGAGACGAGAACTGTTAGGAAATTAAAGCCACTCCCAGCGAAAATAAAAGCCATGGTGCAATGCAGACACCATAATGCAATAACTTATGCAGAACGCTCGAAGAAAAACCGTCGAACAAAAGAAACTTTTGGTCCCATAAAGAGGTGATAGCCGAAAATATCGCTGTGTCCCCGTTAACGAACAGAGAGAGAGAAAAAAAACCCGGAAAATTGTCGCAAAGCGTAACGACAAAACAAACGCGAGGAAATTTTCTTTTATTTGTTCGCGCTAAATATTTGATGCCTCTATTCTCGTTCGATGCCATTTGCGACCTAGATTGCACATGCAAATTTCCGCAAACCCTTTCCTCGCTCACTCCAATCGAAGCGAAAGGGGACGATGAAAATTGACTAGAGGGAAAAAGGTTCCGGATTTAATATGCATCAAAACTTCCCGCAGGGAAGAAGCTCAACTGAAAAAAAACTCCAGGATTTCATTCGCTGCTGAAATTAACTTTGCTGGTTCACTGGTGCAATATTTGTTTTCACGAGCGTGACTAAAAACGACGACGCTAGGTACGACAGCGACTTGTAAAGGACCGACCGCCACGAACAAAGAAGATAATGAGTACGGCTCAACTCGGGTTCGATTTTCGCAGGATTCAGAGACCAGATGTATGGCGAAAGTTTGCGGATTGCGTGCAGAGAAAAAAATGAAGCAATTTATGGAGTAATTTGCATAAATTAAGTTTGCCACGATTAAAATACTTATTTCTGACAGAGCTAAGTCTGAAGTTAAGACAAACCGAACCATAATGGGGCAATTCAGATTTAATCAAATATTTGATCCAGTGGCCAAAGAGCATTTGTGACGGATAGAAGATTTTATTAAATTTTAAAAACCGTCCGGTATCTGATACATAATCGGGGGTGATCCTTTATCTGATCAAACCGATAGTTTTTATTCAGATTAATTTTTACGAGACTAGTGGTAGCAATTGAATCTCGAGAATTGAAATATGATATATTCGAAATTGTTTAGTGAGCAGAAAACGAAATCAGATAAAGATAGTCAGATTCGGCAAAGTAAAAGAAACCTGACAAGGTCTGGAAAAAGAAAGATGAAAACAACTGGCGTGCCCAGACTGAGGCACATGGGAGCATGTGCCGCAACTTTTTTATAAAATTTAATACTGAACATTTTAATTCAACATTATGTAATCTGAACGTTCGGACATTTTTGCCTAACTTCTAACTAAACAATAATCAAACCAAAAGTCCTCTACGGACTCGAGACCGTAACTTTACTGACGGAAGACATACGGGCATTTACCAAATTCGAACGAAAAGTATTGCGAACTAATATTTCCGGAGTACAAACGGAAAAAAGTGGCGTAGGCATACGAACCTCAAGCTGCAGGCACTACTTAGAGAAATTCCCATCGTACAGCTGGCAAATTTGGGAGACTACGGCTGGCCGGCCACGTCGCAAGGACGCTGAACGACTGTGCAGTAAAATCCGTTCACTTTAACCCTCAATTGATCAACCGGGTACACCTGTACCTTTTTCAGGTTTTGTGTTCTAGTTTCGGCATGATCCTTTTGAAATAACGCGAAAAGACTCCAAATACTCGTTACTTGGCCGATAACTCATAAATTCAACCATTCAGAGTAGGGCGGGGCATAAGTGCGATGTTTGAAGTTGACATCAATTTTCGTGAGATATAAAGAAGGACAACAACATAATATATTTTACAGTGATGCAGTAAGTCAATGTCTTCACATTCAACTATAAATCATCTGCGGTAATAGTGTTTTGCAAAATAAATTCTTCTTTCTTCTGATCAAGTGCAGATTCGCACTTTTACCCCACTAGCGGGGCAAAAGTGCGAATACCGCGGGGCAAAAGTTCGAGGCTAGAATCCATGAAATTAGCCCAGCAGTAGCTAACAAAACCATATTATCTTCAATCTGCGTTATGTTTCGGTAAGGAATATTCTCAATTTGCACCTTTTCTATTATGCGCTGGTGTATTGCAGCCTCCGTTAGATCGAAACTTTTCCAAACGTTTGTTTTTTGTTTCATCAACGGAAACACATTGTTTGCCTTCGGCCAACATTTGTAGAGCACACAGTTTTCTGCAGATCTTTCATTTCTACTATCTGTAATATAGTGCCTAAAGCTGACTATAATTAGCTATACATTTTTGCCTCGTTCATGAATCACACTTTTGCCCCGTCCGTGAATCGAACTTTTACCCCGCTTGGCGCTTGACGGGGTTAGATTAAATTACGGAAAAGCGAAATATATTTTGTAAATTATTTTCCCCGTATTTTCATCTGTTTTGAATGTGAGTGATGTAAAACGCTGCTACAAATTTTCAACAAGTAATATCCTCCTGTTGATATCGTATTTGCCGTATAACGAAAAATTACATCAAAATCGCCCTAAAATAACATTTGCACATAACTCAGCAACTATGATTCGTAAGCAACCAAAGTTTACGTTAGATTCAAGCTGTCAAAGTAGTCACCCATCCATGCCAATGTAGACAATTTACTCGGAATCTGCACCGATAAATCATTGAATCGCACTTTTACCCGCATCGTACTTTTACCCCTCCTTACTCTATATCAGCGGTTCCCAAATGGGGGTTCGCCAAAACTTTAGTTCACTGCAGAATAGTATAGGGAAATCTGTCAAGGGTACGCGAACCAAAAAAAGGTTGGGAACCACTGCTCTATATGAAAACGTGTCTAGAAAAAAATTTGAGTTTTTAATCGTCAAAGTTAAATACTCCGATTTTGATCAACCGGGTACACCTGTACCCACTCACCCATTTCATGTAAAAAGGATGAGAATGGGAACTGTTCATCATATCACATAATATATTTATCTTCTATACCTATAAAAGAGGATTTCTGTCTGTCTGTCTGTCTGTCCGTATGTTCCTTTTAGAATCGAAAATTACTTGACCGATCGGCGTGAAAATTTGCATACAGGGGTTTTTGGGGCTACGGAAGGTTCTCTCGATGGCAAAAGTCCCCTTCCCCCACTAAGAGGGGGGGGGGGGCTCCCATACAAATCTATGCCCAAAAAAATGGATTTCTGTCTGCCCGAATGTTCCTTATAGAATCGAAAACTACTGAACCGATCGGCGTGAAAATTTGCATATAGGGGTTTTTAGGGCCAGAGAAGGTTCTTATGATGGTTAGAGACCCCTCCTCCCACTAAGAGGGGGGGCTGCCATACAAATGAAACACAAATTTCTGCATAACTCGAGAATTAATCAAGCAAATGGAACAAAATTTTACATTTCGGTGTTTTTGGAGACAAGAATTTTTTCTATGGTGAATTGAGACCCCTCCCCACTTTAGGAGGGGGGCTCCTATACAAATGAAATACAAATTTCCTCATAACTCGAAAACTAATTAATCAAATGGAACCGTATGTGGCATGTGGGTGTTTTTGGAGGCATGAATTATTTTTATGATGATTTGAGACCTCTTACCTTTTTAGGAGGGGGGGGGCTCCCATACAAATGAAATACAAATTTCCTTATAACTCGAGAACTAATCAAGCAAATGGAACAAAATTTAGCTTGTGGGTGTTTTTGCAGGCAATTTTTTTTCTATGGTGAATTGAGACCCCTCCCCGCTTTAGGAGGGGAATAATGACCCCTCTCCCTTTTAAGAGGGAGGGGGCTTCCATACACATGAAATACAAATTTATTCATAACTCGATAACTATTCAAGCAAATGGAACAAAATTAGACATGTGGGTGTTTTTGGAGACAAGAATGTTTTTTATGGTGAATTGAAACCTTTCCCTGCTTTAGGAGGGGGCTCCTATACAAATGAAATACAAATTTCCTAATAACTAAAGAATTAATTAATCAAATGGAACCATATTGTGTGGGTGTGGGACCATATTGTGTGGGTGTTTTTGGAGGCATGAAATTTTTCTATGATGAATTAGGACCCCTTACCTTTTTAGGAGGGGGAGGGCTCCCATACAAATGAAATACAAATTTCCTCATAACTCGAGAACTAATTAATCAAATGGAACCATATTTGGCATGTGGGTGCTTTTGGTGGCATGCATTTTTTCTATGATGAATTTGGACCCCTTACAACTTTGATGAAATACAAATTTCCTCATAACTCGAAAAGTAATCAAGCAAATGGAACCAATTTGGCATGTGGGGGCTTTGGAGATAGGATTTTTTAATGATGGTTTGAGACCCCTCACCCCTGTGGTAGGGGGATAAGGACTATCATACAAATAAAACAGAATTTTTTGCGTAACTCAAAAACTAATCAAACTCGAGAAATTTTAGACTTTTTCATAAAACATTAATCAATAACAAGACCACCAAAAACTATCAAAAGTAGCATTAGATAATTCAGCGCGAGACGGCCACAGGTCGCGAATGTTGCCGGCGACCTGCCGTCGGATTCGCCGGCCACTGCGGGGAGACAGCCCCCCGTAGAGATCACCTCTATCTAGGTTTATTTATTTTCCTAGATCTACTGACCTCTATTACTTTCCTTCAGTTGGGTCACCCCTGCGAAATGGTACTTTGTACGAAAAGATTTTCCGTGAAATGGTACATCCCGCGTAAGGTTTTTCGCGAAATGGTATTCTGCGAAATTCTATATTCCGCGTTATGGTCAACCGAGAATTGGTGTTCCGCAAAATGGTATTCGGCGAAATGGTTTGTAATGATAGCGAATTTTTAAATGCTATCCGCTTTATTTTATCAAGCTAAGCGATGGGGGGAGTTGTTTGCTACTTTACTGTGAGGAAAATTTGTATATTAAAACACCCATGAACTCCCCAGAAACTTGCAAAACTCAAGATTGTGAGAAAGGTCATCCGAGATTCACGATTTATTACAACACAGTTTAATTTGTGGCAATACGAAGTTTGTCGGGTTAGCTAGTGACCATATAAAAACAACTGATTTTTATATACTTTAGGGACTTTTTTGCGTGGTCTAAACATACACTCGTGACTTTTTTGCGTGGTCAGGCTTGCGTTGCTCTTTTTGCTTCGATTTTTATCTTTTGACTTCAGCGCCTTAGTCAAACAAAATTCGGAAAAGTAGTGTATAGAGTAATTGTAGAATTAATTATTGTCTACAATATTGCTGAAGCATGTACGGTTTTATCTTTTGTATTTATGGCGCTATAGGACTGCAATTTCGTTTGTGACAAAAATAGTGCTCTTTTTGAGACTAATGGAAGAGCAACCCAATAGCGCCATTAATACAAAAGATAAAACTATACTTAGTTCACCAATATTGCAGATAATGATTAACTCTGCAATTTTCCTATCCACTACTTATGACTTTTACTTGTCGCCAGGACAGGTTCTCGTCTACAGTTTGGATGTCGTTGGCTAAGCGGCGTCGCCAGGAGCCTCTGGGTCTACGCTGTCCTTGCGGATTCCAGTCGAGTGTTTCTCGGCAGATCTCGTTCGCTCCTTTCCTCAAGGTGTGTCCGATCCAATGTCACCTACGTTCAAGAATTTGTTTTACTGCCGGCTGTTGATGATATCGACGATGGAGTTCCTCATTGAATATCCAGTTGTCAGGCCACCAGACACGATATAGGGCACGGAAGGGTATTTTCGGCCCATTAAGCGATTGCTTCTATTTTTCAGCCTATGGCCTAGTTCTAGTGGAAGAACAGGTAGCTTTGACGGTCTTTTTATAAAAAATAGGAGATTACTTACAGACTTAAGAAAATAGTTATAACATATTTATATTGTATGTGGGCAAAAATAGGCTGAATTTAGAAACATCCCGTACCTGAATGAGTAAGAATTTATTTTTCACACATCAATTTCATGCTGAATGATTGAGTGATTTACTCCAGATGTTATTTGAATCCCCAAAAATGTTTTAAACTCGCGCACAGTGAGATCTTTCCATTGAAATTGTGGTTTGGTAGGGTTATTGGTATTATATGTTTTATAAACAAGTTTAGCCTTTATGTTGGTGTGCTTTATGATAATATTAATCATTTCATCGGTAAAAATGGATTCGAAAGTGTCACTCTCAGACATAGTTTTTGTTCGCGTGCGGAGCAAGAAGGAGAACATTAAGACCCTCTATAGTTTTTGTTGATCGGTGCGGTCCACTTCTTTAGCGTACAACGTTGTGCAATGGAGTTTTGTAGTTACTATCTACAAAATTGCTGAATAAAGTTTTGCTGTATCGTTTGTATCTACGATGCCACTCTCGGTGCTGCTATTCCGCTGGTAGCCAAGCGAATGTTCATTTGATTATCAACGGGGTTGCAGCCCTATAGCACTATAGTTACAGTCTAGCATTATTCAGCAAACTTGTAGATAATAACTAGTTCTTCAAATGACCCATATATAGTTTTATCACATTTTGCTTGGTTGAGGCAGTACTGTCAAATGAATCAAAATTGTGTCAAAATGATCGAGCCATCCCTGTGGTCATCATTTGTTAATGGCCCCACAACAACGTATAAAGGATACAGCAATATCAATAATCATTGTTCAAATACGAAAGAAACCAAAAAGGATGAATGAGAACGCTTTTAAGGTTTTAACTGCTAAAGATGCACAGTAAGGATTAGTGGGTACAGGTGTACCCGTTTGGTCAGATTGCGTTGAAATTTTGGTTGATAAATTGAGGGTTAAAAATACCACCAGCTCCAGGAATAGAGGGGCCATACGTGCGAGCAGGGTTGCCACATGCACAGATTATTCTGTGTTTAACAGATATTTGAAAGAAATCGCATGTACAGAATCTGTATGCATAGAATACAGATTTTCACCAAATTACACAGATTAAACAGATTTTTGAACTTTTACATGAGAGTGAAAGAGACGGAAATAGTCAGCAAAATGACTCTCTATCTCTTTCAGTTTCATTGTTTTGCATTGGACAGATTTTTGCACAGATATTTTTCCTCGCCGTACAGATTATCAGATTTTTCCAACAAAAAACACAGAATTATATGTGGCATCCCTGCGTGCGAGATGGCTCGACCAGGTTGAAGCCAACTTGCGTGTGTTGGGATGCTCAACAATTAGCGATGAGTAGCCCATGACCGAGTACAGTGGAGAGGAATGGTTGATACGACAAGAGTCAACCAGCTATATGTTGTTAGAAGCCAAAAGTTGTAAGAATTATGGGTTGCTAACTAGACTTTAAGTGATGGATAAAAAGAAGGCAGCGCGGGTGACCAAGATGCGCAGTGCCACCCGTCAGAATGTGGAAAGACACAAACAGAAGAAGATGCAGTGAAACCAAATCTTTCGGGAGAAAAAGCGCTACCTGCAAGATCAGGAATATGCCGAATTGGAGCGGCTGCAGCGTTCTCAGGAAACGCGAAAGTTCTACCAGAAAGTGAACGGATCCCGCAAAGGCTTTGTGACGCGAGCCGAAATGTATCGAGATAAGACTGGCAGTATTCTGACGGACGATCGTGAGGTGACCGATAGGTGAAAGCAGCGCTTCGACGAACACCTGAATGGCGCCCAGGTGGAGAACCATGGCGGCAAGGAAAGCGATTTCGACAGCGCAAAAAATAGGACGGAGGTGTCAGCCCCAACGATAGGCGAAGTTAAGGAGGCCATCATGCAACTAAAGAACAACAAGTCAGCTAGGAAAGATGGCATCGGAACGTAGCTTATTAAAATGGGACCAGTAAAGCTGGCTGTTTGTAGGCACCGGCTAATTGTTAGAATTTGGGATACGAAACAGCTGCCGGAGGAGTGGAAAGATGGGGTTATCTGCCCGATCTATAAAAAGGGCGTCAAGCTGGACTGTGAGAACTATCGAGCGATCACCGTTCTCAATGCCGCCCATAAAGTGCTGTCCGAAATCATTTTCCGCCTAATATCACCAATTACGAAAAGATTTGTGGGAACTCATCAAACCGGCTTCGTCGGAGGTTGGTCTACAAGGGATCAAATATTTACACTGCGGCAAATCCTGCAAAAGGGCCGTGAATACAGAGTTCCCACGCACCATTTGTGGGTTGACTTCAAAGCCGCATATGATACCATCGGTCGTAAAGAGCTATGGAAAATTATGGACGAGAATAGCTTCCCCAGGAAGCTCATAAAACTGATTAAATCTACGATGGATAGAACACAATGCTTGTAACACTTTCTCAGTGCTTGTAACTCATTGGGTGGACGCAACCTGTTGCATTCATTGTTCTTGCCCGGCTAAGCAAATGTAACAGTCTTTAAGATCCACGAACAGCCAATGGAAGTATATTAAACAGCGCTTGTATTTTTACATCTATTCTCACATTTCTATCAGCTTAGCCTATGCCTACCTAAGTTGCCCTATCACCTCACGCTTGATGTTCACTTGGTTAAGAATTTGTTCTTTTGTTTACGTTCGAATGCGCTTTCATCAGATAGCGCTATGTGCGCTTCACTCGGCTCGCTCACTTGTATCGGTTCACACGACTGTGGTTACTTCAGCAATACCTGTGCCTACTCACTCGGATTCGATCCATCCTGCTGGGACGAAATCTACAGGAAGTCACTTCGGCACTCAGTGCCTACTCGTATGGATTCGATCCGTCCTTCTGGGACGATTAGTAAACAGATGCCACTTCAGCACTCAGTGCCTACTCACTCGGATTCGATCCGTCCTGCTGGGACGAGGGCTATACGGAACTCACTTCGGCACTCCGTGCCAACTCCTGCGGATACGATCCGTCCTGCTGGGATGCTTAACGAGGAATTAGGAATTTGATAACTGCATCCCACGTGGTACCGCGACTTCAGGTCTCCTTAAAACACCCTAAAATAAGTGGCATTAATATCTTAAATGCCATCAAGCGATAAGTGCCTACCTCAGCCGAGGATGGTATTAGCTGCTAAGGATGGATGTCGTCGCCTCATCAGCACGTGGCTCTTCCCGTGGAAAGTCTGGTGAGTTATACCAGGTTAAGTGCGTGCTACACGTGCTTGCCTTACAAGCCTTTTGTCTTGGAGCTTGTTCAGCCAGATATCATCACCAACGTTTCGTGTCCGGCTTTATCGCAGTTTTCCAACGATAGCCGTATCACTTGATTATCTCCACTATGGTGTTCTGTGCACGTGAAGATCAGGAACGAGATCGCCTGTTCTTGTTTATCCGACTAAACACTGGGAGACTAACTGCGAAACTGAGTTCTCCTATAGTCTAATACAGTGGTATCTGATCTGTATTGAGCGAGCGAGTGAGCGGAAATGTGACGTTGTCAAATGACAATTGTAACGCGTTTGCGCTAAGTTTGCGTTTCATGTAATGCTCTGTAGCCATAATAATTTAGGGTGCAACCACCTATTGTTATCTCCGGTTTACGCCTAATTTTGTTCATTGTAACATGCTGTGTTCGGATTTCGGGTGGATTGTCAAGTTTATTTGAAAGAGAACTTCGTCAAGATGATGGTCTTTCATGCCTGCTGTTCAATATAGCGCTACAAGGTGTTATGAACCGAGTGGATATCAACACGCGGGGCACGATCTTCAACAAATCTAGTCAATTCGTCTGCTTTACCGATGACATGGGTATTATCGGCAGAACCTCTGTACATCTGAACAGTACACCAGACTAAAGCACGAAGGAGAAAAAGATTATGGGAGATGGGTTAAAGGTAAATACGTAGGCCAGCGGAACCGAATACGTCTACCTTGGCATACTGGTAACGGCGGATAATGATACTAGCCGTGAGATTCGGAGACGTATTATCAGCGGGAGTCGTGCTTACTATTGGCTTCACAAGCAATTGCGGTCGAGCAGACTAAGTCCTCGTACAAAGTGCATCCTGTACAAGACAAGTGCTCGTAGTTTTCGAACGACAAGTGCTAAGAACGATCTTTGGCGGCATACAGGAGAACGTAGTATGGAGGCGGAGGATGAACCATGAACACGCACAGCTTTATGGCGAACCTAGTATCCAAAAGGTGGCCAAATCTGGACGGATACGATGGGCAGGTCATGTTGCAAGAATGCCGGACAACTTCCCTGCAAAGATGGTGATCGCCTTAAATTCGGTAAGAAGAAGACGACCAGGAGCGCAGCGAGCAAGATGGTTAGACCACGTGGAGCGAGATCTGGCGGAGTGTACTCGGTGTCCGAGGAATTCAAGAGCGGTAGCCTTCGACCGAGCTACATGGAAAAACTTTGTTCAACAGGCTTTATCTTAGGATGTCAAGCTACCCAAATAAATAAAAAATAATAATTGTAAGCCTTTTGCATATTTATTTCATTCAACTACAATAGCAGAACCCTGTGTTTGCACCTTACGCTTAACTCCACTCATAAGGTTCTGTTCAACATCTGGCTGCAGCTTCTTCTCTGAGGAAATACTTTTTCTTCATGTCTTCCTCAGATTTGATCTCCATGGGATGGTTTTGTAGCACGGCTTTGACCGATCTTTTTTTTTCTACCGCAGTCACACCAACGCGCATTCAAGTTCACACCGTCCGTTTAGTGATGGAATATGAACGCTATGCATACCTAACACAACTGGCAGTTTGCTTAGTCAAACGCCGATTGCACGCAGTAGAACAAACGCGTTCTAAAGCTTTTTAACATTTTCGTTTTGATCAAGTTGCCTTTGCCGTTTGGAGCAGCGAATGACTGCAAAACAGTCAAATGACTGGCAGTCACCACGCTAACGAAAAGCAACCGCACAAACGTATGATTCAATACTACAAAAAAACAACCACTACATGTGCATGGAAGAAGTCGGTCGGACTCCGTCCAATACAAACGAATATTTTGCTTGCGTCGGACCGACGCAAGGGTGACAAACTATTACTGTGAGCAGCCGATTTGGAGACAAAAAGAGAAACGAAAAAATACATCACCGTATGCATTCAGTCAGTTTGCAGTTTATATTCTCAAAGCGCAAAGCAAAACGGGAGATCGACTGTTTGCATTTGCTGAGACGCCACATGAATTGTAAGACGGCAGCAGCGCAAGCGGCAGATTGACTGGATTCAAAAAACAGTCAAATGATCGTTCAAAAAGCGGAGTTTGAATGCGAAAAGTTCGCATTCACGGCAGTCACATTCAACTTGCGATCCCTTTTCAAGCCCTGTTTTGTAGTGCCTGCTTAATAATAACCCAGTATTTTTCGATGGGCCTTAGTTCCGATGCGTTAGGGGGGTTCATGTCCTTGGATACGAATTTGACCCCTTTGGTTTCGTACCACTCTAGAACATCCTTTGAACAGTGGCACGAAGCTAGATCCGGCTAGAAGATTGTAGGGCCCTTGTGTTACATCAACAGAGGAAGCAGATGTTTCTATAGAAATTCCTTGAGATAGATCTGCCCGTCTACAGTCCCGGTAGTTAGGAACGGCGCACTCCGTTTGCCAAATGAACAGATTGCTTGCCAATCTTATTTGCCAATGTATTTCTTGGCAAATTTCGAAAGTTTCTGCTCCCGCAGTGCACTTAGAGGTTGTGCACTCCTTATCCTCCTACAGAGACATGTAAGATGGCCATTAGGCGGTTTGTAATACGGCGGGCTCACCAGGGGAGATAAAACGCGACAACGGCACTAACTTTCTGGATGATTCTTCAAATGAATTACCAGCTGTCTGATAAATTCACTAGCGCCACTACCAAGTGGATTTTCAACCCGCCGTCTGCCGCCCACATGGGTGGGTCGTGGGAGCGGCTTGTTAGATCCGTCAAGGTTGCGTTCTCCGCTCTGACAACAAACAAAAATCCGGATGACGAAATCCTCCTCACTCTGATAATTGAAGCTGAAGGGAACGTCAATTCGAGGTCGTTAACGTTCGTTCCATTGTGTTGAATATCGTTCTCTTTTTCGACACTTCCTTTGCCTCATAAAGACGTGTTGTCGCTAATTTTCGTAACATCCGTAGAAGACTAAATGTAAGTTTATACTTTACTTTACGTACTTTGATTAACTCTGAAACATTTAAATATTGTAAAACACTTCTAACAGTAAAATTTCTTCTTCAATAAAACTAGCTTTAAGCTCACGTTAAGGGAGTACCTTACTCTGGAAGACCGAAACATAATAGATTTTCGTAAATTTTCTACAGATGCTAGAATTATAGTTAAGTGTTGGGGTATTTTGGTTATTGGTTAAGGTATATTTGAAGATATATTTTGTATTTTTTGGATACCAGAATAGTGATTATTTAGCTGCTGGCAGGTGGGCGCGTGAATGCCCTCTAGAAAATAGTTTCATACTGGCGGTACGTGCCGGGAACCAAGGGAGTATCGTAAAACGCATTTCAAGGATGGTTTTGAAGCTTTGGGTCAATACCTAAATTGTTACATAGTGGTTTTTGAAAATTCTAAAAATTACTAAAATGGCAGCAGTTTTTCCAAAAGAAAGGTGTTTTTTCATCAAAAATCGCCAATTAGGAGCTCATAAAAAATTGAAAAATTGAGATATCAAAAAACGGCTACGTAACAATTTAGATAATTCATTTTTACATGCTGAAAATAAATTTCAGCCAAATCGGTTCGCTAGATTTTGAGATAGACGTACCGCCAGCTAAAGAAACATGGTTTTGGGGAAAATGCGTTCAAAGTTTCGTACAGCAATGGATTTCCCTTGAGGCGACTCCACAAGTTTTCAACGAGATCAGATATCAAAAAATCCTTTTGTCATGGCATTTCTGAAGGTATAAACGTCTCGAAAATGCATAAAAATCAAATTCGATTTTTCCGACTTTCCGGAGTAGGGTCCCCCCTTAAATCTATAAATTCATGTGCTACAATGAGGCCCGAAAACGTCCCAACAGCTGAATTTTTTTGTTTAGAATAAACCTAGAACAAGGATCCTTGTTCTAACGGTTATATTTGAGAAATATGAGAAAGTAACACATTGAATTATTACTTTCAATCGAATAGAATGTGATAGATAGCAATATATCTAGGAATATTGTTTTCAAGCCAGGTGGATGGATGCAGATATTCCATCTTATCGGGGGAAAATGGTTCTTTTTTTTTCATACTAGTACAGTGCTGTTCCATTTTTCGCGTATCATAACTTGTCCAGCTTTCAAGAGTCTGCTCTGGATGACAGTATAAACCGTACGCTAGACTTCATTGGTCGAGGCGAGGGTCGTTTTCCAACTCTGAAATGGGTTTTGTTTTGATAATATATTATGCAAAAGTAACCATTCGTGCAGATAAGATCCGGCATCATCCTTACGGTTATCCTTTAAAAACAGGCAACCGTTAATTCTACTGTCCTCAGTTCAAACTTTGGCAATGGCGAAAGAGCCCTTCGAACAGATCGCTGGGGACGCATAACCTACTGACACAGTAACTTTACCGAGACAATTTGCCATATTTCGCCGACCCAGGACTGCTACAAACGATGCCCCTGTGTCAACTGAACTGGTAGGTACTGCCGTTCGATATTCCAATCTAACAGAGTGAAAGTGGGGAAAATGGGTCATACTCACACACACAGTCTGCCATCGTTAATCCGACAAATATATGAGCTGAATAGAAAAAATCACTTCGATAGTCGAAATAGTGAGTACTTAGTGTTGACAAGAGCAAAAAAAATGCGCCCGATTGGCAGAAATTGGACTAGCGAATTGAGACCGTGCCCGGCATTCGAGTAGGAGCCAATCGTAAAAGCGAAAAAGCAGATCGAGGGAAAATTGCGCATTACTTCACATTGTCATTTCGAATCTTCACTTTTCAGTTGCAGTAGCAGACAGTCGTCGTTGAAGCGGACAACGACGTCCGGGGGTTTGTGACAATTTTCTAATTCTGCTTTCGGAATTGAGCAATGACGGTGCACTGCACTGGCAGGATACGGCTGTCGATGGTTCCATCACTCAAGGCTGGAGGATGGCTGCATTCGTTCCATTGCTTGTAGTTACAATGTCGATTGCAAGCAAGTTGTGTTTTGACAAATTGAAAGCAAGAATTGAAGTATTTGACGTTGACTGATTTGATACGAATTGGAATGAGAGATGGAGTAAGTGGCAATATGCTTCTGCATTTGACGGTTGCATGCAGCTTTGTTCTTTTTTTTTGTGATCTTCAGAACAACTCAAATGTTGCTGCTTAAAGTGAACAATCAATTGTACTGTGCTCTGCCTTCGAATTATAGGAGAAATTAGTAGAGTTCAGGTACCAGTAGATCTTGGTAAGGGTCAGAGCTGACACTCATCCCTGTTGCATAATGAAACTTCATTGTACTTACTCACTTGCATGTCGATTTTACAATCCATTAGAAAGCGTAACACTTTCTGGCGAAGGCTATCGTTACCGGCACAAACAGTTCTGGTCGAACATCAGGATTGCAGCTCACGTTTCACGTCGAGTGGATAATCGGATCACATCGTATGTTGGCCATGTTTTACGCGCCATAAAACCGTCAGCTGCAGCCAGCGTGCTTCCATCGCCATTAAAGACGACGGAATTTGGATATGGAATTCGGGGCATACATACAGTGTTTCACTCATAGTGTCGGCTTGTGATGCCACACAAAACGGATAATGGCGTTTAACCTGGGATTTAATGTGAGCATGCATCGACAGCATGGTTGCGAAGGCAATCATCCGTCGCCTGGGATGTCAATGCTGCTGCATGCTCTTATTCACGTTATCCTACTTTATCATTTGTATCGTACGGAAACGACAGCTATTTCGTGGTTAATATCTCTTTTTATTTACCACCGTTTTCCCACATTACACACATTAAACGGTGCTTAACATCAACATTTGTTCGAAACCTTAGATTGCAGAGAAACTACATCAGTAAAGCAGGGCAATTCCGAGCTGCAATTTTATGCACTTAATTCATTCAGTATATAACTAGTTTTGTTTATTTCTTGCGTCAAATTTCTTTTCGCTATTAAGTAAAACAAAACAAGTTGTTTGGGCGAATATTGAAAAAATTCTTTTAACTAGATTAGAATTATACTTTATATGAAGGTATTTAAATGAGAAACTTATCGCAATATGTTTAAGGCTATGTTTCAAATTACAAGCAATTAAGCACAAAAATTGAGAATATTTTACTTGTGCAATGAGTTGGGGAGAAAAGAGCAATGAATTTTGCAAGGCGTAAAAACGACTATACTGGGCGAATTTTTATATTGAGCGAAATTCTGGCCAGTTTGGTGGATTCGCCTCCTTCGTCACAAAAACAACATCGTTGGCTTCGTATCACTCCATCACCAATTTCGCGTAATGGCTCGATGCCAGATCCAGCCAAAACAGAGTACCAACTTCGTAGGACCGGAGTAAGGGCAGCAGGCGCTGCAGGAATCATTCGTCTTTATACATTTAGCCATTGATGGTGCCGGTCGTTATGCAGGGTTTGCAGAATTTGACGCACCCACAGATCGCCACAGTATGTACTACAAATTTGTCGACCTTTTTCTTTCGGAATTTCCAGGCGGGACTTGCTGACGAAAAACTCCAGGCCGGGGATTTATTTGGCACCCGCTTGCACGTTTCATCTTCCATTACGATGCATTTCGGCTGCACCAACCACTATCGGTACAGTTTCCTGGCGCGATATTTGGCCACCGTATTCTGTTTGCCGATTCGGTTGGGCACCTTCCTTACCTTGAAGACATGAAGTTCGGTCCGCTTCATTGTATGCTGGACGAACCAGACGGAAAAATTGACCTTCTTAGCCACGTCTCGAATCAAAAGGTTCGGATTGTGCTGGAAGTAATCCCTCACCTTCTTTGCCTTCTCGGGGTCGGTCTTCTTCGCTTTTCTTCCGCTGCTATCTGGCTTTCCTTGAACGATTTTACCACATGGGACAGGGTCAAATGGTCGATTCCCAGCTGTTTCGCGATCCACCTGTGTGACTGGCGTGGATTTTGCACGACCGCGCCCATAATTTTTTGGCAAAGCCCTTCATGCTTGGAAGCCATTTCGATTACCACTTTTTTTTCCTGTATGAACTCATCACTGTGACCAGTATCGGTGATCTATTGTGATATCGCCCGGGTGTTTGTTGTATGACCCGCACTGCATTTCTTTACTATAATCGCTGTTGAGTGAGTGTTGAGTGAATTTGCACGAGTGAGCGATATGCTTATGCGTGCTTGTGTGTAATTGGGTTTTACCCTTCCTTCAATGGTTTCTCTACTTTACTCACCTCGTTCCACATGACAGCGCTGTCCCCAATTTTAGCCATCCCTGACATAGCTAACTAGTGCATTTAACTATAAGGGTCATTTTTTCACTGTCAATAGGCCTTATCGAGATAATTTAGAATTCAGCATGAAGGAAGGGTGATTAGGGGCCTGAGAATAAACCCATGCTAAAGTCACTTTGACATCGAATGGCCTAATTCTACTAAGATTCGAACCCACGATCATTCGCTTATCAAAGCAGACTCGGTAACTTTGCGGCTACAGAGCCTCTTCGATAACCACTTGACAGATTGTGACGAAATTTTTCACTTGTAAACATTACACTCTAAACTAGTTTGAACCAAAATTTCATCAATTTTTACCCATATAATAATAAGCGATACACAAAAATAAGTGTTGCATTTTCTTTCGAGTACAGCTTTATATCCTAATGAGTTGTACGGCTTGCAATCTATTTATATAAAAGGCTTGTCTGTAGCCAAAACCAGGTCTCTGACAGGACGAGTTCTATGAGTTCTATTTTCAGTCACCTCACTAGTCGACTGCTGGACTGCTCGATTGCTCAACTGATTGACTAGACTGCTCGACTGGAATGGTCGATTAGACTACTCGATTTGATTGCTCGACTGGACTCCTCAACAGAGCTGCTCGACTGAATTGTTCGATTCGAATGCGCGACTCCACTTCTTGATTGGACAAATCGACTAGACTGCTTGACTGAACAGCTCGATTCAACTGCTCGAGTGGACTACCCGACTTTACTGCTCGATTCGACTACTTGACACATTTGTTCGACTTACTACTCGACCCGGCTGAACGACTTAACTACACGATTAAACTGCTCGACTGGACTGTTTGATTCGACTGCTCGACTTGACAGTTCGACTCACCTACTTTACTGGACTATTTGGCTATACAGCTTAATTTCACTGCTCGACTCAACTGCTCAATTTCATTGCGAAACTTAACTGCTCGACTGAACCACTTGGCCCGACTGCTCGACTAAACTGTTTGATTCGACTGCTCGACTCAGCTGCTCGATTCAACTGCTCGACTAAACTACTTGATTAAAGTGTTCGACTGGGCCGCTGAATTAAACTGCTCGACTTGACTGCTCGACTTGACTGCTCGATTCAACTGCTCGACTTAGCTACTCGGTCGAACTGCTCGACTGAACAGCTTGATACAACTGCTCAACTAGACTACTCAATTCACTTGAGTAGTCTAGTTGAGCAGTTGGTTTCGCTTGACTGGACTACTCGACTCAACTGCTCGATTCAAATCTTCGACTGGACTACTAGATTAAACTGCTCGACTCGACTGCCCGATCCAACTGCTCCACCCAACTGCTTGACTCAACTGCTTGATTCTACTGCTCGACTCGCCTGCTCAACTCGATTGCTTGTCGCGATATCATATGGTCGCTGTTTAATCAGATCGGATCAAGCAGCAAAATTTTAAAAAATGAGTTATAACAACATACATACATAACAACAAACGATTAAGAATTTTCTAAGCAACATTTTACTCTAATCAGACTACATAAATGTTGCAAACAGCCAGTGTTATAAGATGATTTCGAACTATTGATAGTTATAAACCATACCGAGCAGCAAACTTTGAATGCGTTTTTCTCGAAGTCAGAATTTTGTCACTTGGTTCTGCCTGATTTAACACTGACCATATGCATCGGCTCGCGGCAGGAAATGGACGGTTCAAAGCCTCGCACACAAAAGAGCCATTGTGCCCACCTATAGAATCAGGAGATAATTTTTTATTCAGTTAAATAAAATTCAATGCGAGCACAAAAACTATTTGTTTCAGTTTCCGGCTAAGACTCTTTTATATACAACATCTTAGAGCTATATTATGCAATATCAGAAGTTCAGAACCCAAAGAACTAATACAAAAATTAAACATCTTCGCAAACACTGTCCAATGAAATGTATCTGCAGTTTTCTGAACAGACATTTATATTTTCCGGATCGCAAGATTCGGGCTCAACTAGTTGTACTATATGGGCTATATATCTTCATTCCGGTTATTAGAGTACAAGACAATTACGGCACTACTGCAACGATCCTATTGACACTAGCAGCACAGTAAATGCTCATTATTCTATTAATAGGACCGTTTCTAGCATAATCGGTTCTAAATGGCTTCAACATAAAGAGACTACGTGTTCTTAGCGAACGAACCGGTGCATAGAATTTAATGTTTTCTGATATATTTTCAGAATTAATACGTTGTGAAACCATATCGTTTACAAACAGGAGCAAAGCATAAATGTTTTGGTAGATGATGTTTATACAACGAGATTCATAAGGTGGAAGAAGAAATGAATTCCAACCCAGCTTCCTGAGTGCATAAAATAAAAATTGTTTTTATATCAATGCGATACGACTGGAATGCATATTTTGGTAAGGTGACAAAACTAGACTACAATATTCTAAAATGGATCTTTCGTATGTAACGCAGAAAGTTTTTATAGTACAAGGGTCCTCAAAGCGGTAGCTAAATCTTTCAATAAAACTTATGTCATGTCAGTTTTTTCAGTTTTGAGTCGAGAATCACCCTAAAATCTCTTACTTTAGTACAGCTCCAGAACCACATACGAATTTTTTTTTGAATTGACAATATGAGAAATATGTTCAGAATAGATTTCTTGACATGTTGATACTAATATCACAACATTCTGACCATGCGTTCAAAAGTTATCATCTTTCAAAAACAAGAATTCTGAAAAATTCCGAAAAAAATTATGGTGCGAAAATCCCCTATTTTATGTTTGAAGAAAAAGGACATCTAGAACAAAACGTTCAATCTCAAACTTTTCCAATGAGTAATTTACATGTTTTTTTTTTTCAATTTTGTGAGATATTTGAACTGAAAAAATATTTAGGTAGAGCGATAGGCATAAAAAACTAAAAAGAGAAATTGGACTATTTCATACCTAGCGGTCCTCCAGATAAATATTTTCCCATGAAAATTAACACTCGAGCTTCTTTTGAGTGTACTTTCATGATAAAGTAATCATTTTCTCGATCGCATCGTTTTTACGATGTTGCCCGTTAGAGGGTTAAAGGTCTAATTGAGTTGCAATTTCCATGTATAATTTCATATCATCAACAAATAAAATAAAAAGAAAAGGACCTAAATGAGAGCCATGTGGAACTCCGGATGTTACCTTAACTAGGTCAGAAAGTTATCCATTAAAGCAGACAATCTATGTACTGTTTATCAAGTAAGATGGATTAATTTTAGGAGTTTTGCTTCAGTAGCTGCTACTATTTTGGTACTGATACCGCACTATCGCTTTAGTTATTTTAGTACAGCCTCCATTACAATACTGCTGGTATTTGAAAACGGCTAAAATTTTAGTACTGCTTCTATTTTAGTATTGCTACCAGTTTAGTACTATACCGCAATGGATCCCATAAAATAGTCGCAGTGATTCAGTCTTCCATAAGCAATAAGAGTACTACTGCTATTTCAGTACTCCTGGATTTCAGTTTTGCTACTGTTGTGTTATTATTGCTTTTTTTGGAATCGCAACTATTTTAAAACTGCTGCGTGTAAGCTGTATTAGCTGTAAGGAACTAGATATGCCAGTCTCCGATTTCCTCATACATGAGTAAAAAGCATGCCATCAGCGCTATCTACTGGCGGCGCTAGACTATCATAGTCATTATTTCGCCTTCTCATTTTACACAAGTGTTAGTGACAGATGATATTATCAAACGTGTTCAGGTTAGTAAACCCTCGTGCCGTCAGGAGCCACCTTACTGACAATTGAATCTCCGAGGAGTGGCGTATCTATGTTCTTTGATTATCCAAGCTCATATCTAAATTATCTAGGTTTTATATTACGAAATCGTTCAGCTTAATACACCAACATATGGTGCGTGTGAACAGTATTCAAGAATAACGTTGAAACTATATTTATTCGAGACCTGATTTTTATACCAATTGCTTGAATAACATTTGAACGTGCAGAAGACGACAGAATACCAGCCCCCGACCTCCAGGAAGTAGCAGAAGAGATCGGTCGGCTGAAGAACAATAATGCGGCTGGGACTGATCAGTTACCCGGCGATCTGCTGAAATACGGTGGTGACGCACTGGCTAGAGCGCTGCACTGGGTCATTGTCAAGATTTGGGAGGATGAGCTACTACCGGACGAGTGGACGGAAGGCATCGTGTGTCCGATCTACAAAAAGGGCGACAAGTTGGATTGTTGTAATTACCGCGCAATCACACTGTTGAACGCCGCCTACAAGGTACTCTCCCAACTTTTATGTCGTCGATTATCACCATTTGCAAAGGAGTTCGTGGGGCAATATCAAACGGAATTCATGGGTGCCCGTGCCAGCACGGATCAGATTTTCGCGCTTCGGCAAGTGTTGCAGAAATGTCGCGAATACAACGTGCCCACGCATCATTTCTTCATCGACTTCAAATCGGCGTATGACACGATCGATCGAGATCAGCTATGGAAGATTATGCACTACTACGGATTTCCGGATAAACTAACACGATTGGTTAAGGTGACGATGGATCGAGTAATGTGTGTTGTTTGATTATCAGGGGCAGTCTCGAGTTCCTTTGAATCTCAAAGAGGGTTACGGCAAGGTGATCGGCTTTCATGTTTGCTGTTCAACATCGCATTGGAGGGTGTGATAAAAAGAGCGGGGACAGACACGAGTGGCACGATATTCACGAAGTACGTCCAGCTTCTTGGTTTCGCTGACGACGTTGACCTCATTACACGTACCTTTGAGAGGATGGCGGAAACGTACATCGGACTAAAAGCTGAAGCCAAACGGATTGGACTTGTCATTAATGTATCGAAAACAAAATACATGAAAGGAAGACGTTCTAGAGAAGTGAATGCTGTCCTTCCTCCCCGGCTTCATTTAGGCGGTGATGAAATCGAGGTGGTAGAAGAGTTCGTGTATCGGGGCTCAGTGGTTACCGCAGACAACGACACCAGCAGAGAAATACAAAGACGCATTATGGCAAGAAATCGTGCCTACTTTGGACTCCGTAGGACGCTGCAATCGAACAAAGTTCGCAACCGCACGAAGTTAACAATCTACAAGACGCTGAATAGACCGGTAGTCCTGTAAGGCATTGACCATGCTCGTGGAGGACCAACGCGCCCTTAGTGTTTTCGAACGGAAGGTGTTGCGCACCATCTACAGCGGAGTGCAGATGGAAGACGGAACGTGGAGGAGGCGAACGAACCATGAATTGCAGCAGCTGCTTAGGGAACCACCCATCGCTCACACTGCAAAAATCAGTCGCCTGCGATGGGCTGGGCACGTCGTGAGAAGTCGCACGACAGCCCGGTTAAAAAAGTTCTCAATAACGATCCGACTGGAACGAGATGGTAGAGCGCACAGCGAGCAAGATGGATCGATCAAGTGGAAGGCGACCTGAGGACCCTACGCAGACTACGTAGCTGGTGAATTGCGGCCACGGACCGAGTGGAATGGAGACGACTTCTTCTTACAGCAGAGGAAACCTCGGCCTGGAGCTGATTAAGTAAGTAAGTTGGATAACATTTACTGAATATTGAAATTTGAGATGTAGTCGCGAGAAATGATGAAGTTGCTGCAATTATTTTATGTCCATTTTTAATTGTGGTGTCTGTTTTGTTTAAATTTCCGGTAGGTCGAACGCGTCTTTATGGTACAAACCATAACATATTCTTTATACCATATACGTTAATCAAAAGCAATCTCCCGAATAACTCGATCGGTGGTACTGCGCGTGCGCCCACCATAATTTCTTAGTTGCGCAAGTAACAATAAAACTGATTTTTGGCATATTGTTGGAGCTTATCAAAGGCTTATCACCTACCAAAAACCAGTTATATCTATTTGAAGAAACCTGGGAAATTACGATGAGCAAACAGCACCACCCGAGGGCGTATCCGGTGGATTGCTGTACTTCAACAGTAGATCGAAAGAGAGTCAGATGATTTACGTGTCGGTGTTGCCTACATACCGGCTCATTGAAGATAACTAGTTTTGCAGTGACCATTAGCGCCAGAAGTAAGTGATTGTCACTCAAAAACTAGCTACCCTCAAATCTTTTTTTACACGGTGTGTTTTTTTCGATTACTGAACAACGGTGCAACTAAGGGACCATTTACAAACTACGTGCCCGACCCGACATTCGTACACACTTAAAAAAAGTACAGAGTTCGGTAAAATTTACCGAACTTTGGAACAGCCGAACGTTCGGTAAAATTTTTTTTGATGCCAAACATTTCTAACGATCCGTAAACGTCGATTGGCACCATCGAAATTTTTACCGGACGTTCAGCTGTTCCAAATTTTACCGAACGTTTTAAGTGTGTACACACTTAAAAAAAAGTACCGAGTTCGGTAAATTACCATAAATTTTACCGAACTCTGAGCAGCAGAACGTTCGGTAAAATTTTTTTATGATTCCAAACATTACTAATGATCCGTAAACGTCGATTGGCACCATTGAATTTTACCGAACGTTCGGCTGCTCAGAGCTCGGTAAAAAAATTTAAGTGTGTAGGCCTGTATTGAGAAATAACTGAATGGTCCCTATGTCACCTCGTTCTTAACCGTTATGTGTGCGACAAAAAAAACACCTTTAGCAGGGCGACAAGGGTACCCGGGTACCCAAAATTGATATTGTTATAACATCAACAATTTTAAACCGATTTTGATGAAATAGGTGTCATTTGATTCGTTAATTTATCTAGTTTTGAATTATGTGGCCATTTGGCCTTTAAAAGATTTACGGGGCCCGAAAATCCGGAATTCCGACAGAGTGTCCGCTGTGAGGTAGGGAACTGTTTGTATTGCAGGAAAATCAGTCATGCGGATATAAAAACTCTAAAAATTCATACAATGAACTATTTCATATAATGAGATGAATCAGGTTGGCCATTCCAGAGTAGGTTCCTGTGGGGTCATGGGTGGCCAGTCTAGGATTGGAGGTAAAACCTAGCAATATGGGTATCAAAGTTCTTGGAATTAGTTCGGGAGGTAATATTTTTTACATTTTGATGTATTTTGATTGGGTCTTTCGAAAACGGTTTCTACGGGGTCACAGATCATACCGCAGGATTCAAGATAATGCTTAGCATTATCAGAACAGTTCAAAACGTAGAACAATCCGTTATACATTTGGAACCAGTTCCGAAATTATTAATGAGTACTAAACTGGCCATATCAGTTCAAAACATCTAAAAGATCCGCTAAACCAATCCTAATAATGGATTAGGCACCCAACTGGCCATCTGTAACCCTACAGGAACCCAATTCTGGAATGGCCAATGCGATCTAAAGTCACCAATTTATATAATAAGATGAAAAAAGGATCCACAATGTCAAGTTCAAAGCTAATAGCTTTGCTGAAAGCTGATATTCTTTCAAAACAAGCGGCTTCCCACGCTTTACCGGACGTTGCTCCGGAATTATTGATTCCCGGGAACTACATGTCATTTGATGGCCAAATGCTTTGTCTAATCAAAACTGGATAAATGTACGAATCAAATGCCACTGGTTTCATCCAAATCGGTTCAAGATAGCCAAAGTTACAAACATAGCAAATCATGGGTACCCGGGTGCCCTTGTCGCCCTCCTACGTAATAAAAACATTCAAGTGCCTCTCATTGGTAATCCCCTTTATGGATATGCACCAAAAAAACCTCAATTACTTAAGATCAACGAGTTTTACGATGTCGCAAAATTTCAATGACGTATGTTTTAAATTGAATGAGTTATAACTATTTTAAAACTGAAAAGGTACCCGGGTACCCTGTTGCACACATAACGGTTAATAATCGAAAAAAACAAACCGTGTAACAAAATATTTGAGTGTATTTCAACATGCTTGAAATGTTTCAGGCGCATCTGCCTCGCATATTTGTAGTAGTGTAAATTTTTTAGGCTGAAAGTAAGAGCAAAATGCTGCAAATTGCTAGTGAATGAAAATTGATTTATAATATTTTCATATCAGAGGAGAATTTTTATGATGCTTCTCGATACAAAGAAGTGGAATTGTTCTGTGATACTGTATTAACAGCCGTTTAATTTCTAGAATAAGTAAACAGGAACATAATTGTATTTTCCAAACCATTATCGAGAGCAGATTTCCTATTTTTCAGCCTAATTACGTGCTAGTGGAGAAACAGCGGTTTTGAATAAAAATTAGCAAATTACTTACATTTTTATAAAATAGTTATAATTGTTGTATAGCGGCTAAGTATTTATTTGGGAAAGCACAACAAAAGAAAAAGAATGTAGGCTGAATTTAGTAGCAAGCTGAAAATACCCTCCGGTACCCTCCCAAGCAACATATTTGTTGTTTAATAGCCTATCAAGCACTTGTTCCATAGGAATTAGCTGGAGAACAGTTGAATAAGCTATTCTTAATGATTGTTGGGCCTACTTTGTGATACACTCTTGAAAGATTCTACCTGTAAATAGGTCGGATTTAGCTAAAACTTGGTAAAAACTACTCAAAATGCCGTTAAAGTGTATGAACTTAAATTTTGGGTAAAAATTTCAACCAATTTTGGCAACTTGCTACTGATAATTGAATTATTCTCTGTGACAAATAACGCACTTTTAAGTTCCTACTACCAATTATTTGGTAGAAAAACTACTCAAAATCTGAGTTTGTACACTTTAAGGGCATATTGAGTAGTTTCAACCAATTTTTAGCTAAATCCAACCAATTTACGGGTAAACTCGTTTAAAGTGTTGATTACAACGAAAAGTTGTAATCTACACTTTTAAATGAGTTTACCCGTAAACATTCGTCCGCGCTCTATGAATTATTTTTTTTATTTTTAGTTTAGTTCATGTCGGCAGTAGTTTCTAGCTGAAAATCTTAACCTGAGGGTAGTAGTATTTGGTAATAATAGTTTTTCATCTCTAAATATTTCGATAGTTGTTGGTAGGACAACTTAAACTATATACGCTCCGAATTGCACGAAACTCTGCGGTGATGGCACTAGAGATTAGCAATAAACTCCTCCCGGCGTTTGCATATTCGGCTCTGTTCAACATGGCACACCATGTAAATTCCAATGCTTCTATAGGCAAAACTGTCGAATCGAAATGCAAAGCACCGGGTAAGAAGCGGCAAAAGCTTCACCAAGGAAAACAAAGTGTAATTGTTATGTAAATTTATTCTCTTCGGAGACGACATGTACGGTTTGAACAATGCTCTGAGTCTGAACGAGGAACAAGAAAGCTGGAATTTGTGTTAACCAAACTGATCCATGTGAACGGGTTTGTTTTCGGCTAAGCAGCGTAAATAGGATAACCTTTTCGGGAGGAACATCCGAGCTGGATTTTGCAATGAGTAATGTTTTTCGTCCCGTTCTAAAACGAAGTTTGCTTAAATAATTTTAATTGTCCCATAGCTAAAACTTCTGATTCGGTTGAAAAATAAATTGCAATTGCCTGACTTATTTGTTCTATATAAATAGGTATGCATATCAATTAAAACTAACTGCTTGCGAAAATTCTTATTGTATCTTTTTAACATCATTCAGTAAAGTTATTGTAAATTTCAATTTTCTAGTAACCCGACTTGCGATCGATTCGTGACCTCACATGGCAACGCCTCTGCTGGACTGGAGATAGTTTCGATGAAGCAGCGAAGAACGATAATGCAGAAATGGAGGCGTACGGTCTTCAGTGAACATTATCATCATAGTCATTCTAAACTAAGAATCTCAGTAGGGGTACCAAAATTGCAACAATTGTTAGGTATTGGGTGGCCATGACTCCTAACCCTGGAGAAAAACGCAGTAAGCGCATTGTCAACCAACGGGCATTAGATTTTCGTATAGCCAAACAGAATCGTTGAGCTTTTTCGTTTTTTTTTTGTTTCTGAAGCTGAGTAAAGATAGAGTGTTGATTTTTACACATACATTCACACATATTTTGTAGCAACGTATTCATGAGATCACCCCCTTCTTTATATTAGCCACTGGCCCTGGTTGGATAATTTTCACCATTTGCTATGAATCTTCCTACATACCAGTACATTTCGAAACCATGCTGTTGCTCGGTTTTCAACGCATGAGTGAACAGAATCGTGCATTAGACTTGAAAAAGCCTCCCTTACACAGTGCAGATTTGAGGTGCTCGAAACGATCGACGCGTATCACAATGATGGCTCACTATATATATAGTGGAATCGGCTGGGAGGTTTGGATTTAGTCGGGCGGGTAGGTACAAGTGAAAAAAAGCTTTCAATCGGTTGTTTACACTTCATTCGCCATAGTGGTACATATGCGTCCCAGGAGTGTTATTCGTAACCTTCGATTTTCTCGTGATTGAGCAGCATCCTGCACCCGAAGCAGTACGCACAACTACCAATATAAGAGAAGCTAACGAAGCGTGAAGTGTAGAAACCATTGCAGGCTGGATAAGAGTATGGAATGTTATTTTATGTTCATGTTAATGTTTTGCATTTTCTAAATATGAAAAAAAAAAATAATCGAAGACTATAGAACCCAATACTAGGCATTCCATCAAATCTCGACAAACATGGTTAGTACATCCTCCACGAACGACGGTGGCAACTGTTAGTATGTGATGTGCTATCATTCTAAAATCACTACCACACCGACATTTTTGAATGACATCGTCATCAATATCACACGCATTTTTTTTCAGAGATGGCGTTAGTAGTATCGTCCTTTGTTGTGTACATGAGAACCATCTATACTATGCCCAGTCTGGAGTTCTGTAATCTATACCTATAAAGAAGGATTTCTGTCTGTCTGTCTGTCTGTCTGTCTGTCTGTCTGTCTGTCTGTCTGTCTGTCTGTCTGTCCGTATGTTCCTTATAGAATCGAAAACTACTGAACCAATCGGCATGAAAATATGCATATAGAGGTTTTTTGGGGCCAGGAAAGGTTTTAGTGATGGTTAGAAACCCCTCCCCCCACTAAGAGGGGGGGCTCCCATACAAATGAAACACAAATTTCTGCATAACTCGACAACTAATCAAGCAAATAGAACAAAATTTGGCATGTGGGTGTTTTCGGTGACAAGAATTTATTCTATGGTAAATTGAGACCCCTCCCCTCTTTATAAGGGGAATTATAACTCCTCTCCTCTTTAAAAGGGGGGGCTTCCTTACAAATTTGCTCATAACTCGAGAACTAATCAAGCAAATGGAACCAAATTTGGCATGTGAAGGTTTTCGAGGGCAATAATATTTTCTATAGTAAATTAGGACCCCTCCCCACTTTAAGAGGGGGGGCTCCTGTACCAAAGAAACACAATTTTCCTCATAACTCGAGAAGTAATTAAGCATATGGAACCAAATTTGGCATGTGAGTGTTTTTGGAGACAAAAATTTTTTCTATGATGAATTGGGACCCCTCCCCGTTTTCGGAGGGGGGGATCCTATACACATGAAATACAAATTTCCTCATAACTGAAGAACTAATCAAGCAAATGGAACAAAATTTGGCATGTGAAAGTTTTCGAGGGCAAGAATATTTTCTATGGTGAATAAGGACCCCTCCCTACTTTAAGAGGGGGGCTCCTATACAAACTAAATACAAATTTCCTCATAACTCGAGAACTAATCCAACAAATGGAACAAAATTTGGCACGTGGGTGTTTTTGGAGACAAATTTTTTTTCTATGATAAATTGGGACCCCTCCCCACTTTAGGAAGGGGGGCTCCTATACAAATGAAATGCAAATTTCCTCATAACTCGAGAATTAATCAAGCAAATGGAACCAAATTTGGCATGTGAAAGTTTTCTAGGGCATGAATATTTTCTATGGTGAATTAGATCCCCTCCCAACTTTAAGAGGGGGGGGCTCCTATACAAACGAAATACAAATTTCCTCATAACTCGAGAACTAATCAAGCAAATGGAACCAAATTTGACACGTGGGTGTTTTTGGAGACAAAAATTTTTTCTATGATGAACTGGGACCCCTCCTCACTTTAGGAGGGGGGGCTCCTATACAAATGAAATACAAATTTCCTCATAACTCGAGAGCTAATCAAGCAAATGAAACCAAATTTGCATGTGAAAGTTTTCGAGGGCAAGAATATTTTCTATGGTGAATTAGGACCCCTCCCAACTTTAAGAGGGGACAAACAAATTTCCTCATAACTCGAGAACTAATCAAGCAAATGGAACCAAATTTGACATGTAAGTGGTTTTGGACGCAAGATTTTTTTCTATGGTGAATTGAGCCCCTCTCTTCTTTAGAAAGCGAGTTATGGCCCATCTCCCCTTTAAGAGGGTGGGCTTCCATACAAATGAAATGCAAATTTCCTCTTATCTCGAGAACTAATCAAGCAAATGGAACCAAATTTGGCATGTGGGAGATTTTGGAGTCTTGAATTTATTTTACGATAGTTAGAGACCTCTCACCCCTGTGGTAGGGGGTTATGGACTCTCATACAAATAAAACAGAAATTTTTGCGAAACTCAAAAACTAATCGAACTCGAGAAATTCGAGACTCGAGACATTAGTCAATACAAGACCACAAAAACTATCTATAGTAGCACTAGATCATTCAGGACGAGACGGTCGCGAGTGTTGCCGGTGACCCGCCGTCGGAAGCGCCGCCCACTGGGGGGATGGCAAAACTCGAGATTGTGACAAAGATCATCCGAGATTCATGATTTATGTACAACACAGGTTAATTTGTGGCAATACGAAGTTTGTCGGGTCAGCTAGTCTTCGAATAAATAGAAACCGGCATATGGACGTTGCATATACGGGCGTAAGGCATAATGTATGAAAGGCATAATGGATGTTAGGCAATCTGCCATCAGCTTGCCAGGGGTCGAGTTGACTCAATTTAAAACAGCTTGCTACACCTGGGGTGACATTGCGATTCTCGTTTCGGGTGATTTTGATTCGTTTCGCCCATTTGTTTAACGTGGTCGAAACGAACCAAAATCACTCGAAACGAGAATCGCAATGTCACCCCTGGTCTTGCCATCTCGCTCGCTGTGCCCCACTTCGTCTTGTTCCTACCAGATTCGATGCGAAAACCATTTTTGCAGGATAGTTGTCCGGCATTCTAGCAACATGCCCTGCCCAGCGTATCCGTCCAGCTTTAACCACTTTCTGAATTCACCGTAGAGACGCGCGAGCTCGTGGTTCATTATTCGCCTCCATACACCGCTCTCTTGCACTCCGCCAAAGATGGTTCTTAGCACACGCCGCACATAGGAGTATTTGCCCCAAAAAGCTGGCCAAAATTCTAAATTGCTTCTTTCCAGTCGTTATTGATAAAACATGATCAGAAATTAAATATTTCCCAACTCTGCATATGAAGTTAAAGAAATTGCCAACTAATCCCCTGTAAAGTTCAATTCGTATCTTTCTCTTATATTTATAAAAAACCGATTAAGAACATAACGATTTATTAGGTGTTGGGATGTGTGTATGTATGTATGTGAGCTAGTACAGGTGTATGTGTGATGTAAAAGTGTATGTATGTATGTAAATGTGTAGGTGTGTACAGTGCTGTTAATATTCATCAGCATAACGTTCAAACTTCTGGATTATCAGTCTACCTTGCATTGAAAATCTGCTTGCTTTGATCAAACGTACATAATAACTATATACAGCAAGCATGAACCTCATGCACGAGAATATAGAATATCAGCGCCCTGTGATATTGTAACAAACTGATATTCACGTTTGAGCAGTGAAAATCAATAAAAAAAATTTATGTTGTTATTTAGCATCTATTGCGTTCAGCTGTTGGACATAAGATTTTTCTTTTCATTTACTGCATTTAAAATTGTTTTTTTCCTGAAGTGAATATCACCTTCTGGGTTTGAAAATCACTTTCTGCTGTTCTATTTTCACGATATATTGAACTTGTATACTATGATGAAAATCACTGTGCAGTTGTACATACGAAACTCAGAGGCATAAAAAACAATGTATGCTAAGAAAAAAGATTTTCTGTTTTGTTTGAAATTCAGTGATAATTAAAGGCCCTGGGTGTGTACGTATACGTATAGAAGCATCACATTCTAGTCTTCTGTTTCATAGTCGCTGCATTTCTCATATTCTTCAGTTTGAAATTGATTTGCCTCCAACATCTTCAACGTTTCGGTCGAAAAAGGTTTACTTTTTTTCTTGGTATCGGCCTTGAGCTACTAAGCAATGGATCCGAATTAAGCAGAAGTCTATTCAAAACATCTCTGTTGCATTGTATTCTTGAAAATTTCCCACCAAAGTTTTATTTAGTACAGTATATTGTTTTTTATTAAGAATAATTTAAACATGCATACTATGAGAATAAAAGGAATTTAAAATTAACTAAGCCCATCATGTACTTTCTCGAATCACTCTAGAAGTCGATGGCAAACCCAATAGAAGTCAAATCATATACCTTAATGACCAGAGCCGAATAACTTCCGTTAACCTCCACGAAAGTGGTCAGTTTACTGACCATCGGACGATAGTCATTAATACGGTACATGTACGGTAACCATAATGAGGGTTCTCCGTAACATTGAATAACATCTTTTTCTCTATAAATGACTTTGAACGAGTGTGTGAAATGATTCAGGGCGAGACAAACGCAGACTGTGACTGTTGCCGGCGACCTGCAAATATGCCTTTCTTACCCCGTTCGAAAGGTGCCGGTCTTACTCCCAAGGCACGTTTTTTAAGAAGACGATTTTTATACATTTATTAATCATATTTCTACTTAAATCTCACTTATGAAAAACAATGCTAGCTAGAATATATAAAATCTTAAAATTTAGTTTGAAACTTCTTCTGAGAAATAAAGCTTAAAACCTACTCGCGAAAAGTTACAACGGGCTGCGCATCAGCGACACTCGCGTTTATTTTGTTTATTATTTTGATATTTTACGATTTATAGTAAGCTCGATCTGTTTTAAAACATCTGAAATAATAAATACAAATATGTTGAGTCTTTAATAACACAATTGATTAATGCATTCTAGTAAAACTCTATGCGTGCTTGTCTTATCCCCTGTGCCGGTCTTACCCGCACGACTCCTACCTTAAAATAATTAAATGTCTAAAAAACGACAAAGCGGAACCATGCGGAAGATTTTTCGATTCCACTATATTCTGTGATGTTTGACCTATCTGATGGTGATTGAAATTTTGCCGGGACATGCTCGGAAGGTTACTAAAACATTGATTAAAGTATTAAGATCTTACCACTATTTTGGGGTAATTTTCGTAATCACTATTCGTATCGAAGACATTCATTAATTTTATGCAATTATACATGAAAACTATTGAATAACATCCTTCTTTGCTGATAAATACTTACCCATGGTGAATAGACACTATTTCACTCGGATTTTTAGGTTTTTGCACCAACGAGCGGAAGAACGCATTTTAAAAGCGAAAAAATTTACTGCCGAATGGCATTCTAAATAGGCAGCTTGCTGAGCGAAGAAAAGCATAAATTCAGTTCAAAATCATACTAACGTGACTAGTAGACTATGCTGAGGTTACAGATACTACATATAAATAAAAATCATGCATTTCATATTTCGGACTTATGGCCAACTTTTTGGGCCAAATACTCCTATGTGCGCCGTTCGAAAACTCCGATTGCTCGTAGGTCCTCTTACAGCTGTGTACACGATTCGTGCACGTAGAGGAAAACCGGCCTAATTAGCGTTCGACCGCAAGTGTTTGTGATGTCCGTAGTAGGCCCGACCATCTTCTTGTCGAAATCCCCTGCGAGATTCGAATGGGTCCGACAATCCACCCGAGATTCTCACACAGCACTGTATCGCATCCATCGTAGCCAAGATAAATCTAGCAAGCTTACCCGGAAAGCCGTTTTCGTCCAAAATTTCCCATAGCTCTTATCGGTTTACACCATCATATGCGACTTTGAAATTGATGAACAGATGATGCGTGGGTACTCGCAAGTCCCGACACTTCTGGAGGATCTTCCGCAGGGTGAAGATTGATGGTCCGTTGTAGACCGTCCCTCCATGAAGCCGACCTGGTAACTTCCCACAAATCTATTGGCGATAGTCGATGGAAGATGACTTGGGACATCACTTTGTAGGTGGCATTCAGGATAGTGATCGCTTGGTAGTTCTCGTAATCCAGCCTTTCGCCTTTTCGCCTTTCTTGTAGATAGGACATATAACCCCATCTTTCCACTCCTCCGGTTGTCGTTTCGTATCCCAAATCTTGGCAATCAGTTGATGCAGATAACCGACCATTCCGGGTCCATTTTAAAAAGTTCCGCTCCAATGCCATCCTTTCCCGCTGCTTTGTTGTTCATCAGCCGCTGGATGGCTTCTTTAACTTCCCTTATCGATGGGGGTGACACATCTTCGTTGCTTGCTACACCAATGTGGTCACATCCTCCGCTATCATGGTCTTCCGCCTGCACACCATTCAGGCGTTCATCGTAGTGCTGCTTCCAGCTTTCGATCACCGCACGGTCGTCAGTCAAGATACCTTAATTTGCGCATTCGGGGGATGATCGGCCACCACTCGACCACCCGCTTCTGCATCTCGCCCATCACTATAAAAGCTGTTTCCAGCTCGTGTGTATTGCCGCAGGTCTGGTACATGGTATGACCATCTCTATACGTACGTACCATCGTTCCTTTCTAGTATACCTCCTGCAGCGCTTCACTTCTTTAGAAAGCACGTGGGTACTTCCGAGGAAATTTAGAGACCGACAGTTCCATGTTCCTTATTCCCAAACGTTAGTCTGTTTTTGTCGCCTGGGTCTTTGCCGGTGGTTCCGATTAGAATTATTATTAGTTACGGTGTCCATTGCTTTGGGTTTTCAGTGGTTTAGGCTTGCAAAGCCTGCAGCCAACCCCACAGTATCGCCAGAGGGCCAACGTAGCTCGAAAGAGCCCTGCTCCCCTATCAGCATACGACCTTGGTTTCCACCGGGGTTGGTTACCCGATCTCCACCGAGGTTGCTCGTATCCCGGCTGGTACCCCGAGGAGGTAGGGATAAGAGTTGCTGGGTAAGAAGCTGTGGACCACTGTGGGGTCTATTTTATATCCAATACGTTAGGCACCGATTGTACGCATTACCCAGCCGTGTACAAGTCTAATGAGCTTAACATTGACTTTAAAAGCATTCTTTTTATTAATATTATTAAAAAAAATAGTTTTCGAAGAAATTCAGCCAACTAGCGCAGTTCGTATTTCGGCCTTCTGTGATTTGGCTAAATAGCCGTTCGTAATTTGACCAAATACAATTTTGACCAACTGTGACAGTGATGTGATGTGATTTCTGCCGGGGGCTACCCCGCTGTAGCTGACACTTCCAACGGCGGATCGCTCGCAATAGTTTTCGAAAAGACTTCTTGGCATATTCATTTCATTCAACTTCAATTCCATAATCGTATGCGCGCACCTTCCGCTAAACTCCACTCATAAGGTTCTGTATAACATCTAGCTGCAGCTTCTTCTGTACGGAAACCCAGTTTTTCTTCATGTCTTCCTCAGCTTTGGCCTCCTTGGGATGCTTCCGTAGTGCCGGCTTCATAATGGCCCAGTATTTTTCGATGGGCCTAAGTTCCGGTGCGTTGGGAGGGGCTCCCTACTAGCACGGTTGTTACAAAGTTGTTGTGGAAACCGAAATATGGC
Source organism: Sabethes cyaneus (assembly GCF_943734655.1). Classification (NCBI taxonomy): domain Eukaryota; kingdom Metazoa; phylum Arthropoda; class Insecta; order Diptera; family Culicidae; genus Sabethes; species Sabethes cyaneus. The sequence goes on from NC_071355.1 coordinate 90,773,912, forward strand.
TGATTTTAGTTGTAATTCGGTTGCTTCAACTAAATGGGCCTAAAGTGTGCTACTTGGGTTGGGTGCGAAAAGTGACCCCGTTGGCTTCGTACCACTCCAGAACACCCTTCGAATAGTGGCACGAAGCTAGATACGGCCAAAAGATCGTTGGGACCTCGTGTTGCTTCAATAGTTATAGTTTATAGTCCCGGTTACGAACGACGCACACCGTTTGCCACATGAGCAGATCGCTTGCCAAATCATGTATTTCTTGGCAAACTTTGAAAGTTTCTGCTTCCTTACTTCCTCCGGAGCATCAAACTTGTACTGGATGGTGCAGAATAATAAGTCCGGAAGTCCGCCTTGACGTAAGTCTCATCATCCATGATGAAACAATGAGGCTTCGTCAGCATCTGGGTGTACAGTTTCTGGGCCCGTGACTTTCCCACCGTATTTTGCCGTTCGTCACGATTTGGACCTCCCTCCCGGTCCTTGACTCTCTAAACGAAAGACTGGGACAGATTCAACTTTTTTTCCACATCCGTGACCGAAGCATTGGGATTCCTCTTAAACGCTTTCACGACACGCTTGTGATCCTGATCGCTAATAGGGTAAGGAACGAGTTAAGCAGTGTTACCTATTTTAATCAGTTGAACATAAATGATCCGAAAATGCACTTTTTTATTCATATTTTCAAAATCTTTTGATAGGATCATCTTCACAAATCACTTAACCATACATTTCATTCACACAAACACAATTTACTGGGTTTCCGACAAGAAATATAATGAATTAAAAATTGTTGTCCAAAAACGTACATTTTTCAGCTGCTCTTCAGCAATCGCCACCTCGCTACTAACGAATTCATCAAATTTTCAGCACTGATTACAACCACTCTGAAAGTCAAGCACTCAATTGTCACATACCATATTATTCAGTCTCTTTTTTCTATTATCTAAGGCTTTGTCACTAGCCAAAAGTTTTATTATTTTCTAACAAAACTGAAAACAAATTCTGAATTGACGGAACCTGTTCACCACTAGCAGCAGCTGCAGCACAACTGATGAGCTATCGTGTTGCCAAGACACTGTTTCGGTTCTGGAAATAAGAATTTTAAGTTTGAAATTAACTGAAACCTCCTATGGTGAAAACGTGGTTCAATACTTTCAAGAGAAATGTATGTTCATAATTAATTTTTCTTTATTAAAAACAACACAAAAGACAGCTTTTTCAATAATTTTCGAAGATTTTCTCAGTGATTCAATAAAGCAACGATGTGTTTCAATGTTATTTGCTTTGACAACACTGTTCTAAGCGGATCGTTTGTACTGCTATATGTTTACCTCTTTTGTTCTCCCACCATCCTTATGAACAGCGAGTGAGACGTCAAACTCGCAGTTTCCCATAAGAAAACCAGAGAATAAAAGAGACGACGAATACCGTTTGCCGAACGGTGCGGTGAGTGTATGCCCCGATAAACAATTTAGACAGATGGCATTTTACGCATCTATGCCGATACGCTATGCCGATTACGCATCAGATGCCGATTAGTAGGTCGCGGATAGGAACGCGAACTTACTGAATAGGGGGAAAAGTTCGAGGGATTTTTTAACGGGACGTAAAAAAAATCAGATTTCAGGATTGCTTAAAATAGCACCTTGCGGGTTAAAATGGGTTCGGTGTGTTCAAAATTAGTTCCGCCGCTCCAACTTTTAAAGCGAAAAATCAAAAGTTTAGCTCAACAATAGTGTCTTCCAATGGTAACAGCTTGAAGAACTAAAGATAGCAAGAAGATTGGTATGCTGATATCCCCCACTTAGTCAACCCATCGCTTGTAATAAGGTAATACAATCAGTGACCCGCTTAGACTGCTTAAAACTAGTTCTTTACCCTACAGTATCAATTCTGACTGCATTTCTCCTTTCGTTCGATGCTCAGAGTTTAAAGTTTCGTTAAATCACGCGACTCACCGTTGACTGCACGATTCCGAGTTGTTCTCCGATGTCCCGATGCGATGAGAGAGTTGAGGATTTTCCAGGTGCTAGCGCAAAATCAATTCGCGACGTTGCTTTACGGATGACACCATTTTTTCCAACTTTCGAAAAATTGACAGCGATTAAAATACAGTGTAAACAATACACTCTAAACTACTTCTACTCAAATTTTCAAAAAATGGAAAATTTTCTACTGCGTTTTTTCGTGATGGAGTTTAAAGTGGGGCACTCTTTATCGGCGATACTATGTAATGAAAGGATAAAATGAGTGGTTTATCTCATTTATTAAAATGGCGATGTCCTTAGTTGGTGCAATTACCGTATAATTATACCAATTAACGCCACCTAAACACAAGGTGGGATTCTAGATTTTCTAGAAATTGTGCTAAGAATCAATACGTCGAAAAACGAACATGTGAGAAATTGAGGCTCAAGAAATGACAACCACGGTCTTCTTAAAACCATCTATGCCTATTTTTTATTTTAAAACATTGTAACTTTTCTTTTGTTCAGTCTGAACGTCTCAGGGCGGACATAAGTCAATGCGGAGAACAAGCGAGCACGTGGAAAAGAATATAGCAGGGCTCTATGATCAAATATGATGAAAAGATAATGTAATTCACTAGATACAACGAATTTATTCAAATATCGTTTGGCGTCAGGATGGGAAAGGGTTTTTGGATGGTTGTATACCTCAACGTAGCTGTGTCGTAGCTCCTCCGAAGTCTGCTCAGGGTGGTGAATTTTAGCTGTGCTGCCACCTCGTGGCCGGGTGGTGTCTAGAACAGCCGTCTCAATCAATCTGGTGGGCGGCGGGAATCCAACTTCGCTGGCCGCCTTTAGCCGCCGGTGATACCGTTGAAGGCCTCGTTCACAGGTCGCTGGTTGGTTCGAATCTCGAGGGGTCCCGCAGTCTGCCAGTGAAATACGGAACACAAAAGAATCCGCGTCCGCGATCGTAGCCGGGTGATTTGCACGGGCCAACGGGAACGGGAAGGCACTAGATGCGGTCACTCACACACTTGGCTCACTTTTTAATTTTTGTCGTCACCTGGCGAAAATTTATACTTTTATAAAATGACGCGACTTGGTTCGGTCTATGGTTGTTACCAGAAAGAAGGCCGTCCGCAGGGCAGACGGCGTATTTATCCAACTCCGCCCAATTTTGCAAGTCATGCTGACATCTCGCGTAGCTGTCAACGTTGGTCCACTGACAGGCGGGCAGTTGCGTCAATGTATACGGTTTTTGTCGGAGTTGATATGGAGGGGTATTAGGAGCGGGATTGGGATTTTATTTGAATTTAAATTTAAATTAGGTATATTTAACTCAAGAAAGGTAATTAGAATAGAATTTTAGTTTTAAAGCAAAATTTTTATTTTAATTAGATTTTAATTATTTAAATTAGAAAACATATTGGATTAATCAATTAGATGAATTAGATTTAGTTTATAATACAAAATATAGGAATTTAAATGAAAAATTTAGCTCTCGTGCATTGTGACCTACGATTAAGGGGTTACAACATCATTCGGTGAAGTTATGGTTCAAGTCATAATTAGTGATTATAGCATTTCTGCGTTTCACAAACAGCGGATTAACTCAAATAACAAGCATCATTATTCATTGCAAAACTTCTTTTTCATTTGTTTTGCATTATGTGTTCATGTCATTTTTTAAAATAAATGAGCTTCAGCTTCCCAAAACTTTCTCATTGCAAGACAGAGCCGTGGGTGTTCTATTTATTCTTACAGGAGAGTATCAAATAAGAAAAATCAGACATCCGGAATGACGGGATGTAAAATTGAAATTGAAAAACCTGTTTCCTGTTTCGCAAAACTATGAAGTTCCGCGAACATATGAATTTTCATCTTCTTTCGACCAGACCGACGACGCAAGATTCTGCCTGGCTTCGAGCGTGCTGCTTCGGGTAAATATTCATGATATTGGAAAAACGGAGTGAAAAATAGAAAGTTCTTTCGACATTTTCGCCATCTCATGTATCATTTTTATTGGTGCTTCGTTCGCGGCGGATTCCGGCAGACTTTACTAGCTCGCTAGCTGCTAGCTTCTTGACGTTGGAGCGGAAAACCATTACTCGCTTGCTACATCGTATGCATGGATGCGTTATGCATATTTCATTCCCGACAAATGTTGAAAATATTTTATGAGCGAATAGCAATGTAGCGTTGCGTCTTCTTTTGATACCGAAAGATTAAAATCTCACATGAAAAATCAGCTTCGTAACTTAATATACATAGCGTAACGAGTTGGACTGCGCATAGATGTGGCAATATGGCATGGTCTTTGAACATTTTTGCGTTTCATTTGTTTGCTCGAGCGTGGAAGTTGTAGTTTTCTAGTCGAGTCGGCTTCATGCTAATCCTAAGAAAATGCGGTATTTACTGGTAAGGCTAATCAAAATAATAATCATAAAAGCTATGTTTTGTGAGTTGTACGAATGTATAAGTGATATGCATAATGGTACTATCAAAAGCCTTGCAGTTCAGCTTTCATAGCTTATCTTAGCAATGAAATGTTACAAATAACCGCATAGGTATATGTTTAATTGAATACGCTGAATGTTTACCAACAATCGCCACGTTGTCACTATAATAGGAATTTACGATGAGCAAGGTAAGCCACTGAAGCGTAACTCCAAACCCGTAGATACGGATCAGCAATAAATAGAATACCACCGATCAATCATTGTGATGGCGGTAGGCGAAACTTCGCCACTGCTATGTAGAAAACATTTAATTAGCCAGATGATTTCTCTGTTTCTCTCTGCTCGCACATAGAAACGTATACAAAGGTAAACATTTTCACCCAATAGAATAGTGATTTCATGCTGGCCTTCTACTAGGATAGTGCACGTAGCAAATGGTGCACAATTTCCGGTCTACATCAAAAGGTAGAAAATCTTATCTATCATCATTGTTGATTATCGTCTTTACCACTGTGCAGGTATTTAAACAGCAATCAATAGTAAGTGACGTACATCCATCGATCGGATATTATATTTTTGTACCTTTTATGAGAAATGAACAATAGAGGCACAATCATTCGCATTACTCTGATTGATGAAATAGAAACAAATAAAAATCATTTTTGCTGGTAACTTTATTTTAAGCAATGAAAGAATGATTTTTCAATATTCCAACACCTCATATAAATTGTAAGCAGTTTCTGACGCTAGCGTTCAAAAAATCCTTGCCTATTCACGGATACGATAGGCGTTCCAACCAGAAATCCTTAAAGTATCATGTGGTATAATTAATACCGATTCAGCACTTGCCATATACACACGTACACCTTTAACTTTACCACTGTACAGAGGGCTAAGATTCCATTTTACTCTAGATATACCAACAGTGATAATATCAATATTTACCTGGCACAATAAATACATCAATCACACGGAGATCCAAACGTGCATTTCAGGAAAATCCCTTCGCGTAGGCGGAAACACCGCACGTCCGTGTCTGCTGTCGGTGCCGGTCGGCTTAAGAATCTAATTCATCTTTGTCATACTTGCCGCATAATAATGACTAGCTGTACGAGAGTACGCCACCGGCCCGGCAGGAACCGGGTACGCCTAAAGGCTTTGAGTAGGTTCCCGTGGAACGATGAATTATTATCGTTATATAGAATAACATACATATAAATCTGTTATTTAAATGGATTTATTGTTTGTTCAACGCACTGAGAAGGTTCGCATTTGTCTCAGTAGTTCATTTCACTGTATATGTCGGTTGGGTTACATTATTGTTATCTGAATTTGTTTGTTTCAATAGTCCATATTCACATTTTCATAGCATTAACTATAAAAGAAACACGTTTTGTTTCAAAACATTGACATTTAAAATAATATTTTCTCATTAGAGCGTGAATGTTGAACTTCTTTTAAGTCTGGAAAATATTTGTTTGTGTTTTTTTACGTAGGACTACGTCTTAATGCAGGGTGTCATTCAATAATTCACGTTCTAGTTACCGTTACGAAAATATGAAAGAATTTAAATGCTAATAGCTCTGCCAATAATGACAGGATTTTCATGGTTTGGATACCGATCGACTCATAACAGATGTAGCAACTAAGTGGTTGCTATTATAATTTTCTTTTTTAATCACGAATGAGTGAAAATTAACGAAAAGTTTCAAGGTCCAATATTCCCATACGTTTTCTTAGTGATCGTCTTGCTTCACAGGCAGGGACGACAGTTACAGCTTTATGCATACTGCTTCTGTTTACCGTGATTTCGACTACTTTACCTTTAGAAAAAAAAGTGACAAAGTACCTCGTCCCAATAGGTAGAAAATACTTTACGACGATCAAACTTATAATAATTGATATCTGTACTTGAGATGTACGCCAGAAAAAGTGATAAAGTCCTCTCGTACTTACAATAGGACCGCTATTAACCTAGACCGATTTGATCTCTGTGGTAGGGAAGTGTGATAAGTCTCCTCATCCCAATTAAAATTTTTGGGACCGCGATAAACCTAGTCCAAGTTGGTGTCTAGAAAGTGAACAGTTATAGAAAAGCAAGCGACCAACCCTATCTTTCGCTCGATTGTATCCACATACTGCAAGAATTTTTTCAAAACTGATATCTTCGGATTTTTTTCTCGGCTTGATCAGTCTTAAAAAATGTCAAAAACGCGTTTGGCCTGTACATCCGACAGTTTCGATGATTTATTTAATCTTTTTCATCAAATCATCGAAACTGTCGGATGTATCACACTCGTTTTTGACATTTTATGAGACTGATTCAGCCGAGAAAAAAATCCGAGAATTAAATCCCAACAGCCGACATACTTACTTACTTATTCAGCCTAGAGCCGGGGTGGCCGTATCAAGAATTCCTCTCCATTGTACTCGGTCCTGGGCCAATTCGTTGCGCATCTCGACACACGCAAGTCGGCTTCAACCTGGTCGAGCCATCTTGCACGTTGGGACCCTCTATTCATGGTGCCGACGACATTCTTGAGGAGAATGTATTTCACTGCACAATCGTTCGACATCCTTGCGAGGTGGCCGGTCTACCGTAGTCTTCCAACTTGGTCCAGGTGTACGATGGGAATATTTCCAAGTATTACCTGCAAATCGCAGTTCATGCGCCAGTCTCCGCTTTCCGTTTGTACTCCGTCAAAAATAGTCCGCAACACCTATCATTCAAACACGGCAAGTGCACGTATGTCTTCCGTAAGTAAAGTTACTGTCTCATATCCGTAGAGGAACTCCGGTCTGATTAGCGTTTTGTACATCGTCAGCTTTGTGCGGCGTCGTATGCTCTTTGATCGAAACGTCTTGCGAAGGGAAAAGTAGGCTCGATTTCCAGCTTGAATGTGTCGTTGGATCTCCTTACTCGTATAATTGTCGGCGGTGACCTGAGATCCCAAATATACAAACTCATCAACCACTTCCAGTTCATCGCCGTCAATAGTCACTGTTCGTGAGAGACAAACGTTACTTTCTCGGGAGCCTCTTCCAACCATATATTTGGTTTTCAACCCATTGATTTATAACCCTATTCTCCTAACCTCTGTTTTTAGTTTTTAGGCGTGGATTGCCTCCGCCGTCCCACGGTTTCTAGTAATGACGTCGAGGTCATATGCAAAGGCTAGGAGTTGGCTACTCTTGCTGAAGATCGTTCCTCTCGTTTTCATGCCCGCTCGCCGGATCACACCTTCAATAACGATATTGCATAACATACAGGACAGTCCATCCCCTTGCCGTAACCCTCTGCGCGATTCGAAAGGACTTGAGAGTGTCCCCGAAACGCGTACGTAACACATCACTCGTTCCAGAGTAGCTTTGATCAGCCGCGTCAGTTTGTCGGGAAAACCGTACTCGTGCATTATCTGCCATAGCTGTTCGCGTTCAACGGTATCGTATGCTGCTCTGAAATCTACGAAAATGTGATGCATGGGCACGTTGTACTCTCGACATTTCTGAAGGATTTGTCGGAGAGTAAAAATTTGATCCGTAGTAGGACGGGTCCCCATAAAGCCCGCCTGATACTGCCCTGCGAATTCTCTTGCTATTAAGGGTAAACGACGCAACAAAATCTGGGAGAGCACCTTGTAGGCGGCGTTGACCAGCGTAATGCCGCGGTAGTTACAGCAGTCTAGCCGGTCACGATTTTTGTAGATGGGACAGACTACGCCTTCCATCCTCCGGTAGTTTCTCTTCTTCCCAATTATTATTCGGCTCTGTTATTTTTCAGGAGACCGATTTCTCGTCGAATCTCTTCGAGATCGGGAGCCAGTACTCTGCTGTCGTTTGTAGGTACTCCGAGGTTAACTTCCATCGCGTCTCCTGCTGCTATATCGCCGTTGAGGTGTTCATCGAAGAACTGCTTCCACCTGTCGACCACCTCGCGCTCGTTTGTGATTAGATCCCCTCCCTCGATCCTACACATGTCAGGTTTTGGTGTGCGAGCCTTGCGAGTTTGGTTCACCTTATCGTAAAACTTGCGGGTGTCATTAGCCCGGAATAGTTGTTCAAGCTCCTCACGATCTCTGTCCTCCTTCTGGCGCTTTTTCCTCCTCAGAAACGGCCTTTTATCCTCAACACGCACATCCTCTCGTTGATCGCTTTCCAGTCCATTACGCGATTCTGCATTTTGCCCAACACTACGAAGCCCGTTCCCAGCTCATTGGTCACTCCGCCACTCTGGAAAAATCGGGCTTTACCGCCACGGATGCTCCACACCTTCTCGCCTTTGCGACAGATCTCCTGCAGTGCCACGATGCCAAACTTTCGGGGTTCTAACTGATCGAATAGCACCCTGTCGTCACCAACGAAATTTAGCGATCTGTAGTAGCGTTCGACATCGGAACGAAAATTGAAGTCCAGCTTCCGGTCCGTTCCGGTTAAAAATCGGCACGAACTGTCTTCATACCTGCACTCAGCGGCCGCATGAGTGTCCATTTGTAGCGACCCTTCCCACTATTCAACCCAATTTTGATCGCCTGATTCCGGGAGATTAAATCCCGGCCAATTCATGGCAAGTTGGTAGTAGCCGCGTTGGTTAGATAGTAAAACAGCTAACGCTGGCGTAAAAATACCAAATGTTTCATAGAACTTGCGCCCCTTGTTTTCAAGGGCACGAGTGAAATTAAATAAAACAAAAGCTTATAAACCGTTCCTTCTGTAAGCCTTATTTAATACCCCCTATTTAACTTTTGGAACCACTCTGTTCCTGGTGCCAGTGGGGTTCTTGAAGAGAACGAATTTCACTGCACAGTCGTACGGCACCCTTGCGACGTCGCCGGCTCACCGTAGTCTCCCAATTTTCGCCAGGTGTACGATGGGTATTTTTTTCAAGTAACTGTCTTAAGTCCGTAGAAGACTAGCGGCCTGATTAGCTTTTTGTACATCGTCTGCTTTACGCCGTAAGCTCCTCGATCGAAGTGTTGCCGCGGAGGATAAGGGTTAAGCCCGACTTCCAGCTAGAAAGCGTTTTTTAATCTCCTTACTCGTATTATTGTCGGCGGTGACTGGAGATCCAAAATACACGAACTCATTAACCATCATTGCCGTCAATAGTCTCTGTCAGCTAGGTCAGATGTTATTTTCTCTGGAGCCTCTTCCTATAATATTTTTGGTTTTCGAAGCATTGATTAGTAACCCAAGCCGCCTAGCCTCTACTTTTGGTCGGGCCTAGATTACCTCCGCCGTCCCGATGTTTTTTGTAATGATGTCTAGGTCGTCTATGGAGGTTAGGAGTTACTTTTGCTGAAGTTCGTTCCTTTCGTTTTGATGCCCCCTCGCAGGATCATAAATTTATTAGCGATGTTGAATAGCCTACAAGACAGTCCTTTCCCTTGCGGTAACCCTCTGCGCGATTCGGACGGACTCGTGAGTGCCCCCGAAACACGCACGTGGCGCATTACCCGCTCCAGGAAAGCCTTGATCAGCGGCGGCCGTTTGTCCGGAAACCCTGAAATGTTCTTATCATTTGGTTCTTTTCACTAACACTGGTGAGTGCTTTTTCATATTCAACATGGACATTCGAGCGGGTCTGTTCAATCCACAGGAACTTTTTGATGCCACTCGCAGATTCTTTCGTTCAATTTAACTCTGACAGTTATAAAATTCCTAAGAAAAATTTTGGTTATTTAGCCGGAGTCAACCTTACAAGTCGAGTAGTGTATCCAAATGGATCGGCTGGGCCGTGAATTTTATTTGTCCTGACCAAACAAAATGGCATACAAGACTGCTGCTAGTGAAAATTTTGCGGAACCGAATGGTTGAAATTTCCGATATGGTTAGTGATCACAGTCTACCTACCAAAGTCCTGTTGGGATTTGGGATTGGCTAGTTCAAGGTTTCTAGGTTACAACCAGTAAAGATATTGAGCCGCAAGCATTTGTAAAAAGTATTGCTTAACACGGGAAATAAAGTGTGTACCCCATCAGATTTATTGTGAGTCATTTATAGCAAATCAAAGCTTAGGTGCTACTGCGACAGACTTTCTAAGCAGCTGTTAAAGTATTGGGCAATTGTGAGGCTAATGCTACGTTCCTATTGATTCTAACAGTTGCTCCCAGCTGAGGTTGGCATTGGGAAATTTTGACACAGTTGACCATAACATAAGATCTGAAAAATATCTAAATCAGGACCTTCCCAAGTAGTACATTTTTGTCATTTCTGGTCGCTGCAACCTATTTATGACTGAATTTAGTCATTAATCGATTGCCACAACTAGTTAATAACAACTGTGCTAGTAGGGTTGGTCCAGACCGTAATCAATCAAACTTGTAATGAATAATCATATATTCACAGTGTTTTTGTTTTCTGAAAGTTCTGACGCTTAAAAATTTGCTACAAATTCGATATTTTTCTTCCCTGAACTTACTTGTGAGTTGTGATTATCATTTGACTACAATGTTCTTTTATTCTCAAGAACGCAATATCGTATCAACACCCGACTATTTAACTTTGAATGATTTGGGTGTACAGAATCAACCCAAATTAAATATTTTGTGCTCTGAACCGGAAAATCGAGCCCAATTTAAATGTCTTATAATAAATAATCTTCAAGTTGCTGGAAAACGATTTCACAATATATTAAACCTCCAGGGAACAAAAGGTCCAGTGTCTCGTTTGAGTCGGAGAGCGGCCGCCGCTGTTGACCGGTAGCAACGAACGAATCACACGGGAAACGTTTTTCCGTTTCAATTAACATTATTACCCTATTCTTTCATCCGATTTCAATTTATATTCCTGCACTAAAAGAAAGATCCCATGGCTGGTTCAGCCATCCAGAGCAATGGTGGCGCTCCATTTGACAGCTCTAGCAATGAATGCAGGAAACACCTTCTGTCTAGGCAAACCCCATTCGGTAGGACCAGCGCTTGTGAAATTCCCCCTCTGTACCCTGTACACACTTCACTTCCGCTGGCATTGATTCCGTACGCTGATGCGGCGTCAAAGGAAAAACCAGCAAACAAACTAAAAACAAAAAAGGGCTGCCGCACATATTTTTGTCCTAACCAATAACACCGAACAAAATCGACATAGAATTTACTTGACCTGGTTTTGCATTCTCCACTATCTTGCATAACTAAAAATTGTTTAACATACCCACATTATTGATTTATGCTAACTATTAGATCGTCTGCTCGCCGGTTTGCGATGATCCATGGGGATCATTTTTCTCTCCGCCAGCAGTGACACCCTTCAAGCCGGCGGCGGCGGCATCCTGTGCCACAGTGGGAAATGAAATTGAATTTAAACCAGAGCAGCGGAAATGGGACGTAGTGGTGCGGTGAACGTCAAGTCTTATGAAAATCAACCGGGGGATTTGTTTGTCCCCAGAATCCATCACTTACGCCCGGACCGACCGGCATGATTGCAATAGCTATGAACCCGTCCTACCTTGTGCATGTTTTACCATAGAGAAATGAACTGCAGCAGGTGAGCATGGATAAAATTTACTCAATCAAATGAAATCGGGAAATTGTAAACGATAGGACTGCACTCGACATTCACTCCGCCGCCGCAGCAGTAGTGGGTGGAGAAGCTAATTTCCCAGCGAGCGGAAATGAAAATTATGTACTCCTCGTTCGCGTCCACAGCAACCGTACACGGCTTGTTTCAAAGCAAGTCCAATCGCTATTGTCTGTATCAATGTTTGGAATTAACTTCAATCAGATGCAGGTCCCTGTAACTCGTACAAGACTAATGCAATTATGGAAATTGTTTAGGTATTCATGGAAATGGTTCAAACCACCACCAATTCCTATTTGCTGTGCATTTCAATTTAATAATGGAACCATCATTTTCTTTCCGATTTTCGACTACAATTGAATTTTCGATCCAATCAATCTGATCCTATCCATGTTTCAGTTTTCCGCCATCTGTTCTGTCCCAGCGGCATATTAGTACCCACTTTTTCCATAGAGGGCAGGGAATACTAAGCTGTCCGTCAGAATTGGATAATTAATTTGGGGAAAAACTACAAGGTATACAGCCCTAAAGGTTGTACGAAAGGGTGACGTAGGACTATATCAGATCATCAAACCAAAGACTAATGTAAACTGCATTTCTGGCATATGTTTGCTTATAAGAATCTGTGAGTGCCCTTGTTTAAGTGAATGTTTAAAAGAGAAGAGCGAAGTATTCATATTCAATTCTTCATTGAATGCAATGGTGGCTTTGAAAATACGTGGACAATGCCTGCAACCTTTGAGACATAGAAATTTCTTTGAAAAATCACTTGTGTGCATCATAAAGGTTGAAATGGTAATGAATTATCCCCCTACCATAAGGGTGAGGGGTCTCAAAGTATCATAAAATAAATAAATTCATGCCTTCAAAAAACCCCACACGCCAAATTTGGTGCCATTTGCTTGATTAGTTCTCGAGTGATGAAGAAATTTGTATTTCATTTGTATGGGATCTCCCCTTCTTAAAGAAAAGAAAGCTTCTAAATCACCATAGAAATAATGCCCCCCTTGTAAAAGACAAATGGGTCTCATTATACCATAGAAAAAATTCCTGCCTTCTAAAACCCCCACATGCCAAACTTGGTTTAATTTCCTTGATTAGTTCTACAGTTTTGAGGAAATTTGTATTTCATTTGTATAGCAGCCCCCCCTCTTACGCCCCCCTTAAAATTGCTTTCTTAACACCCTAAAAAATTGCTGGTCATTTTATCTATCCAACGACATATAAATTATTCAGTTTCGTTCAGTAATTTAGTAGTTATTAGCATTTGAAATCTTTCATTCAAACGTTACACTTCTATTTTCGTTTTCACAAAGTGCTACCCAGTTCCAGTATAGTAAACAAAGACGTAGTTCTACGTCAAAAAGTAATATCATTATAGCTCGATCAAACATTAAAATACTGTAAATTCTTTTTTTAACATACCAAGATTCTAATAAGTTCAAATGCCATATGATAGCCCGGCCGATTAGCTCTGTAGCAGGTCCTAATAAATGTACATTTGATTTATGGTCCGCTCATACGAATTTGGTATGCTAAATAAAAACGATGAACATTGTCGGATTGATTTTTGATTGATTTGCAAACCGGCGTTGCTCGTCGGTGAGAAAATGAAAAGTTAAACAGAATTGATAAAGCACTAAAATAGCGTGCAGTTCTTTCAGTCAAATAAAAATGTATTCAATATTTAATTGCAGCTATAACCTCGATATCGGGTGGGATTGTGCTTACACAAAGCGGTCATCGTTTATTTTTTCACACCGGGTAAAAATAATAACCTCGGAAGGATAGTAGCGTAAACCTGGTCATCATTATCCTGAAAATACGCTGAAAAGTTTGCTTAAGCAGACGCACGGTCAGATTCCAGAAGCGGAACGTACAGCGCTGAATCATTTCGTTAAGAGCAATTCAGATGAGTTTTATTGTGCAGAAAAGCGCCATATCAGAATATATTTGCTTTAACAGATTTCATCAGATTAATTCGCAGCACACTCCAGCAAGCGAGCTTATCTTTTCCGTTCCATTTCTGATTACCAATTGCATATATGATGAAGGCAACAGAATGTGAAATCGGTTGCAACCATTTCAGGGTAAGTGTGCTCGACAGTCAAACCAGCTTGAATGATTTAAAGCAACTGAATGAGAATTAATAAAATCGGTTAATACTTTACTTTGCCTCATGCATTCACTCGTGTGAAGTGAAGTGTTTATTTACTGCATAATCAAACACAAAACTGGAATCACTGATTCAAATTAAATCAAGTGATGTTTTACCACAGAGCCAAATACAGCAGAGTCAGGATCTAGGGGGAATGTGTAACTGCGAAGTATCAATGATTTTTTAATTTAGTAGCTTTCATCATTCACCTCTTTTTTATCTGTTCTATAAAATCTTAATTAGGACATTTCTTTGACTTAAAACAATTTTTAATCTCTTATTATACCAGACAGATACTTAGTTAAATCACGAAATATATTATCAAATGTATTTAGCCATCATTTAGGACCACTAAAACGGTTTATGCCATTTATGACATATAAATACACAAAACTAGTTTCAAAATAGCGGCAACATACGAAAGCACATGTCTGCAAAGTTTCATCTTTGCATTTACAGCTTGAATTACTCCACAGTCAGCGTCTCTCTATGGGTTCTCGACCGAAGCAAACACTGAATATCGAGTTGTTTTTCCCCTAGCAAAAATTGTTATAAATTTCTAATGTGGGGCACCTTTCAAGTGAATGCTAGAGACGGCCATTTTTGCCTGCAGTCCTGCTCCTGCTGCAGACCGCCGCCCATACATGCCAAGCTGGCAAATGTTTGTCTTTCTGGTGGTGCGTACAATCCTTTTGATGTTGTTTTTCTCTGTCGGTTTTTGTTTCTCCACTATAAGTACCAATCACCGACAGCTAAGAAAACGTCCCACCCAGACACCGCAGTAATCTAGATATACTATTAATTATAGGCCCCAAGAAGTAGATGTAGACCTAGAAGTGGACCCATTTTTATCTGCACTGGCTCTAGCAGTCTATATCTGAACGGACTATAGTCTTACTAAGAAAGGGAAATTGTTAAACCAACCAATGAGTTGCTGGTTTGCTTTAGAGTGGAAAAGAGCTATTGTTAGTTTATCTCACTATCTCAGACCACTATGGTATCACTATGACCATCAGCCGCAAGTTTTAGTTGTCCTTTTTGTCCCAATAAATCGGATTTTATGTAATTATTTGGTTCAAATGTATTATAAGCTAATCACCCATTAAAAAGTGGCGAATTTGCATAAAATCAGCTTACAAGTTTAGCACAAATTATGTACAATCTATTTTGTATTGTTCCCTAATTAATTGATTATATGTATATTAATATATATGAATGATCGCATTTCAAGGTCAAAACTAAAAACTTGAGATTAGTCTATTTCATAGGAACGGGGCTTCCCTCGAAAACCCGCGCCGAGAATCGCGGCTAACACACGCTGACAGACGAACAACGTCAGTGCAGTACTTTGCAAGTCGTAAGGGCCTGCACAGTGTCGTCATCCTGCCAGTAAAAACCAGTTAGATTTAAACTTCTCGCTCGGTGGTAATCTACAATAGAAGTAGGAAGAGGCACAATTTGTGTCTATAACCCAACCATATGCGTCGCTATCTTGATGAGTGGGTTTTGCAGACTCCTTTTGTCCAGCGCCTCTATGGTTCAAAGGTACCAGCGAAGCGGGTGTTGTGGGTTCGAATCCGTTTATAATCTCAGATTTTAGCTTGGTTCAACTCATGCACCTTCCAGCATTGGACAAAAGATAGGAGTCAAAATGACTACTTGTTAAGCATAGCTACCAATATCCCCCCCTTTTCTTCACATTTCCGCTCTTCCCCCTCCTTCACCAAAAAATTTCATTTCTGTCCCCTACGGTCCCTTCATCGATTGTAGAACCATCGTTTCAAAAGAATATTAATATATATGTATGACCGCATTTCAAGGTCAAGACTAAAAACTTGAGATTAGTCTAGTTATACATGTTGCACAATAAAATGACCGATAAAACATCACCAACTAACGAAACAAGATGGCTTGCATCTTTGCAAAGATGCTCGAAGATAACAACGTAGAACGCTTTATGAACACAGATCTGCCTTTTCAATGGACATATCAATATAGGAGGAAGTCCTTTATGACCGGACAGACCTCTATGTCCGAACACTGACGATTTCTCAAAAACAAAAAGTGATAAAAATATTTGGTAGACAAAGGTGTAATCCTACGTTAAAATGAGTAAAAAATTTTGTTTGACGAATTTATCTAGCAACTCTGCTTAGGATACACACTTACATTTTTTTACCGAACACCGTAATTTTTTGACGAAATTAGAACTGAAGGTTCGGTAAAAATTTTGGTAATAGATATCAACGTTTGGTAACGTTTGGCATCATCGAAATTATTGCCGAATGTTCAGCAGTTCTAATTTCGTCAAAAAATTGCGGTACTCGGTAAAAAAATTTAAATGTGTAAATTTTACGCTCTTTTGAATGAAAAAAAAAAGATATTTGTTAGTGTTGCTTACATTGTTCATTGAGGAGGGTAGCTATTGGCTACGTGGTAAGTTTTTGGTAATTGGAATTTCCAAACAACCCCGCAGTAAATAAGTGATAACGGTAAGTATTACTTAAAATAAATTCATATTTCTTGAATGCTAATGCTTTGTTTTAGATTTGAGGCGAGGCGATGGAAGAGCTGCTAAGAAAACTAAAAGTTTTTAACCTTCTTGCCCAACCTGTGCCTATTTTATTGAAAAAAATTCACGAAATGTATTCATTTTAATACATTTGTTTAAAACAATATGCTCGTCTTGTGGCACAAAAGTGGCAGAGCTCTCCGTAGTTATTAATGAATATGAAAAACATGATCACTGTTATTAGATATGGAAGTGATTAAATAGCTAAACATGGCTTTAGCTAAATTCATTAAATTTAAATAAAATATTACACTTCATGTACCTCCTTTTTAAAATTCACTCACTTCACAATTTACGCCAGAAAAAGTGAAAAAGTTTCCTCGTCCCAACAAGTTTCCTTACAACCGCTATTAAACCTAGACTAATTTGATGACTGTGTTAGAGAAGTGCACCAAAGAAAAAAGGACAAAGCCTGCTCGACCGCGAATAAATCAAGACCAATTTGATGTCTGTGTTAGGGTAGTGTGCCAAAGTGAATGTTAATAAAAACTTTCAAGGCTAAATATCCCATTACATTTTCCGTGTGATCCCCAAAGACGTCTATACCCAAGCTTTTGCTTTTTTGCCAAAGCAACAAAACGGTAAACTTGCCTTTCGAGTTTTGTCTGTGAGGACTATTGTACGCTAAATGTAGAATTATTTGAATTATGCTAAGGCCAGCCCAAGCAACAATAACGATTTAGTTATACCTTTTAACGGTTTCCATGGCCCAAATTAGTGCTGTATGTCATTATAAGAGTGCAATGAAACTCAGTTTGTTACTTGGACGATGATGCAACGGCTTTTTTTGTTGTCAGTAACATATCGTGTTGAAGATTTGAATATTCCCTAGAAATTTTTAGCATACTACGTCACGTTTGCATAATTTTACCTATTGACGGTTTTCAAGCATTGCACAGTGGTTTAAAATGCGTAAAACGCGAACCTCTGCATTTTCGAAGGGAAAACGTGATAAAAAGCTACACTCTTATTAGCAAAGTTGTTGTATATCATTAAAGCCAACTTTTGAAAGGAATAAATTTTTGATTAATCCACCCTAAAGGGGGATAAAAAATTTATTTTGACGTAGGACTACGTCTTACGGCAAGTTTTGAGATAGGGTGTCATTCCAAAAAATCGAAAAATGCGAGCGTCACGAAAACTGAAAGGTTTTGAGCGCTAATAGCTCAGCGGTTTTCCGATTGATTTTCAATATTCTTACACCAATCGATCGAAAAATCTTCTAAGAATTGACCCAAATGAAGAAAAGTATGGATTCTTGATGTTGAACTATTGAAAAATTGAAAATAATGAACCTATGTTATAACATAATTCTCGCTTCGTGATTGGTTGGAAGATTCTTTACGATGATCTAAACCTATACCAATTTGATATCTGTGCTTGAGAAGTAAGCCAAAACAAGTAACAAAGTTTCCTCATTTCAACAAGATTTCTTAACACCGCGGTTCAACCTAGACCATTTTGATGTCCTTGCTTGGGAAGTACGCCAGAGAGAGTAACAAAGCCCCCTCGTGCCAACAAATTTCTTACGAACGCGATTAAACCTAGTCCAATTTGATATCTGTGTTAGGGAAGTGTGCCAGAAAAAATGACGCAAGTTCGTTGTCCCAACAGATCGCAAATTCTTTACTGCGAGACGATTAAGCCTCGGCGAATTTGATATCTGTGTTGGAAAAATGTGCTACAGCTGTAGTGTTCGGTTATAATACGACTCTGTATGAATACGCATGCTTGCCGTTTCATTAGAAGTGTAGTGAAAAGATGTGCTGTTGATAAAATAGGATTGAATTCGTAAAATCCATTCAACGTGGGAAACCATGGATAATAAAAACAATCTTTAATTTCAGTAAGGTAGTGTTCTTGATTTTGTTAAATTGTTTTCAAATGCACAATTTTTTGAGAATTGAACGTATGCAATGTTACTACTTTGATAAATGTTACGCATGTAGCATGCATATATGTTGCATATAGCATGTATACATGAAGAATCGAATGATTGCAAGCATGAATACATGCTACTATCACTACAAAGAGACTTACGTAGTCCTGCGTCACCTATATATGCGGTCGTGTCTTGTACACTACCCGTCTGATTTTTTTAATTATTCGAAAAAACAAAATATGTTCTTCAGCGAACTTGTAGAAAATAAAATTTAGAGAAATTTTGTCGAAGATACTTTGGCTCTATCTCTAACAAACGGTCTACAGCATGTTTTGTATGATCAACACCTTATAACTAAAAAAATACACTTTACTCTTTTTGATGATATTTTGAAGGCCCACTATGTTCTAAAAAGTTGCTTATATTTTAAAAACACACCATTTTGCTGAAAGTGTCATAATAATATCTTGAAGTTTTATGCAGGTTTTATGACTTTTTTGATGAAAAATAGTGCTTTTTCATTCCACAATATCTCGGAAAGTGGTCAATAGTGGTAGAAAAGATGATAAACATATGAAAGGGTAACATTTTGCCTTTCACATCCTGGTAAATTCATTAGTATCCCTTAGTTTCTTCGGGGCAAAATCGTCTCTCGAAAATTGTCATTTTCAACATCTTATCGATATTTTTTTATCATGGCATTGCAAGACTGCTCGCTGTATTCACATACTAGTTGCGATATCTCTTTTTTGAGTGAACTCTAGTGAGAGTAGATGAAAAAGAGAGCTAACAACAGTTCTAGGTCTCTTTTTCATCATGAATATTCATATATATTACAAAAGTGTGTGCACACAAGAGTAAATTGGTTGCATATTACTCTTTCTTGCACTCTCGATTCCGAAACTCTCGATTTGCGATGCACCGAAGAAGGCAGATGTTTTCGCATGGTTTATCCAAAAAACAATCAGCACCGGCGTTCACGTCTTCATAGCTCTGAAGGCACCGAACCGGAATGACAAACATAACAAGGTGGCTAAAATTGCACCGAGAGAGGCTGACGAAAACCATGTGAGACGGAATGGACGACGAGGCTTTCAGGGTGTTCAATAAGTGTTTATTGAGAACCTTTACGACATATTTGGTGAAAGCACCCCCCCCCCCCCCCCTTTCTGCGTTATGACGAGCTTGAGACGTTTCTCAAAAGAATCACACGCGGCACGCACCTGATCTTGGAAATGAGCTTCTTAAATTAGACCATAGTGCTCACTTTATGTTCGCTCTGCTTGACCAGCATGTACGACCATACATAAAAGTTCAGGGGATTAAGAACCGGGAAGCTAAGAGGCCACAAAGTTTTATCGAGAAAATAAGTCAAATGCTCCCGACACCACGCTTGGACAATATGCGCCGTGTGGGCCGGTGCGCCGTCCTGTTGAAAGACGTCATGACCTTTCCCGTAGAGGTCACAAAATGCAGGGGCCACAACCTTCTACAGAACCTCGGTCTTATAGTACGCGGCGTTGATTTTTACGTTTTCCTCGATAAACACCAGTGGAAGCTTCCCACGCTTGGATACGGCCCCCCAAACCATCACTGACGCGGCGCTCTGAAACAGCGGGATGTTTATGTGGGACGGGGGAATGCTGGCTAACGTCGGCGCCCACAGTCGATCATTTTGGACATTGTGCGGCTGTTGCAAGATGAAGAGTTTCTCATCAGAAAACGCGAGCTCCTGACCAGCGTACCGCGAAACTGTCAGTTTTGCTCTGTTCAGCTTCTTCTTCGTTGTAGCCTCCACTACCCCGTGAACCTTGCGTTTCTTGTACGGCTTGCATCTCAGGTCCTTCACCATTATGGTGTGTGCAGTCCCGATCGACACATCCAGATCAACAGCGGTTGTCCGGATCGAGCGGTTCATTTTTCGACGTACCCTATTCTCACCATCTTGATGGCTGCTGGCGTCCTCGCCGAACGCGGCCGCCCAGATCTAGCCCGGTCCTTGACCGAGCTCGTCTCCCGATACCGACGGATGGTGTTATAGATGTTATAATTCCGCTACACCCCGTGGGATTACATCCGCCGAAATATGTCGCCGGGTCGCTCACCTCTCGCAAACAACTTTACTACGACGTTGCGGTACTCATTCATCGCGCGCGGTAAACAAATAACAAATGACATCAAGTCGACACCTTGCGCGTCGGTTAGCCTATATATATAAGGGTGAAGCTTGCACCAATACCAATACACAGAATGCATATGATGCGCACTTACACAACGAAGAAAAGTTATATTCGAACTTATTGACCACCCTGTACATCAAGCCGGACACAAAGCAGTTGTAGGAGCAGAAACTGTACGTTGCTGCATCACTATTAACCATTTCTGAAGAGCTAAGGAGAAGAAGGTGTACAAATTCACCAAAGAGTTCTTGCTTTGACAGGCCATCTGCGCATGTGGCAAAATAAGCCAACCGTATACCACGACGAGTACCACCATCAATGGACAAATCTACCGGAACGAATGCCTCCAGAAGCGATTGCCGCCCTTACTGCGCTCTAACAGAGGCAAGACGCTGTTTTAGACGGATTAGATATCCTGCTACTACGAGTGACCGGTTCTTGACTGGAACAGAGACAACAATGTTGTTTTTGTACCAAAAGATGTCAACCTAACGATATCGACGGAACTTCGCTCAATAGAGGTTTTCCGTCAAAAACTTTTTTTAACTAAATGTTCGGTTTTGACTCTTAGAAATGATACCCATATAAAACTTTCTTTATTAAAGCCTCTAATTACTGTAAAAATTGAAAACTTAAATACGTATATTTCAACCCGTCACTTCTCGGATGTAATACATGCCTTTTTGTACCAGTGTCTTCTATTTTCACCACTTCGAAACCATTTGTACCACTCTTTACTCTTGTGGCAAGCAACACACGAAACGAAAAAGAAGGTGATCATTAGCTTTTCACTCATTTTGTCCTTTAAACTCAACCGCTGATACACATATGTCAAAAACAGTTGTGCAATGCTGCCAGAAAATCTAAAAATTTTGATAAACTGTCACTCGCATTGGGAGTACTTTCGAGAAAAAATAAGAAAAGGAGGGGTATGATCTGACGAAAAACCTGTATTGCGAAGTTTTGGACCATCATGAAAGCCGGACTTCTCAAAACACCTCATGTGTTGGATTTGGTTTTGAATAAATAGTAGGTAAAACTATCAAAAGAAATCGTTCCTATCATTGCACAAAATTTTGGATGCGTGCATTCTATTGCATAGAGTATTGTATTTTATTCCCTGAACCATATTTTTGTGTCTCACTTTTTCGGGTGCAGTCTTTAGACCAACTAAAAATCAAGTCAACCTAACTATTTCATATATACGGTATTTGTATTCTCCGCCATGGTGGTAATTCAATGGCAGACGTCGAATCATCCTTGATTCTTCTGGAAGGCGAAAACTTTCGTAATAAAGGTAATACGGGTATTCTGGTATGCGCGAACGCCAGCATCACTAAACCACGGTCTCTACTGATTGCTTTACTAAACGAGCTACCTTGATACGTTGCGGAATTATGAAACCAGCATTCTACAGGTAGTACGCGTATTTCATTGATCCGTCATTACACATTTCACATGTTTTGACGTGGAACAAATCTTTTTAGAGATTTTGCCAAAGCCGAAGATTTTAAGGATATTACCATCACATTTGCCGCAGCCCACCATTCTCTTTAATGAATCCGCTAAGTAAACTCACTAGTTGAGGAATAAATACTATGATATCGATTTGACTTTAGATCGATTATAAGCACTGTTGAAATTTACCTACAAGCTATTAGTTTAAAAATATTTGTTCTACGATGTTCGTAGAAGAGTAAAATTGTAACTTTTATAAGTAATGCAATTGGCAATTTTATTTCTTAATATTAATTGTTATAAATCTTTCTTTATAGAAGAAGGTTCATAAATTCAGATACCAATTTATACGACAATAAATCCCATAGATTTATGTAGAGCAAAGTTTCGGATGGATTCTACATTTCCATTATCAAAATTTATATGAAATGTTCATTTCATCAACAAATCATTTCTCAAACATTTCTAGCGTTCATCAGATCACGCAATAGTGATGCTTAGAGACGTTCCAACGTCAGCAGCGTGTGCACGGTCTAGCGATTTGCGATGTTGACGGACTTTCCAATTAACTGTTCATCATAGCACTGAAAAGTTCCACAGCATAGGAAGGACACAAATGTGCAAAGGAGCGCTTCGATACTATCATCAGAATATTTCACTTGCTCTCCTAGGTTTCGTGGACGACGTCGACATCATCCGCCGCATAAAGCGTAAAGTTGTGAAAAAGGCCTTTGGGCTTCACAACAGGAAGGCTGCACTATGAAAGCAATGTGTGTTGGCTGGCAAAGAGCATGGTTGCATTTTGGCTAATGGCATTATTGTGGTGCTGATCGATGGAGATATACATGTTTGTTTCTAAAGATGCTTCCTATGAACATGAAACAATTATCGATTGATTAATAAACCATACAAAATTATACAGGATGACAAGCGAAATCACTTTCTGCATACATCCCGGTTCTAATGCCTAGCATTTATTTAGCATAAATTTTAATTATGTTTTCAAATATAATTCGATATACTTTCACTTTCTTTCGAACCTTGAATAATAATCAATTCTTTCGGTTAATTGAACAACTTTTCAAAAAACGAAACATTGCTTTTTGAAATATGTTTTAAATATAGCGTGCAAGTTCGGGCCATTTCCTAATGTTTTATTGGTAAAGATTTTTAAATAGTGTTATTTTTCGGTTTTCGGTTATGGTTGTCCCAAGAAACAAGTTGGATATTGTTACAAACTTATAGTGGTTCCAGTGACCAAACTAAGCTACAAAGACCGCAGTAAAACTTAGATTGGTCCTTAGGATTTGTAGCTAAATATTCTAAGATAGTTATTCAGTCTATTTGTTACGTAATATTTCAATTCCAACAATCTGCAGGGTGTTCATTAAGTTCGAATACACTTTAAAAATGTGTTTAAAAAATGAAAATACAAGA
This sequence comes from Sabethes cyaneus, assembly GCF_943734655.1. Taxonomy (NCBI): domain Eukaryota; kingdom Metazoa; phylum Arthropoda; class Insecta; order Diptera; family Culicidae; genus Sabethes; species Sabethes cyaneus. The sequence continues at coordinate 90,797,531 of NC_071355.1, forward strand.
TATTATTTTCCGAGTCAATTTTTATTGAAGCAGTGTTTATTGAGAATCTTTATGACATATTTGGTGGAAGCCCCCTTTCCCTCCCTTTGTGCTTTATGACGAGCTTGAGACGTTTCTCAAAAGAATCACACGCGGCACGCACCTTGTCCATGGGCTTCTCGTCCCAGATCTTGGACATGAGCTTCTTAAATTGGTTAATATTGCTCACTTTATGTTTGCTCTGCTTGGCCAGCATGTACGACCATACATAAAAGTCCAGGGGATTAAAATCCGGGGAGTTGGGAGGCAACAAAGCCTTATCGAGAAAATCAGTCAAATTCTCCCGACACCACGCTTGGACGATATTCGCCGTGTGTCCGGTGCGCCGTCCTGTTGAAAGACATAATGATCTTTTCCTTAGAGGTCACGAAATGCCGGGGCCACAACCTTCTACAGAACCTCGGTCTTATAGTACGCGGCGTTGATTTTCACGTTTTCCTCGATAAACACCAGTGGAAGCTTCCCACGCTTGGATACGGCCCCTCAAACCATCACTGACGTGGCGCTCTGGAACAGCGGGATGTTTATGTGGGACGGGATGTAGGATGTGGGATGTGTTTATGTAGACCGTTGCAAGATGAAGAGTTTCTCAGAAAACACGAACTCCTGATCAGCGTGCCGCGAAAGTATCAGTTTTGCTCTGTCTAGCCTCTTCTTCGTTGTAGCCTCCGTTACCCCGTGAACCTCGCGTTTCTTGTGCGGCTTGCATCCCAGGTCCTTCTCCATGCTGGTGTGGGCAATCCCGATCGACACATCCAGGTCAATAGCGGTCTTCCGGATCGAGCGGTTCATTTTTCGACGAACCCGCTTCTCACCACGTTGATAGCTGCTGGCGTCCTCGCCGAACACGGCCATCCGGATCTAGCACGGTCCTTGGCCGAGCCCGTCTCCCGGTCGCCGGGTCGTTCACCTCTAGCAAATAACTCTACTATGACGTTGCGGCACTCCTTCATCGCGCGCGGTAAACAAATAACAAATGACATCGACACCCTGCGCGTCGATTAGCCTATATATAAGGCTAAAGCTGACGCCAATACCAATACACAGAATGCACATGATGCGCACTTACACAACGATGAAAAGTTATATTCGAACTTATTGAACATCCTGGCGTCCTGGTACTGGCGAACACAGGACATCATCCGGGCAAGTCTTGCTCTACTCTGGCATGCGAGGTGAAAATGCTACTCGAGAAAGAGGAGTTGGATTCCTACTGAGCCCAGGGGCACGTGCGGCCCTGATGAAGTGGGAACCAATAAATGAGCGAATAATCGTTGCCAGATTTAGAACACGGGTTAGGAACCTTACGGCAATCCAGTGCTATGCGCCAACAGATGCTGCCGACCTGCAGGAGAAAGAGAGCTTTTACAGCCAGCTGAACAGCGTGGTTGAGAAAATCCCGAAGGGGGACATCCAAATTCACATGGGCGACTTCAACGCGAAGATTGGCTCAAACAACGCGGACCTTGAACGCGTCATGGGACGCCATGGCCTAGGAGAGATGAGCGAAAACGGGGAGCTGTTTACAGAATTCTGTGGTAATAACGACATGGTCATTGGTGGATCGCTCTTCCCCCATAGACCAGTACATAAAGTCACGTGGGTTTCCCGCGACGGCCGAACAGAAAACCAAATCGACCACATCTGCATCAGCCGGAAATGGAGAAGGAGCCTTCTTGATGTACGCAACAAACGCAGCGCTGACATTGCATCCGACCATCATCTTGTTATCGCTGAGATACGTCTGCGCGTCGCACGTGTCCAACGACGGGAGGAGAAAGTTGGGTGCCGCTACGACGTCCGCCGATTGGAGAATCCTGAGGTGAAAAGGGCCTTTGTTGAACAACTTGAATCTCGAGCCTCGGAGTTGCCATCTGGTGGAACCGTCGAAGAGCAATGGACCGGCATCAAGAACGCCTTCATCACGACCAGTGATGAAACCCTCGGCAAAGCACGCAGTGGGCGGAGGGAGTGGATTTCGGATGAAACTTGGAGGAAGATCGACGAGCGGAGAGAGGCGAAAGCCGGCATTGAGCGAGCGCGGACCAGATCGGCTAAGACAGCTGCCCGTCAACGATACGCCGAACTGGAGAGGGCTGTTAAACGTGCTTGTAGGCGGGACAAGAGAGCCTGGACTAACTCCCTAGCCGAACAAGGAGAAACCGCCGCCGCCAATGGTGATATCCGTTTGTTGTACGATATTTCTCGCCGCCTTAGTGGTGCCAGGATGAATACAAAGATGCCGCTAAAGGACAGAGCTGGTCAGCTATTGACTGACCGTACAGAACAGCTTAAGCGATGGACTGAACATTTTGAACAACTCTTCCGAGTTTCAAATGTCAGAGACCAACAAAACCAGCAGCGTACGACGCCTACAGTTCGTCGAATAAATCGCGTGAACTCGGAGGCGCCATCGCTGGATGAAATTGTAACAGCCATCAAGAGTATGAAATCCAATAGAGCGCCAGGGATAGATCGTATTTCAGCCGAAATGCTCAAAGCTGACCCATCTTTGTCAGCCCAGATGATGCATCAGCTTTTCAGCAATATTTGGGAAACCGCAACTTTTCCGGTGGACTGGATGCAGGGCATATTGGTCAAAGTCCCTAAGAAAGGAGACCTAACGGAATGCGGTAACTGGCGTGGCATCACGTTGCTCTGTATTACTCTCAAAGTACTCTGTAAGGTAATCCTCAACCGGATCCAGGAGAAGATCGACGCTACTCTCCGGCGGCAGCAAGCTGGATTCCGTGCTGGCCGATCATGTGTAGACCATATCACAACGCTCCGCATTATATTGGAGCAGATCAACGAATTCCAGGACTCTCTTCTGCTGGTGTTCGTTGACTTCGAAAAGGCGTTCGACCGACTCAATCACGAAAACATCTGGGGCGCACTTAGGCGTAGAGGAGTTCCAGATAAGCTAGTCCATCTCATCGAGGCTCAGTACGAGGCGTTCTCGTGCAAGGTTTTGCACGACGGCGTCTTGTCCGACCCAATAAGGGTTACTGCTGGCGTGAGACAGGGCTGCATCTTATCACCGCTTCTGTTTCTCATCGTTATGGATGAGATATTAGTTGGAGCAATTGACAGTAGACCAAATCGAGGATTGCCTTGGAATCCTCTAACGATGGAGCAGCTAAATGACCTCGACCTAGCCGACGACATTGTCTTGCTCGCACAACGCCGAAACGATATGCAGAGCAAGTTAGACGACCTCTCCGAGAGCTCCCAGGCAGCAGGTCTCACAGTCAATGTAGCGAAAACTAAGTCTATGGTAGTGAACACTGACAATTCCACCAACTTTACAGTAGCGGGACAACAAGTTGAGCAGGTAGACGTCTTTCAATATCTTGGTAGCCAAACAACGCCCGATGGTGGTACCAAGACTGATATAGCCACACGGATCAGGAAGGCCAGGGGTGCCTTTGCAGGTCTGCGAAACATTTGGCGCTCAAACCAGATCACTCTACGTACGAAAACCCGAATCTTTAATTCAAACGTTAAATCCGTACTGCTGTATGCCTGCGAAACGTGGTGCGTCTCAGCGGAGACAACGCAAAAACTGCAGGTATTCATTAACCGGTGCCTGCGATATATTATTCGTGCCTGGTGGCCTGATAATTGGATATCCAATGAGGAACTCCATCGTCGGTGTCATAAACGGCCGATAGCCACAGAAATTCGTGAACGTAGGTGGAATGGATCGGACACACCTTGAGGAAAGGAGCGAACGAGGTTTGCAGAGCAGCACTCGACTGGAATCCACAAGGACAGCGTAGAAGAGGCAGACCCAGAGGCTCATGGAGACGGAGCTTAGCCAACGACATCCGGGCCGTAGACGAGAACCTGTCCTGGCGACAGGTAAAAGCCATGGCGGGTAACCGTCAGCAATGGAGATCTCTGATTTCATCCCTTTGTTCTGCCGGACCGGCGGACATGGACACATAAAAAAAAAATGACAGGAAGGGGGGAGTAATGCCCACATGACTAAAAATTTATCAGTACAACAGAAAAAATCAGTAAACGGCAATGCTGTAGATTTGTCAAATGTAATTATGCGCCGAATCAAAGTGACCCGTATAAAAAGTGTTCGACCATTAGTGCTGAGTGTTGCTGGCCGACTCTATTTGAGTCACAGGAGCAATCATTCAAACAGTGTGGAGTTGATCTGAGAACACCATGTTTTCCCATGGTCAACTTTATGTGGCATGTTCCAGAGTGGGCTTGGCCAGTAATTTGTGCATACTTGCTCCTGGTGGTGAAACTAAAAACATTGTTTACAAACATGTTTTGTCTTGAAGTGAGATGAAAGGAATGACAGGTTTTTTTGTATCCATGGAAGAAACACTATTGCACCTTCTACGTTTTTCTGAAAAGTACAATAACAAAACTATTCATTACCTATGGGTGGGGTGACCATTGTTAGCGGAAGGTGCAAACAGGATAAATGTCTTTGTTTCTCTTTCTTTATAGGGTTTTATAGAGATTTCCGTAAAGAAAACAGATGTGTAAGTGGCCGGATAGACAAAAGAGGGGGAGCTGGTAAACGGGAGGAACAAGCGTTAGATTTTTACATTATAAGCATTTCGGTTACAATAGGCCGTATGAATAAAAGAGTTAGAGCAAATGCGCCCGAACAATTTAAACGGGAAAAGCAAAGTAAACTGTTTTATTCATACGGCCTAATAACTCATATACAAGTGGCTGTGAGATAAAGGCGCCCGGAGTAAGACCGGGCACTCAGCTAGTTAGTTATAAAGAAATCCACTGTCACTGTGTACCTCTCTCAATGGCCTTGATCTTCGTGGTCTTTTCGATCATCAAATCAATTTTTCATCCTTTTTTTTGTTAATTTGGCACGTGACCAATGATCAATGTTGGGGTGCAGGCTCCAATTCACGTGATAAAATGCTTCTCGATATTTTTTCCATCAGTTAGTACGCACAGAGCCAACATTTTTTGCTAAGATACAAAAAAACCAACTGATAGCACATAAGCGCTCAGTGCAGAGGGCGCATCTTGTAAGATCTGCTTTAGATATTCTTCAAAAACTAGTAATTCGTTTCCTTTGTTTGTCACTCACATCGATATTATCATCTGTAATTTCCTTGCTCTTTTAATGAACTGATGAAAGTGATGAAAAACAAATGAATCTGTTCTACAAAGTATAACTATCCTTTTAAAAACTGCATAGTCGCATTCCTTTATACCTCATTAGACAGTAGGTGACCGTTATTAGTACCTATAGGGAGTATAAAACGTTAATGAATTTACCAAGAGAAAACAATTAACTTCCAACCATCACCGTACGTGTCAGCTAACATAACATTAAAGTTGCAGATTTATGACGCACACACACTCTTTAATGCCTGCCCTTGTTCCGGTGACACCGTGCATTATGAGCTACACCGGATATTCTCCTCATAACCACTAAGGGTGTTCTATTATGCCCCAAAGGAAGTCGTACGTGAACTTATAAATGTATTTACACACATCCTCTCCGCAGCTTCCATTATCTTAAGTCCTCCATTGGCAGCAGCTCTACCAGATTTTGGATTATAATTAACAGGTGAAAGATTACCGTCATTTTTATGACGTTATCTTATCAACGACATGGCGAAGACTTGGCCCAAGCCAGACGGCCGACATAAAATCCAACTTTTATTCCTATTCCTACTGTTTTGCTCTCTTTTTTTAAGCCTACTTTTGTTCAACTCGATTATAATTGTCTCCTACGAGGGTAAGCGGAAAGGATTATCGTTTTCCGTGTTTGTCTACCAGATCCGGGCAGCCGAAAGTATGCCAGCTCGACACGTAGGCATTGCATGATAGGATAGAGATTTTTCAAATTTGCTGACGCTTCGAACGACAAATTGCACTCCGTAACCTCGAAAAATCAGTGGCGTTGACTGTTTTTCTACATAAAAATTCTATCCTCGTTCCAAATCAGCCAGAAGCCGTTTGGAATCGTTCCAGGGTAAATAACAGTGAATAATCTATTTTGCAAGTGATGAACATACTGAACAAAGCGTTTTCTTTTTACATCACCCTACTGTGAAGTGATACATTTTATCTTTGGATAAATGAAAACTGTGTTCCTTGGCTAAGGTAAACACCGACACAATGCTAATGTTCGCCAGTGAACGACAACCAGTCGATCTGAATTAATCAACATAACCAAAATACATAACTTTCAAGACCAACCAGGGAGGGAAAAGTTGAACCAAGGATTATAAGTAAATCCCTTCACCACCCGGTAGGCTGATCATGAATCGATGATAAAAGGATTACAGTCCCTCGGGCAAACTTCTGCCAGAATATGGGAATGTAATCACGATTTCATAAAATAAAGCCAAACCAAAGTGCTGCATCCTTTCAGATACCGTGCCACAAACCGTGGCGGAGAACTCAGTTTGAAGCCATTGATTAGAGTGACAACCCTCTCGTGTCTCTCGATAGTAGTGGAACGACGTGGATGAAAAGAATTGACAAAAGTTCGGCAGGATACACAGCCCCTGCTTGCCTTTTAAAGATAACCAGGCCACTGCTGTAGCCGAGTGATTGATGCTTCTTTTATTTGACGTTCGAGCCACACTGAGTCTAATGAGATAAGTGCCTGATTGATCGTTGATTATTCGTTTCCATGTCCACCGCATCTGCTACGGGTGAGCTTCCCATGATTGACTTTGCAGTCAGGGGAAAATAAATGGAGAGAAGTTGACGGAATTGATGGAGTCAAAGCTTGGTGCTTACTGGATGGCCATTTGGTTTGATCGAAAAAGTCTCGAACAAGAAAACAGCAGTTTTATTCGCTTTCCACGTGGCGCGCGCTTTCGATCAACACGTGTTTTCTGAAGCGTAACTAAAGAGTGCACGACTTAAAACATTAGCTTAGATTGCATGCATGAATCAAAATAATTGGTTTCAGTTACGTTTAGATTTGCTGTGGGAAACCTATGAAAGCTGCAGAATGTTCAAACTTGCTAAGCAGTAGTTTTAACATTATTTCACAGTCGCTGTTGATGGCTTTAAGGTTAGTACGAGTTTGAGATTTTAGCTCACTAATACCTAGGGACATTGCCGCTAACCGCTAGATTTCAAAATGCATTATCAGACTAAGCAGTGCTTATTTTGAAACCTGCAGCACAGTCATAGATTACGTGCAATAATGAACCGTATCGAATTTGCATAAATCATAGTTTAATATGATGCTGTGTTGAGCTTGCAGTGACCAGTTCAGGCTCTAATGAGAATACGGTTGGAATGCAGCTGTGCTTAGCACATAGACTAACAGACGTAACAAAACATCGTTTTCAATGTTAATCCTGAATCTTGCAAAAAACACTAGCACCACCTGGAACAGTCTTCGTGTTATGCAATGTGGTTTGCTATAAATTTAATCATGCTATAAATTTAGGCCTACAGTATGCGACAGCAGCAATAGCGTATATGAATTGCGGTGTCCCGGTTTAAATGGAAATTTAAAATAATTTGTAGGCGATGGTATCCGGCTTAAGTGCTACGTCTGTCACTCCGTTCTGTGGCGTTATAAGCTTGGGGCGAAGGAGATCAGAAAACGAGTGGCACCCCCGGGGGATCTACTCAGACAGAACCAGCACGATCTAATCCATAACACCAAGACCGCAAATAACGTTTGATCCAAAGTAATGCTTACTGAAGCGGATTTGCGACCTGCAATTCAAGGACAGAGATGGCATCTGATCGACCTTTTTGAGAAGCTAACGAATACTGAGATAATGCTTGTTTGTCATTTCTAAATAAAGCAAAGAAGACGTCAAAAGCCGTCAAAAGATTCAGTACAGAGTGACTTGTGTGGATACATAAAGACAGTCATACCACAATTTATACAGACACCACGCGTAGAATAAAAAGCATAAAATCTGAGGGACCAGCTTTATTTAAAGTGCGTGAATCTCGTCCCTTACACGTCTCACGGATCTCACGTATCCATGTGGCAAACACTATCTGTTTTACTCTGTCAGAAATTTATAAATTCACTCGCACATAAATTCCAGCAACTTAGTGTGCTAGCTAGTTACTAATGTTTATCGTCAGTTCCTTCACAAAAAGTGTTTTCGACATGGGGAAAAAATGTGCTATACCTGACTGCCGGATACAAATAAATAATACGAATACGGATAAAATGTATCATTGGACCAGTTTCCTGAACGGAAAATGTAAGATACTTTCAAAATCTAAATTAATTTAATTCGTAATTGCTGTATTTTTCAGATTACAAAAATGGATAGATTTTACGGAAAACCCAATCATCGGTATAGCAGCAAACATGAAGCATAGAAGAATATACTCGACTCATTTCGCTGCGTCGTGCTTCATTAATCCGAATAATACTGCAAAAGGGTTAGCTAAACTTTGCATGTACTAATTTTTCAAGCACATAACACGACGCACATTCATATTAAAGATTGAAAAAGATGCTGCGCCAAACCAAAAGCTGAATAAGAAAGATGATATAGGGACCGTTGAGGGTATGCAAGAAAGTCACACGGAGATCATGGCAACACGAACTCCTTCTGGGAGGGAAAGTATATACATTTTTTGTTAAATACTCTAATCATGTCATTCGAACCCACAACACCCGCCGGGGTATGTGGCTCGCTGGTTCTTGTGGTGCATTTCAAGGTCAAGAGAAAAAACACGAGGTTTGGTCTATTTTATAGGAACGGAGCCTTCCCCCGAAACCCCACGCTGAGAACCGCGGCTAATACGCTGGTAGACGAACAGCGTCACACGCAGTACCTTGTAAGTCGCAAGGGCCTGCATAGTATCGTCGTCCCGCCAGTAAACACAAAGTTAGATTAAACTTCTCGGTCGGTGGTTCTACAGTAGATGGAGGAAGTGGCACGATCTGTGTCTAAAAATAACCCAACCCGTGTCGCTACCGAAATAAGGGGGGTTGCACAGTCTCCTTTTGTCCAGCGCCTCTATGGGTCAAAGGTGCCAGTACCAGCGAGCCACAGGCCCTGGCGGGTGTTGTGGGTTCAAATCCGACGATAATCTCAGATTATACCTTAGTTCGACCCATGCACCTTCTAGCATTGGACAAAAGGTAGGAGTCACAACGACAACTTGTTAAGCGTTGCTACTAATTACCCCCCCCCCCCCCCCTCACCTTTCCACTCTTTCCTCTCCATTTCAAAAAACTTTTCATTACTTTCCCCTACCGTGCCTTCATCAATTATAGAACCACCGTTTAAAATAAAATCAGAGGGGTTGTGTATAAGACACGACCGTATGTTCAACGTAGGACTACGCAAAGCTAATGTAAAGGTGCGTTTAGAATGGGCAATTTTGGCTACGTTGGGAATGCGACATGTTGCTAGTTTTTGCTCAATGTTGCTTCTGTCGCCACCTGCACATTTGTGGTACGTCGCCATAGTTACTTGGAAACATCAGCAACTGTTAGGAATAATTGCATGCCACTAGTTGCCAATCTAGACACACCTTGCTAAAAACACTTAAGGGTAAGCGGGGCAAGACCGCCCGCCTAAGCAAAACCACCTGTATAAAAAAAGTTGTAGCTCAATTTCTAATTTATCTGCTTTAAATGAACAATTGATCTATTACCTACATGTAAAAAATAAAAACATAAATATCTGTAATGATTTTCTATTTTTTATTGCGATTTGGAAACACGTCCAAAAAATAGAGTATTTTTTCCATGCGGGGTGAAACACGCCCACTAACGGGGTAAAACCGCCATAGCGTATAACTTTAACAATATTTAACCGATTTGAATGAAACTGGTGGCATTGGATTCATGAATTTATCTAATTTAAACAAATTGAATCAGTTTGCTATCAAACAATACATAGTTCCCCGAGATTCGCAAGTTCGAAAGAGTGTCCGGCAACCACTCGTATTGGAAGAATATCAGTAATATAGGTACCAACAGTCTTGAAATTGATACCGTGTAGTTTCCTTAGACAACAAGATGGATCGGGTTAGGCATCCTAGAGTCTATCTTTAAGGACTAGAGAGGATCTAAGATAAAATATAACAATATGGGTATTAAAGTTCCTGCAATTGATCCGGTAGGTCATTTTTTGACATTTCAAATTGTTCTGATTGATAAAGCAGATACATATTACTTTTCCATTGCTGAGATAATTTGCTATATTTTCATAAAAAATATGTTTATTCCATGTTATTTGTTCCAAGAGGGAGGAATTATTAAAAAAAAGCTATATGCGAGAAAGCAAGAAAATGTTCATAGCGCCCGCAGGGAAAATTGGCGATTTAGATTTCCAAACAGTCTACCAGCTATAAACTAAGCACATTTATATTGCTTTATGTAAATCTGAGATTCTTTGGTCCAAACTATGCAATTATTTTAAACATCTCCTTATCGCACTAGCATTATACACAACGGTCTTGCGCCGTTCGTTGTGGGCGGTTTTACCCCCAAATGACCGATTTACACATTTCACTATTTATTTCAACAAAACTGCATGAACAGTTACCTAATTTAGGTACTGTCGGATGAAGACAGGATCAGAGAAGCAATGTGGGTTGGATTTACTGAAAGTTTTAACGTTTTGAATAAAATAAACCCTAAGTTCTGCGGGAACAAAGTTATAAAAAACGAAACGATTATAACGAAAAATCTATTTTTATTTATTTCTCCGATAGTTTATACGATATTGCTGTACAAGGTATTGTAAAGTATTGCGTACGCATTCAGTAATATGACTGTCATCAACATTTAACACCAATTTGAGCAAGGCCCTGTAAAACCATGGTGGGCGGTTTTACCCCGGCGGGCGTTGTTACCCCGTTTACCCTTATGAGAAAATTGATTGCTAATGGAAATCATAATACTCTTCATTGACAGTTATGATAGTTCTGAAAAGAACCATTTTAAAAGTTTAAAATGACTGAAACGTTTGGATTGGCTACTTTGTGCTGTAGAGAAAAAGCATAGTGTTAGAATTATAAAAGCATTACATTACATTACATATTGCAGAACTTCGCATCGTGTAAATTATAAGCAATCTGGCACATGCTAAACCGTTGTTTAGAGCAGCTTGGGGTCGAAATCAGACATCACGATAATGCTGATAATTTAAGTTTTCTGTTTGGCACTGTGAATTAAAGTAATGTATGGTATAATCATAAATGACATTCTTTTTCTTACATCTGATTTCCAGTGGCAACATTATCGAGTTGATGTCGCTTCTCGCTTGTCCGAATATTTCAACTGGATTGTTTAAAATGTTCAAGGGAAGAAATCACATTGTCTCTGGTTAAGATAGTGGTGAATTAACACTACAGAGTAACAATTATTAAAAAAATTGGTTTGGCTAATCAGAAACTTACTAGCCGTTAAAATCAGGTACAAGGTGTCATCTCCTTACCGGTTGGTAAGGAAAAGCTCCTGGCACTAATGTCGATATGGAAATAACTTCATTACTGTCCATCCATGTTTCGCTGAGCGCAAGGATATCTGCCTGTTTGAGAACCGCATCGGTTAAAATATCTGAATGTGCGTGCGTTTAGGCTCTGTACATCCAGGCTCAACAGTACAGCAAAATGCCTTACGTTAGATATAAATTCTAGAAGTTCAGTACCTAAAGTAACCAATTTGTGGTTTTCCAGGCGCCTATGTTCCGCCCGTAATTCCTGGATTCTCGGTGATGCAGTTCCCTTGGCATAGTAAAACTTAAATATGCCTCTGTTATTCGTCAAGTACAATCCTTCAATCGATGTAACTCTTGACATTCCCACGTACACCAACTGCTTTCGCACCTACTAAAGGAAATTGTATACGTTTGCACTTAATGATACTACTTAGCTTAATATTGGCAGATCGTTGTTCTATAGGTGTCCAATCGGGCTGAAGAACGTCATGCTTAAAGTATACAGCGGGCCTTGATTTGACCCGCAAGACCTTTCCAATGGAGTCGTTTTCAAATTTGAGCAATGATAATAAAGCACAGGTTGCGAGTATTTCACATATTAATATTTTGAACCTACGTTATTTTTTATAATATTCTATCCGGCAAGTTGAAAGTATGGAATGGTATATCCATAAACAAGCCGAAAATGTTTAATGACTGATCCCGTACCCTACATTTTTACATCTTTTCGGCTTCTATAGGACTCACCTGTTACGTTAGGCGATACGCTGGTCTCTACGTGCGCCGGAGCGGTCACCTCACGCAACACTTCAACGTAGGAGGGACCAGCTATTTCGTGCGATTCACCATCTAACGATATATTGCCCACTTCAGAATACATTGAATCACTACGATTTCCTTTTCTTCTCAAATGGTAGAATTTACAGTGCTCTGCCACCGTCAACGCTGGCCTCTTGCTGGTCCAGTTAATAATGCCTGCTCACAGATGCACAAAATCACTCACTTCTCACTTAAATTGATTGAATGTAATTAATAACAATTTCATATGGTAACTATGGCGACGATTAAACGAATAGTGTAGGGAATTTGGAAAAACTGTTCAACTTTACGTGGAAATTCCAGAAGTTACATACAAAATAAAATCTTCTAATAAAAACTATACAAAAAGCTTGTGTGTTTTGTGATTCGAATGGTATGCAAAACATAAAAATATATTCAGAATTGGCTGAGCTATAAGCGTTCAAAATCTATCACTTTGTCGTGTCGCGGTCATTTTTGTTTCTCCAACGTACCACCCTATTATAGTAAGACGTAGTCCTACGTCAAAAATATATGAGTGACCACATTTCAAGGTCAAGACTAAAAACACGAGGTTTGGTCTAATCTAATCATATTTTATTAAATACTTTCCATTTAATATTACAATTATCTTTTAAGTGTTCTCCGTGATTATGGTTGATTTGAGAACTGTCCGAGAGGTTTACTTTTTTACATAAAGGGGTAGACATTCGTTTAGCTTCAAAGGAACGGTTGGTCATGAATTAGTACCAGAAATGGACAAATCACAACTGGATGTTTCGTAGATGCTAACTGGAAATTCAAGAGATCGTAATTCTACTACTAATTAGTTGTTTCCAATCATCATGTTGCTTGAAGCCAATTCAAGGGCACTTAAAGCAAGATAGCATCGCCGAGCCACTATATCTGCGCACCAATAATATGATTGCTGATATGCTGCCAAACCCATTGAACGGGTACAGTAGACGAGGTTCTGAAAAAAATCGAGAATAACCAGAAACCTAATAAAGTTAATATATGTAAAATACACCTTAATTTCTCCTTCACTTGTTCTTCAACCAATTCACACGATAATTCTTTAGCTCTCAACCACATTCTGCAGTCCAAGAATTGGAACATGATGGAACACATCAATATCGAGATACTAGAGCTGCCGAAAAGAGACTTCATCGTCGGAAAAAGCGTCAGCTCAGCATTAGTAAAACTTTCTGGCAAAGCCATGACAAGGCCTTCAACCTCATTAGTGATACATTTTCAAGCAAATTAAATCATTGAAAGTGACACGATAGAGGTTGTTGATGACAAACAAGCCGTAAACTCGCCAACCTTAACTGAGGCGAAAAAAGATGTCAAATAGCTGAGCGCTGCCTTGAAAGGACGGTGACCACGATTCTCAAAGTAGCCTGTAAAGTGCATTCCCAGATCACCTTACGTCGTTTATCGCCGCTCACAATTAGGTTCGAAGAAAGTGTCAAGCCAGTTCTGTGAGTGGACAGTCAACAACAGACTAAATCTGGCTGATGTTGCAACTTCAAAACATCGCGAATTAAGCTTCTTTGAAACAGGCAAAGCATACGCGTGAGCGATGGTCAATCTGAGGATCCACCAAGGACGAGGTTAAGGAGGCAATCAGTGAGCTGAAAAACGGTAAGACTACTGGGAAGGACAGTATCCTGGCAGAACTTCTAAAACCGGAGTGCGAGCGGCTGTACAAAGCAATCCACCGAATCGTTGACAGGGTCTGGGAGGAAGAACAATTGCCGGAATAATTATAGGATGGCTTAATTTACCCTATTTAAAAAAAGACTTCGACTTGAGTGTTTAAACTATCCAGGTATTACATTGTTCAATTCTGCCTATAAGATGATCTCCCGTATTCTGTTTTGTAGACTAAAACCACAGACTAACATACGTAACACTGAAGTCTCATTCCATCGTCAATAAAAATGATCATTTCAAATTTTCGCTTAAGCCAAGACTCAAACAACAGTCGCTGCGCTAGAACGACGCTTGCCTGCTCTGGCGCTGTTGTCAGATAATATACAAGTAAATTTATAGCATTGCTAAATTTATGGCAACCTACTCTGCGTAGCGCGGACACTGCACCAGGTGATGCTAGTGTTTTTTTTTTTCAAGTATTAGGGGTGTCATTGAGACGAAGTTTTGTTAGAAAATTTGTTCGAAGTGTTACGTCTGTTAGTCTACAGATAACAGTGGCGCCGACACACTCAAAAACCGCTAAATTTTGAACGAAAGTGGAGAGTTACGTTTATTTACGATGGGGTATGTTGCTGCTTCGTCGTAATTGCCTATTCCCGTCCTATCCAACACAAATCATTAAAAATATCAACATTTTAATGACACACAATGCAAAACTAGTTATTTCCTAATATTTTAGTTTGTTGACTATCATACGCGAGCAATCAAAGTGAGCTGAGATCTATTTAAATGCTTTTTATCATTAAAGAAGTCCTACCAGCCAAGTTTCCTACGTTTTTTCGTGCGACGAAGAAGAAAATGTCGACTAATCGTTTTAATTTCCGTCATTCATAAATGAAAATAACCCACGCAAGACATTGTCGTTATTCTACAGCCAGGAAAACTTGCCTGACCTGCAGAAATTTTGCAGACTAACATTTGTCATGCCGTCCTACACAAATACATGCGGGTTAACTTCGTAAACGTTGTTGTGATTTTTAGTTCGGAAGATGAAAAATTTTGATGGACGGATTTTAAAACGGTACGACGAAGTTAAGATATAAAGTCAGTTGCGTAATTTCAATAATATGCTTTAATAATCGCTTTTCAGTTCATTTCGAAGTTCATGGATCGGAAGGTAAGTATGTTTTAGTCAAATCAGCACAATAACTTTTGGAGTATTCTTTAAATCCATCCAACAAATGATGAAAATTAGAATGGCTTTACTTACTACGACGGGAATTAGAAATAAACTCGGTACGTTTTGTTTCAAAATTTTGCGGATTTGCGGAGTGTCTCGGTGCCTCTGTAATCTATAGTCTCTGTATATAAACCTGACACTGTTCTACCACAATGTCACAATTTAAAATAATAATAGTCTAGTATCGCAAAAACCAGTTATCAAAAAGGCATGTAATGTCTTTTGAAACCATCGTTTTTAATTATTTCTCATGGTATAAACTGACACTTACAGTCTCAACGTCAAACGCATCAGTAGTAAGGGTCGTCCTTCGCAGAAAAAAAAAGAATACCCATACTTAGTACCGAAGAACCCACCAGGTCACGAACAAGTTGATTTTTAATTCAACAAATACTAATTAAAATTTTGCACCTTTTTAAATACAGAACAGCTCAGAAAGATTGAATTCACTAGAGAGCACCGTATTCAAACAAAATAATAATCAACCCCACAGTGCCTGCCTGGTGACCACGCTTCAGGTATAATCGAAATTTTATATACATAATTCATGCAGTGCTGTCAAGCCACGACAAAGCGACGTGCTACAGCGCATAACATGATTGGATACCTCGTGCCGTGTTGTCCAGCATCTTTCATCCTGGTCACATCAGCTGGAGCCCCTGCTCCTAGCTTTCGCTATGACGACTGATGTTACCGGCGAATTTGCATAAATTTAAATCAGGTCATCAGAAAAGCAATGTGATTTGCCAATACAGAGCCTTCATTTTGAACACGAGTTTAATTGAAGTTGTGCTTGTTTATCGATGTTAACATGGTACCTTGTAAAGAACTGTAATTCGCTTAGTTGCTCGATTCGTAGCGCATCCATGATTGTAAATTTGTTATTTTTTGGCAGGCGAAAAATCAACCCTGTACTTCTATGCTAAATCGAATATTATATACTTGCGCTGCGGTTTAGATATCAACACTGCCAAATCTGACCGAATTAGAAAATTCCGACAAGCAACGAGTGCCTCCCAGCAATTGCTACCTTGGCTAGCTACAGCCGAACCCGACATTCTTCGGCTTGCTCAAATTAACACCCAACAATCCTTTGTTTGTGCTCCGTGCCGTGAGGTATAATTATCATTTTCCATCAATCTAATGTGGTTTCATTAGTGCTTGAAAAATGTCGGTGACGAGGATAAAAAGCGACCTCTTGCGCGTTATCGGTTGAATTAATCTTTCACTTCCTGCTTAAGCCCGGTCCTTTGCTACGGTTAAGCACAATGCTGCTGATAAGCGCCGGGGAGGATGCCGTTACTAGACTCACAGCCCGAATGCGGGAACACTTTACGCTGTGTACCTTCATCTCTGGCTGATCCACCCGCTCCTTTTTCGCTTCGTTCGGCGGAGCATAAATTCGTTTTGGCGTTGTATGAAAAAAGCATAAAACCATTATCTTCAAAAACGTCAACGCCAGAAATCAGAGCTTAAAGTTTCTATTTTATGGTAATTGAATCGGGCTGTTTTGGGACCAGTTCATTTTCCGACTAGGCAAGGGCTCGGCCGGGTTTCGTACCAAGCAACATCAGCATTGTTCAGTCGGATTTTTGCCAAAAGCTCCACTTACAGCAGGCGTCTGCCAGTCTACCGGGGAGAGACAGAATATTGCTCAACGACAGCGATAAACCGGCGAACCCTGATGTGAGTTCAAGGCATCAGCGAGAACCGAGAACGAGCGCGTTCTTTTGGGGGTTGATACCAGTACCACCCCTAGCACACTTTTATCTCTAACCAAATGTGTGGGCCTGAGGCGAGTGTCGTCTTTTATGCTCAGATCCCAGCCCCAGCGAGCGATAACAATCATAACGATGAGCTGGGCAAAAAAAGAAAGCTTTATGATTAAAATATGGAGTTGGTAGTAAAATTCGGTACACCGGATCAGCAGGACTCATGACGAATATATTATCACAAGAATTTCCCAGCGATTTACTGTTTTATCTACGTTTACTGACCATGAACCTCGGCCAGCAATAAAAATGCAGCGCCGAAAATTGCCGAAAAAAATGTAATCAACTATGGAGTCATGCGGATATTGAAATGAACAACCATAACCTACTACTCGTCAATTCCAAAACAGCATGTGCTTTCGATCTTCGTTAGTCTAACTAACGACATGAATCCTCTGTTCTCGTGAATGACATTTCGCGATAACAAGATACAACATCAGCATTCTCTACTTTTGTAAAATGATAGTACTTACGTAACTTTATCTAACAAGCTCTCAAAAATACAGCAATAAACCATTTGCCTGTTCCTCCACAGATCCACTTGACTGACTGTTATTTTATTAGGCATAACATGTGCCCTACTAAGCGGGAGGAAAATTCTGTTCAGGTACAGGAAGGCTCTCATTCGAATATGCATAAAACCCGCTCGTTATTTTAGTATTAGTAGAGCAACAAGATGTGCTTACCATAATGAAACAATATCAACAAAATAGCACCCTGTAGTTAACTTCAAGCGTGCTAGCTATAATAATTCTTAACGCTAAGTCAAAAGTTAAAATCGACAATTAATTATTTCCCAGGCATAAAGGTAAACGACCGGTGTAGCCAGCCCCTGTTGCCTACCTTTTAATAGCTCGTTTAGTCCCTCACTCACTGGTTCTAGAGCTAGCAGAAATGGAGTTAAGAAAAAGTGCGAAAATCCCGTCGACCAGCTTTTATATTCCGTTGGCCACGTAGCCGGGGCCCCGTATTTGTGGCATTATGGCAGATTTGCTAGCCGAAACTTTTTCGTTCGACTCACTCGTCGCCACGGTTTGCAGATGAACTCAACAGGTCCTACTCATTGAAGAAGATGCACTGGAGGTTTACAATTCTTGTCTAGCTTTGTGTTTACATTGAAACAATTTAAATCACTTTTTGATCAAAAAATTTCACCAAGTTATGAATACCAAACAAACTCATAAGCCATGACACCGTTGAAAGTTATATTGGTTGATAATTATTTGTGAAATTCTAAATTTACACCAAATTTATGACCACGTAAATTAATTGCCTTTCATCGCGGATACTCTACTAAGCTTTGTTTTAGACATCCTCTTGCACATTTTGAAGATGTAAAAAAACATCAGCCTTAGACTGCCTTTATTCATATAAAGTATTCTAATCTATCTGAAACATCCATTTAAAAGAAAATTCATTCAAACGGACATCTTTTACCATTTGTTTTAGATATAAATCATAGTAACATGATGCACTAGTTTGTATCTCTACCATACCATGTTGCACTCCGAATCGGTCATCCTATCCTAGTTCACAGTTCCGGAACAAGTTTCGTCCACTCAGCGGATGCCATTACTCATTTCTTCCAATAAATATGCCGATATCAACAAAGTTTTGTAATATATAATTGCAGGAGAGTCTATTATGGTTTCCTGGCACAGCTGGACGTCTCTTCCCCGACGGATGATGATGCGCATCGTTTTCACCTGGTAGAAAGACAGTCGAAAGTGATACTTCGCCTTCGTACCGATAACAGTAAGCTCTTCGTTTGTGCAAAATGCTGACGATTTGCTCTCGGTTCGGTGATTTATTGAGTGCCATTAGCTTTGTTGGTAGTGTTATTGTTGATACAAAGTGTTCGAAAATCGGTCAAAACATAAACTCAACCGAATGGTTCAGAGTTTTGTGTCGTTCAAAGCTAGGATAACCAAGTTAAGCAATATTTACCAAGCATTTTTTTAAATTATCATGCAAAATGGAATGAAATGATCGAAAATTTCATAAAATTTTGTACACAAGCATAGCAATAATTTGAAAAGCGTTCATTTTTTATTAAAATATTTGATAGCTCAATGAATATGCATCCTAGCGATAAACAGTCTTCAGAGAAATTGTGTACTTATAAACATACTAAACAATTTAAAGGACGTTTAAAACAACTTAAAATCATGTGCAGAGTTGTAGACCAAAATTAATTTTTAAGTACTATATTCCGCCAACAATATGAGATAGAAAGTATATGCTTTCAACAAATTTGGTCATTTTAGTGAGTTTTACAACTTTTGTGAAGACACTTTATTCTTTATATGCATACACTGCACCTTAATGATAAAGAGAAGGCTATATTTTATTGATAAAAAACTTCTACTGCAATAACACTCTGTTGGTTATGTAACAATTCCAAGTTTTATTACGGTCGTATAGTGGTTTTCATGAGCAATTTCATAAAAACGCTAATAAAGCTATGAACTCCACCAGAACTTTCTGATGACCGCTATAAAACTGCCTGCTGACTAAGTAACCCACTCTTCAGAAGGTTTTCATAACCGCTATAAGAATCAGGTCATAAGCTCAAGTAACCGTATCACGCTCTGCTGAAAGCAGCAATAAAACCGGTTAAGCTTTCGCTGCTTGACAGTCATCGCCATAACTTAATAAAGCTTCGCGCATGCGTGAGCAGCAAAGTTATAGTTTTGCTGTCAGATTATTCTTATCGATTTGGTTTAAGTATAGCGACCATAATAAAATATCCCATAGAATATCAAAATCATCAGAATCAAAATTTTAAGCAAGTTCGTTTGGTTTGCAGTATGTGCGCATTTAATTTCATCATGCATATTGATATGATAGGTGGATAAAATCAATGCGCCACTAAAATTTTACAATTTTCGAAAACTGTTTGTTTTAACAAAATAAATATATTCAGTTTGTCAATCTCAATTTGTGGCAAAATCATTTTAGTTGCTTCCTGTGGCTGGAAAACCTATTGATAATCACTTTCTTTCTGCAAAACACTTTGCTTTGATGAATTTTTGTTTACGAGCTAAAACAAAATACTAGAATATGGAAATATGGCCTCGCATAAAAAAATGATTTTGGTGTTGAACTGCGGTATGCTTCATAATAGCAGCAAAAAAACTGTTTGGTCAGCGTGCTACCGATTTGATAGCTCTATAAAACTACCAGATTTATTGCGGTTTGACAAGCAACCGCGATAAGCTCAATTTTGATTGGTGCGCCATTTTGTATTGCTACGCCACACTTATGGCAAGTTTATAAGATATATGGTGCAGCCAACAAGTTTTAAAGTGGTAATATAAGCAACCACAATAAATTTGCATTATTAACAGTTTTATTATGGTTTTCTAGCTAGCTTTAAGTGTGTTTGGACAGGGGCGGACTGGCCCACCGGTGGGTCCCAGTAAAAATTTCGTCGTTACACAAAATGAGACTATCCAAAATTTTTATTTCAGTTAAACTCTTTCTACGACTCACGAATGTTCAATTGCTGGAGCCCCATGATTTATGAAATCAACCGATTTGATGATTGAAAATTCAGCTTCAAATGGGATTGTTGGGGCCCCGAAATTCAAACCAAAATGTCTATTTCAATTAAACTTTTTCTATGACTCACGAATATTTGATTGCAGGGGCCCCATGATTTATGAAATCAGTTAAGTTGAGCTGTTGGGGTCCAAGCTCCGAAAATATTACCAGCTTCAATTCTGAGTATTTAAAAGTAGAATTAGTATTTCATCCGCAGTTATTTGACTACTTATAAATATCGAACTGTCGGCTTAAGCTCCATACTTAGTTTACTTCAGTGGCGACGGTCCGTTATCGATCCTGCGCCGAATGAATTATGGTGCTCCAGTACTCAATCTGGGCTACCTTTCTTCAAACCCCTCGAACACCAGCTGAACGTGCTATCGAGGATGATAGCGCACATCTATCAGTGTGATATCACACTGTAGTAGACATATGTCTACTCCGAAGTCACGGCCTCTTCTTGATTCTCTACTTAAAATAATTTTGGCTACTCTTTCCTCGGGCAATCTAGACACGTGACCAGCCCAGCGCAGACTGCCACACTGTACTATCTTCATTATAACAGTATATTTGTATTCTTAGTACAGCTCGTGGTTCATGCGTCTGCGCTACACTCCATTTTGGATTTTACAAAATTTTACGCCAAAACCCCAAGCATTCGTCGATCAGCTTCTTTTAGCGTCCATGATTCATGTCCGTAAAGGACCACCGGGAGGATTAGTGTTCTCTAGAGCGTCAGTTTTATGCGAATTTGCAAGCTACGGGACTTCAGCTACAAAATGTAATGCCTGCGTAAAGACCAATTCGCAGCTGCAATTAGTCGTTTTATTTTGCGACTTACATCGTTGTCACATGTCACGAGCGTACCAAAATATATTCAGTTCCCCTTCGACACCAACACCATTTGGATTTCCACGCCATATACTTCGTTTTGGAGGTGTTATTGGTAAGTCCCAATTTCTCAATAAATGACCTAAAGGCTTCTTTCGGTGCTCTACTTTTGATTTCGGTGATATCGACGTCATCCGCAAAATCAAAAAGGTCTCATCTGCTATTCTGACTCATAATTTTTACTCATCCAGCGTCTCACGAATTAACGTAACTAGTTCTGTGGGAAAACCATGTCCTAGCGTTAACTGTCACAGCTCATTTCGTTTGACCAAATCGTATGCCGCCTTGAAATCTATAAAAATATGATGAGTCTGCAAGTTGTACCCCGGAACTAGTCAGTTAGATCCATCGTGAAGCGACCCTCATGAAAACCAGCTTGATACTCGCCGACGAAGAACTCAGCTAACGGACTCAGTCTACACACAGGAAAGGGAGAGCCGCCTATAGGCAAAATTGAGCAACGTAATGCCTCGATAGTTTTTACTTTCAAGTCGATTTCCGTTTTTAAAATTATGGGAAATGAGGCCAATCAACCTTATCAATCCTTTACAGCAGCCTTACCGTTTTTAGCTGATTGCTCTTTTGACCTCCTCCTGTATTGGTAGCTCCACAGTTTGGCCGTCGCTCAAAATTCCTGTCCTGTACTTGCTGATCTTCGTGTTTACGTCTCTATTCAACAGCGTCTGGAAATACTCTTCCACCTGGCTGCTATCGTCGTTTTTTCAGTAAGCAGGTTGCCAGCACTATCATTGCACATCACAGGCATGGCAAATTCGTGCACCTGACCGTTTTGTAGAAACTCCGTGTGTCGTTGCTGGCGAACCTCTCCTCTGGACTGGCGAGCACGTGCTCTTCGTACTGGCGTTTTTAGACGGTGGGTTCTTTTTTCCTCAGCTCTTCCAGGACAAACCAAAAAGATTCGTGCAAAGTCTCGGGCATTCCTCACATTGGAATCGTGTGAAGAAATTCTGCAGAGGATTCGTCCAGAATACCTTGCTTATAGAAGAAGGATTCTTATAGGAGATTCCAAGAGTTTAATCCCAGGGATAGCTATAACTCGGCACGGGAATCGCCTGCACTATGAGCTGTTCTGTTCTGACGTGTAGACGCAGTAAGCTACACATATATATTGAACTGTTGACATCCTATCATTTATAAAATCAGCTTATTTGATACTTGCAATTTTGCATGTTATTAACCCTATAACTTAAATTCTGCAGAAATATAAATGGGTAATAGATGGGGAAAACGTTGCATTACTGCCAAAGACGCACAGTGGCACTTATCAGAATGTGAAAAGTTCTCTTCCGAGTTCGCTGAAGGACGGTCAGTAAAGAATCAAATATTCACGCTGCGGCAGATCCTCCAAAAAGTACATGAATACAGAATTCAACGCACAATTATTTCATTGATTTCAAAGTTGCGTATGATACCATCGACCGTAAAATCATGGCCATTCTAACCTCGCAGGGGACTTTATCAACGTGATGGTCCCTCATGTGGACTGTTCAACATGCCATTACAGGATGTTATGAAAAGAGCAACACACAGGCATAATCTTCAGCAAATCTAGTTAGTTCGTCTGCTTTGCCAATGAAATGGATAATGTCGATAGAACAAACTAAAACTCAAAGTAGCGAAGATTCGGTTGAAGAAAAATGCGTCCAAACTAAAGCACCGTGTACCGCTAATATAACGCACACGCTAAAAGCTAGTAACTCGGTCCTAATAACGACTGAGTTTGTTTTGTTTTGAGCATCGAGCCGCTATGCTGCCCGTTCTCCCGATACTAGACACTGGACAGTGCCTGAAGCGAGTCGAGTTGTACGACATGACTTACAAAATAGAGCCCATATGAATTTGATTTACTGTCCTTGTAACGCTGATGTCTTTTGAGTAGATGTCGTTTTTGTGTTAATTTACTATCATGAGAATATTGCAAACAAGGACCCCCAATCTCAAAGGACCGGTGGGCCCTTTGGCTCCCAGTCCGCCCCTATGTTTGGACTCGTATCCTTTCGGTATTGCTCAATACCACAATAAAACCAGAGGTAATGATTAATACCGCAATAAAACCTTTATAAATTTCAAGTAAAACCAAGTGGCTTTAGAATTGTTACTTGGGTTTGGTACTAAAGGTACTCTGTTAGACAAGTTTTTCTTACATCATTCTTACATCATTCTTACATCATGCTTACAGGAAGCATCAGATCTAAATCAAAAAACTATGATTTATAAGAAAGGTTTACAAATACTGAGACATGAACACAGCATTATTGAAATCCAAGTTTTCATCCTGTGCTTCGAGTAACTACGTAAAAATGTCCGTACAACAGTTCAAAGATTCCCACTGATACTTGTCTACTGGAAAAGGACAAATACGGGCAGCTATGATACCACTCCGGTCGGAAACGATAAAATTCAAGTGGTCCTTAGATTACCCGCTGTTACTCGGCCGGCAGTCGTACTGTATATATATAAAAGAACAGGCACTCGGTCACAAGTTCCAATGAAGAGTTGTAGTCAAGAAACAACAGCAAATTTATTGAATTTTACTCGACTTCTTATAACCGCAATATTTTATCTGCACCATCCCATTCTGACAACATCAAACAGTATAAGTGCTGTCCTTAATCGTATTTCTGGGATCGAAGTATCTATGTATGTACTTCACTCGATTGTTGCCGTCATTCGAGTTATCCGTTAGCGATGCGACCCTCATGCCGATATATCTCGGGACAGAACACAAGAGTAAATGATTGCTCTTTTGATTACGATAAACAACAGTTTATTGGCATTTTATTTGCGATTGGTTGAAAATTGTCTCTTACGGTGCACGACGAGGAACAATATTAGCAGGGTACGGGTTCCATCTTTCCCTGTGGGACGTGCAGGAATTTCTTAAACGAGCGCATCGAAAGAGGTGTTTTTCTAACAGATGGTCGCTTTCTGTAACGAATCGTACAACCAGCCACACAATATTATGCTGCGTACGCAAGTTCGGAAGTTTGCCAGTCAATATGCAGGAGGGTCTGGCTTTCTCCTCAATATATTGGAATATTATAATAGAAAAGATAAATTAAACAAAACATTCAGTTAGATGTTAATAAAGTACTGTAAGGTATCGACACAAATTCGAAAACAAATCAAATGAACGCCGAATGAAGAATACTTCAGCTTTTTCAACAAAGCCGCAACTTCTAGCAAACATCCTTAGACAATGAGTTTCCACTTGGCCTTGAAATGCCATGCAATTTGTTAGTAAAATTTGCCAACAGACCGGCGTCAGTTGTGGTATCCGTTGTAATGAATAAATCATGCGTGAATTTCGATTACGCGAAAAAAAAACGCTAGAACGAGAAAAATCCCATCCTGCCGACGTTAACGATTTAGGTGCTTTCCGTCCTCCCATTGCATCGCGATATGAACGTGCTCCGTGTAAATGGAATGAAAAGATGTCAAAATTTCATCTGCGATCTAATCGAATGAATAATATATTACATGTTTTCACCACGGAAATGTCTCTATTCTGTTTGAGTTAGTCAACAAAATTGCCAGACTCATCGCTCGGCTAGAAATGTTAAGAAAGTAGTTCATTCAGTAATGGTAAAAGAAAAGTTAAAATAATGAGACTTTTTAGAAAATCTACATCACACACCCGGTCGCGAGGGCATCAGTACAATCATTGAGGGTGGTGTTATCCCTCCAGTTTAGGGATGAGCAGTTTCGTTGTCTTTAGTTTGCAGGTCGCTCCGTTGGAACCAGCGGCCCATGTTGGTACAGAAATCACTTTTTCCACTTCTCTCCGTGCATACCCCAAAAGAAGCGGCATACCTAAAGGACAATTTGTCATTCCCTCGTTAACGTCTTTTAACGCGGAATGGTTCCCTTTTCGGGCACCGGGTGTGTATGAATTCGCCGTAGATAATACCCACGATTTTTTAACGAGGTCGTCAGCAAAAATGAGGTGGCCCTTTACCCGAGCTTTTCGTGATCGCCTGCACCTTTGCTGGAGTCAGTTTTAAACCGTGCGCATGCAAAAAAGATGATATATTGTTGAAACAAAAGTCAACCCTAAAGGCCATGGTGGGCGGTAAGTGCGTGCCGTTTGACCCGGTACTGAGTAAAACTGGAAGCGATTCTCATCTGTATCCCGCTGTGAAATTCAATTTACCATGAGTGATTGATGTTTTCTGATTATAATCGTGGTTGCTGTGTGTAGAAGCTATCGTTCGGCACAGCCGATTGGCGCGTTGAGCCACTTGCAAAGGATCTTATTACGTGATTAATTTCCTGGCGGCAGTAATACATGTATAGTTGCAACTTATTCACGCTTTTTACACGGTATTATATACAAAAAATACGAAAGAAAATGAAAAGAGTGTTTCGAAGTTCTCATGTTAATTCGTTCCTTTATCAAAATCAAGACTTTATTCAAAAAAATTACGAACATGATCCAAAGAATCTAATCTCTCTTTTTGAGGCATTCTTCGCGTATTAACTGGTAATGAAACAAAACAAGAAACGGAATCCGTTGTGCTACAAGAATAATCATGTTTTATTGAACAGTAACTGTCTTCACTACGGTCTGCAAGTACATCGTTCACGAAAATGTAATTACAAGGTGAGTAGTAATAAGGCCATTGCAAATTATTTTTAAAGTTTTTGTCCCCCCGCCCTTCAAAATTGGCTCTAAAAATCGGGGGACAGAAAAAAAATTTGGTGAACTTGAGTAAAAAATTTTTGTATAAAATCTATTATTTGTGGGTTTTCCAGCCTAAAGAACTCGAAAAAAGAGTTAATGGAGTATTAACGCTTCTAGCATGAAAAGTTCTAGCATGAAAAGTGGAAGTACAAATAATGTAACTTCCGAAACCCGGCACATTTTTTTTTCAATTTTGACTTTATTTTGGAAGGTTTTTGCATGGAAAATAATCACTTATGTATAAAAAGCAAGTATAGATTCGGGTTTAACGATAAAACTTCAAGTAAAAATTCCTAAAAATCTAAATTTTTTTGCGTGGATAAAAAAGTCTATTTGTTATTTTTCGCCCTCCCCCCCTCGAGTTGCCCAGCATCCGAAGGACAACAACTTTAAAAAATATTTGTAATGGCCTACGAGTACAGCAAATGGCTACAAAAATAAAACGCTAGCATTAATTAGTAAAGTAGGGTTTATTTCTAATTCCCGTCGTAGTAAGGAAAGCCACTCTAATTTTCATAATTTCTTAGGTGGATTTAATGAATACCACAAAAGTTCTTGCGCTGATTGGATTAAAACACGATCCGTGAACTTTGAAATCACTGAAAAGCGATTATTAAACCATATTATTGAAATGACGCAACTGAATTTATTTCTTAAATTCGTCGTACCTACCGTTTTAAAATCCGTCCATCAAAGTTTTTTATCGTCCGAACTAAAAATCACAACAATGTTTACGAAATTAACGCGCATGTATTTGTGTAGGACGGCATGACAGATGTTATTCTGCAACATTTCTGCTGGTCATGCAAGTTTTCCCGGTTGCCAAATAACGACAATGCGTTGCGTGAGTTATTTTCATTTTATGAATGACGGAAATTGAAACGATTAGTCGATATTTTCTTCTTCGTCGCACGAAAAAACGTAGGAAATTTGGCTGCTAGGAATTCTTTAATGAAAAAAGCATTTAAATAGAACTCAGCTCACTTTGATTGATCGCGTATGATAGTCAACAAACTAAAATATTAGGAAATAACTAATTTTGCATTGTGTGTCATAAAAATCGCTGATATTTTTAATAATTTATGTGATAGGACGGGAATAGGCAATTACGACGAAGCAGCAACATACCCTATATCCATAACATTTGTCCTAAATTAGTCCAGTTCAAATCTTTCTCCTTTGCTTTAATTACCAGTCACAATCCACAGTCAATCCTTTCATCCCTCCCATCATCACGGACCCATACCGCATCCCTGCCGGAAACGGTAACTGCGTCTCGGATAGATCCGGGACGGCAGCTATATGGACGACAAGCAAGTTCCCGGTTCAAGAGGTTGTGTCAACTAAAGACGAGGGATTTGCTGTTGCCAGAGTGGGTGCAGTGTTCTATTGCAGCGGTTATGCTCCGCCGAGTTGGTCTATCGAGCAGTTTATGCGGATGGTAGACCGAGTATCAGTTGTGCTGACTGGTCTAAGGCCGGTGGTTGTGGCGGGCGACTTTAACGCTTGGGCGGTTAAGTGGGGAAGTCGTCGCACAAACCATAGGAGTCGGATTCTGCTTCAGGTTCTGGCAAAGCTCAACGTAGACCTGGCCAACGTTGGCACCACAAGTACCTTCAGTACGAATGGTGCAGAGTCTATCATCGACGTGACATTCGGCCGTTCTGGACTGATAGGAGACTGGAGGATAGACAATGGCTATACTCACAGTGACCATCAGGCGGTCCGCTATGGGGTCGGTCAGATAACGAGGCGGCAGGCGGCGG
Source organism: Sabethes cyaneus (assembly GCF_943734655.1). Taxonomy (NCBI): domain Eukaryota; kingdom Metazoa; phylum Arthropoda; class Insecta; order Diptera; family Culicidae; genus Sabethes; species Sabethes cyaneus. The sequence continues at coordinate 90,825,355 of NC_071355.1, forward strand.
GTAGAGCCAGCACTTCAACCACCCGTGGATGGAAGACATCATACTTCGATTCCGAAGTAATTGTGGAAGCGATCCGAAGAGAGTGCGGTGATCGCGATATGCCCGATCCGAACGCTGATCATATGGTTGAGGTACTGTCGCGAGCGTGTGACGCCTAGGAAAAGCCGACCTAGGTATGGTAGATCACCGGCTTACTGGTGGACAGAAGAAATTGCGGAACTCCGCGGAGCCTGCTTTCGTGCCAGGAGAATTATGCAAAGAGCTCTTTCGGACGAGGGCAGGGCAGAATGTCGAGTAGCACTAGTTGCTTCACGCGCTGCGCTTAAGAGTGGGATAAAAGCTAGCAAGCGAGCCTGTTATGAAAGGTTATGTGCTAGTGCCAATGCGAACCCGTGGGGTGATGCCTACAGGGTCGTAATGGCGTGATGGCGCCCGCAGAGCGATCGCCAGAGATGCTGGAGCGAATCATCGAGGGCCTCTTTCCGCGCCACGAGCCAAGGTCCTGGCGTCAAGCCGCTGAGTCGTCCCACGGCCGACGTTCCAGTATCTCAGACCACAGCGTAGGATGGTCTGCCTCCATGCCGAACATCCAAAGTAACGTGGGCGATGGCGGTTTAGAGGTCGGGGAAGAAGCGACGGTTACGAACGAGGAACTCATTGAGAACGCTAAATCCCTAAAGGTAAGCAAGACACCGGGGCCAGACGGAATCCCGAATATGGTCATTAAAGCGGTTATTCTAGAGGCTCCCGAATTATTCGGGGCAGTAATGAGTAGATGCCTAGAAGCTGGCCACTTCCCGGACAGATGGAAGCAACAGAACCTAAAGTTCCTATTGCCGCAGCCAAGAAAACCTCCGGGAGTCCGCTCGTCATATAGGCCGATAAGTCTACTCGATACTGCCGGCAAGGTGCTAGAGAGGGTTATCTTTAACTGACCCGTACAGTACACTGAGGGTACAAACGGTCTGTCAAGAAACCAATTCGGCTTCCGAAAAGGCAAATCTATGGTGGATACCATCTTGTCTGTCACTAAGACAGCCGAGGTGGCGATCCAGCTCAAGAGCACAGGTATCCGCTGTTGCGCAGTTGTCACGCTCGACATCCGAGCGAGCCAACTCGCTTCGGAACGTCCAAGTGCCGGTGTCGCTGTACAGAATTCTGGAAAATTATTTCCAGAATCGTGTACTATGCTACAACACGGAGGAGGGTCAGAAGTGGAACGTCGGTGTTGTGGAACGTCATGTATGACGAGGTGTTGAGGCTAAAGTTCCCGGTAGAGGTGGTGATTGTTGGCTTTGCGGACGACATCACCTTAGAAGTCTACAGTGAATCTATCAGAAAGGTTGAGTTAACGGCTGCCCACTCTATAAGCATTGTTGAAGATTGGATGCGATCAGAAAACTAGAGCTAGCGCATCGTAAAACGGAGGTCATCGTGGTGAACAATCGCAAGGCGGTGCAGCAAGCAAATATCAGCGTCGGGGACTGCACTATTTCGTCAACGCGGTCCTTAAAACTCCTGGGAGTCATGGTCGACGACAAGCTCATCTTTCCTCTGCAACCAAAATGATGGTTTAAGATCAGTTTTTGCACTAATTTTTATCACAAACGAGCAATCTATGTATTTCTATCTTTTGGAATTACTGACTTGTGGGAAACATTTCATTTGTTTGTTTTTCTGTGAACAAGTGGGATAATAAAAGACAGCCAAATACGGATTCGGTCATTTCTCACGTTGTGTCAATTAAATTCAACAACACAAATCACATCGACGCCTCGAGCCATAAACACAGTTTATGACATGAATGAAAATATTGGAACACAGCATCGAACATTATAATCCGGCTAATGCCTCACTCGAAAAAAAACGAAAACCGATGCTTTCACTAGGTCCTTACATAAAGAGTGATAGAAAAAAAGAAAAACAATAATAAATCTCCCAATCCGTTTATGACAGCCTTTCTTTATACCCATCGCAAAAGTTCGATTGGAGCAAACACTACCTACTGCCAGGCTTGCATTAGCAACTACCACAGTAGAGTCCAGCAGCAGCAGCGTAACGCCAGCTGAAAAAATGTGCCAAAATTCCATTGAGACTGGGCTAACAAATCTCATGTGCCAAGCATAAATCAAAGACAAAAAGCCAAACTTATTCGAACTACTTCTCACTTACTGCGGACGGAAAAGCGAGGACTGATATGTGAAACCGGAGACAGAACGAATGATAGCTGATACACGCACCGGAAATCAGCGGATAGATTCTCCTTTTGGAACCTACGACCGGACAAAATAGGGGAAAGAATTATTTTTGTCATATTTTTCGGACACCCTGCAGCAGCTTTCTCTTTCGTTTTTTATGTGCGTCATATTTTTTCTGTTGTCATCCTGTCTTTCGATCAACTATATTCCGGAAGTTATGCCTGTCGTTGTTTTTGCCAACACAGCAAATATACGCACATACGTCACTTCCTCAATCACGTCTACTCATTTTGACTTAGTTTTCACATTTTGAATCCAACGCATATTTCCACGAAATATGGAATGGGAATGTACTGCTAACGAGTCGCACCAGGCAAGGATGGCGTTGACCGATTGTCATAAATCTTGGGCTCATGTTGTGCCATTTTTCGCAACCGGTCTGCACTGCGAGGCGTGTGTCTATTTCGGTTACATCCCGTTTATGGTTGGTGATCGTATTGGGATGCTTGGAAAGGTGAATATGGTGCCCAAAATAATTATGACACGAAAACATTGCTAACTGTTCTTACTAAAAGCAATCAACACCTACCAGTCCATAAATAACAGCCTACGCTCTTTACAAAAGTTTCGTGACGTAATTGGTGGGATAAACTTATTGCTGGCACCTATACCATGACTAGTCGGCAATTAATTACATGAAGAAGTAACTCACCTGGAAAGAAAGAAAAACAAATATATATTAACACACTTAGAATACACTACACATGCACAGTTTTTGGTTAGTGAATAATCGGTCTTCTGAATTTAGAAAACTTGTATTTGCAGTCTGCAACAGTAAAAGTTAACCTAAGAGAAAAATAACCTCAAAGCAAGCGTAATCAACCTATTTGATACAATCATCCATTTGGCTCGGATAATCTTTCTTGATCAAAGCTTGAACACAGACCATCAGAGACTAGCATTTCATCTCCACATCACCGAGTTTCTTCGCTACCATTGATGGCGCATTCCAGCTCATATGTATACTACACCAAAATTTGTTTAATCTCAGTACATGACGGTACCGACACACATCATGGCTTCCTTCTAGCAGCAGCGTGGGAAACTTTCCAAACAGTCGGTCGTGTTAGAACCGAACTTCAGACCACCGTATTTGCCATATCAGCAATTCCACATGCAAATGAGGAACAGTTAACTGGCACCCATCCGGTGTCGTTCGAGCGCTTTCCCAGCTCCAGAGCACGCTTGACCTGGTTCGCTGCTAACTGCCTTGTTAGTGTCGCAATTTGCTGTGCAGGACGCGAACGGCACTCGTTGCCTAAACATACAGACGAGTGTCGATTGTAAATTTCTATCTAACGTAATTAGTATTGACGTTGCGGCACCCGTTTGGGTCGCAAAATTTCCAGACCAGCAAACACTGCGCTTAATGATTTTGTTGTGGCAAAGGGTTTTGCAGACGTATGAAATTAAAAATTTAAAAACTAATTGTCTTGGTGAACCACACAGTGCGTCAGAAATAACTGGGAACCAAACTATCGGTAATGGTCTGACCGAAATGTACATAGGAGTTGACGTCATTTGAATTTTAAATCTGCTTTTCAATGCCTGCGAGATAAACAGAACAACTTAGCCCAATTCACAGAATTGGATCGGTCGAATAAAACAGATGTATAAAAAGCTTCCGGACAAACTCAGACTGAAGCATAACATTAATAACTCTTTTTAAGTTCTCTTTAGATTTAGATGTTTGACAGCGTCACGTAAGAATGAAAGATGTTTAACGCTAATAACTCTTTCAATTTAGAACGGCTTTTGATGGTTTGCACAACATTAGATGCATAATTTATTTAGCAACTCCTATCCCTACCTCCTCGTGGTATCAGCCGCAACCACGGGTCATGAGCCCCGGTGGAAGCCAAGGTCGAGCTTCATTGGTCCTCCGTTGAAACAGTGTTACAATTTTAAGATTCAGACGGAAGACGAACCGACTGTCGACCACTACACCGCACCGTACCTGGAGAAGAGACTCTTATTTCGCTCTGACCAGTCAGCATACAATCGCAAAACGCATGAAAACCCGAAAAGCCAATAATTTTGCTTAAAATGTCTGATTAGCCACACGAAATATATCACAATAAGGAGACGATTTATACATTTTGCTTAGATCTATTTGGACGATTGTTCACATCTTCTATTCATTCTGGATCTATACTTATGCTAGCACATCACCTGCTATCGTTGGGGGCCCCTTAAGTTCAGCTAATTGTCTCCGGTATACTAACTGCGGTCATACGTTGAATCATGTCGATCGCCGACTCACAGGTGTAAATGATGGCAGCACTCCATCTGTTCCGTAACCCTCGTTCTGTCGACGCACGTTCTTCGTCCGACGCCGGTTGTATTCGTGGCGTAAACGGCGACGCCAAGTTCGTGTGTATCGAGTATCGACGTTGTTGATCGACTGAGTGCGACGTGCTAACTCCAGCCAGGAATGGGGTGATTGTCCTGAGCTGTTCCTCTTCCTGGAATCACTATTCATCCGCCGAATGGGCCTACGGGAGCAGTATCGTCGAAGTGCGAAAAATGTATTTAAGGAGAAAAGCCCTGTAATAATTTAGCGATAATCTTCTGTGACATGTATAAAGAATGTGGCCGTTTATGTATAAAGAATGTGGCCGAGGTTTACCGGAAACTGTTCTGATCTTGAGAGCAGTTTAGCGAGCATAGCCTGGTGAGTTCTTACAGATAGTCTCTTTTGAGAACTGCTATAATCTTATTGGTACATTCTTTACTGTAGATGCATGGGCTGCGTAATTATAGGTATTGCACTGTGGGAAAATTGTGCGCATTTTGTCGGCATAATTTCGAAGTGTAACAACAGGGGGTTGGTACTGTAGGTCTTACAAACCGCCACCATAAACAAACTAATAAGCAACGAACGATGAATAAAGAAATTCGGACTGGTACAATCGAAATAGACCCATGCGACGAATAAAGATTATGGATAGGAAACTCGGGACGTGGAACTGCCGATCTTTCAACTTCCATCGGAGCACTTACTTACTTAGGTGACTTGCCGTCCTAAGACAAAGCCTGTTGAACAAAATTTCTCCATGTAACTCGGTTGAGGGCTACCGCTCTTCAATTCCTCGGACACCGAGTACTCTCCGCCAGATCTCGCTCCACCTGGTCTAACCATCTTGCTCGCTGCGCTCCTGATCGTCTTGTTCCTACCGGATTTGAGGCGAACAGCATCTTTGCAGGGTAGTTGTCCGGCATTCTTGCAACATGCCCTCCCAAGTAGCACACTTTTGTCACTTCTGGTTGCTGCAGCCTATTTATGACTGAAATCAGTCATTAATCGGTTACCACAACTAGTTTATAACAACTGTGCTAGTAGGGCTGCCCATCGCAACCGTCCATCTTCAGCTACCTTCTGGATACTGGGTTCGCCATAGAGCTGTGCGAGTTCATGGTTCATCCTCCGCCTCCATACTCCGTTCTCCTGTACGCCGCCGATGTTCGTTCTTAGCACTCGTCGTTCGAAGACTCCGAGCACTCGCAGGTCCTCCTCGAGCATTGTCCATGTTTCATGCCCGTAGAGAACAACCGGTCTAATAAGCGTCTTGTACAGGGTGCACTTTGTACGGGGACTTAGTCTGCTCGACCGCAATTGCTTGTGGAGCCCATAGTAAGCACGACTTCCGCTGATAATACGCCTCCGAATCTCACGGCTGGTATCATCGTGGGCTGGTGGTCGATCAATATACTACTGCCCAAGCGGTGTCGTTCGGCCTCGGTTCCGCTGGCCAGCATGTACTTTGTTTTAGACGTATTTACCTTTAACCCAATCTTTTCTGCTTCACGCTTTAGTCTGGTGTACTGTTCGGCCACCGCCACAGATGTTCTGCCGATAATATCCATGTCATCGGCAAAGCAGACGAATTGACTAGATTTGTTGAACATCGTGCCCCGCGTGTTGATATTCGCTCGGCTCATAACACCTTGTAGCGCTATGTTGAACAGCAGGCATGAAAGACTATCACCTTGACGAAGCCCTCTGTGTGATTCGAATGAACTTGACAATCCACCCGAAATCCGAACACAGCACTGTGTACCATCCATCGTAGATTTAATCAGTTTGATGAGCTTCCTGGGGAAGCTGTTCTCGTCCATGATTTTCCATAGCTCTTTCCGGTCGATGGTATCATATGCGGCTTTGAAGTCAACGAATAAATGATGCGGCAACACACGCGGGCTGATTACAGCTTCCATAGTGATGGGTGAGATGCGGAAACGGGTGATTGGGTTGTAGCCAACCAATCCTCGAATGCGCAGGTTGAGAATCAAGAGCCAGTTCTTCAACATAAGCATCATCAACGTGCACAGCTCTCACCTCAGAAGTACCGATGATGACAAGGATGAATTCTGCGCCCAGTTGGAGCGTAAATTCGACTGCTGATCAAAACATGACATCGTCATCAGGGATTTCAATGCTCAGGTTGGTCTGGAGTAGGATACAAACCGGTAATAGAAGAAAAGTCAACAAAAGTAACATATACGGTAACAGAAGAGTTCATCGTACACCCGCAGGCCAACGAAAAGGGCCTGAGACTTATAGATGTAATTACCTCCAATAATATGATCGTACGCAGTACCTTCTTCCAACATAGACTCCTACACAAGTACACTTGAGGGTTACCAAATTAAACAGAATCACAGATTGACCACGTTTTGATCGACTGTCGGCACTTTTCAACCATCATTAACGTAGAAACCTATCGAACCGCTGACGTTGACTCGAACCACTACCTAGTCATATTAAGATACGTCCAAAATTATCCATTGTGAGCAATATATGGTACCGACGCCAGCTTCGGTTAAATCGGATAAAGCAGCAAGACATCGCCATAAACTACGCGCATTCACTCGAAGTTACGCTGCCGGAAAAGGATGAGCTGGACGCTGAAGCCCCTCTCGAGGACTGTTGGAACACCATCAAAATAGCCATTAGCAGTGCAGTGAAGAGTTCCATCGGGCACGTGGCACAGAATCAGCGAAACGACTAGTTTGACTATGATTGTAGGAGGATGATGGATGAGGAGAACGCTACGTGGGCGGCCAAGTTGCGCAGTGCCACACATCAAAACGTTGAAAGACATCGATAGTGTTTCTAAATTTCCAGAGAAAAAGCACTACCTGCAAAGACAGGAACATGCAGAGTTAGAGTAGTTGTGTCATTCTCAGAGAACTCGAAATCTCTACCAGGTACTGAACAGACCACGCACAGGTTTTGCACGACGAGCCACAATGCGTCCAGAAAAAATGGCAGTATTGTAACGGACGATCGTGAGGTGACGGAGAGATGGAAACAGCACTTCAATGAACACCTAAATGGCGCCCAGGCGAAGAATCATTGCGGTGGGGAAAACAATTACGATGGTGCGGCGAAGTTAATCCATTAATCAGCTCCAGCTCCATTAAAGGCCATTAAGCAGCTAAATAATAACAAATAGACTGAAAAGATGGTATCTGAGCAGAGCTTTCGTAGTTGTCTGCACCGACTGATTGTCAGAATTTGGAATACAGAACAATTACCGGAGGAGCGGAAACAAGGAGTTATCAGTCCGAGCTACAGGAAGGCCGACAATTTGAGCTGTGAGAACTATTGCGCGATCACCGTTCTCAATGCCTCCTACAAAGGGCTTTCCCAAGTCATTTTCCGTCAATTAGCATCAATTGCAAAGAGAATGGTGGTTTCGTCGAATTAACAACGGATCGAATATTCACACTGTGTTAGATCCTCCAAAAAGTCTGTGAATGCAGAATTCCCAGGCACCATTTGTTCGTTGACTTCAAAGCCGTATATGATACCATCGACCGAAAAGAACTATGGAAAATCTGGACTAGAACGGCTTCCCCAGGAAGCTGATCAAACAGATTCAACCCATGATGAATGGTACACAGTGCTGTGTTCGGATTTCAGATAAATTGTCAAGTTCATTCGAATCACACAGAGCGCTTCGTCAAGCTGATGATGTCTCATGCCTGCTAGCACTACAAGCGAATATATGAACCGAGCGGATATCAACACGTGGGGTACAATCTTCAACAAATCTAGTTAATTCTTCTGCTTTGCCGATGACATGGAAATTATCGGCAGTGACATCTGTAACAGTGATTGAACAGTACACTAGACTAAAGTGCGAAGCAGAAAAGAATGGATTAAAAGTAAATAAGTCAAAAACAAAGTACATCCTGGCATGCGGAACCGAGACCAACTGAGACCGACCGACGCCGCTTGGACAGCAGTGTAAGGATTGAAGGCAATGAGTTTGAGGTAGTTGACGAATTTGTCTAGCTTAATTAACTGGTAACGGCGGAAAATAACACCAGCCATGACATTCGGAGATTGGTCAGCGGAAGTCGTGCTTACTTTAGGCTTCACAAACAATTGGAGTCGAACACACTAACTTCCCGTACAAAGTGTACCCTGTGCAAGACGCTTATAAAACCAGTTGTGCGGGCATGAAACGTGGACAATGCTCGGAGTCACCTGCGAGTGTTCAGAGTTTTCGAAAGACGAGTGCTAAGAACGATCTTTGGCGGGATCCAGGAAAACGGAGTATGGAGGATGAACCATGAACTCGCACAGCTGCCAGTATTCAAAAGTTGGCTAAAGCTGGACGGGTACTATGAGCAGAGCTTATTGTTAGAATGCCAGACAACTACCTTGCCAAAATAGTGTTTGCTCCAAACCCGGTAGGGACAAGACGGTCATGGCTGCAGCGAGCAAAATGGTGCAAAATACATTATGTCCAAGACCGAGTCTGCCTTGACAAGCGAGTGGTCGTGGGTTCGAATCTTAGTAGAATCAGGCCATGTGTTTATTCTCAGGTTCTGCATTTACTACCAATGAATCGTCTTACCAGGGCAAGTTATAAGAGTGGTACTTGCTTGAGGTGCGAATGAAGCCTCTTGTTCAAGGGCAGATCTTATATACGTGCATTTTAATCGTGAAAATTGCGCGTTATTTCTATTATATGATTATATCAAATATCAAAAACTTGAAGCTCCCTAATAAAGTAGTCAGAGTTTTTAAGCAAGTTCTATGATCGAAGGATGCCAATAGGTATCTCGCGCAGTCAATGTTTTTGATGAATTGCCAAATACCCACGTTTGTCTCAGGACAGCTTTCGTGCATAGCAACAAATGTCAATCGGTATTTGATAACTGACCGCGCGCGATTTCGGACGAATCGTTGAATGTTGATAGCATATAACTTTCGGTAAACTGATTTCTCATAGTTTTTTCTTATATCGGTATGGCGGATGTCCACTACCTGTTTCACAATGGCCACGTAACCATAAACGTTCTCAAAACGTACGCGAGCTTGAATGATAGTGATCGCACCACCTACCTCGGTGGATCCAGATCAATTCCTTTCTACTAACAACAACTCCTTCCTTTGACACTTGTAGATGATGCAGAGGATTCCTCGGTCTCTAGTAGCAGCAAGTGTCGGACTAACATTTCTTTCCTTCCCAAATTGACCTACATGGGCGTGGCCAGCTTTGCTATTGATCATCACATAGAATTAAATCACCAGAAAATGCACATTGAGAATGATCTGCTACTCCCAAGCAACATTCTGATGGTTCTTTGTGCAATTTCAGCTGATCTAGATCAATCGCGGGCAACTCACGGGCGGTCAAATTATGCTATGCTATGCTAATTCACATTGAGACCTCGTTCTTTCAATGCTTTTACGATTAGTCGATGCTTTTCCTGCTTGACCTCTTGCTCACGGCGTAGCGCATCCAATATATCATCGACAGAAATCTTTTTCAAGGGTATTATTCTCCTTTTCTCTGTCAATTTCGCCCAGCAGCACAACATTCTCTCCTCTAATAATGAAAACGCCCCGCTGGGTATCTCCGTACTCATTGCCAACATGTATCCGCTCGATGGTCCGATGTAGCACCAGATTGGCGAATTGATCAACGCTTCTCAAATATCCGATAAGCGTTCCACCGTCACGCAGCAATATCATTATTTTTTTATCCACTTCATCCAGTAGATGAGCTGTGCCGAATAAAGGATTTTCCATTTTAATTCTGTGTTAAGTTTCCAAGATTACCGGTACCTAAATGTAAATTGTAAACAAAGTTCACCAATTTTTTACTGAATGGAAAAAAAGCCTTTTTAAATTTTGTTTCGCTTAGCCTATATTAAAAAATTAAAACCCAGCGACTGGATTCCAAATGCTGTGCTGCAGGGCGCTCCGCGTCATTTTCCGTGAGCATATTTAACAAAGCTACACCAAGCAAGCAAGCTTCAACTGAAGCTGGTTAAGTGATGGCGGCTGATAGTCAGGCACCACTTTTCGATTTTGGCTCGATTGATTATAATATGCGTTACATTGTAAGAGATGTTATTCAATTTCAATCCAATTGCATTCAACGAATACAGCAGTAAACAACTTCTGAATGTGTATGTTGTTTCAATATTTATTCACCTGTCGAATAAATCGTGGTGCTTCGCAGCCAAAATAATTTGGCTAATTTTTTGTTATTTTCAATGTTTTGATTATTATTTCATGAATATATAATTTATAATTACAAACTGAATAATATTTGCTATCACCTCTTATGTATTATGAATTAGTTTGGAGGTCCTTCAAAATAGAAAAGCTCAGATACTAATGCTATTGTTTACGGTTTGCGATGCAGCGCAATCTCCAATTTTTTAGTAGCTCTAGCATAATAATCAAATGCAAAGCCTTCTGCTTTGCAATTGATGCGTTAGGTTGGATAAGGCATTAGGCAGCCTCCCAGTTTGCTTTGAAGTATGACGCTGGCCTAATAAGCCAGTCGTCGTATGTTCGAATCTCGACTTGGTGAAGCTGTTAGAGTCAATAGGATCGTAGCAACTAGCCCTGCAATTGTCCTGCACTCTAACAGCTGGCTGCGAAGTCTGTCGAATAAAGACAGAAGGTAAAATTTTGATAACGGAATGTAGCACCTAGGCTTTGCTTTGCTTTGCTTTGCATTAGGTTGGAATCCAAAATCATTTGTCGTAATTTCAGTTTTTCCGGACTGATCAACTGCCAAGGAGAGGTTTACTGTTTGGTGTAAACCCATGGGAAAACTGTCAGAATAACGCTGACGGACGCGTTGATGCAGCATTCTGTTTGGCCCTTAAAGGAAGCACAATACCCCCACGATACTGCAGATTAATAAAAGTGTTTTCTAGTGTTTGATGTGAGCCTCAAGGAATTTTAAATTTAGTCTTCAACCATGACATAAAAAAAAAGAGAATAGAAATTATTTCATTCCTTGCAGGGTTTTCTTTTCCTCGATATACACACAACGTATCAGCTCGACAGTTGATGCCACATCCGGTTGAGCTGAGCTGCGTATTTGATGGCTGTGAAGTATGTATAATCCTCCAGGCTAAAACACTTGTTTCATTTTTCAAAGAAATACATAAAAATATACGCATCAGCTCAGCCAAGCATCGCAACATAGGCAAGAAAATATTCAGGTGCTTTCAATTACAGCTCATACAAAGGCAGTAGCACAATCATAAGGTAAGTAAGATGTACTATATACCTACTGGTAAATTTAGACAACTCGACAGGTGTATAGGCAAGCTTGCTATACAGATTTGCAGCAATACAGAGTTTTAATCTGTAACACAAAAAATCAAAAGGCTTTATATTTCTATTCACATCTAGAATAATTCGAATATTCACAGTTCCAATTCAAACTTATCATTTTAACAAGCAAAAATCAAAACGGCACCTCATCCTTGCTTATTCCACTGACATATCAACGCCTTAACCTTGTTAACTTGAATTGAAAAAAAAGGACACGAAAAGCTCACACAAGCATCTAACTTTATGTTCATTTCACTAAGATATGTTTTAAAAATAGAATCTCCCAGTTAGTTACTTCCATGAACAGGGTTCCCATTCGAAAAACAATATGCTATTGAAACGTGCCGCTCTGCAGTAAATGTGCATACTGAAACGTATATAAGACAATCGCAACGAAAGCGAACTGTCACACACTTACCATTGTCCTTTCGGTGAGATCAACAGTTGAGCGCTTTGAATGACATCGCAAAGCGGCATGTTCTTGAACCGAATAAAAATCTTTTCGAAGAACTGAAATGACACTGCTCGTCACTGTTTCTGTTGTGAGTAGTAGGCGTTCCATTGCAGTGGAGATTTTACTTTTGGAACATGATAAATAATAAATCGTATTTCACTTAAAATTGTTATACCTAGTTATTCAATTTGTTAAATGTCATATTTGTCGTTTGTCAAGTCATATTAAGTCGCGATATTTTCAATAGCACAGACGGTTACATGGTCGTACGAGGCGGGACTTGATTGGATGGCAGCATTTTTAAGACCGCTATTAGTAGTCAAAAAAGCATTTACCCTAAATGAAGGTTTATTTCAATGTTTTTAAAGAATTATTTAAAATTTTCTTAAGGTTTACTTGAAATTCTTTATCATATTTCTCAACATGAGCTGGCTACTGTAAATCAATTTTCGTGCTTTGACTTCCTCATAACTGTTAACTTATTACTGAGCTACAAACGTCAATCCACAAAAATTGACGAAAAACGTCCATGAACGCTTAATGTAGAGCTATTTGAATTTTAATTAAGTTTGAAAAGGTTTTGGTTTTTATTATTGCAATGTTTTATTTCGAAAATCAATTTTTCCTGAATTTTTTTGGTTACAAGACAAAATAAATACAAATGCAGTGAGATGTAGATACTTTGGAAGTATCGATTTTGTGACTGGCAAAGGTATTCGTATCGATTTTGTGACTGGCAAAGGTATTCGTTTTTGACATCTTATAATATATAGTATAAAATAGTTCACCTTCTAAAATACGGTAATATGATAAGCTGAAATAAATCGTCACTGGTTCTATAAATTTCAAGAGCAGTTTTTTTGTTTGAAACAAAAATTCTGGTCATGAAAATATAATCCACGCGTTCAGAATGGGTAGAAGAATGCAGTTAATATATTTCTGAAGACACTGCCCAAAAACTGCTTCCGAAATTGAGCTTTCCGACGACATTAAAACTCATGAACAGATTTTTTTTTGAATTCTATTTCTATTTCTGTTTCTACTTCTACTTCTACTTCCACTTCTATTTCTATTTCTATTTCTATTTCTATTTCTTTTTCTCTTTCTCTTTCTATTTCTATTTCTATTTCTATTTCTATTTCTATTTCTATTTCTATTTCTATTTCTATTTCTATTTCTATTTCTATTTCTATTTCTATTTCTATTTCTATTTCTATTTCTATTTCTATTTCTATTTCTATTTCTATTTCTATTTCTATTTCTATTTCTATTTCTATTTCTATTTCTATTTCTATTTCTATTTCTATTTCTATTTCTATTTCTATTTCTATTTCTATTTCTATTTCTATTTCTATTTCTATTTCTATTTCTATTTCTATTTCTATTTCTATTTCTATTTCTATTTCTATTTCTATTTCTATTTCTATTTCTATTTCTATTTCTATTTCTATTTCTATTTCTATTTCTATTTCTATTTCTATTTCTATTTCTATTTCTATTTCTATTTCTATTTCTATTTCTATTTCTATTTCTATTTCTATTTCTATTTCTATTTCTATTTCTATTTCTATTTCTGTTTCTATTTCTATTTCTATTTCTATTTCTATTTCTATTTCTATTTCTATTTCTATTTCTATTTCTATTTCTATTTCTATTTCTATTTCTATTTCTATTTCTATTTCTTTTTCTCTTTCTCTTTCTATTTCTATTTCTATTTCTATTTCTATTTCTATTTCTATTTCTATTTCTATTTCTATTTCTATTTCTATTTCTATTTCTATTTCTATTTCTATTTCTATTTCTATTTCTATTTCTATTTCTATTTCTATTTCTATTTCTATTTCTATTTCTATTTCTATTTCTATTTCTATTTCTATTTCTATTTCTATTTCTATTTCTATTTCTATTTCTATTTCTATTTCTATTTCTATTTCTATTTCTATTTCTATTTCTATTTCTATTTCTATTTCTATTTCTATTTCTATTTCTATTTCTATTTCTATTTCTATTTCTATTTCTATTTCTATTTCTATTTCTATTTCTATTTCTATTTCTATTTCTATTTCTATTTCTATTTCTATTTCTATTTCTATTTCTATTTCTATTTCTATTTCTATTTCTATTTCTATTTCTATTTCTATTTCTATTTCTATTTCTATTTCTATTTCTATTTCTATTTCTATTTCTATTTCTATTTCTATTTCTATTTCTATTTCTATTTCTATTTCTATTTCTATTTCTATTTCTATTTCTATTTCTATTTCTATTTCTATTTCTATTTCTATTTCTATTTCTATTTCTATTTCTATTTCTATTTCTATTTCTATTTCTATTTCTATTTCTATTTCTATTTCTATTTCTATTTCTATTTCTATTTCTATTTCTATTTCTATTTCTATTTCTATTTCTATTTCTATTCCTACCTCTTTCCCTCTCCCTTTCCCTTTCCTTTTCCCTTTCCCTTTCCCTTTCCCTTTCCCTTTCCCTTTCCCTTTCCCTTTCCCTTTCCCTTTCCCTTTCCCTTTCCCTTTCCCTTTCCCTTTCCCTTTCCCTTTCCCTTTCCCTTTCCCTTTCCCTTTCCCTTTCCCTTTCCCTTTCCCTTTCCCTTTCCCTTTCCCTTTCCCTTTCCCTTTCCCTTTCCCTTTCCCTTTCCCTTTCCCTTTCCCTTTCCCTTTCCCTTTCCCTTTCCCTTTCCCTTTCCCTTTCCCTTTCCCTTTCCCTTTCCCTTTCCCTTTCCCTTTCCCTTTCCCTTTCCCTTTCCCTTTCCCTTTCCCTTTCCCTTTCCCTTTCCCTTTCCCTTTCCCTTTCCCTTTCCCTTTCCCTTTCCCTTTCCCTTTCCCTTTCCCTTTCCCTTTCCCTTTCCCTTTCCCTTTCCCTTTCCCATTCCCATTCCCTTTCCCTTTCCCTTTCCCTTTCCCTTTCTCTTTCCCTTTCACTTTTTATATGTATAGCGAAATCTCTTGGTCTTGGTCTTGGTCTTGGTCTTGGTCTTGGTCTTGGTCTTCGTCTTGGTCCTGGTCTTGGTCTTGGTCTTGGTCTTGGTCTTGGTCTTGGTCTTGGTCTTGGTCTTGGTCTTGGTCTTGGTCTTGGTCTTGGTCTTGGTCTTGGTCTTGGTCTTGGTCTTGGTCTTGGTCTTGGTCTTGGTCTTGGTCTTGGTCTTGGTCTTGGTCTTGGTCTTGGTCTTGGTCTTGGTCTTGGTCTTGGTCTTGGTCTTGGTCTTGGTCTTGGTCTTGGTCTTGGTCTTGGTCTTGGTCTTGGTCTTGGTCTTGGTCTTGGTCTTGGTCTTGGTCTTGGTCTTGGTCTTGGTCTTGGTCTTGGTCTTGGTCTTGGTCTTGGTCTTGGTCTTGGTCTTGGTCTTGGTCTTGGTCTTGGTCTTGGTCTTGGTCTTGGTCTTGGTCTTGGTCTTGGTCTTGGTCTTGGTCTTGGTCTTGGTCTTGGTCTTGGTCTTGGTCTTGGTCTTGGTCTTGGTCTTGGTCTTGGTCTTGGTCTTGGTCTTGGTCTTGGTCTTGGTCTTGGTCTTGGTCTTGGTCTTGGTCTTGGTCTTGGTCTTGGTCTTGGTCTTGGTCTTGGTCTTGGTCTTGGTCTTGGTCTTGGTCTTGGTCTTGGTCTTGGTCTTGGTCTTGGTCTTGGTCTTGGTCTTGGTCTTGGTCTTGGTCTTGGTCTTGGTCTTGGTCTTGGTCTTGGTCTTGGTCTTGGTCTTGGTCTTGGTCTTGGTCTTGGTCTTGGTCTTGGTCTTGGTCTTGGTCTTGGTCTTGGTCTTGGTCTTGGTCTTGGTCTTGGTCTTGGTCTTGGTCTTGGTCTTGGTCTTGGTCTTGGTCTTAGTCTTGGTCTTGGTCTTGGTCTTGGTCTTGGTCTTGGTCTTGGTCTTGGTCTTGGTCTTAGTCTTGGTCTTGGTCTTCGTCTTGGTCTTGGTCTTGCTCTTGGTCTTGGTCTTCGTCTTGGTCTTGGTCTTGGTCTTGGTCTTGGTCTTGGTCTTGGTCTTGGTCTTGGTCTTGGTCTTGGTCTTGGTCTTGGTCTTGGTCTTGGTCTTGGTCTTGGTCTTGGTCTTGGTCTTGGTCTTGATCTTGATCTTGATCTTGGTCTTCGTCTTCGTCTTCGTCTTCGTCTTCGTCTTCGTCTTCGTCTTCGTCTTCGTCTTCGTCTTCGTCTTCGTCTTCGTCTTCGTCTTCGTCTTCGTCTTCGTCTTCGTCTTCGTCTTCGTCTTCGTCTTCGCCTTCGTCTTCGTCTTCGTCTTCGCCTTCGTCTTCGTCTTCGTCTTCGCCTTCGTCTTCGTCTTCGTCTTCGTCTTCGTCTTCGTCTTCGTCTTCGTCTTCGTCTTCGTCTTCGTCTTCGTCTTCGTCTTCGTTTTCGTCTTGGATTTGGTTTTGGTTTTGGTCTTGGCCTTGATTTTGATCAGCAATATGCTAGATTTATGAGTTTCCCATATGTTTCCTATACATATATTTTTCAATTTCTGCTTTGTTGAAACGGTATAGTCAAAAAAGCAAAATCGAAACAAAACGAGCGTGCCAAACCTGCCACCAGTTAAACCGGTTTACTATAAATAAATAGACATATACTGTAGAAAGAGATTAATTGACAAGTGGTTAATTCAAAGTTTCAGTTTGAAGTTATGGGCCGCGTGTTTGAAAAGCACATATAATCGTATAATCACAGTCAAGGGTACGGGATAATAGTTTTTGTTGAATAATCTTTTCTAAGATGAATATATTCTATTTCCTATCCATGTTTTCTACTGCTTTGTATTCATTTTGTTTGTGGTCACTTTGATCTTTTCGGTCGTTCGCATCTCTCATACCATCGAAAAACTTCATCGAACAGTTCGTGTGTTCAGTCAGCAACATCAAAAACCAAATTCATCAAAATAAAAGCGGCGAAATGAAAACAACTGACCAGTGGGAAAACTTATCGTACAAGATTGAGTTAAAGTTTTCCGGCACCATCTGCCGAAACCGATACTAACGTTATCAGATCAGATGTTTGAAATTGGGCTATTTAGTTGCTAATTAAGGCCATTATGGTGAACACATTATGCCGGCACAGCATGGATTAAACATGATAAAGATCTATGCTCGCAAGCAGCGTGGCGTTAGCATCAAAGGCAAAAAGCTCGCTGGATTCACTACATACTACTGCCAGTCTAGGATTAAACGATTCAGATTTGATTACCATCCACTTACGATAACGATCTTGCGTATACACGTTTGCTTAGTTTTCCTACCGAGCGCTACGGGAAATGGCCATCTTAGTCACAATGTTCACTACCGCTGAGTAAACCTTCCAGCTTTTATCAATTTTCCCTCCCTCTTCCGGTGAGCCGCGTAGAATTTCTTAATCACATTTATTCCCTTCTTCGGCCGAGGAACCGAAACACGGTAAAGGTTATGTAATTCAATAAAACAATTAATTTCCAAGAGGCGATAACGCAAACATTGTGTCGAACACGCAAGACCACATTTTCGGCGAAGAGCTGCTTCCCATGCGGAAAAAGGGTCGCCAGGATGGATTGTCGTTAGCCGGACCCTAAACTCCGCTGCCTGCTTATAGTTTGATCGGATCAGTTTTCCCGTTCACGGTATCTACGCCACTTTGCTTTCGGGTGCTTTCCCCATCGCAAAGAACCCCAGCGGAAAAACGAAACAAATAAAAACCAAACTTGGTTACACTAAGTATCGTAACTTGTAAACAAAGTGTTTTTACAAGGCAGATTATTATTGTTATTGCTTGTCTTATGCTATCGATGTGTTCCATCGGTATGCTTTTTTGCTTGTAAATCATAGAAAAGTTTCCATCAGTGGTGGTGTCTATAGTGATGTCAGAGATGAAATGTTTATTAGCTCTGTTCCCGCTGGTTGCGGAATGAGAATGATGTCTGGTGGGTAGAACCATAACTTTGCCACTACGAGGAGAATATTTATGAATTGATGGGAGGGCCAATCGTTTGTATTGCCACCATCCGAACGACCAACCGTACATCAAATTATGTTGGGCGCTTTTCATTGTACAGTTAAAACCTGTGATGTGTACAATTACACCTAATTGCCTGAATGCAGTGCACGTAATTCATATTTGGAGAATGGCGAGGCAATTTGGTCGGATTTCAGCTGGCATTAAGTCAATAATGACTTTTGAGCAAAGCTCCATGGCTCAATAGGGAATACAGGCAATGGTTTTGCTTGTTATCCTTCTCGCCATCTTCCGGAATTATGATGATGGGTGTCCATCATTTTCTCGTTTACCATTTTTCGTAACGCTTAATTCCTATTAGTCCTATTTAGAATCGCAGATATGTTGTCGTAAGAATTGCTTCAAACTTTAAAAAATGAATTGAGTCGAAACAAGCATAAGTATTAATAATAAATATTTCATAATTAATAGCAGGAAAATCAGTGAGTGAATTTTTGCATTTATCATTAAAACCATTCCAAATGCAACAATGAAGTGTAGTAGCGATAAGCAATACATCTTACAACTCCGAGTGATAACCAGGAGAGAATTGGCGATGATTGTTTTGTCAGATGAGGATTCACACAGACTGCATCCTATTTTGTACATCAGTGTTGCCGTGCCTTTGGACAAAAAATCTGCATAAATCCCTACCTGCGAAAACATCTTGTCAGCTGTCTACGACTAAGGTTAAAATGTTAATCTCTCGCAGCATACCGTTCCGGCTTCACGAAACTAAGTTTTCAACACGGAAATACGTTCCACTCTAGCAAGGTGGGATGTTTGCAAAATCGAGCAACTAACGTCCCACTAAAGTGAAAGATTTTAAACGGTTATATCGCAACTTATCTTTTATCTTTTTCCTAAAACATATTGTATGTTTGTTCGCTCCTCCATAAACGAAAAACGCGTGAAGCAAATTGTACAAAGCTTGATAGGTACACGTATTTTTGCTGCCAGGAAAAGAAGGCTACACACACGCCCTCCCATAGAAAATGATGGTGCCGCATGAACAGCATGTCAAATAAGCGTTGAATGTGCAACTGTAACTTTAGGGTTATCATTGGTCTTATTCTTCGTCTTTTTAAATTGCTGCTGTATGCCGCTATGCTCCTTGTATGCTCCTACCAACGCAACGGGAAGAGTAGAAAAGAACTTAACTCGTTCCATGGAGTAATATTTATACCATTTCATTTGCTAATTCACATTGTACGTGTGTGCGTGTAATGCAGTGTGATGGTCGTCTGTGCCTGGAAAGCATAGCTATCAGAAGAGAAACGCTTGGAGTAAAATTACTTGAAAGTAATTTGACTATTTAGCGATTAACAAACAATTCTCTCATAAGAACGACAGATCTGCTGCATCTTAAATGAATCAAATACTATAGCGACCATCAAAATCCATTTCTAATTGGTAGAGATATTAAGTATCTACCGTGACGCTAGCCTGATTCTAAATTTATAAATTTTGGAATAGCACTCTGCGGTAAGACGTTGTTCTACGTCAAATAGAAATCGAACCAATTTACCTCTCTGCAAAATTTTAACCCAGAGTTATATTATTTGGCGCATTTCAGCACAACTAGTCGATCTGTTAACGCATAGATCGGAAACACCTAGGAATCCATCATTCGACGACGTCTCGGGTGGTAAAATCATTCCAGGAGACCCAAACGGTCAAGCAGCAACAAAACAAAGTCGGAGACAGCCCACCTGATGAAGGCCAGGAAGGTGTTAGCAAGGATGGCTCGATCACTTTGACCCAATTTTGATTCATTTGACAGTACCGTCTCAACCGAGCAAAATTTGTTGAAATGAAATATTGGACATTTGTAGAACTAGTTATTATCTACAATTTTGCTGAACACAGTATTGCTGTATCTTTTGTAGTTACGGTTCTACAATGCTAGTACCTCTTTAGTAACTAAATGAACGTTCATTTAGTCACTAAAGAGTTACTAGCATTGTAGCGCTGTAACTATAAAAGATACAGCAAAATTTTACCAGTTTTACAAATGTCTCATACATCACTTTGTCAAATTTGGCTCGGCTGAGGCGGTACTCTCTAATGAATCAAAATTCAATTAAAGTGATCGAACCATCCCTGGGTGTTAGATCTGTCCAAGCGTCTGCCGAAACTTTCGATTCGCGATGCTGCGAAGAAAACAAATGTTTCCATCTGGTATGTCCAATAAACGATAGAACGTGCTGGCTCTCTACATCCTCAAGGTCCGGAAGATACCGAACCGAAACGACAAACAAATTACGGTTACCAAATCCCGCGCAAGAAAGCTGAACCGAGATTGGTTGACGAGTCCGAGGTGCGTCGTGTTAGACGACGAGACTTATATCAAGATGGGCACAAAGCAGTTTCCAGAGCAAAGGTTTTACGTTGTCACATCACGGTTGGCCACTTCTGAGGAGGTTAACTAAAAGAAGGTGAACAAATCTACCAAAAATTCTTGGTTTGGCCGGCCATCTGAGGGTGGTGAGTCATGGCGGGTAGACCATTAACGGACAAATCTACCAAGACGAGCGCCTAACGAAGCACCTGCAGCTTACTTACTTACTTACTTGAAATCAGAGATCTTCACTGCTGACGGTTACCCGCCATGGCTTTTACCTGTTGCCAGGACAGGTTCTCGTCTACAGCCCGGATGTCGTTGGATGAGCTGCGTCGCCCTGAGCTCCTGGGTCTGCCTCTTCTACGCTGTCCTTGTGGATTCCAGTCGAGTGCTTCTCTGCAGACCTCGTTCGTTCCTTTCCTCAAGGCGTGTCCGATCCACTTCCACCTACGTTCACGAATTTCTGTGGCTATCAACTGTTGATGACACCGACGATGGTGTTCCTCATTAAATATCCAGTTGCCAGGTCACCAGGTACGAATGATATATCGCAGGCACCGGTTAATGAATACCTGCAGTTTTTGCGTTATCTCCCCTGAGACGTACCACGTTTCGCAGGCATACAGAAAGAACATACAAGCATACAAGCAGTAAGAATTTAACGTTTGAATTAAAGATTCAGATTTGTGTGTGTAAAGGTATCTGATTTGAGCGCCAAATATTTCGCAGACTAGCAAAGGCACCCCTGGCCTTCCTGATCCGTGTGGCTATATCAGTCTTGGTACCATCGGGCGTTGTCTGGCTACCAAGATGTTGAAAGGCGTTTAGCTGCTCAACTTGTTGTTCCGCTACTATGAAGTTGGTGGAAATGTCCATATTCACTACCATAGACTTAGTTTTTGCGACATTCATTGACTGTGAAACCTGCTGCTTGGGAGCTCTCGGAGAGGTCATCTAACTTGCTCTGCATATCTTTTCGGCGTTGCGCGAGCAAGACAATGTCGTCGGCTAGGTCGAGGTCATTTAACTGCTCCATCGTTAGAGGATTCCAAGGCAATCCTCGATTTAGTCTACTGTCAATTGCTCCAACTAATATCTCATCCATAACGATGAGAAACAGAAGCGGTGATATAATGCAGCCCTGTCTCACGCCAGCAGTAACCCTTATAGTGTCGGACAAAACGCCGTCGTGCAAAACCTTGCACGAGAACGCCTCGTACTGAGCCTCGATGAGATGGACTAGCTTATCTGGAACTCCTCTACGCCTAAGTGCGCCCCAGATTTTTTCGTGGTTGAGACGGTCGAACGCCTTTTCGAAGTCAACGAACACCAGCAGAAGAGAGTCCTGGAATTCGTAGATCTGCTCCAATATAATGCGGAGCGTTGTGATATGCTCTACACATGATCGGCCAGCACGGTATTCAGCTTGCTGCCGCCGAAGAGTAGCGTCGATCTTCTCCTGGATCCGGTTGAGGATTACCTTACAGAGTACTTTGAGAGTAATACAGAGCAGCGTGATGCCACGCCAGTTACCGCAATAAAGGTCAGTTAGGTCTCCTTTCTTAGGGACTGTGACCAATATGCCTTGCATCCAGTCCACCGGAAAAGTTGCGGTTTCCCATATATTGCTGAAAAGCTGATCATCTGGGCTGACAAAGATGGGTCAGCTTTGAGTATTTCGGCTGAAATACAGTCTATCTCTGGCGCTCTATTGGATTTCATACTCTTGAAGACTGTTACAATTTCATCCAGAGATGGCGCCTCCGAGTTGAATTCGACGAACTCTTGGCGTCATACGCTGCTGGTTTTGTTGGTCTCTGACATTTGAAACTCGGAAGAGTTGTTCAAAATGTACAGTCCATCGCTTAAGGTGTTCTGTACGGTCAGTCAGTAGCTGACCAGCTCTGCCGTTTAGCGGCATCTTTGTATTCTTCCTGGCACCATTAAGGCGGCGATAAATATCGTACAACAAACGGATATCACCATTGGCGGCGGCGGTTTCTCCTTGTTCGGCTAGGGAGTTAGTCCAGGCTCTCTTGTCCTGCCTACAAGCACGTTTAACAGCCTTCTCCAGTTCGGCATATCGTTGACGGGCAGCTGTCTTAGGCGAACTGGTTCGCGCTCACTCAATATCGGCTTTCGCCCCTCTCCGCTCGTCGATCTTCCTCCAAGTTACATCCGAAATCCACTTCCTCCGCCCGCTGTGCGCTTTGCCGAGGGTTTCATCACTGGTCGTGATGAAAGCGTTCTTGATACCGGTCCATTGCTTTTCGACGGTTCCACTCAGAGGCTCGGGATTCAAGTTGTTCGACAAAGGCCCTTTTCACCACAGGATTTTCCAATCGGCAGACGTCGTAGCGGTACCCAACTTTCTCCTCCCGTCGTTGGACATGTGCGACACGCAAGCGTATTTCAGCGATAACAAGATGATGGTCGGATGCGATATCAGCGCAGTGTTTGCTGCGTACATCAAGAAGGCTGCTTCACCATTTTCGGCTGATGCAGATGTGGGCGATTTGGTTTTCTGTTCGGTCGTTGCAGGAAACCCACGTGACTTTATGTACTGGTCTATGGAGGAAGAGCGATCCACCAATGACCATGTTGTTATTACCACAGAATTCTGTAAACAGCTCCCTGTTTTCGCTCATCTCTGCTAAGTCATGGCGTCCCATGACGCGTTCAAGATCCGCGTTGTTTGAGTTAATCTTCGCATTGAAGTCGCCCAAATGGATTTGGATGTCCCCCTACGGGATTTTCTCAACCACGCGTTTCAGCTGACTGTAAAAACTCTTTTTCTCCTGCAGGTCGGCAGCATCTGTTGGCGCCTAGCACTGGATTGCTGTAAGGTTCCTGACCCGTGTTCTGAAACTGGCAACGATTATTCGCTCATTTATCGGTTCCCACTTCTTCAGGACCACATGTGCCCCTGGACTTAATAGGAATCCAACTCCTCCTCCAGTTTCCCTTGTAAGTTGAGCCAGCTTGCCCTGCTGGATAGTTCCATATTCCATATTCCGATTCGTGTCCGTGTTTTCATGCTAAAGATCGTTGCCAATAATCCAGAGAGCTTTCTTCTTTCATTTTCATTTCATTTTGTGTTCCGGTACAGTAACCTAAGGTCCTTATCCCGCTGATGGGGCTGCCATCTTAATGTGGGCGGGAGCCACTGTGCCCCCTTTCCTGTTAGCGTACGACAACCAAGGTTACGTTCCCCAGCCGGCACCACGTGGAGGTAGGAATAGGAGTTAGTGAACAAAGGTTATGGAATGCACACGTTCACCCTTTGCCAGCCAAAGGGCCTGCAGCCCTTCCTACGACTTCATGGAAGCAAGACGCTATTTTGGCCGGATTTGGCGTCCTATCACTAAAAAAGTGCACAGGTACAAACTGTTGTTTTTGTACTAAAACACGTCAGCCCGCTGAATTCACCGGAACTTCTCCCGATTCCACAGTGGTCTAAACAGCGAAATACGTGATCGTGTGAGATTAAGTCGACACAGGAGATTTTTGGTGTCTTTGGCAGCATTTCCTGGTTTAAGAAACCACTTCTTGTGACAACAAACTTTGAGTGACTAAATCTTTTAAAAGAGAGATACGAAATTTATTAAAAGCAATTAAAATCGATCATTCATCATCGAGATCAGGTATAGGTGCGAATGACAGCGATAGTGACAAGGCTGGCAAAAGCTACAGGCAAGCCGAAAATTGCAAATCAATGGCAAGTAACCGCGTTGGAGAAGAAACTAGAGCTGTATTATTCGAAATACATACAGAAGCATGATGATATCATAACTCAGTGTCCCATCGGTAAAATTGATGAACAGAATCTGAAATTAGATGAGTTCGATGCACTCCATACGGATGCCTTAGTAAAATTATATCGGTTA
Organism: Sabethes cyaneus; assembly: GCF_943734655.1. NCBI lineage: Eukaryota > Metazoa > Arthropoda > Insecta > Diptera > Culicidae > Sabethes > Sabethes cyaneus. The sequence continues at coordinate 90,849,848 of NC_071355.1, forward strand.
GTCGAGTTCTTCCGTGCTGTCAATGCTGCCCAACAAGTTCGATCGTTACCCAACAGCCTCTAAGGACACCGATACCTACTTTCGATGGACGATATGAACGGTGGTCAAAGTGTAAAGCCCTCCTCAACGACCTGATCAGAAAGTGTGTATCTCGACAAGGCGTGAGAGAACCTTCCAATATCTTAGATGCCAGAATTATTAAGTGACTCATTTCATATATATGTCTGGATGAATCACGAAAGAACATTTGAGAAAACTGCGAATGAAATTCCCAATCTCGCATGATTGTTATTTTGATTAAAATCCACCACATTGTATTGCATATTTCTGCTGAAATTAGAAACTATTTAGTATGTCAAAGAGTATCAAAAGATATCGCTTGTATTAAATATAGCTCCGACAAGATTGTTTATACTGCGCCAATGGCTGTCACTCATTCATAAAACACTTGCATGTTTCCAGTTTGTTAACATTGCGCTAATTTTCGCTGCGGTTATTCATTTAACTGGTTTAAAATTGCAATAGGCGCACAGCACAGAAGCAATATATCAGGCAACATCCACCTGGCTTTCGGATGTATCTGCACTGCCATATGGGTATATGAAACGTACGCTTAAAGGCTCCCGTTTTGCCGGCAGCGGTCAAACTGTTCGCTTCCAGTTGGTTTAGCAGATTAGCATATCAGCATATAACCGCAAATACTAGTGCAGTGAATATCTAGAAATACTTGTTTATTTTTTGTGACTAGTTTACTATTCTATTTCTTTATTCTATTTTTCCCAATGCCAAAATTATAGATCACGCATACCTCATTTTAGCACTATCCGTCTAACGAAATATTGTCCTCTTTCTGTGCAAAAACCTTTGTCCGAAAAAATACTCGCACAAAGGTTCTACTCACAATATTACAACTCCCGTCTTCAATACTTTCATTTCAACAAAAATATGCTTGGACAAAAAAGCACGCTATGCAAAAGTTCGTCATCTTTCACTTCGGGCAGAATACAATACGAACGCAACACTAAGTGATGGGAAACATTTTTCATGAAAATGCAGACCACCGCCGCCGCCGTCGCCTTCCAATGGAATTAGCCCGAGTGCGGTGAAAAGTCTTTCACCGTGAGACAGGCGGAGACCGCCCGATATTTCCTGTAAGAGTAAAAACCTTCGCATTTCCGGGAACATCTTTCGCGGCAGCAACGGCTCCACTGCGCGATGCCGGAATGCCATTGATATCGAGGGCAGCGAATCCTAATGCGGACTTTTTCGGTTTCCAGCGGTTGCGTGCGGACACGGACGGCAAACCGTACACGACAGAAGATGATGTGCCAGCAGGAAATAGGCCCGGCGGGGACTATAACGAAAGATGGGTACCGAAAAACGGGCGACCAGATATGAAAAAGGAAAATGTCATTTCACGAAAATTTATGGTGTTTTATTATATTAATGTAAATAAATTATTTCAATTATGATTCAACTGTGCGAGGAAGCATAATACTCGGTTTTTCTATTGCAGTGGTTGGCACTGGTGGCAAGCGTTGGCAGTTTAATTTCAAATAGAAACCAAATGCCGTACTGATTTAATGAAATGTGTACACATTATTCACCCTAATTATACTTGGCCAGCAAAGCTTCCAATCGTTCACGATGGAACTCCGGTCTGACGGTACATTTCCATCCATTGTTCGCAGTTCGTAGCGTTTTGGCCCTCACTTCAGCGCGATTCTCGAGATGACATTTAGCGCTGAACTAGTGGGCGGATAATGAGATGGATAAGGCGGAAAACAGCACAAAGGCAGAGTAGGATTAGTTGTTCTTGTCCGAACGAAAAGATAATTTGCTTAGCCGAAAAATAATCTGTGGACTCGGAGTCAATTTATTTTTAAGGATTGTAACTTTGTACAATAGAGCGGGAACGAGTACAGTAGACCGAGCGCAGGAATTTGAACGATCGACTAGCGACCATGTTCTCAAATAAAGAAGTAATAGCTGTTGTAATTTAAAGACAACATCAAAAACAATAGTAACAACCATAGCTTTACTACTAACTAGCTGTGGCCCGCATGCGTCGCCTCGCGTCTAATCGAGAGGGAGGTGCCCAACCTAATTTTCTATAATTTGGCCAAAAAAAAGGACTTCTATACATAAAAAATCATGCCTTGAAACCGAAATTATTAGTTTTTGTGCTCACATTGTGTTTTAGTTAACTAAATAAAACCAACATCTCTGCCACTGATGAAAAAATCCTTTAAAAACATCGTCCTACATCTGCTTACACACTATCACCATCTGTTATATAACATATATACCCTACAATATATGTTATACTGTTGCAGAATAACTTAAATTTGTAAGGCTTTATACTCCCAAGTAACATTTTTGTTGTATAATAGCTTATCAAGCACTTGCTCCACGGGAATTAGCAGTACAATAGTTGACTAAACTATTCTTATACAAAAATGTGGGGTTTTCAAATTTGTAAGATTTCATACTCAACAGCTGCGGCTCTGTTTCGAAACATACCTTCTTGAAAAATAAGTGGCCTCTACATGGACAATGGAATTAACGCCAGTGTTACGTCTGTTTGTCTGTGATTCCAAATTTATCTTCTATGTCCACATAAACAAACCACCGATAAATATCAAACTGCTAGTTACCGTACCTTGCACTTTGTCGAAATTGTTCCAACACATGCGGTAGCGGGTTCATTACATCCGAAGATGGTACGATGGAATGGTGTTTGCAGTAAACCGGTAGAACGTAGAATCCGTTGCGAAGTACGAAACTCTAATAGAGACAAAACTCTGGGGGAATCGATTTCACCGATGAGTCCAATCTTAGAAACGAATCAGAATTGGCGCATTGCTCTCGAGATTATCGACTCGCGATGTAGGTCAAATAATCGTTTGGGTTCGAATAAATCTCCAAGGTCACTAACGTGGTTTATCCTATGCAGCTCAGTCCCACCGATATTGTAGTTAAAAAGAATCGGACTCTTCATGCGGAATAAACTCATAACCTCACATTTTGTCACACTTAACGTTAACTATTTTTGTTTACACTAGTCGACAATTGTATCGATTAAAGCTTGCAGGCGGCGACAGTCGCTCAATTTTTCAACAGCATGGAATCAGCGTACACAAATCTGCAACTGATGTCCAACATCTGAGTGACGTCATTGAAAAATAGTTAAAACAGCAATGGTCCTATATTGTTTCCTAGCGGGACACAGAAATGCGAAGAAACATAAGAACCAAGTTTCACGCGCAGTACCCTGCCCCTTATTTCCCACCATGCTGTTGTAGGGTTTTCCAAACTGACAGAAAACAAACCAGTAACACAACCACAAACTAGCAATCTCTATCAGCAGACAGCACGCTCCATTTCGCTGCCATAAGCTTTCCCGTATGCTTATAAATAGCGCTTAAGTTAATCATCAGGTAGCATTGCAACTTAAAATTATAATTCAATATAATACAGCAAGAAGTTGCATATGTATATTTCACAGATAAAACGCAGAGAGCACTTGCGGTTAAACATCGAATGATGCGCACTCTGTGTTTGAAGGCGCTGAGCTTTAAACCAGGTTACTGCCATCTGGGTATTGTTGTTTCTCGAATTTTTAACACCCATTTTTAGCAAATAACTTTTTCGTGCTAACGTAAGAGCACCACAATCACTAGACACAATCGCGGACAAAACACTTCTAACTCTTAGAAAATATTAAAATACATAAAACAAATTATTTTCAACTTACACGTCTACCGGTTTCAGGCATCATATGCCAATCTTCAGGACGAGAGCCGATGTCCAACCTTGTCCAAGTCCAACTGTCTTGTCCGCGATTGTGTCTAGTGACCCATTTTTAGCTCTTGCTTTTACGGACTCAACAAATCCTGCCCTGAATGACCGACATCAGCATCATTATCATCATCATCATCATCATCATCAGTGTTGAAAAATTCATAGCAGCAAAAAATTCAATGAGGTTTCAAGCACCATGAAATTTCAGCCTTGATCAGAATCGCCGAACTCACGTATGAATTTCTCTCGCTCTGTTGCTATGCGATGTGAACCAAATTCAGCAGTGAACATTTTGTTTAATTCTACCACAGCTGGTATTTCATACAACGAACCAGAGAACGAAAGAAAATTAACCGCCAGAGAAAACAACAGCAGCGAGAAAAGCTACCGCACATTCACGAATTAAGATGGCGAATATATTGGCGGAATTTACATTTTTCCTTCGCGGGAATCGACATTTTCTTAACTAGAAAGGAAAAATCAGAGGGGTTGTGTACAAGACATGACCGCATATATAGGTGACGCAGGACTACGTCAGTCCCTTTGTAGTGATAGTAGCATGTATCCATGCATCACAGAACAGAAGTGGAAGTCCGAACGATTCGGCGATCAAAACTGGTAACAGAGTCTTTTTTGTTTTTATTTTTCTTTGGGAAGGTTTTCGCATAGAAGCAAATAACAGCAATATAAGCAGAACACTCGCTGCCAATCGCATAGCAGCTTTCACATGCTTTCGTGCGCATTCGTATGCGTTCGTGTGTTTTCGTGGAAAAAAGTGACTCGCTACCGTCAGGTTCGCTAGTATCTGTAGAAAGTAGCATGTACGTGTTTGGATTTCTACTTCCATTTCTGTTCTGTGCATGCATGTAATCATTCGATTCTACATGTATACATGCTATATGCAACACATATACATGCTATATGCGTTGTATGTAACATTTATCAAAGTAGTAACATTGCATACGTTCAATCCTCAAAAGATTTCAGAGTTTTTTCTATGTGCATTTTGAAATAATCTAACAAAATCAAGAACACAAACTATTGCTTTCCTGCTACCTTACAGAAATTAACCTGTATTGGGGTCGTTTTCGACCCATCGGCATACTTACAAAGCTTGATACTCAGTAACGGAACGAGCTAGGGACTTGAAATTTTCTGACTTTTCCTAACTTTGGAAAATTAGCATTGTGGGGGAGTTTCAGCTTTCAGCGCCATCTAGAAGAGCCACAGCAAAAAAAAGTTACATATTATGCATCGGGGTCGAAAACGACCCAAGTTTTGAAATTGCTCTCATTCACCCATTTTCAATCCGGATTTCGTTTTCTTTATCTCGTTTGAAAGGTATGGCCAAAACCTGGCATCCAAGGTATATTAGAGAATAGTTGTTGATTAATGGCCACTTCTGCGTCGGTTCCGGAACACCTACTACTAGGTCCCGGGGGACATTTTTTTACTTTGAGGTAATTCATTTTGCGGCACATCAAATCACAATGGCTTGATAAAATAAGACTGATGGAAGTAAAACAGTGTCATTTAGAAGCCAAATGGCAACTTTACCATCGGTTCTGGAACATCCGGTGCCAGTTTCGGGGGACATTTTTGGATATTGAGATAATTCACCATGCAGCACCTCAAATCACATCGCGTTGATAAACTAACAATAATGGAAGTACAAAGGCGCATCAGTCGCATATAATCCGGTACCCGGTATTTATAATGAACCGTAAAACGGGGTAACTCGGGGCAGATGAATTACCCTGCAATCCAAAAATGTCCCCTAAAACCGGGTACCGGATAGTCCGGAACCGATTGTGAAATGGTAATTTTGGCTCCAATATTTTTCTATTGTATTTTATATTTCCATTGTATTTTATCAAGCCAATGTGATTTGATGTGCCGCATGATGAATTATCCTATCCAAAAATGTTCTCATAAACCGTCACCCAATGTTCCGGAACCGATGAAGAAACGGCCATTTGTCTTCAAATTGTCCTCAAACCTCTTGTAACTGTCTAATTTGATCAAGGCGTTGTGATTTGATGTGCCGCAAGATGAATTATTTTAAAATCCAAAAATGTCCCGCGGAACCAGGTACCGGATGTTCCGGAACCGATGGTAAAGTGGCCATTTGGCTACTAAATGACCTTATTTTGCTTCCATTAGTCTTATTTAATTAAGCCGATGTGATTTGATGTGTCGCAAGATGAGTTATCTTAAAATACAAAAATGGCCCCATAAACCGGGTACCGGACGTTCCGGGACGAAAGCTGATGTGGCCAATTGCCTTCAAAATGTCTTAATTATATATTCAATAGTCTTATGTTATCAAGCTGATGTAATTTGACGTGGCGCAAGATAAATCATCCTAAAATTCAAAATTGTCCTCAAAAACCGGGTACCGGATGTTCCAGAACCAATGGGGAAATGGCCGTTTGGATCCAAAATGTCCACCATTGACTTCCATTAATCTTATCTTATCAAGCCTATATGATTTGATGTGCCGCAAAATGAATTATCTCAAAGTATAAAAATGTCCCCCGGGACCTGGTAGTGGATGTTCCGGAACCGACGCAGAAGTGGCCATTAATCAACAAATATTCTCTAACATATCCTGGGTGCCAGTCTTTGGCCGTAGCTTTCAAACGAGGTAAAGAAAACGAAATTCGGATTGAAAATGGATGAATGAGAGCAATTTCAAAACTTGGGTCGTTTTCGACCCCGATGCATAATATGTAATTTTTTTCTAATGCATTAGGAAGGTTAAAGATTGTTTTTATTGCCCATAGTTCCCCACGTTGAAGGGATTTTACCAATTCAATCCTATTTTATCAACAGCACATCTTTTCACTACACTTCTAATGAAACAGCAAGCATGCGCATTCATACAGAGTCATATTATAACCGAACACTACAACTGCAGCACATTTTTCCAACACAGATATCAAATTCGCCGAGGTTTAATCGTCTCGCAGTAAAGAATTTGCGATCTGTTGGGACGACGAGGTTGTGTCATTTTTTGTGGCACACTTCCCTAACACAGACATCAAATTGGGCTAGGTTTAATCGCGTTCGTAAGAAATCTGTTGGCACGAGGGGGCTTTGTCACTCTTTCTGGCGTACTTCCCAAGCAAGGACATCAAAATGATCTAGGTTTAATCGCAGTGTTAAGAAATTTTGTTGAAACGTGGGGACTTGGTCACTTGTTTTGGCTTACTTCCCAAGCACAAATATCAAATTGGTATAGGTTTAGAAGAATCTTCCAACCAATCCCGAAGCGAGAATTCTGGTAAAACATAGGTTCATTATTTTCAATTTTTCAATAGTTCAACATCAAGAATCCATACTTTTCTTCATTTGGGCCAATTCTTAGAAGATTTTTCAATTGATTGGTGTAAGAATATTGAAAATCGTTTGGGAAACCACTAAGCTATTAGCGTTCAAAACCTGACCACTTTTCGAGAAAGATTTTTTGGAATTACCCCCTATACCGGCTACCTTCCTGAAAGGCGTAGTCCTACGTCAAAAGCCTTATAAGAATTAGATAAACATGTAGTTTAAATGTGTGTTTTAGTTTAACTTTACGATTTATTTAGAGATTCATTCTCTCACGCTCACTCACAGTTACGTATCGCACGAGAGAATGCCTATGCTGTTCAACAACGAATTTCTATGTATATGTGTATAGCTCCAGGTAGCAGTTGAAGCAAAGCAGAATATGATCAAGCGGGAAGAAATATGTGTGAGTTTGGTGCTTCTTGCTATGAAAGCAGAAAAACTCACGCGTGAATTTTCTCTGCATAGGATCTAGTTGACATGATTAACAGTTGATTTTGATTTTTGATGACTTTTGAGATTTTGAGTTTTTAACATCACTGATCATCATCATCATCATCACGAGACTACCTACTGGCGATTCAACCCTCCATCTGCACCGCATATGGGAGGGTGTTGGGAAAGAATGGTCCGGTCGGTAAAACATGCTTTTTCTGCCTTGTCCATTATAAGAAAGCCCAACGATGAAACCTTCCTAGCACTGCTGGTTGAGACTGAATCCTTAGTGAACTCCATTCCACTCACCTATCTGTGAATCGAGTAAGAAACGCACGTGGCACTGACACCGAACTACTTTCTAATGCTCAGCACCAGTGGGGCTAACCAGCCAGCAAAATTAATTAGTTGATGAGCGAGCAGCACATAGTTCCTACTGGAATATTTGTCAACAGCTCTTGGATCAGTTCAGGTGCCGTTGGATACGGGTATATATACCCACTAACGCACAGCGGACCAAGTCGTTCAGCGACTGTCGTCCAATTCATCCAGATGACTTCGTAATAGTGATCGACGAAAACTAGAGGGCGAATTCTGCGGGTGTTCACAGGTTATGACAAGCGGGTGCGAAGCGCTGAAGCACAGACAAACAGACGTAACTCTTGAAAGAAAAATCAAGAAAAATCCATTTTGCTAGAACACTAGCACCATCTATGATCGACATTCCCAAATATCAAATAGAAACAGGAGCATCACTTAAATTAGTAAGTATTTTTAAGAGGTATTCCCCTACTTTCGTTAAAAAGCGCCAATTTGACCAAAACGGAGACATTCCCAACTAAGCCCAAATTTGAAATGACGGTTTAATTGATGCTAAGAATGGAAAACGAGTGTTATGTATGTTTGTCTGTGGCTGAAGTGAAGACAGCTCCTGGAGTATTCCATCGACCAGCCACGTAGCTAGCTGTTCTGGAAATTGGCAGTACACATACACTGTAAAACCACAAACAGATAGAACTTCCCATAAAACACATTTCCATGTAAAATTACATAAATTGATTTAAAGTTGGACAGCAGACAACACGTTAAAAGGACTAGAAATGTAAGTTAAAAATACACTTTAAAATCAATTATATTCCTAATTTGTAAAACTAAAATTGAAATTACAGCTTAAAAGTAAACTGCTAACCTAAAACTTAAGCTAAAAAAGAAGTCCCTACAACTTCGTTTCGTTTGCTGTACCAACAGACGGGGAAGGGAGGTTAAAAAAGCGGAAATTTTATGGACGTCATTTTTATTCGTCCCTAAAAATAAATATTTTAGTCAAAAAAAACTTACGAACTATTTTTTGCGTGCAATTTAATTTTAACACAGGTCGTCAATATTACAAGCTACAGAAAATCAAAATTCAAGGCTATAATGAATTTTGAATCACTTTCCAGAAAATTTTTTTTCCAATTTTGTCGACTTCCTGCTTTTGTCAGCTGTAAATTCGACATGTTGCTGGCAACATTTTGCCAGTACATAATGAACACCGGACAATCCAGCCCGGGCTATAAATAAAAAAATTCTTGCCATTAGAGACCACTCTAGAAAAGCTGACATAAATTCCATCTGCTCTAGTATTCCTGCCAACAACAGGAGTTTCTCTAAGTATGTTGCTGTGATATACCGATTACCGAAAAACAGATTGAGGGAAATATTGGGCCGAAAACGTACCAAAATCATTATCATAGGAATAGCCAAATTCTAATATACGAATGTAATAATCCTATCCTTCATATTCATTTTGTACAACCCATTGAAATCTTCATCTTGAACATTTTTTTTCTACTCCCTGACAGCATAGCACTTGAAGATTTCGGTTTTCTGTTAGAATCATCCTTCCAGTTTTGAATTGGGCTGAATTTTGAAGGGCTAGTTGGAGTGCTTTCGAAAAGTTTTTTTAAAACCTATCCTACGCTGCCATAAGTTACGTAGGCTTGCATCACTCAAGCTGGTTGGTTATTTTATGCCAAATCAAATTATTCACACTGCTCTGAACGAACCCCTTCTAACGAGCCGCAGACTTTAAACAGTGGTGCCTCCGGCCGTGCTACCATTGAACGAAACCAGTCTAACGTACGTGCGTCTCGGAAAAACGGAAAGCTTTCCATCGCCTCACTCAGGGTGGATACATGTTTATCCTTACAGTACGCATGCGTTTACCAGCAGGCTTCGCAACATTCCAAAAACATCCCCTAATGACGGCATTCACTTCAGGGCGTGTGGAAAATTGAAGAGAATGTTTCCTTCGGAAGCTTACTGTCGTGAACGGCTACCAGCAGCGGCGGTGCGATGTGCTGTTAAAGCTTCAGCACAACTTCATCACGTCACAGTGACAGTAGACACTACGTCTAAGTAAGTAGATATGCAGAGATCCTATCACAACCGGAGCTCTTATCACGCCGCCCTATAGATTACAGATCCCCTTTCAATAGAAATATTCCGCAATAAATGCGTACTAGAAGCTTTTCCGTACGCCCGCATCCGGCAACGCGTCGTCTTCCGTTCCCGGCAAATGGAGCAATAGACTTCCATGTTGAAGGCACCACGAGCACGAAGAAATCTGGCAGATTGAAGGCTAAGATTAATCATTCAAGGACTGCAGATTTTCCGTCACAGATTACTATTGTCGTATAATTAATAGCGCGCCACGCATGTATAATTTACGGAGCTTTACTTGTTCTAGGGGAAGGATTGAAGATTAATGGGGATCATTTGAGGGTTTTTAGCGCATCACTTCATCACTGACTGCCGCTGTATGGCATTGTCCCGGTTCCAGTTCAGCCAAGTGCTTTCACGCGAAGCAAATCAAGACATATAATTCTTGCGTGCAAGTTTCCTCCTGATATATGATAATTTATGAAAGGATATAATTTACAAAAGCTTACCGAAGAATTGTTATATTCTAATAAAACAGATTTAATTTTATATCATAGAAAAAAAAATGGAATGGTACAATAATACTTTCAAATAGGGTCTAGAACAACGATCAAGATCTGCAAAATTTTTACTGGGCTTTTGAAATATCATGCGTTCAAAACAATAACAAGTACTGCCGAAAAATAACAAATAAACACGGATAAAATACTTATCACATTTTCCCTTGTACCAAAACGGGCTATTTGATCACATCGTAATTGTTAAATTGAGCATGTAAGATACGTTCATTATTTAGAAAGATTTCATTTAACACCTAAATTGTGGCAGCTTAGGCTTCCGTTGACGTGCAATGGAGCGCCCAAATAAGCTTTGGAAATTAAACTAAATTTTTCTTGACTAAGAAACACAGCCAATAAATTTGAACACAAAATTCGCGAAATAGTGTTCCTAATTGAATATCAACTTTGTATCAAGAAGTTGGTTTAACAAAATGCATTTTGACGAAAAAAAAACCAGAAAAACAACCGCTTAAAGTTGTCAATTTTATTTCGTTAGCTGTAATAGTCAGTCATAAATATTGCGAAATCTACAGTGCATGAAAAAAGCACCGCAAAGTTTTAGGGTGAGTAATTGCTGCTGATTGCAGTTGCTACCACACTGAAGAAAATCCCAAACGTGCGAGTAAGCTAACTTCTGAACTATTATTTATCGATAACTATTTGTGAGCAAAAAGTTGTATGCATCGCCACGGAATTTGTGTGCTACACTATCACAACAGTAAAAAAAGTAATACGAGCAGAGCAACCTGCCATTGACAGAAACATTTACAAATAATCTCTCCAATGGATGTGTTGCAGGAAAAGTTTTCCTACGTCCCGAACGTTCGTTATTTTGTGATAACAATCATTTATTATGTTACCCTCATCAACTAACCAGCGCCGAATAAGACGAAAAAGAAAAAAAAGAAAACTACCAACCGGCAAAGTTCAGCCACTTCTCGGTCGGGATCACTTGCATCGAGCGAGTTGATTAATGGTTTTCAGTTCCCAGATGAAAGGCTCATTTTTTCCTTGGCCAAGGTAAAACGAGCTTATCCAAAGTTTGGTCTGGCTCCTCTGGGCTGGGCTGGTGAAAACGGTGAACGGGTTAGATCTGGCTCATGCACACGTCTACTGCACGTGCACTTGCGCTGCAATCATTTATCTCGTATGGCGAAATAGTTTCCGATGAGTTTATTTGTCACAAGCTATATCCCGGATGCTGATAGAAATAGCTTACGGTTTCGTTTCACTTGAAAAGGAATGTTGATTTGTAAAGGCTCAGTAAGAATTGAGTTCCCCGATAGTTAATGACTTTTTGCAGTTTGCTTATTCAATTGAAAAATATACGCGTGAATTGACCTTAGCGCTCTCAAGATGGAAACTAATTCACTCCCTGATGAGTTTTAAATACAGCTAGGAAACCATCAAAGTGTATTTCTGTAATACAATTGTTGGTAATATTATTTGAACATGTACAAAAGGCCATATTTATGACGACATTCTATGTGCTATTTAAAATTACATAGTAGGTACCTGGTTTACGCTTCTGTACAGCCATTTTTAATTTTTGAAGTTACAAAGATAAATGTTCATCCTATGTTACATCGCTCAAACCTAGTTTTCATTTTGCTCAAATTCATTTGAAATACGTTTGATTGACATACGTTTCGTATGATATTGGTAACCATCAGATAAAGCAATCCTTCATCTTACTGTTATTGGATATTTCAATAGAAAAAGATGTAATCTGTCATCTGAAAAATTCAATCAAACAGCCGAAGCATTCTATCACACATGAGATTCTATGAACAAGATATACAGCTAAAACGGAATTTATATTAACGATTGAAATGGCTTCCAAGGTATGAAACGGTATTTTGCGGGCTGAAGTGTAGGCAATTTGCGTTGTAATACAAATTAACACTGTAATTCAAATTAATCATGGCTGTCGGTAAGGTACCCAGACTGGGGTACGTAACCTCAGTTGTCGTACGCAGAGAAGCAAGGAGGATACCCTCCTTGGATGAAGCAGTTTTCTTCGAACGGTTAGTTCCCATGAAAGGAGTGGCTCAAACAGCGTATGTCTCGGAGTGACACAGTGAGACATGATAAGCGATTCTCACTCACTACATCCAAGATGACAACCCCAGTTAAAATTAATTAGCTGATAGAGATTACAAGAAAAAAATCAATCTGGATTGTTGACATCGACCTTAAGCATGAAAACGCGGATATGAAGCGGATCATTTAATATACTGACACTTTCCCAGCAGAGCAAACTGGCATAACTTGCAAGGAAAGCCAACCGCCTGAATTTTAAAACCCCAGGCCTGGTCCGTAGGTTAAACACTGCGAACACAACTCACATTCCGATAAGTTGGATTCCTGCTAAGTCCAGGGACACATGTAACCCTAACGGCTATGTAACGGCTATCCAGCACTGCGCACCAGCAGATGGTGTCGATATGCAGGGCAAAGAGAATTCCTACAGTGTGACTGAACAGTGTGGCTCTTGGGAAAATATCGAAAGAAGACATTCAAAATCATTTGGGCAGCTCCAACGTGAAATTTTCTCAAACAATATGGACACTGGATATGAAATGGGGAAAGTTACCAGCAAGCACCGTGCAATATAGTTCTGATTCTCTCAAGCACCTTCCTAGCGCTTCCTCGATAATTTGAAATGACAATCGATGGCCATACCTGGACATGCTAGATGTACATACTGAAGCAGCTAAACTATGAGGTGCGAATTTGAGTACCTGTTCCCCATGTGAGGGGCGGCTCAGATAGCGTCTGTTCCTGAGCGAGCGGATGAATATGAAATGCTGTACCCCGCAAGTTATACCTAAGATGGCAAACCCATCAGCTAGATGTAGGTATCGTGATCCCAATAAAATAGCACACCGAAACTCATTTACCATAAACAATGAAGATGGAAATACGGAACAAATCAATCGGTATAGGACACGCCAAAGAACAAGCAATCTATAACCGGATAATGATTGAAAACTAGATACCTGGAATGTCCGAATTTTCCATGAACCGGCACGAACCGGCTTACTTGCTCGAAAGCTACATCGACTCGGAGTGAAGATCGCTGCTATTCAGAAAATTCGGTAACCAAATTCTGGAGAAAGGGAGTTTCGTGCAGTAGTTCCTATTGCCAGCACTTCTTTCAAGTACCACATCTACTACAGTGGCGGTAGAAAGCAGGCTTGGAGTCGGTTTCGTAGTATTGGGGAAGCAACGGGCTATCCGATAGAGGCCCATAGATGACCGCGTATGTGTGTTGGGAATTGAGAGCAAATTCTTCATCTACAGCCTTCAATACGCACCGACAATTGATAAATCCGATGATGCTAAGGAGAAGTTCTACGACAAACTCGAGAGGACCTATGCAAAATGCCCAAAACATAATAGGAAAAATATCATCAGAGATTCGAAAGCACAGACCGGGAGAGAGAATTTCTTCCCTCTTCAATTATCCTATCATTGGAAGACATAGCCTTCACATGTCAACCAATGATAACAGTCTGAGGCTCACAAATTTCGCCGCGGCCACAAGAATGATCAAGAGTACCACCAGGATCATTGTCAAGCACCAGGAGAAAGACTGTAGATTGAGACTTTTAGCGGTGTTCTTCGTCGGCGTGTACCAAGCTGGTTTTCGTGAGGGTCACTCCGCGACGGTTCAGATCACATTGCGTCAGTTACTAGACAAGTTCCTTGGGGACTCATAATCTATTTGCGCACTTTAAGGCGGCGTGCGATTCAGCCAAACGAAATGAGCTGTGGTAGATAATGCTAGAACATTGTTTTCCGATGAAACTAATCACGCTGATTCGTCCAGCGTTGGATGGGTCGAAATCGAAAAGCAAACGTAGAAAGGAAGAAAACTATGATCACGAAATCTTACATGCTTTTTGGTTTTGCGAATGACGTAAAAATAATCGGAATCAACCGTAGAACACTGACGAGGCCTTATAAATAACAAGAAGCAAGATTTGGACTTACCATTTATACCGCCTAAACGAAGCACATGGTTTCTGGCAGGGAATGTGGCAGTCCAAACGGTATTGGTGCCGAGGTGGAGCTGGATAGGGAACAATATGAACTAGTGGAGGAATTCATATATCTTGATACATTCGTGAAATGTGACAACGATGAACGTTGAACGTTGAGCTAGAAGCATTGTAACAGTAGACGTTCACTAAACTACTAATGAGCTAGAAGCATTGTAACACCGTAAATACAAAAGATACAGCAAAACTTTATTTTACAAAGTTGTAGATAATAAGTATCTATACAAATGTCCCATAGACAACATTTGCAAATTTTGCTCAGTTGAGACGGTACTGTCAAATGAATCAAAATTGAGTCAAAGTGATCCAACCATCCCTGAGCTGAAGTCCCATAGTTTACAGATCCGCACAAAATTGGTGCTCTACAGGGCACTAATCCACCAAGTAGCCCTTTACGGACGTTACCCAACCAGCACTATCTCATATATCATTATTCGAAAATTATCGTAAATAAAGCATAATAATGCGCTCAGAAGTTGATATTCTATCGTTTATAATGATAGTAGCTGACAAACATACGATTTTCAGCATAAAGTTGTATAGCTGTATGAAACTGGTCGCGCTTAATCGAATCTTATCGTATAGATATACCTATATAAGTGTATCGCCTATAATTATCCCTCAGTTCACATGTTCCAACATGCTACGGATAAACGAGTTTTGCGCGTCGAATACGATTTTATTTGATACATACCGGTAGGGATAATCCGGGTTTAACCGACACTGTGGGTAAAACCGACTCCTCTCGATTTTTTACGTTATAAGCTGTTTTTTGCAAATCGTCTAATGCATTCTGTTTACACTTGTTATTTCTTACGTTTCGAGGCATTTTAACACACCCGAAGTTCCATATCTGTGAAAACAAATATCAAAGCAAGACCGGTAAGCAGTACAGAAACAGTACAGTGTAAAATTTCGCAAGTGGTATTTAAGTGTTTTAGCAGGAAAAATTTATGAAACTCGGTGATTTTTGCATCCTTGATTTATCAGCGATTATTCTTTAGTCTACTTTGAAAAATACATGTGATTTTTTCGTTTATTGCTCTAAACCATTGTTCTGAAATTTTTAGTCAATTCGGGGTAAAATCGGCACTTTCAGTCAGGATAAAACCGACACAGGCTTTCTGCTTCTAGATAGTATGTGTTTTAAGTTTAATGCGTTTATTTTTATGTTTTGGCATAAAACTGAGAGTCTGGGCCGAAAAACAAGTGAAAACTGTCAAAAGTGCTATTGACCGTTGAATTAAAAATGACGAATTCAAGGTTATATAAAAAATCCGGAGGGAAGGAGGGAGGAAGTTGATTCTTCCTCGCTGTCGCTTGGCATACTATAGGCACCTTCCCTGAGAATCATAATTTTTTTAAGAATAAATTTTACTTGTTATTTAGGAGGTTTCGGTTTCACCCTGACAGGATGTCGAGCTTTCCCGCACTGCTGTTTGTTACACCTGAAGATACAGTATTTTCTATTTCATTATATATCAAATACATTTAAAATATGTATCACACACACCTCGTGGAATGAAGGATTTAGAGTTAAACTAAGATTCTGGAAGGTTTGTTGGACTATAATTGACGTACAAATATGGAATTTCTGTGAAAATCGTTAGGGTGTCGGTTTTACCCACAGTTCCCCTACATGATGTTTATTTTTAACCTTAATACATATGAAAATGCCTGCTGGGGAACAATGGACACTAAAGCAAGCAAATCGACGAGAACTTGGGGTTTAGGAGCGTCAAATTCTGCGATCCATACTTGGCGGCAAAAAAGAAAAATGGAGGGCGGTTGTATTAAGCATGCAAATATGCTGATATAGCGACGAAAGTATAATCCGGCAGGCTATTGAGGGCTGGGCACGTGGTCAGAATGCGACGAAAAAGTAATCAAAACTACCTTCAGTAGAGAACCAGTTAGAGGTCCAAGAGCTCTATGCGCTGTCGAGGACGATGTTCAGCTGGTGGTCAAATGGATTGGAAAACGGCTGCCCAGGATCGACAGTACTGGAAGACCATAATTCTTTCAGCACAGAATTGATAACGGACGGTCACCACTAAAGTAAATAAGTATTGCGGACATTTTCCGCGGAAAGATCAGCAAAAACGGGGAGGTGCTGACAGAGTTCTGCGGTAATAACAACATATTGAATGATGGATCGCTCTTACCCTATCAACCAGCATATAAGATCAAACGGGTTCCTCGTCAAACAGAAGAATTGAAAATGGAGAACCGCTATATCAAACGAAAGTGGAGAAGGAGCTGCAACAAACACAGCACCGATGTTACACCAGGCCACTCAAGTAACAATTCTAAAGCTGCTTGGTTTTATTTGAATTTTACAAAGGTTTTATTGCGGTATGAGTAGATTACCTCTGGTTTTATCATGGTGTTGCGCACTACCAAGATGATATAAGTAAAAAACTACTTACAGATAGCTATAAAACAGTAATAAAACTATTAATAAAGCAAATTTATTGTGGTTGCTTATATTTTTTTTTTTTTGTTAGGGGGGACTTAGACTACTTTGTCCATTGAATTGAACTTTTACTTATATTACCATGTTAAAACTGATTGGCTACGATACATCTCTTATAAACTTACTGAGTAATTCTCGCTGAAATGGGGCCACTACTGACACGAGGTGTTCAAATATTGGAACTTTTGCGCTTAATTGGTTGAAAATGGTTAAAAAATAAGAATTACACTTGTAATACCTCGAAATAGTGGACCCCTCGTTCGCCAAGAGGCTTAACAGTTTAAAAAAATTGAATTTTGAGCAAACCTTGAGATCTATATCATATGATATTTCATAAATTTGCCATGAAACAACAAATGGCCCGGTTCTGTAAAGAAGAACAGGGCTTTCAAATGGAGTAAAAATTTTTTTGGCGGTCATCTTGGATTTGGTCGCCATATTGGATTTTATCAAAAAATCGCCGTTTTCGCCATGAGCCCACCAACCGATTTTTTATTTTACGACCACCACTGGAAAGCTGAGAAAGAATGCTATAAGGAACATTCATCAAGTGGAGTGTGCAATGACATTAACTAATTAAAACAATTAATTTTCTGTAGCAAGATATTCCATTAGAGTAAGGAGGGGCAAAAGTGCGATGCGGGTAAAAGTTCGATTCGATGATTTATCGGTGCAGATTACGAGTGAATTGACTACATTGGCATGGATGGGTGACTACTTTGACAGCTTGAATCTAACGTAAACTTTGAATGTCTACGAAGCATAGTTACTGAGTGATGTACAAATATTATTTTAGGACTGTTTTGATGTAATTTTTCATTATACGGCAAATACGATATCAACAGGAGGATATTACTTGTTAAAAATTTGAAGCAGCGGCTTACATCACTCACATATCTGTTTTTAAATATGGTGAAAAGAATTTACAAAATATATTTCGCTTTCCCACAATTTAATCAAACCTCGTCAAGCGCCTGGCGGGGTAAAAGTGCGATTGACGGACGAAGCAAAAGCGCGATTCTTGGACTTGGCAAAAATGTATAGCTAATTATATACAGCTTTAGGTACTATATTACAGATACTATAAATGGAAGATCTGCAGAAAACTGCGTGCTCTACAGATGTTGGCCGAAGGAAAACAATGTTTTTCCGCTGATGAAACAAAAAACAAACGTTTGGAAAAGTTTCGATCTGACAGGGGCTTCAATACACCAGCGCAAAATGGGAAAGGTGCCAATTGAGAATATTCCTTACCGAAACATACCGCAGATTGAAGATAATATAGTTTTGTTAGATAGTGCGAATCGGCACTTGATCAGAAGAATGAAAAATTTATTTTGCATAACATTATTATTCCAGACGATTTATAGTTGAATGTGAAGACATTGAGTTACTGCATCACTATAAAATATATTTTGTTGTTGTCCTTCTTTATATCTCAAGAAAATTGATGACAACTTCAAACATCGCACTTATGCCCCGCCCTACTCTGTGTGTGAGTTGTAAACCCTGATACAGATAATTAATTGTTTCGTTTATTTAATGCCACTACGCATATAATTTGATAAATGTTTCTTATAGCATTTTTTCTCAGCTTTCGGAAGGTGGTCTTAAAATTAAAATCGGTTGGGGGGATCATGGCGAAAACGGCGATTATTTGATATAATCCAACATGGTGGCCAATTCCAAGATGGCTGTCAATTTTTTTTCACTTCGTTTATAGGTCCTATATCTCCTCTTTACATAAGAGTGTCGTTTGCAGTTTGTTTCATAGCAAATTTTGGAAATATAACAATAATTATATGAAAATTGTAAACCTTGCTACAAATAACCACAAATAACTACAACCCAGCGTTACGGGACACAATTAGCACCCATTGTTACCCTGTGAATCGCCTCCGGTTTCACCAAATTTTTGGCAAATATCATGTAAAATAGTTGTTAAAAGAGTACTTCATTTTCCACTAGAATGCCAGGGATTTAATGAATCAGGAAAGTAGGCAAAGTAGGGGTAATATCCCGTAACGCTGGAATGTGTCAAATAACAAATCGGTTGGGGGGCTCATGGTGAAAACGGCGACTTATTGATAAAATCCAATATGACGGCCAAGTCCAAGATGAAAGCCCTGTTCTTCTTCTTTATAGAACCGAGCCATTTTTAGTTGTTTCATAGCAAATTTATAAAATATCACATGATATTGATTTCAAGGTTTGCTCAAAATTCAACTTTTTTTGAGCCTGTTAGGCCCCTAGGACTACGTCTTTGTTTACTATCTGGGACTGGGTAGCATTTTGTGAAAACGAAAATAGAAGTGTAACGTTGGAATGAAAGATTTCAAATGCTAATAACTACTAAACTACTGAACGAAACTGAACAATTTATATGTCGTTGGAAAGATAAAATGCTCAGCAATTTTATGGAGGGGCGAGAGAGCATTTATGGCCGGCGTAAAAGGGGAGCCTTCCATACAAATTAAATACAAATTTCTTCATAAATCTAGAACTAATCAAGCAAATGGAACCAAATTTGGCATGTGGGGGTTTTAGAAGGCAAGAATTTTTTGTATGGTGAATTGAGACCCCTCCTCTCTTTAGGAGAGGGGGCTCCTATACAACTAATATTTAAATTTCCTCATAACTCGAGACCTAATCAATCAAAAGGAACCAAATTTGGCATGTGGGGGTTTTTGGAGGTAAGAATTTTTTCTATGATGTACTAAGACCTCTTCCCCTTCTAAGAGGCATGGGGGGGCTCCTATACAAATGAAACACAAATTTTCTCATAACTCGAGAACTAATTAAGCAAGTGGAACCAAATTTAGCATGTGGGGGTTTTGGAAAGTAGGACTTTTTTCTATGGTAAATTAGGACCTTTGCCTCCTTTAAGAAGGGAGGATCCCATACAAATGAAATACAAATTTTCTCATAACTTGAGAACTAATCAAGCAACAAGAACCAAATTTGGCATGTGGGGGTTTATGGAGGCATAAATTTATTTTATGATGGTTTGAGACCCCTCACCCCTGTGGTAGGAGGATAAGGACTCTCAAACAAATAAAACAGAAAGTTTTACGTATGAGCTATATTATCTGTGATGTAACAAGCGGTAAACTATGAAAGTAAACTAGTAAAACCTTCTCGGAGCAAAAGACAGTGACTCGACGCTGCTTACTTACGTGCCTGTTGTCATTCATGTCAAAAGAGAAGGACATTCGAATGGCACATCATATTTGCGATGAACGTGCTTTGGACTTAATGTTATTTGTAACCAATGGCCCTTTAAAAGGCCACAAGCGAGTTATAGTAAGATTATTGAAACACGTAAAGCATAGCATAATCATATTTAATACAATAATCTGTGGGCTGGTCATTCATAACTATCCCGTCCACGTATTTTCAAAGCCACCATTGCATTCAATGAAGAATTGAATCTGAATATTTCGCTCTTGTCTTTTAAACAACCACTGGCAAACAATGGCACTAGATTCTTATAAACATACATATGCCAGAAATGCAGTTTACATTAATCTTAGATCTAATGAACTGATATAGTCCTACGTCATCCTTTCGAACAACCCTTAGGGCTGTATACCTTATAGTTTTTCGTTGATCCAAATATCTTGTACAAAATTTCTGCCTTTAGTTCTGAAGTTTAACCAATAGATAACAATAAACGTACAATACCTAGTTGGATTGAATGGAATTGAATTGCAATCCAGTTTTTTATCCTGGTATGATTTAAAACTTTTCTCTCGTCTCAACAGATCAATGCACGAGGGATACATTTTTCACTCGCAACGTGCAATTTACTATTTCATTCGAACGTAATCCGACTAGCGTGTATCAACCATCATTGCTGCGGAAATGTAAAACAGCCGCAGTTTCACCTAGGATCAATGAAATGCTCTCACAATTACCCTTTATACTTAACATATTTAATTAACCGCACCGAGATCTACCGCGTTCGCTGCAGATAATTATTCACCGGGAATTTATTGCAGTACACATCCATCTTTTCTTCACCTCCTTCATCACGGGGCAGCACCGAACGGTTCTCGAATGCTGCCAGCGCCATTCCATTACGAGCACACAACACGGCACAACAACACAAAACCCAAGGTACTCTGAAGCGCTCTGAAGTGCCCTGAAGGAAAACAGCATTTCGTCACGGTAAATTTAAGACATTGTTGATTTGGTTTTTCCATACCACCCTTAACAGAGAAGGGGCACAGAGAAAAAAATTCTGACAAATTTGTACGATAAAATATGCACCGAAATTAGTCAGTAAACTTTCCCTGAAGGGTTGCAAAAAAAATTGGCGAGGTGTTTTTTAGGTTGCATTACGTGGGGTGCCAAATTTTCACTTGTTGCAGAAGTTTGCATCTCATGCTATGTGCTATATAGGTAATCCTATCATGCATTGTTGAAATGCATAACGATATACCACACTAAACAACATGCTGTACATTGAAGTGAATTGAAGAAAACGCCTGCGAATGGCTGTGATTAGCGATCCGTTTAGAAGGTGAAAATGATGCAATTAGTTTGTCGTGAGTGCCTCGGAAATGCTGCCAAGCGGACGACTGTTTTACGGAGATAACCATTCATGCACTATTATATCATTATTCCTGTTTATTTTCTATCCGCATCTGGATTCTGACCAAATGGACCATAGGCTAACGAACCGGCACCACCAAATCTGTTTCCTCAGGCGATGAACAGAGCAACCAAGGAAGTTGCTTAAGTAAATCAAGTCAATTTAATATTCAAACGTTAAGAACTAGAAGTTTGCACATCTTTCTATTTAATGACTGTTGTATGTATAGACCTCTATTTGATAAAACTGTATATTGAATTTGGACAAGATTGATACTTTTATGTTAATACAAGAGTTATATGGGGTACTTACGGTCGATCTGCAAATCGGTGCATCGCCTGCAGCTGGCAGCCTAGCGCCTGTGCGGAGCCCCCTCCCGTAAGAAGGCGGCACCTTTGGCACCTATATTTGGCACCGTACTTGAAATCTGCCTAAAAATCGTTGTATTGATAATGGTTGCAACAATGATTGCCGCAACTACTTGTATTCACGCTCGGTTCGTACCACTTTCACGTTAGGATATTCACCGCTAAAGCAGATCAGCAGTTGATCTCTACCAGTATTTTACGAGTGCACTGTGATTGAGTGAGGCTTAAATTTACTATGCACTACCTTATCAACACACATGTTATACGTCGAGATGCAAAGCCATTTATATGAATTAGACCAGATTCATTAACTATACTAACACGCTAAAAATCTGCGAATCGAGTTGCAGACGCGTTACGTTACTATAATTATTACTATTCACTATTATTATCGAATAGAAATAGGATGCAGGACTAATTTACAGATGGTACGAAAGGCCAAAGGGTCAAAACTATCCAGTTTGCTCAAACGCTTTCGGTAGCGACTGGGTGGCACATCCCGCAGCAAATATCGATTTAGTTTCCATCAAACTTCAATCTACCGGACACTGAAATTAATTTTCGAGCGCATTCACACGCACAGACACACTTTTAGTTTGTTCTTCACTTTATATTTTCACGTAACAATGTTTCCCGTTTCTTCTAATCTCGGTTTCACATCTGCAAAGGACTTTTTACTCCTATGCAGTGGTGCTAAATTATTTTCACTAACCCCTCTGGGACAATTAATTTTTCTTTTCTCACCTGTTTGCCACGCAAGGTGCAAGAGAATGTTGGGCAAGAGAATAAAACTTTTTCTATCCAAAGAAATTTAAATGCGTTTACTCCGTTCGATGTCCGTGCTAGCGACAGTAAATGTGCTTCTGTCGTTCGTCCAATCGTTTCGACTTTGCTAACAGCTCAGCTACTCGCTTCGTTCGAATTCATTAAAACTCATCAAATGCAATTATACTCCTCTGCTTTCTACTCGACACTTGTTTGTTCCGGTTGATGCGTTTCCGGTGGCAGCTTGCTTTGTATTTCTAGCTGGCAGCGATTTCTAGGTGGAATTCATGTGCTTGTTTCGCCCGTCACAACCGTCAGCAACCTTCGGAAAGAGAAAGAAATTTCTGAATTGGAAATGTGAAAGTTTTGCGCTCCTACAGAAACTTTTTTTTCGTCTGTCAGGAATGTTGCTGCCCCGTCCAGCCCGTGAAGAAAATGTCGATGTAGGTGAGTTGTGCAGGAAGCGCAGCACCACTTTACCGGCGACTGCGTCACGGTACGCGACCGATTTCAGTGAGCAGAAGGACCAACCAATAAATCTGTCACATTAAAAGTGGCAGCATTGAAAATAAATGAAAACATGTTGATCCTACCACAGTAGCACCCTTGTTGATAGATTTTTGGAAGTTGAATATATACCTAAATATAAAAATTCTCCCGCTTGATTTGATTTATTTACTCATATAAACGAATAGACAGATTTCACGCCAATTAGCCTAAGGGGTCATCCATATATCACGTGGACAGTTTAGAGGGGGGGGGGGGGATATGGAAATGTCCACGTTTGTCCGCGGAAGGGGTGGAAGGGGTATGGTAAATGACCACGTGGACAAGTTTTTTTCATACCAAAAACAGAAATTAATTAGAAACAGAAATATTGAATTAATTATACCGTGAACGTACCATATTCTGCGCAGTTAAGACATTTTTATGATCCTTCCGCTATTCTAAGTATTCAAGATTCAAATTAACAACGTGGATAGCAGCAACGTGTAGTACTACGGTCTATAGTATCTGGTAAAAAAATATGGGAATTATAAGTCGACCAACAATTGAGTATTTTATTCGTTTTGTAAACTTATCAACGGTGCCTATTTCTTGCCCATGTTCCTAATTCTGCGTATGTTTGCTTCTAATTCTGCGCACCCAAAAAGTGAAAATAAATACTCATGGCAGAAGTATGTTTTTGTCTTTATACGCTGAAATCACACCAAAAAATCCGGCATTAACCATTACCATAATTAAATCCATGATCCGGCCTTCTTGTGTTGCCCGGGTGGCAAAGGAATATTGTTATCATTTTGATTGCCTCATTTTAAATATTTTATTCTCGATAACGTGAAGGGCGAACTGATTCGGGTTTTCTGCATAGTGAACATTACACTTTACACTAATACTAAAAATTGTGTTTTCATATAGAAACCACTTCCCCACTCTCTGGCAGTCCCATGAGGTTGGACATCAAAAAAATAGAAGACATGGTTTCATGAATTGGCGCTCGTAGACTCGGACCCCGAGACACAGCACATGATTCCAATCAATGTAAGTTAAAGATACTACTTGAATTTTCATGCCTCTATACCACAGCCAATTAGGTGAGGTTGCGTATTCTTTCACGATTTCTTCTGCCATATAAAATACTTTCAGTTTCACGTTAAATTATTTCGCTCTCAAATATTATGACCCGTTTGTGAATAATGGCGTAATATTTAACAGACATTTATAAAAAAATTACGCAATGATCATAGTTATGCACAATGTTAAAAAATACTTATATAAAGAAAAATGCGCAGAATTAGAAGCGGTCACGGTACATATTAACATTAACTATTGATCAGTGATTGTTTTTAAGCTCAAATAAAGTTTTATCTTTTGATGAAGCATATGTTGACGTGAACACATGAACCGAGCATTATGGAAAAATTCGCCTTCAGAAAATTTTGGAAAGTACTTTTTTTCCGTGTTGGGGACTTACCACCGCGACCATTATTTTGATCTATTGTGGTGTGTCCTCTTTTAATTTACGCCACGTCGTATCGGTGAGCTATCAAAGTTTGATGAGCCACCTCAACTACTGTCGGCATTTATCCCAATCAGGTGATGCATTTCGTATAAAATTTATCACCTGATTAGGAGCAGCATTCCAAATATCGCAGGGCTGAGTCAGCCCCTTATCAAGATATCCACGTCGTTTATGATATAGTGCAACACAGTCGCACAACAAATGTTCGGAGCTTTCAATTTCAAGATTACAAAAGCGACAGTTAGCTTCATTAAGTTTACCGATGAGTTTCAGGTGGTACTTACAAGGACAATGTCTTGTTATCAAACCGGTGTATGTGCTCAAGTCGGGTTTTGAAAGGTTTAATAGTTTTTGTGATTGAAGAGCATTTGGCTCTATAAAACGTTTCGATTGCCGGGCATTCGAGGTAATATTCCAGTTAGACTGTACCTTTAGTTTTTCCCAATTCCTAAGTTCCATTTTAAGGGCACATGAAGATAGTCCAAAAAAGGGTTCGGGTCCTATGAACTGCATAGATGATCCCTTCTTTGCCAATTGATCAGCGGTTTCGTTCCCTTTGATTCCGCAGTGACCAGGAACCCAATAGAGGTTGACCATATTGCGACAGGAAAGTTTTTCCAACAGTTTTATGCATTCCCACACCAGTTTAGAAGTTTGAGTTTTTGATTTCAAAGCATTCAATGCTGCTTGTCTATCCGAGCAAATGCAGATATTTGCATTTTTGTAGTTTCTTTTTATGAATATCGATACACACTCTAGTATTGCATATGTTTCTGCTTGAAATACAGTGGGATGTTTTCTTGGAAAGTACTTAATTTTTTTCTCTTTTTTTAATAAAAAACTTAACTCGAAAATTATAGCACCTACCAGAAATCGATCTATGAGTGACTTTCAGGAAATTTTCTAAATTTTCGTAAAATACTGAAAAAAAAAGAAAAATTACATTTCTCACTAAAAACAAAGCGTTTTAAAAATTAAAAATCGATTTCTCAAAAAATGCCATCTCAGAAATTGTTGACCATTTTAGATTTTAGCATCTATTTTTTAAAATTAGCCGCCCGGGCGTACCACAAAGTAGTAGTATGTGTCCACTGTTTTTCATAATGTACTGTGCTATGCTAAGATGGAAGCACCATTATAAGATTCGGTAATGTGGCAACCCCAGTAAGGCAACATACTTAAGCCCACCTTACTGCGAACAGTCTAAGAAATACGGATCGGAATATTTGGCATCGACCTGGGCGACGAAACAAGGACGACGAGTGAGAACTCGGTACTTGGAACTGCATATAGCTGAATTTCGCGTGTGACGACCGGGTGCTTTTCGAACATCTTGCACCCGGAAACTTTGTAGCGAAGCACTGCCGTTTTGGAGATTCGCAGTGGAAAAGCCTAGTTTTAGCAGAGCGGTGGCACTACCAACGAACCGGGAACGGACTTTGTAGTGTAGGACAGAATGCAGGACCGTGGATAGATTGGAAGGCGATCAACGAGAGGATTTTCGTGCTTTTTTGTGGTTAAAAGCATCAAATGTCCTATTGTTGCGATTCGATTGCGTGAAGTGAAGTTCTAAAACATTATCTCAGGCGAAAAACTAGTGAGAAACGCTTAGTTCGCTTAATTATTCAATATTTTTCCCGCCATATCGAATGTGGCCAATATGCTACACTTGCAATGGTGCATTATGCCCTACTGCAGTGGTAATAAATACTGATAACTAGATATAAGTGACAATCTATTGCCACTATAAGCCTCAATTAGTATTATATATAAAAGTGCTAGGAATAATTTATCAACCACGTCAAAATTTCAGATTACTTAACTATGCGGGACAATACGTCCTACCAGCAGTATAATATGTCCCATGCAGAAAAGAAAAGCTATCCCAGGAGACCAACCCGAGGTTTAATTTATATGTAAATACAATGTCTTGACAATATCTAAGAAAGTTCAACTTTCTACAAAATAGGATAGCCATATAAATTGCACAACTACTCCAAACACTACGTGGAGCGTATTATACTGCAGCTGGGTCTACAATATTAAAGGAAATAAACAGTTGCAATTGATTTTAAGCTCAAAAATTAACATATAATCGTAATTGTAACGCTAATCTTGGGAAGTCCGTTTATTTTTAAGGGGGGCACATTATACTACATTACCTTACGCTGCGCTGACCCTGTTCCGTCGGTAGCAAGCCAGTAAGCGGTTAAGAGGTTTGCAGAACAACGACGTGGTTGTTCCACGTTTTTCAACTTCTAGAAGACTTTGGGATCTTTTTTACACTTACTCCTGGTGAAATTTCCTACCAAAAATCAGTATTTTTTGTTATTTTTGACGATTTTTGGCAAGAGTTAGAATCATTATGTGGGGCAAAACGCACCAAGTTTGTCCAGTTAGGCGTTAAACGCAACCAGCAAATTTTTACTTCAATATTCAATACCGTCTAGCAAAAAAGGGCCGACCTGGATCGATGCGATCTCAATTAATTTCGGAGGCCAATATATTACTAAACATTTATACAAAATTTAATTTGCTGCTTTTGAGCAGTTTTTACGTTATTGACATTTGATATAACTATATTTTTTTAGAAAAAATGCCTGTAGCTTCAGAACCGAAGGAGATAGCACAGACAAACAGACGAGACACTCGCGCTAATTTCATCGTCCTATCAAAAACTACTCATTTTTCAAAAAATGTTTCGCAACATAACCACACCGCAGCGCGCGAGTGTTGCTTCGAGTTTTCAGTATAAAACCATACAATTGTTAAAAGCCCTACAGCATTAAACCCTGCAAATGCAAACTACTCCGCAACATGCATAACAGAGGCTGCTAGTGTGCAAGCAAAATGTGTAGGACGATGGTTTTTAAAGGATTTTCTTCTATGTGTCTTGTCAGTTCGTCAGTGGAGATAGTAACTTGATTCCTTCAAACAAAATGTGCGTTTTCCATGCGTGTGAAAGTGCTCAGAAGATATGATTTGTGAGAAATAAACACTAAAAAGATATAAAGAAAAAACGGATTTTTTAGGTCCATCCCGACCAAATAACTTTAAATACCTCCAGCCCATCAACCATAAGAGATAAAACTTTAATTTTTTTTGGCAAAGTTACTTAAAATTTAATGTTTTTTAACTTTTATTCAGCTAACTTAAGCCATAAAAAAGTTTATATTTTACACTCGCTTACTATGATGGTCACCCTAATGTCATATACACCAAAAATTCGGAAGTTGAAATAACAAACTTACTCCGAACATACTACAGTCAACCAAAAAAGTATTCGGACAGCAGCGCATAAAATTTTCTTTTAGTAATTTTGCACAGTATTTTTGCAAAGAATGGTAACACATATTTTTTAAAACAATGTTTAACTAAAGCATATTTAGATGCACAACAAAAATTCGGGGAAAAGCTTTCCGTTTTGAAGATAGGGTACATATAGTTTGAATTGCTCAAAAATGCAGCCAAAAAAGTATTCGGACAGTTAACTATTAGTTGAAACAAATGTCCTTTCTCGCTCAACTACTACCTTGTAGGACCATTTACATTCTTGATGACCTGTTTTAATCTGTTAGGGATAAAATTAACAATTTTTCAAATATCCCTCTGTGAATTGCTGACCATTTTTTTACAAGAGCTCGGTTTAAGTCATTGTGATAAGAAATCGAAAGATTTCTCATTTAGAAATGAAATTATCTAAATAGATGTCCAAAATGGTTCAACTCTAGACAGAATACTGATGTTTCGATAGCGCAATGACAATTGTATAGTGCCTACCGCTTACAATTATCGACAGTATGTTTAGATTCAACATCCCGGTACAATATATATGTACCACACATTTACAATTTTGCTTTAATTTCACCTAAAATTGTTCAGATAGTTGAGTTTACATTTAGTTCTATCCAAAAATATATATCTTCTTACCATTCTTTGCAAAAATACTGTGCAAAATTACTAAAAGAAAATTTTATGCGCTGCTGTCCGAATACTTTTTTGGTTGACTGTATATACCTAGGACTAACGGTTTTAGCGTAATTACTTTTGTCCACCTAGATTTGGGTTTCATCCCACGGTTTGTCGTAAGGATGCCGAACTAAAGTGCAATGAAAGCGGTTCTCTTCAACAACCCTCCGGCACCAGGAAAAGGGTAGCTCAACGTGCAATATGGCTCGACAACGTCGACAATACGGGAATAATGACGACCACCGCGCGCGGTGATATTGTATAAAAGGAGTCCTAGAGTCCTAGCCCTAAAACCTAATCCCTAACCTTTTTAACTCTTCCAGTTGAGTTTGAAAATTAAACAAAGTCCAACAAAAAGAAAAAGAATATCGGTATATACACACAAACACACATTGTAGTATTGTACGTCCGTGCAATATGTGACTGACAGGGAGTATGGAAAGGCGTCCTTTATATTTGTATCTGAACGTACTTCCTAAGGAACTAGGAATGTATGTTTGTGTGTGTATTGCCATTAATCTAGAATATCACGACAGCTCTTTATCAAACTTTACATACGCAACGTTCCAAATATAAGAGTACCAGCTTAGGTGCGCTGACAAAAGAGAGGATCTCTACAGGCTTGACAATAGACGAGGTCAAAATATTTTTTTTTCCCTTTATTATCGAGATTTTCAGCCGTAGGCTGGTTCATCTTGTAGGAAGTTCAAAATATTATAAAAGGTTTATTTTTCTTTCGTTATTTTTCGTTTTCTTTTTCAAAGAAAAAAACAATTGTACATATGGTTGTGAAACGAAATGGAAGTGAGACAGGTTTTGTTTCTTGCATTATGGGAATTTCCGTACAGTGGCTAAGAGACAAAAGGACGGTAGCCCCTAACAAAAGGGGTGGTCGAAATCTTCTGCTATATACAAATAAATGTATGTTTGTGTGTGGATGGTAAATGGTTGAATAATGCGCTCCAGAACCACCATGAGGTTCCACAGCCTCATATTCAGCAACTCCTATCTCGACCTCCTCGTGGTACCATCCGGGAGACGTTCTTTAGTGGAAATCGGACAACCGGTGGAAACTAGGATCGTATGCGGACAGAGAAAGGGGCACTCATGCGAAGGCTCTCCGCCTGCAGGACGGTTCTCTTGACTCCCAGGAACAAAAGCAGAGGGTCCAAAGCCCCTAAAGGAGATGGTTGTAATAGCTGTTATCCATGGCTATTATATAAAAACTTGAATGGATAAACCCCTAATCCAAGGTGTGACGCGATCCGTGCTGAGGGATGAATAGTGAAGGGGGTTCTGTAAATTCTCTCGCCGCAACAGAGCCTGTGGAGTACCAGGGCGCCCTCCACAGCAATTTGCCCTTGCTACATCAAGCCGGTCACTGATGCAGTGGACGATTTCTTACCGTGCAAGCACTCTCTGTCGAAAAACAAAGAAACGGATGAGGTGGAAAGGAGAGTAGGGGAGGAGCAGGATTTGAACGATGCGCTAGTAGGCGTTCAGTCCTGATCCTCGTTTATCTTCAACACGCCGACTCGTTGTGAGTCGACAAACGAAGATGTGGCTCCAAAACTTTCTACTCACGGGTCGAGATTCACTCTGCCTGATCTGTGACTGTGTGTTGGAGGATTTGCTGAAACAAAAGGAGAGCCGAACAGTTATGGCCAGTAGGATGGCTGTACAATCGCTCAAACAATCTAAATAAATATATAACGTCGATTATCCACCCCTAGGTTACTCAAAAGTTGCTGAGTCTCAATAAGAGAGATCTTAGCAAGCTTACCGGTCTTGCGACAGGATATTGTCCAAGTAAATATCATTTTCAGAATCTCAGTTTCGTACAAGATGATATTTAACCTCGGAACCCTTGCTCTGCAATCGTGGAGCACAAATAGTACGCAGACTGCAGTATCTCAAAAAGGGGAGATCTGGTTGGCGTCGCCGATCAGGGTACTAGGTTCATAAACCTAGTCATCCCTGATTGGCACGTGTCTCGCTCCAGCTACCAGCCTGTCACTTCCTCAATAATAGTGATAGCTTGAAGCGTATTGTAAAATAATAAAACGGGGCATACCACAATAGTTCAAAATAATGGTACATACGGTTAGGCTACGTCAATTGTTTTTTGTAAACCTCCTCCCCCAGGACACATTTCTGGCTACGCCCGTGACTGGTAAGTGTCTGTCAGCCCATGAACCTGACTACTGAACTGCTGACAGTGTTTGTCTTTTTCAGTTTTCTATATTTCAAAACAATTCATTCATGAATGATTGCTCGACTAACCTGTCAATCAATTTTCTTGCTCTTGACTGATATTTTAGATCTAAAAAATTTAATTTTTTAAGCTGAAGGAAATTAATCAAAATTTCAGAGCAATGCTTACATTTATTGTACTCTCGTTTGCCGTTGTCGGCAATTCAAAATAAATGAATGATTTACATTTGAATTTATTCACTATTGTCGAGAATGAATTAATGTAGGGAACAACACAAACATGAAAGCAAATGATGCGCTCGAATCTTTGCTTTAGGGTTGGCAGTGCTGAGTTCATTTCATCTTACTAGAAACAGCAAAGAATGAGCAGTATATTGCATCATTGCAGGGGTATCGCATAAAATTAAATATGAGATTTCTAAGCACTGTTTATATCATTTAAACTATTATTCTTGGCAGTTGGTGTCTTCAATCTATTTTCGGAGAGTGAAATAAGGCGCTATATCCTTGATCAAATACCGCCTGGATCGGACACACCTTGAAGAAGGGACTGAACGAGATCTGCAGAGAAGCACTCGACTGAAATCCGCAAGAACAAAGTAGAAGAAAAGCTCCTGGCCACAGGTTACCAACGACATCCGAGCTGTTGACGAGATCCTGCCCTGGCGACAGGTGAAAGCCATGGCGGCTGACCATCGTCAGTGGAGATCTTTGTTCTGCAGGAGCGGTGAACAGGCACAAAGCAAGCAAGCAAGTAAGCAAGTATAAAATATCCCCTTTGAGCGTTAACCAAATACTTTTTTCCAGCTTGCGTGAAAATACGGCTTGTATGAATTGGCTTTTGTGATGTGAGGCCGGGCATTGTTATACAGCAGCAATAATTTTGTTATGTCTTTTTGCGTATACTGAGCGTATTTTACTCGTACTGCATACAAAGGGATGACATCCTTTTGATATCAAAGGCATGACACCCTTTTGGTTCCACCAAATACAGTGCGTGACCTTTGAACTGTAAATATCCTGCTTTCATTTTGATGTTGAGATCAATGGCAATGATTGACCGAGCATACCGTAGTATTTTTTTTTTCTTGAGGTTATTGTGGAATATCCATTTCTCCTCCTTCCCCAGTCGGAATTCAATATAGAAACCCTTTCTTTGTTACATTTGTATCAGCTGCTCGCAAGTGTAATCTCCTTTCAATGTCTTTTTGTTATAGTTCATGCGACACCCAATTGCCTTGCTTTTAAATCATTTCTATGTATGGCAATCGTACAAAAGCTGTTTCATTTGTTGTTGTACTCCCAATGATTCAGCAAACCACTTTTGCGTTTAATTCAGAACTTTATCGAGCCTTTAATTCTTCATCTTCGTACACAAATGGCTGTCTAAGTCGGAGCTTGTTTTCTACATTAAAATAACTATCCTTGAAATGTAGAATCCACTCTCTCTTTGTCAGTAAGAGCATAGTCGCCATGGTCCCCCACAAGAATTCTACACTTTTCATGCAAGTAAAACAAAAAGCTAAGCGTCCCCCAAATGCCGCTTAGTTACCACAAAACTTGACATTTTCACAACAGTAAACAACACGGTTTATCCATGAAACAAAAAAAGAATATAAACTGAAGATTATTGACTGATGGCTGCCCTCTCTGATAACACCGAAATCATCCGTGCAACCAACCTAAAACCATAACCTAAAAACCGTTTGAACTAATTTGTACACCCATGCAAATCCCAGCACCGCGGCGTAAAATACTGATATTCAAAAACTTTTTTGAATTTTTTTATAGAAAAATTATTGGACTCTACATTTACCACGACGAACGTGCAAAACATTTTCCATCCATAAATTCAATTTTAATGTAGCCGAAACTACTAATTTCGTGGAACAATATATACGCTGGCATGTTAACTTAAATCAAAAATCTCGGCTGCCACCAAAAGAAAATTATAGATAATAAGTGAAAATTGCTCTCCTTTTATTTAAACCACCGCAGCGAGCGGAAAATTAAATCTTCTACCGGCCGTCCGTAGTCGTTCGCTTCAGAAATCCCGCCGCCTTCCCGGTCGGTATGGTGAATGAATTTTCCATCAAATTACAGTATTTCCGGCTGTCGGCATAGCGGTTATGGTTACGATGTTTTCGAGCGGAAATTCAATCACCTGACAGATCGATGTCCGACTGTAGACACGTCTCTGCAGTGCAGTGGATCGTCGTCAATAGAGCGCGTGGGTATCGCAAATTGACGAAAACTTCAGCTGACACCAGCGTCCACCTTGACTGCACGGTACACGGACGGGTATCATGAATTTTAGATTTGCCAAACTGTCTGCATCGTTTCACTTTGTGGGGATATCCTTTTTCGTTACTGCCACTATCAAGTAACGGTATGCATCATGCAGATATAAAATAGTTGGGAGGATGTGAGTCTGTTAATAAACATCTGTGTGTCGAAGCTATACCTATACTCGAATGGGACACACATATCCCTTCAAATGATAATAAATTATTGTATAAAAGGAAATAAACAGTACAGGGTATTTTCAGAGTGGTACTTCAGTTAATAGAGATAATTGTCAAAGTCACAAATCAAAGTTTTATTTTCGGCTCTGTAAATAAATGTTCTGTTTGTCACACAGTTATTCAAAATCAGGATGGTTGTACAGGAATCCCCCGAATAAGGCGGAGGAAGGACATTTACGCCCAACGCAATATCTCAACTGTTCAATGAGCAATCAAGTTGATTTTTGGTATTTGATTAGATTATAGCAGATACAAACAATGTATCACAAATCAACTTTATTGGTCAAAAAATCGCCTTGGGCATACAGCACCACCCATCGCCTTATTCGGAGGACTACTGTATTATAAAAACGACCACATTGGACTACCCGCTCATTTTGCTACCAACCACGGGGTAACAGCATGATAACACAGTAATATAAAACATAAAACAATGCTGGATTCAGCATTATTGTAGGTATTAACTAACTCTGCAAATGTCCCAAACATAACTTTTTCAAACTCTGCTCCATTATTGAGACAGTACAGTCAAATGAGCAACTGTACGTGTCAACCTTGCTGACAAGTGACCTATTACTACGATATTAAGGAACTAGAAGAAAACTCCAAACAATAAGTATAGGCAAACAAAAAAGTTACAACCATTTTAATAACTTATGCGATGCATACGCAATTTTCGCCGTCACGTGGTGTCGTCAACTCCAACTTTCTAAACTCTTAGTCAGATCATTTTGAATTTTTTACACATACATATCATTTTAAGATTGTGTTTTCCG
This sequence comes from Sabethes cyaneus, assembly GCF_943734655.1. NCBI lineage: Eukaryota > Metazoa > Arthropoda > Insecta > Diptera > Culicidae > Sabethes > Sabethes cyaneus. The sequence continues at coordinate 90,884,184 of NC_071355.1, forward strand.
AAAAGTTATAAGAATCTAGACGTCACCCTGAGAACTGATTGAGTGATGTGTGGTTAAGCTGTTCCCATTCCTTCATGTTTTGTTAAGCTCGTCCATTCATTATACCATTTATGGCATGGATCAATGCGAGAAACTCCTAAGTAGATTAAAATTGTTTTTATTCCGAAATGTTCGCTTACAGCCCCTTACACGTACGGCTTACAGCCAGCAGGCGCGAATACAGAAAACAATAACAGATCTGAAATAATCCTACATTTTCGTTCGCTCTGGCGTTTCTCCGTTTCCGGTTAGAGTGCCGCCATCCTGCCGCTGGCTGCTGCGTTGACTTAGCCGAAGTTGCCACTCAGCAAACGCCAGTTAGGCTATGCGTCGAAAAAACAGAGCAAAATCGATATTGGGAAACCGACAATAGCAAAAGAAAAGTTTACACACTTCGACCAAGAAACCAACAGGCAGAGAGCGCAAAAAAGCTGTTCAGATTGTCTTCATGCACACTCACAGTAAATACTTTTTCTGGCCTCAATTCTCGTTGGCAAAGAGACAACGACCGGGCCAATTGAATTGAGGTGACCCGAAAAATGGCTTAAGAGAACTTTTCCGCTAGTTCGTAAAAATGTTTGGTTCATAGAAAAACTGTTCCAGTTATACGGAACCAGTGCATGACGATTTCCTTCTACTGGAGTTGATTGTAACCAGCTTTGCTCGAGTAATCTCTTAGTGAAAATTTGTGGTGATCCACAGGGAACAGGGATGTTCCTGTATTTTCTCCTTATTTTACATTAATAACAGTTATAAAATCGGGTGACAAACCCAACGAAAAGCATCAGTTTGGCGAATGAATGAGAAAATATATAGTTATAGATAGGTAAGGGATAGTAGAACTATTCTGAGTGTTCCCGGTTTTATTCAAAAGGCATTATTCGAAGACTGTAAAGGCGCCAGGTCTAATTGCCTGCCACCGCCTCTATTTAAAAACGATGCTGGAGACGTTCGCAATTACTGCAAGCATTCATGCCGGAAGGAATTATTCTGAGCGTGTGAAAGACTGTTGCAATTACACTTATATTTATGTCTTCTTCTTGTGTGTGTTATTTCAAAGTTTAAAGCTTTTTTCTGGTTTGGTTAAAATTTTCTATAGGTGAAGTTATAGGATACACGATACATGTGGAGACCTAGAATATACAATTGGATTTTGCAAACAACATGAAATTAAGGTGTTATATAGAGTTAGGACGGGTAAAAGTGCGATTCAATAATTTATCAGTGCAGATTCCGAGTAAATTGACTACATTGGCATGGATGAGTGACTACTTTGGTAGCATTTGTTGTTTACGAAGCATCGTTGCTGAGTTGTATTTTGTGGTTATTTTAGAGCGTTTTTGATGTAATATTTCCTTATACGGCAAATACGATATTAACAGGAGGATATTACTTGTCGAAAAATTGTAGCAGCGTTTTTTATCACTGACATATTTCTTTTAAAAATGGGTGCTAACAATTTACAAAATATCTTTCGTTTTTCCATAATTTTCTCAAACTCCGTCAAGCGCATAGCGGGGCAAAAGTGCGATTCATTGACGAAGTCAAAATGCATAGATAATTATATACCGGTTTAGGAACTGTATTACAGATACTAGAAATGGAAGATCTACAGGATACTGTGTACTCTATAGATGTTGGCCGAGGCAAAACGGTGTCATCCGCTGGTGATACAAAAAATAAACGTTTGGTAAAGATTCGATCTGGCTGCAGTACACCAGCGGAAAATAAAAAAGGTGCAAATTGAGAATATTCTTATTTGAAACTTATCGCAGATTAAAGATATTATGGTTTTGTTGGCTACTGCTGTGCCAATTTCATAGATTTAAGCTTCGCACTTTTGCCCCGCTAGTGGGGCAAAAGTGCGATGCGGCACTTAATCAAAAAACTGAATAATTTATTTTGCATAACACTATTACCCCAGATGATTTATAGTTGAATGAGAAGATATTGAGCTATTGCATCAATATAAAATATAGTTTACTGTTGTACTTCTTTAAATCTCATGAAAATTGATGACAACTTCAAACGTCGCACTTATACCCCACCCTACTTTACAGTTAAGAGGCTTAATAAAGTTGATTTTTCTAGAATTTTTCTAGAGAAAACTATTTACCTGATTCAAGTGACAGTTTGTATACAAGTAACGTTAGTTTTCGACTGAATTTGAACATATTTTTATGATAAAAATAACTGCTATAGTTAATCTCTTCAAACAACCAGTTTTGAGTTACGCCCTTTCGAAGTTTTAATGTTCAATGTTCAATGACACTTCCCCAATGAACGTAAATCACAGCCTGTATTGATTTTTCATGCAACGTATGCCCATTGGCATACGAAGGAAAGGAACGATGGTACGTACGTATAGAGATGGTCATACCATCTACCAGAGCTGCGGCAATACACACGAGCTGGGCACAGCTTTTATAGTGATGGGCGAGATGCAGAAGCGGGTGATCGGGTGGTGGCCGATCAACCCCCGAATGTGCAGATTAAGAATCAAGGGCCGATTCTTCAATATAAGCATAATTAACGTGCACAGCCCTCACCTCGGAAGTACCGATGATGACAAAGACGAATTCTACGCGCAGTTGGAGCGTGCATACGACCGCTGCCCAAGACATGATGTCAAAATTATCATCGGGGACTGTAATGCTCAGGTTGGTCAGGAGGAGGAATTCAAACCGGTGATTGGACGGTTCAGCGCTCACCCGCAAACGAACGAAAACGGCCTAAGACTTGTCGACTTCGCCGCCTCCAAGAACATGGCCATACGTAGTACCTTCTTCCAGCATAACCTCTACCATCGGTACACCTGGAGATCACCCAACCAGACAGAATCACAAATCGACCACGTTCTGATAGATCGTCGGCACTTTTCAGACATTATCGACGTCAGAACCTATCCGGGCGCTAACATTGATTCGGATCACTACCTAGTGATGGTAAGGATACGTCAAAAACTATCTGTTGTGAACAACATACGATACCGCCGCCCGCCACGGTATAATCTAGCGCGACTGAAGCAACCAGAGGTCGCCGAAAACTACGCGTTATCTCTCGAAACCGCGCTGCCGGAAGAGGGAGAGCTGGATGAAGCCCCTCTTGAAGACTGTTGGAATGCCGTGAAAACAGCCATTAACAGCGTAGCGCAGAACGTCCTAGGCAGTGTGGCACCGAATCGACGTAACGAATGGTTTGACGAGGAATGCCAGCAGATATTGGATGAGAAGAACGCAGCGCGGGTACAAATGCTGCGTAGAGCCACCCGTCAGAATGTGGAGCGATACAAACAGAAGCGGAGGCAGCAAACCCGACTCTTCAAGGAAAAGAAGCGCCACCAAGAGGAGAAGGAGTGCGAAGAACTCGAACAGCTGTACCGCTTTCACGACACACGGAAGTTCTATCAGAAACTCAACGGATCTCGCAAAGGCTTCGTGCCGCGGGCCGAAATGTGCAGAGATAAAGATGGAGGTATCCTGACTGATGACCGTGCGGTGATCGAAAGGTGGAAGCAGCACTACGATGAACACCTGAATGGCGTGCAGGCGGAAGACCATGATAGCGAAGGAAGTGACCACATTGGTGCAGCAAGCAACGAAGATGTGCCACCCCCATCGATAAGGGAAGTTAAAGAAGCCATCCAGCGGCTGAAGAACAACAAAGCAGCGGGAAAGGATGGCATTGGAGCGGAACTTATTAAAATGGGCCCGGACAAGTTGGCCGGCTGTCTGCATCAATTGATTGTCAAGATTTGGGATACGGAACGACTACCGGAGGAGTGGAAAGACGGGGTTATCTGCCCTATCTACAAGAAAGGTGATAAGCTGGATTGTGAGAACTACCGAGCCATCACTATCCTGAATGCCGCCTACAAAGTGCTGTCCCAAGTCCTCTTTCATCGACTATCGCCAATAGCCAATAGATTTGTGGGAAGTTACCAGGCCGGCTTCATGGAGGGTCGGTCTACAACAGACCAAATCTTCACCCTGCGGCACCCTCCAGAAGTGCCGCGAATTCCGAGTCCCCACGCACCACCTGTTCATCGATTTCAAAGCCGCATATGATAGCGTAAACCGACAAGAGCTATGGAAAATTTTGGACGAAAACGGCTTTCCGGGTAAGCTTACTAGACTTATCATGGCTACGATGGATGGGATCCAGTGCTGTGTGAGAATCTCGGGTGGATTGTCGGACCCATTCGAATCTCGCAGGGGACTTCGACAAGGAGATGGTCTTTCCTGCCTGCTATTCAACATTGCGCTTGAAGGTGTTATAAGGCGAGCGGCGATCGAAATGCGGGGCACGATTTTCAATAAATCCAGTCAATTTATCTGCTTTGCTGACGACGTGGATGCTGTCGGCAGAACATTTGAGGCGGTGGAAGATCAGTACACCAGACTGAAACGCGAAGCAGAGAAGATTGGATTGCAGATAAATACGTCTAAAACGAAGTATATGCTGGCGGGCGGGACCGAGCGCGACAGGGCTCGCTTGGGCAGCACCGTGGTAATCGACGGGGATGAGTTCGAGGTAGTCGACGAGTTCGTATACCTTGGCTCGCTGGCAACAGAGGACAACAATACCAGCCGTGAGATTAAAAGACGTATTATCAGCGGAAGTCGGGCCTACTACGGACTCCACAAACACTTGCGGTCGAACAATCTGAGCCCCCGTACAAAGTGCACACTGTACAAAACGCTAATTAGACCGGTTGTCCTCTACGGGCACGAAACGTGGACATTGCTAGAAGAGGACCTACGAGCACTCGGAGTTTTCGAACGGCGGGTGCTAAGAACCATCTTTGGCGGAGTGCAAGAGAACGGTGTATGGAGGCGAAGAATGAACCACGAGCTCGCGCGTCTCTACGGCGAACCAAGTATTCAGAAAGTGGTTAAAGCTGGACGGATACGTTGGGCAGGACATGTTGCTAGAATGCCGGACAACTATCCTGCAAAAATGGTTTTCGCATCAAATCCGGTAGGAACAAGACGAAGAGGGGCACAGCGAGCGAGGTGGCAAGACCAGGTGGAGCGAGATCTGGCGAGCACTGGGTGCCCGCGGAACTGGAGATCAGTTGCCATGGACCGAAACAGATGGAGAAATTATACTGCGCAGGCCTTGTCATAAGACGTTAGGCCAATTAAAATCGAAAAAAAAATGCCCATTGGCGAGCATTTTAGGAGTTTTGCGCTATATTGGGATTAAGCAGAAATGTTCCGGATTAAGTTGCGCGCTAGGGAAATGGCCAGTACCGAACACGAACAAAAACTTATCATACGACTCCTCCAATTGTGCTAGAATTTAAAAGCAAGATCAATGGAAGTTAGATCGACTACCTAGCAGTACGTTGGTTACATCTGGACAAGTTCCGGGGTCTCTCAGGCTAGTGGCCTGTCTAGTCATTTAAGATGATAAAATAAGAATAATTTTGAATATTTTACTTTGAACAAAGTTTGAATCAGAATGGTACTAACTTTATAACTTTATAATTATCCGATCAGAAAAAGCAGGAGGAAAACTCAATCAGGAATCATAGTAATTAGTTTTTTAGGCCTTTGAAACGTCTTTATGCTAAAGGGTATCCGAGATCAAACTACAAACTGGTTAAAGCCACATTAAAAATAAAAATTAAAAAAATTACATCTTTTTCAAATGGCTGTAACCCTTTATGTAATTTGTGTTGAAATTTTGGGCAAGATATGTTCAGTGTAGCCCCAGCTTGAGTAAAGATGAATGATACACACACTTAATATAAGCTTTGCTTCAATGACCCTTCCTTATCTACTTTTCCGCTCTCTTCGCTTCACGTTTTGTCCAACGATGTTGAGATACTATAAACTTCTTTGTTTTATTACTTTCTTCTACAGTCCTCTCCGTTGATTGTAAAAACTACTGTTATAAAAATTTGAAATGTTAACATATATGTTGCGCTAGCAGCTATGCAATCGCTGCGAAGATGGAGTCAGAAGAACTGCGACGGCGCAACCAAATTTAAACACCTATTTCTAGAATCCGTATCTTTTAAAACTTTAAGTCGCGTTAGCGGGCAAAATAGATCTAAATATAGTGTAAAGACTTCCTAGTTGGTCCAGAGGTACGACACTGATTGAACAATCCAACAACCGAATTTCGGCTGGGAGAGGTTGTTAGAGTCAATTGGATTGTAGCACTAGCCCCGCAATTGTCCTGCACTCAAACAGCTGACTGCGAAGTCTGTCGTATGAACAACAGAAGGCCATGTTTCCATAACGGAACTTTCAAGAGGAATCCAAGCAGTTTAGTTAGAAATGTGGCGAAAAAAGTGAATTTTAGCAAAATTTAGTGTAGGTAGCACGTACGTACAAGTCCAAAAGATGCCGAATCGTGATGAACGGATGGATGTCACGAGCACAGAAGTTCTACACCACGATGTTTTTATCAACCGCATTACCTCGTTATGGATGACGAGAGCCACGTAAAAGCACATTTTCGGCAGCCTCCGAGGTTGCGGATCTTCACTGCTCATCATAAGTTCGACGTCTCTGAAGACGTTAGAAAGCAGAAGATGCCAAAGTTATCCAAAAAATAAATGTTTGACAAGCAATTTGCTCATGTGAAAAACGAAGCTCGCCATTTATGACAACTGGGACGGGGTCAAGGGGCAGATATACCCAAAAGAATGCCGCCAAAAGAGCCTACCTTTACTTCTGAAATCGCACAATGTTCTAATGCCTTTGTGGCCGGATCTAGCCTCGCATCATTACTCGAAACATCTTGGAGATGGTACAAGGTTAAAGTGGTCAAATTTGTTCCGTAAGGGCTACCTGCCAAACCCTGAAATGTTCTTTGCAATTCTTCATTGAACTCTTCAATGGTAATGTTGCAAAAGAAAGCGGAGCGGATGGTAGTCTAGAAATATCCACGGAAGATGGCAGTGTCCCAGAACCAGAGGTTAATCGAGTTCTGGAGCAGCAGCATACCAACCATGCTGTAATACCGCAGTCATGTTTCTAATAATTGGGTCAAGTCTGTTTTTGTGTTACATAAACTTGAAGCGCCAATTTATCACCACGAATATACAATCACAGTAGCGTATATTGATAAAAATTTGAGATAGTTTTACCAAAAGGATAAAGAACAGAGGATCAGAGGGTAAACCCAAAATAGAAGTAACTTGACGATCTAGTGCTAAGACCCTAATATCCTCTTTGCAAAAAGTCTTGGATATAACCGTCTTTAGGCATTACCCTTCTTTATCGACAAACTTTGTAGCCGGTTATTAGAGTACAGCACAATTACGGGGCAAAATAGCGCAACGATCCTTCTGACTCTAGCAGCACGCCTAGCCAAGGATTCGAACATAAGACGACTGGGTTGTTCACGGATAGAAATTCAATCTCCAAAATGAGCCAATTGACTCATGATTACCGGATTCTAGCTTACGTTTTATGAAAATACCTACACCATGAATAATATTCATGGTATCACGAGTTTCTTGCGGTGCAACACAACACTAGACCATGAATTACGATCTCTCAGTCGATAGAAGCGGTAGCCCTCAACCGAATTACATGGAGAAACTTTGTTCAACAGGCTTTGTCTTAGGACGGCAAGCCACCTAAGTAAGTAAGTAAGTAAGTAAGCAGTCGATAGAAGAGTTTCAGGCACAGGCCTCGCATATTTGTAAATGGAGCACGATATGCTGAAATTAAAAACAAAATGCTAAAAATTGCAAGTGAATGAAAATTGATTTATATTTTCATATCAGAGGGGGGAATTTTTGTGTTCTTCCGTGATAAAAAGAGGTAGAATTGTTCTGTGATACCATATTCAGAGCTGTTTAGTTTCTAGAATAACTAAACGGGATCATAATTGTGTGTTTTCCAAACCATCGTCAACATTGGATACGCGTAAGCGATTGCTCCTGTTTTTTTTCAGCCTGATTACGTGCTAGTGGAAAACAGTGATTTTGATGTTTATTTAATAAAATTTAGCAAATTACTTACATTTTATATAGTTATATTGTATAATTGTTATATAGCGGCAAAGTTTTTATTTGGGGAAGCGCAGCAAAAAAGGTAATGCCTGCCGAATTTAGTAGCGCGCTGGAAATACCCTCACGTACCCTATCTTGATTATAAATCTGTGCCAATTTAACTTGCTTCTAAGGCAGTTTCTGGAGTGCGAATATACAATTAGCTAATTATGTACAACGAGAACATATTTTCATATTTTCTTTAGAAAAAATACTCGTAAAATTATACGAATACGCTGATAAAAAACCCATTTAAACCATTCGAAGATTTATCTTCTACCGCAAGTTATTACGAACCAAATACGAACCATTTGGTACGAGAGCACATTCGTAATTCATTTTGCACCAGAACGCATTTCATACACGTTTATTGTCTGACATAGTTACTGACAAGATCGGGAAGCAAACATTGTAAGAGAGAATATAAGTAGGGTAAATTGCCAATTATTGCACAGCTAAACCCTCGTCTACAACAATTTGATAATTTTGAACAAATGAAAGTACATTTTTTGGCAAAACCGCTTACTATGCCGAAAGACTAATATAAAATAGGTTCCTATAGCCTTTTGAGTAAAATTCCTTACATAAATCGTGTAAAATAAGTTTTTGCATACCAACTCTTCACCCAATTATTGCACTCCAATATAACCTTCAAATCTTATCACTGCACACATAACGCTTAATTGTTGCATAGCTTTTATTTTGATTTTTTCTCATTATTATATTGGCATTATTGCCAAGTTGTCTTACTTGTGGGTAGTGGACAAAGCCACTTACATTTAAAGTAGTTGATCCAATAGTTGTGGTAGTACCAATAGTCACCGTAGCAAAATTTTTCAGATTTTGATTCTACAGTCTTTTCCGCTTATTTTGATACTAAATTTGTAATAATCCGACCACGGGAAGTGGCCGAAAAACGATCATACACATAAGCATTCCAGTGCGGCGTGGAACAACCTCGGCGGAATAAAACGCCGCTCCTGAAAAGCCGTGATTTTAAAACTTTATGTACCTTTTTCTCAGAAACTACACAACGTATTGGAACAAACTTTTTTCTGTTTTGTTGGTAGTAGCTTGGCAAAGGCTTTTAAAATTTTTCAGTTTCGTAATAGATACCTGAAAAATAAAATTTTGTCTTCATTTTCTTTTTTCTCTGGCTGTGTTTCATTTATAAACCTCAAAAGTTATAAAAGTGTTTTTTTTTTTTCAAATGTATGGGATATTCCATTGTTTTTCGTGGAGCTGAATCTAGAACTGATTTCCATTTCTCTTCATCATGTACAGATTTTTAACAAAAATGGTTTTTGCTTGAAAATGACAAATTAGATGAAACAATCAGTATCCCAGATCTGTAAATATAAGCCTAACAGGATTTTTTTTCAACCATTTTCAAAAATTGCTAAGGTTTATGTAAATAATCATATTTGTGATGAAAAACGCCAGACAGCCTTTAATACCGGACACTTGTGCCTTTGATGATAAAATCAACAAGATAACATGTGTGACTTTATACCATTTTAGAATCATTTATGAAAATTAATTTTGAGCGTTACGACTATATAAGTATTTATATACGATAATATCCGATTAAGCGCGAGTCGCTCCGTACTACTCTACGATTTTGTGCTGAAAATCGTATGTATGTCAGTCATTATCATTATATACGACAAAAAATCAACTTGATCCCACTTTATCCAGCTTTAGTTACGATTTCGAGTTTGTTAGGAGATATTTCGATAGTTTTCGTACATTAATATACGAGTTGGTGCTAGCTGGGGTGCTCTATATACCCTACTACCGTCATCCGGGGATACTTGCAACACTTTTGAACTTTGACTTAGTATAACTTTCGAAGTATACCGTTTAGGTCCAAGTGTAAGTAGCCAAAACTTGTATAGTGGTGAGTACTCTTGATTTATGATTATGAGAAAAAATATAAACTAAATGTATCTGTAGAATGAACCGAAAATAGGGGTGTTGCAAGTTACCCAGTAAAAGGGGTTACTTGCAACACTTTTCTGATTTTACTTTTCTAAGGATTTTATGTCTGATTTCAAACCGCGAATGATTATTTTTAGATATTTTGAATGTATTTGTAGTAAAACAAGAGATACTGAAGGCGTTTTTTGTTTCCCAATTTCGCCTATCGCTTTTTTTAAAGCTCCAAATTGCCAATTGTGGTAGACAAAATAACATCGTTCAGATGCAAATTTAATTTGTACATACTGTCTATTACGATAATTTTCTTTTTACAAGTGCTGCAAGCCGCGCCATATTGGAGGTAACAACACGAATTCATCGTTTCTTCTCTAAGTTCAAAATATAAACAAAGCTCAAAGTTGCTATTTGTTAGCCAATATGATGCACTTATTGTGTACAGGAACCAAACAATAAAAAATAATTCCATGTCAATGAACTTACGCAACTTTGTACATCCATTTTTCCTACTCTGAAAATGGAATTACTTTCCTATCGTATAAAAAGCAAAACAATGATGCAATGGTATAAACTTAACTAAACAATAGGTAAACGTCCCTTCTTTAAAATGGCATTGGGTACAAATTGTTATGTTAACAAACAATGCGTTAGAGCTGTTAAAAGCGCGATGCGCCGAAGTGTTGCAAGTAACCCCGGTGTTGCAAGTATCCCCGGATGACGACACCAATATGTGATGAAGTTGCGCCTGAAACTCTTCTATCGTGTTGACATAGCTAGTACTTGAGTGACATCCACTTGCTTCTGGTGCTAGTGTATATATACGATTCAATGATACACTAACGCCAGCAGCATGCTGTTGTCACTGCAAAACTAGTTATCTTCAATGAGCCGGTATCTAGGCAATACCGACACGTTATCCATCGGTCTCTCTTTTGATCTGTTTTTGAAAACCATCTAATCCATGTGCAGGCTATTTCGGCCGGTCGGATTTAAAAACCATAGACACCACTATAGAAAATGGGCCCAATTTAGCCGCAGCGACTTTATCATTTCTCGCGACTATAACTCAAATTCAGTAGCGTTTCATTAATACCAAAATAATTAACCCTCCGCTCACCCCCGTTACACACAGAGCCCCCTGGTATCGGACACTTACAGAAACCTCAGCTTAGAAGAGAACTGGACAACACACTAAACAAAGGAATTAATAAGAAAACATAAAGAGGATACATAAAATTATTCAAAAACTTTTTAATGGGCGCCCAGTGGAATTTAATATTCCTTTCTAAGGTGCCCACACGCCGATATTCAGTAAATATTAATCTATCAACTGATATAAAAATCTTGTCTCGAATGAATATAGTTTCAACGTAATTCCTGAATATTGTTTAGGCTACCGCTGGGCTGAAAATATCCTCCCGTACCCTATTATGCGGTCGAGTTGCCTCCCTGTTGGCTTCGAGGTGCGACGCTGGCCGGTCGACGTATGTTCGAATCTCGGCTGGGAGAGGCTGTTAGAATCAACAGGATCGTAGCAACTGGCCCTGCAATTGTCCTGTAGGGGAACTTGTGGTAAAATGAACACCCTTAGCAATTTCATCATTTGCTTCTCCAGGAACCAACTAATGCCGAACTCGTTACATAAATTGAAAGTTGGACTCATATTCTACGTAGCAAAATATAAAGATGTTTGTAAAAAGACGATTAGTCATGAAAAATCATTTATTTTCGAAAGCGTTACATCCGAGCCGGATTTTTTTCTTTTTTGAATAAAGCAGAGGAGCGTTTGGTGCGAAAAATGTTAGACTGAATATTAGGCAAGTTTCGATCTGCGGCTAAAAATATTGGGCTTAGCGTGGCACCGGGTCTCAAACCCGGAATTTCTCGATTAGTACTCGAGTGCTTTACGCATTTAAACTATACCACACCCATATATTAATTAGTCTCAGATTTTTTTCGTCTGAGTAAAATGAACATGCAGTGGGGGCAAAATGAACATGTCATAGAAAACTAAAATTAACAAGCAGTTTGGATAAATTAAACATTATTTCACATTGCCGTCGTTCTACATACGCCTTAGATATTCAACAGGGCTTTTGGAACTAAAATGGAACTCCATAAAGTTAACATAATGTACCTTCACCACGTTCATTAGTACAATGTTTGACTTTCAGCTCATTTTATGGGTCATTTTTCGCTATTTTTCGGGAGACTCGATAATTTTTATTGCTTGAATTGTAATTAGGTCGTGGTTGCAGATAAATGGAAAATAAAACTCGTTATACACACTGTTCATTTTGCCCCCATAATGAAGTGTTCATTTTACCCCCATAACATAAATTGTTTTCAAGTGTTTATTATAAACAAATGGTTGATATAAATATTCGGAATTTTCGACAGATCCGCAGGATAGTGATAGACAACCCAAACTAAATGATATTAAAAGTTGAAATTTTATTTGTTTCCCCAAAAAAGCTTATTTACTAATAGTGGAAATTACCATCGGCGTCAGGTTTCATCAAATATTTTTTACTTTTTCAATTTTTTTCACACATGAAAACTCATGATCACAAGATAATGTCTCAAACAGCTTGAAATACTCTTAGGAGAAGATACCTATTGATTTGGAACAAATTTTAATCGGTTTACTGGGAATTTGGCTACCTGTTAATTTTATCCCCCCTGTTCATTTTACCCACAGTTCCCCTACTCTAACAGCTAAGGCTGCAAAGTCTGTTGTATAAAAACTGAAGGTCAAATTTCGATAACGGAATGTAGCACCTAGGCTTTTTTACGGTCGAGTTTGTTGCTTACGTATAAAATATTTTTCGTTAAGTATTTTTCAAGCTCGATAGTTGTTTTTTTTTTCAAAAATGTTCGATTCGCTATAAAATATACATTGTACTTAAAGATTGCCGTCTCCCAATACCGGTCACTGAGCTGTTTCCCAATGAAATACAAAATGCTTTACTTTACAAGATTTTGTAAAAATGAGATTAAAATGAAGGAAAACGTTACTCACACCAAACCGGTTATATTAAATATGAAAGAAAAACAGGGAAACTAGTACTTCACGATGAAAACATAGTGCATAAAGAACTGATGGTTTTTCTTCAAGGCTATTTTTCAGACATCTGTAGTTCACAAGTATGCAGTAGTAATAGAAGAATTTTAGTATTTAAACATGTATTTTTCAAAAATATAAGTTCCAGAGTCCTTAATTTATTCATTTTTATTTATTAATTTATTTTGTGATTTCCATTAAGTTTCCATTGGCAAACACAATTTTTAAGAGACAATTTTTATCAATTTCTCGTTCGGCTTTTAAAGTGGTCCAAAATAGTCTTCTAAATTCCTCTTACAGTGCATAAAAACATAACGTTTAGTATAATGTTAATTTTGTAAACGTTAGAATCCTTACGTGTCCGGTACTGTAGGACTTCCCCCTACTTTTGTTATTAGTCACTTTCGTGATATTTTTATTGCTACCAAATTGTAAGCACATTCAACCCAGAAAAGTGAGTTTTGCAAGAAAACGTAATGCAAAGGATTTTTCTTTTCTATTTTTCTGGCTTCAGCAGGAGAAAACCTATAGTAGAAAAATTCTCTGCAATTTTCTTTATGTAGACCTTAGTCATATATATCAGATCAGCATAATATAATTGGGATACATAAAAAGAGCTTCTTCAACAAAAAAATTTTGTATGTACCTACGACTTTTATTTAAATTTTTTCTATGAAGATCAACTAAATTCATACTGAGTTCTACTAGCACATCTCATGGTATCTCATGAACTATAATTACGCCATTACAAATATTTTAAAAAGTTTTTGTGCTTCCGGTGTTGGACCAAAAAAATTAACTCATATCCTACAAATTATTTTTCCCCCCGATTTTTCAAACCAATTTCCAAGGGGGCGGGGGTGTCAAAAACTTTAAAAATAATTTGCAATGGTGGCCTTATTAAGGAGAAAACCTTCCTAACGTTTAAATGCAAGAAACCTTTATGTGATTTACTTTGAATATAATAATTTAAACACCGTATTTCTCCAGTTAATAAGTTTTTTCGCTTAATATTTTTTCCATTCAAAATCTTTATTTATTTAATTAATTTATGCTGTATATATGACCAAACAAGCTATTGAAGCAAACCAATTTGCAAAACATTTGTCACCGTATGTTACAAATAATATGTATATTTGTTTTTAGTTTTAATCTCAAATAATATCAAATTTGAAGCTTAAAAAAATAGCTCAGCAGAAAAGTAAAAACATAACGTAGGAGAGCATAGAATGCCGAATTCTGTGTTTTACACACTAATTACCAATTATTCAATGGTGTTTCATACTAAGCATTTCTTTGATTCAATTTGTCGCCATTTCTGGCTACTTTCTACATTAAGATTTATAATTTATCCACATCATCTGGCAACAAGTGAAAAATTGTGCATTTTCTTTACTGCAAACATTTTTCCTACCATCTTCGTGATACCTTTTACGATGAGCAGTCTTTTTGACTTCACAAAATAATTAACCCTTTGTCAAAAGAAAACAACGTTTACTGTTTGCATTACCAGAAAAAAAGAAAACTAAGTTTCCAAGAGAGCCGAATTCGACTGCACCCTGGCTCCGGGAGACTTGCTCGCCCCACTTGCTAACGTCATCAACAATGCTGCTCTGTAAAAACGATAACTCAACAGATTTTGGCCAACTGAACCAGAATACCTAACTTTGTTTGCATCCAGCATACAATAGTATTACTTTATTTTATTTCTTTGTTATTTGCTCGGCAGCGCTGTTTGGAACTGCGGAAAAAATCGAACGAAAATTCTCAAACAGAATAATAAAATTTGAAACTTCAACACAACAACCATCCTGGCAAACTCTCATCGAAACGACGGTGTGTGCAGCGAACGAAAACGGTGCGCTGCCCGTAGAAGAACAAATCATTTTCCGCCCCACCCGTACAACCCCACCACCCACCAGCAGACTGAAAAGTAGACGATAATTCGGTTCGCTTTGCCCATTCTTATTTCGGAACCTTTTGCTCCGGTAACGTATTAAAGCACGCCTTTATCTGCTGTCGGCTAAGAAAAACTCGCAGAAAAATGTTATTTTTTCCTTCTACCTGCTTTGCCGTGCTCGGTGCTACATGGACGGGGTACTGACTGATTTCCCACTAGTCCACGATGTGGTAAAGATCACGTACAAAGTCAGAACTGAAACAGTCAAACAGAATGCTACAGGTAATGAACGAATGATTAATGTACAGTAGCGATGTTTGGGATTGTTGTTCGCCAGTTGCTTCGACTACATGCACAAAATCTTTTTCTCTAAGCATTAATCCTGTTCAACAATCCGTGTACTGATACGACCCACAGATGCGAGATTCACCTTTTTTATATCCGAACCGCATTAGTATGTTTTTTTTTCTGCTGATGATATCGGTCAGCAGCCAACAACTGCTTGCTAACGGCTTCTTCCAACACTAAATTTTTTTTTCTATCTCTGAACACTTCTTCTTTTAGCACTATATTGACTCTACCTTTTGTACTTGATGAATTGGAGGCATTCCTTTCACCGCATCAAGCACTGTTTTGTAATCCATATAATGCTAGGTTTCCATAAGCTTTCTTTTTGACCACATCATTTCGAACTCGTTTTCCACTTGCAATTTGTGCCTTTGCAAATTATTCTCTGTGACTTAAGGGGATCGCCCCAAATTTTCCTTATCTTTGCTATTCACTGACTACCCCCAATCTTTGCACATATATCAAACAAAACCAACAATCTCGCGCCTCTAGCTTCTGGGACGAATTTTGCTAAAATTTGCCATTGGTTGCGGCGTGGCTCGAGTTTTTCTGGTTAGATGAAACAGTATTCGTCAGCAGCACTGCCTCAACATTGCCATACACTTTTGAGCACGGGGCTCACACCGTAGAGACACACGTACAGGTTCCGTTTTTTCCTTCTTCACTTTGGTCTTCACAAACCACGTTCGAAAAGGGAGGTTTTTTCGGGCTGCATCCGTTCAGCTTTTGGCATGCCGATTACTGCCTTCCGGTACCGAATCAATTACCTTATTGAGCTAGGTTAATTATAATAATTTTAACAAAAATTATCTAATATGACAACAAATCGCAATCGTAACAAACAGTCGAGCGATTTCATCAATCCGCGGGCTCAAAGGCAACTGGAGACGGCTGAGAAAAGATCAGTAGCCGCGCAACTGCGCAGGTCTGCAGTACATTCACGCGCACCCATGGACTTGCAAAATGTTAAATGCAGACTGCCGCTCTCGCTCTCTTTTTCCTTGCAGACACAGTAAAGGGAGTGTCCCCTTGTGGACTGCTGTACAGGTGTGTCTGAAAAAATTGTAATATTTTCGTTGAAAGCCACGAAACATAGTACTATTGCTTCAAACTAGTCATAGAGTATTGAATTTTTCATTAGTTCTCAAAAGCTCAATCAGACATTCTGTCGGCATTTGCTTGGTTATTCATTGGCAAACCTCCCGGACAAGTTTTCCATACTCCATGGTACTAGCTCGTAGCTTCCACAGCATCCGATGATAAAAAAATGCACACTCCCTATCGAGCACTCTCTAGATTTCGTGAAAGTACTCTCCCTCAGAAAAGTTCACCCCGTTCCCAACAGAACCACCGCTCTCGACGATAAGATATTGCTGAAAACGACAGCAAGGAAAAATGGACTGTGTGCGTGCTTTGGCGAGGTCCTTTCGTCATGAGAATGAGCTGGGGCTAGGCCAGCGACAAACGGCTGGCGCATCACAGCCAACCCAGGCAGGCAGCGAGTGTAACGCACAGAAAGGCGATTGAACATCAGACCACAGCCCGCTGCTACTTGCACCGACGACCGAGCGACCGACCACGGAGCGTAGCAGACGCTCCAGTGCGATCAATTTTTATCTGGTCTCGTGGTAAAACTCGATGCTTCTTCCTTTGCTGCCGGTTTGTCGAGATGACATTTTACCCGTTGAAACAGCAGAAGGCACTGTGGGAGAAAATCAATGACCAAAATCATAAAATCAGAACCTTCCATTTTTCATTGCTATTAAATTAAACTTCACTGTTGGCTGAAGAAAGCTTAACTTGAATAATTTAATTCCTAAAATATTAATTTACTAGAACATTATAACAAAATTAGTTATCGAAAATTGTTAAGTGGCTAAACGTGAGTTTTCCTCGGAAGGGACACTGCTCAAACATCTATACCTATAAAAATGGATTTCTGTCTGTCGGCCGGTATGTTCCTTATAGAAACGAAAACTACTAACTACTGAACCGATCGGCGTAAAAATTTGCATGAAGGAGTTTTTGGGGCCGGGGAAGGTTCTTATGATGGTATGAGACCCCTCCCCTGCTAAAAAAGGGTGGGCTTCCATTTAAATGAAACACAAATTTCTGCATAACTAGAGAACTAATCAAGCAAATGGAACTAAATTTGACATGTGGAGGATTTAAGAGGCATGAATTTATTTTATGATGGTTTTAGACCCCTCACCCCTGTGGTAGTGAGGGCGGATTCACACAAAAATGAAACAAAAATTTTTGCGTAACTTAAAAACTAATCGTATTCGAGAAATTTTAGGCTCTTCCATAAAGCATTAGTCAATAACAAGGCCACCAGAAGCTACCTATAGTAACACTAGATGATTCAGGGCGAGACGGCCGCACGCCGCGAGTGTTTTCAGCGACTTGCCATCGAAAGCGCCGGCCATAGCGGGGGGTAGCCCCCAGGATTTCATTTTTGGCAATACGAAGTTTGTCGGGTCAGCTAGTAATCAATAAAGGCAAATTCAATTAAATACATTTTAGCACCGGTATAACGTTCGTGCTGGACAATTGTTCGAAGGGTTTCCTTATTTGGGGTTCTATGACCCTAAATCTTGTCACGTACCTGCGCAGGATTTTTGGATGAGCGATGACGACCGATTGCTAGCACTGCCCAGGATAGACGGTGAAAATGGTGATGTAACGGTCGATGGCGATTGACTCGACGTCGGATGATCGCGTTTGATGGCCGAAACTAAAGATGCGGATAGCGATTCGGCAGGATGGAAGACTTCTGGCTTTAACGGATCACGAGAGCAACACAATGACAGATTTTGTCCTTCTGAAGCCAACGTACGTGCAGACACCACGTGTTACATTTCCGTGACAGATTTTCCAAAGCAGAATGAAACTCCAGCCTTGGACTCGACAAAAGACACGTGATTGATGACGTGTCCTAAATGTCGTCGCTCGGACTTCGGCCACAGAGTGTAACGTGACAATTATCCGGTCAAAACACGAGCGGCAATTGACGACCGCCGTGTATAATTTCGCAAATGCAAACTACCACGCGCCTCCGTTTAACAGCCAAAAAAGGCGGGCCTCTACATCACACACAAACGAAAAACAGACTCCAAAGTCTTTCCCGTACAAAACCGCTACTCAACAACGCTACTCTCCAATACGAACGAAATATTGCGTCTGTCTTATTAAATGAGGATGATGATTTACCACGATAGATAATGAAGACTTCCGCAAAGTCTCTAATAAATGATTAAATGATAATAAATGATAAATGATTAAATGATTAGATAAATGATTGACCACTGCGAAACAGCATCAAATTTTTGGTGATTTTTATGTAGATGAAGATAATCACAAATTACTATTTATTTCACAAAACATAACAGCAAAAACCGGGCATTGTGAAAAACTCCTTGAAGCGTACTCCTAAAGTCCCTAAGTTTATAAGCATTTCCTCTTACCAACGCAAATAAGTAGAGATATAGCGCCCTATACGCTCCGCGACCAACAAAAATTTTCTATAGAAAAACAAATAAATCACACAATTCACTTTTAAACTTAATATTTTGGTATCTTTGTAACACAATTTTATTAACAACTAGAAGACCCGGCAAACTTCGTACTGCCACAAATTGGGCTAAATATACGATATGTAAACTTCAGATGAACTCCTGCTGCGTTTTAGAAAAAGGGATATTTTCTAGGTATAAGTCAAGTTTTTCGTTGTCTAAGGAGTTCTGCGTTTGGTTTATTAAACGCTGGGATTTCAGAGAATGTCCAAATTTAACAACTGTATTAAGTCATTAGTAAGAAATGCATATCGGTGTAAAAGTTGGTTTGCCAATCTCCGCAATATCAACAGTCGTGTTTGTGGTAGTTGCATTGAGTCTTGTTTTATAAACTCTGCTGGTTAAAAATAGTAATACTGGATGTTAATATATTTGTTGTAAAATTTGGTACGACGGCTAATATCGTCTGCTGCAACTTTGGAATTTCTCGATAATTTAAGGGCCGATTATTCCACAAAATCAATTGATCGCTGTATTGTTCCTTTGGTAATTCACGCACTAAAACAATTTAACATAAAAGCGTCATTTTATAAACCTTTTTACACTTCTAAAGAGTCTAATACGAAATGAAATCGACTGAAAGTTAAATACGATTGTTTTTTGTTTTGATTATAGTCACTTTAACCAGCTTGGGTCATTCGTGACTTCTGCGGGGTTGGGATTTGAACCCGGGTCCTCGGCGTGAAAGGCGTGAATGCTAACCACTACGCCGGGACTGATCCCTTAAATACGATGTATAATAGTTGCTTCGTTCACTTTTTTTTTAAATTCTAAATCATATGCTCTTACTGTTGATTTATTAGCTAGATATTCAGTTAAACCGAATATGCTCATAATCCGTTAACATATGCAAAATATATTCTTCATTTGACGATTGGGAAGTGGCAATTGAGTGAATTTAGTGCTTAAACCTTTTGTTAACCTGCATGTTCTGGCTACGCATCCGATGTAAAAAGGAATAAAAATGATTCGTGTTTGTTTCATAAATTTGATAAATGAATGAACGAATAAATGAAATTAACGAATTTTATTGCTGACACTTTAGGCTTGAGTTTAGGTTGATTAATAAGTTAGACCTATTGATTGGTTATTTTCTGAAATATTGAATAGCATTGTTAGATGTGGCGATTCCAATGAAACACGTGGTTACCGTGTTTGTTTGAATACGACAACGGTGCTGCAAAAAATCGTACGATGATCATAGCAGCCAACGACATGGCGCATGCAATGCGTTGCGGGTTTTAAAGGAAAACTAATTTTTCGAGTTTTCCTATCTTCCGAGTAAATTTTTCAACTTTTCTCACCGTAAAAACATAGCGGTGGTGGAAACGAACACAATAAAGAAAAGACGGCTCAAATCGGACGCTCCGTTCTCAAGTGATGCGCGGTCGAACTTTTTCACTTCCATTTTTATATATAAGATAACCTTTTATGATAAAACTTTAATCTGCAAAATGCTTGATTGAACTAAATAGCACTTTTGGAAACTTCTGTTAACCAGTCGATACGTAAACGGAATGAACGAGTAACTTCAATATTTCTATAAAGAAACCTCGGATCTATTATTTGAATTTGGTGTAGATAACATGGCTGCTCCCACTAAGCCCACTAAGGTTACATAAATCTGACAAAATGAGTCCCTTATTTTCTCATGAACACTCTCATGCTGCTGAACATTATTATGAACACTTCAAAAAAAACTACATACAATCCAGCTTGACCGATTCTAAAAAAATTGAAATATTCTGAAAAAAATTGAAATATTCTGAAAAAAATTGAAATATATTGAAATATTCTATACATAAAAATGCGCTTATGAAATAATTCACGGAAATATTTCAGCCATGATCTCAAACGATCTACTGACCTAACTAGCATAACACCCCACTGTCACTCTGTCAAATCTTGACGGACAGGGTCAGTACGCCCTCTACGGATGACGGTGGTAGCTCAAGCATCACAGCTATACTGACATCATTGTATGACATCGTACATCAACATCACACGCATACATTCTTTCAGATGGTTGCGATCACTAACACTTATAAGCAGTAGTAACTCCCTTAAGATAAAAGATGGCGTTAGTAGTATCATCCTGGGCTGTATGTCTGCGAACCTCTTTCTATGCCATGTCTTGAGTTCTGGAGTCTTCAATAACCCGCATCACTGTAAGATTGACAGAAAGCGAAAGCTTTATGAATTCTGTCAAATTAATATAGTGAAAGAAAACAATGCAAATTAAGTGTTTTTTTTGCGGAAATAAGGCTTACACAAATTTGAAAAAAAGTTTATGTCGCCCCCCCCCTTCCAAAATTTTCGAAAATTGAAGGAGCAAAAAAATAAAGTGTAATACATATTATGTTGCATACTATAGTGATAAGCAGATTTTTTACAGTTCACCGAGTTTACATCTCTAAATTACCCAATATGTGCAAAGTTAAAGTAATTATCCGCTTAGTCGCGATCAACTTTCCTTCACCAACTAAGTTTTTTGATTCCTGCTACAGGTCGCAGGCGGCCCCAAAGCCGAAAATTGGATGTGTTTGAAATCAGACTTTTGGCTCCATCTGTTTTAAATCTTATTCCATTTTATTTTCACTTGTTTCAAAACACCGAATTAGATTGAGGCATCAATAAACTAAACAATATATTAGTAAAATTTGGTACCACTTTTGACGGATATATTCCGAATTGCAGTAGGATTATTTTATGCTGTCATAGGTAGTAGATAGACTAAAATAGAAATACAACAAATTAGACACTCCGGAATATCAGCTTTCAGTGTTTTCGGGGCTCCAATTGGTCGTTTTATTCCGTAGTGTCCAAGAACTTACCCTAATTTTGGATGTTGGGGACATAAAGCTTACAATATTACCTTACAAATACAATATTTTACCATGCATTGATTGCATGCAGAAAGTTGTTACTGTTACTGTTACTGAATTGTTCGAAACTTTTCGGACTTTGTGACATTAACATCAAATCAAGTCATGTTAAGTTATATTGCTTTTGTACTGTGCATCTTCTTCTGCTTTAAAAATGGAGTTTTAGTATGGATTATGGCAATGTGCGAAACTGGAATTAAATTGGAATAACATTTTCATTGCTAGGCAGTCGTAACGGTTTATCTCTCCAAACATTTCAATGACGGGTTCGGTTTGAACTAAAATTTAAGTACTGTACAACATTTTTGTATTAAATATACATTAATATGGAAAAATAAACACTGATTTCTACTCCTTTGTTTCGGTTTTGAAGGTTTGATGTTATTATTTTTTTCTTGCCCCCCCCTTGAACAATATTTCGAGACCAGGACATAAACTTTTTTACAAATTTGTATAAGCCTAAGTGATTTGCTCCCAAAATCTGGGAAATTAGTATATTATTTTGTTATAAAATTACTTTTAACATTCCTTTTCTTATTTTCGATCCCGACCTCATATTGGTTACATCCGAAAAATAATTATTTTCTCTCTCATAAATCAAAATCAACATTCTTTTTCTTGTTTTTTACGGGATCAATTTATTTTAAAATAAAATTTATAAGCTCTTGCCTCGGAAAGGCACAGCAACCCAGAAGGGGAAGCTGCCAAAGCTCCAACTCCTGATGGTCTGAGAATTGTGGCATGGGCACAGAAGGCCTCTTTTGTTTCTAAGTCCCAGGGCGTTGTGGTTAAGTAGAAGCTTTCGGATGTGTGGTTTGACCTATACACAAAACATACCTTTTTGGTTAGTTTATTCAACGTAAACGGAGGAGGTGGTTGCCGTTGGCTATACGTAAATTGGTCGCCCGGTGAATCTGCGGCCCAATTGAACCGCCTATCGGCGTGACCAGGTCTTGTAGTAATCTGGGGACGCCCAATGGACAACAAGGCGTGCCGCTCGACGACTCGCTCAGGTTCGGCGAGGTTAGGTTTAACGCTGGAGACTGTTTAACAAGCGTTAATCCCCTTCCCGTTTCCACGAGGTCGGCCCACAGTGTGGAATAACTGCTTGTATGAGGAGTACCGATTGCGGATTTGTTTCAACGAACTGGTTGTCCGTCGTTCTGATTGAGCCCTTGACGGGGAATAGGCCACTCAGGAATCTTCGGGGATGACGTTCTGGCTCGCCGGTAAAACTTCAAGAACAAAGGTTCACTTTTACATGGCGGAGCCAATCGCTTTTTAACGTCCCGCCCAAGCGAAAATGATCCGTGCATTTCGATGTCTCGATCGGCACTCTCAACCTGGGGTGACATTGCGATTCTCGTGTCGTTTTAACGTGGTCGAAACGAACCAAAATCACTCGAAACGAGAATCGCAATGTCATCCTTGCTTTTTGGTTCGCCAACTCGAGCTCGGCTCTTGGGGAAAACTCTCCACAGCACAGCAGCACCCTCGACATATCGAAATGCCGAATGTCGATCGTATTCATCATCCCATGCGATCCGATTTTAAGCCATCTGTACATAATTAACCCCTACATTTCCACACAATAAATAAAGTTATCGACGAACGGTAACAAATGGGTGATCTGCCTCAACTCAGCTACAGGGATTAACTACCTGGACTAAATATTGAAGGACATTTCGATACCGGATGCTCGTTAATATGTATTTCTAAGTTTTTTTTCCTGCCACTTTTTTTTACTAACCACAGTATTAACCTAGCATTAAGTAGCTTTCTGTATTTTATAAAGTAGCGTTTTATCAAATGCCTGTTTACTAATCTAGCTTTAGTTTACCATCTTGTTAGGGTACTAACAACGTCTTTCTTTTTTGTCCTCGCCTTTTTTGTCCTTTTATTGACAGGCAGTTACTCGACCGGCAATAAATTACATAGTTTTGACGAATTTCAATATACTACACTACATTATAGTTAGATTTCTGCCCTATTGCTTTATTGGACATCTTCTCCACTCCCCTTATTCTGAATAGTATCAGATTTCGGCAACCTCTAAAAAGACCAACCTCGTGTTTTTGCTTGATATTGCGATCAGGCATTTAATTAATTTTGTATAGTAGTTGATTTTACAGTTGATGAAGAACGGTTAAAGAAAGTAATTTGGAAAGGTTTTTATAGTATCCAAACATAGTGGAACAAGACGTGAAGGGGAAAGAGCAAAAAATTAGGTAGCACGAGGTTGGTCCACTCCATAGGATCGGAGCCTTCCCCCGAACATCCAAGTTGAGAATCGCGGCTAACACGCTAACAGACGCACAACGTCACGTGCAGTGAAACGTAAGTAGCAAGTGCTTAAATGATTTCGTCGTCCCGTTAGTAAAACGAGTTAGGCCAAACTTCTCATTTAGTGGTTTGATTACAATAGACAGAGCAAGAGACATAATTTGTGGTAGACTAATCTCAAGTTTTTAGTCTTGACCTTGAAATGCGGTCATACATATATATGAATATTTTTTTGAAACGATGGTTCTACAATTGATGAAGGGACGGTAGGGGAAAGAAATGAAAATTTTTTGGTGAAGTTGGGGAAGAGCGGAAAGGAAGGGGGGGGGAGGTATTGGTAGCTATGCTTGACAAGTAGTCATTTTTGATTCCTACCTTTTGTCCAATGCTGGAGGGTGCATGAGTCGAACCAAGCTGTAATCTAAGATTATAACCGGATTCGAACCCACAACACCCGCCAGGGTATGTGGTCAAGGTGCATGCACCCAAAAAATTTTCATTTCTTTCCCCTACCGTCCCTTCATCAATTGTAGAACCATCGTTTCAAAAAATATTAACATAATTTGTGTCTCAAAATAGCTCAACCAGCCGGTGTTGGTGGAGCTTGGGGGTTGTGGAATCCCCTTTTTATCTAGTCCGCTTGGATTCAAAGGTTCACCAAAATCTGCGATCCATAGGGCCTGGGAGAAGGAATTGAGTTCGAATCCCATTATAGCTTGGTTCGATCAGCGAATCCTCTATCTTGGGTAAAGAGGGACGGTACACATACTCAATAAGCGATGCTTCAATGTGTACCGCGATGCTTGTAATAGTTACCGACACTTGAGTCGGACTTCGTGCTATCATCATCAATGAATGTTTGCTTATACTCACTAAGATCTGCAGTTCCATCGCAACCGTACCTTACGAAAAGAGTTACAGTCTTCAGTTCTTCATCAGAAAACGTGTTTAGTGATGCAGCTTTCGAGCTGATAATCCTTGACGAGGTCTAATATGCACAGTAACAGCGATAGTGAGGATGAAATATCTTCAAATACACTTCGAAATTTGTACACCTCGAACTGCAGTAATTAAATTTCATGTGAAAACGAATTTTGAAAATCTTTTTCTGAATCTCTACAAATAACCCATGCTGCTTGGATTACACATTTTCATTAATTATTTTGCACACTTACTTGATCGGGGTAACACGGTTTTTACACTACGCCGCATTAAATTTAACCGAGTAACAATTTTCAATGCGAGAGTTTTGATAGAGGGATAGCCAGGGTCAAGCTAATTTGTTTTGCATTTTGTAGTATTTTTCTTCTGCTTTCACATGTATAATAAATGGCTTAATTATATTTGCATGTTTAGGAGTTATTGCTATTGAAAATTGTGTGATTTTTAAAATAAAACTTTAATTTTCTCCGCAAATATTGACGATAGCAATATTCTAGAAAAGTATGTAATTTGACTATTTAAAAATCTTTGCCGAAAATATCAAATGTGTATAAATACTGTAGAAAAAACTGTGGTCAAAAAATTGATTTTCGTAAAGTCTTCACAAAAATTGTTCCTTGTCTCTAAAACTTTAATGGCTAGAAGGTTACTTTCTTTAGCAAAGTACTTTACAATAATCTTCTTAAAACTATCTAAACATTCTTCTTTGGCAAGTTAGGAAGTGTCTGGTGCGAAAATGATAAATTTGCTGAACTAGAAAACTTCGGTATATAGTAGACTAATCTCAAGTTTTTAGTCTTGACCTTGAAATGCGGTCATACATATATATTAATATTTTTTGAAACGATGGTTCTACAATTGATGAAGGGACGGTAGGGAAAGAAATGAAAATTTTTGGTGAAGGTGGGGAAGAGCAGAAAGGAAGGGGGGGGGGTATTGGTAGCTATGCTTGACAAGTAGTCAATTTGACTCCTACCTTTTGTCCAATACTGGAAGGTGCATGAGTTCGACTCATGACTCCTTTCTGCTCTTCCCCACCTTCACCAAAAATTTTCATTTCTTTCCCTACCGTCCCTTCATCAATTGTAGAACCATCGTTTCAAAAAATATTCGGTATATAGGCCAAATTTATGTTGGGTCGTTCAATGGCAGATAGGGCTCGCACCCATGCTCTTGTGGTTGGTACCCAAATGTCCAAATGTGTTAGTTGACCATGATCTTGAGGAAAAGGCATCAGAACAAGCGCAGAGATCATGTAGAACTAGAACAACTATTTCGGGCTAATAACATTCTATGAGAAGGTGAACGACCCTCCTAAAGGACATTATTGTTCCATCTTCAATCTTTACGTAATTACTACCGCATTACGCTGACCAACGCCGCCTACAAGGTGCTCTCCCAGATCTTGTTACCTCGTCTATCCCTAACAACAAGATATATCGTAGAGCAGAACCAGACAGGCTTTACGGGAGCCCATGCCACTACGGCTCAAATTTTTACACTCAGACAAATCCTCCAGAAATGTCAGGAGTATTTACAATGTGTCCACGCGTTAATTTTTCGTGGATTTCAGAGCAGCATACGATACAATCGAGTGCGAAAAGCTATGGCAAATAGTGCACGAGACCGGTTTTTCGTACAAACTGGCGTGCGCTCTCGAGTACTTTCGAATTGAGCAGAGCATTATAGCAAACGGATGTGCTCTTCTGTAGGTTATTCACATCGCTATCAAAGATGTGAGTAGCTAACTCAATGAATTGATGATGAGTAGCCCTGGTACGAGTAGAATCAAATGGAATTTTCTCTTAGCTTCCGTGTTGAGTTGGAAATTCTACTAACACTCTCAAAAATAATTGTTAATTACTTTGTAAAAATTGCTAACTCACGCATCCAAGCAAATTTCAACAATAAATTTTCAATCTCACAAAATCACACCATAAATAGAAACGCTGTGAATGCCGAGAGTCCTTGTCAGTTTGCCTGTTTATGAGTGCTATTTTCCATACCGAGCTTGAAAGTCATTAGCATTTTTCCCATGGCCCAATGTAGATTTATCCGGTGTGAAAAAATAAAAATTGTGGGTAGCATACGCGTACAACATAAACAGACGTACAGCATTGGAACACCAGCCTCCCAAACAGCAGTTAATCTTCAATATCCCCGGAGTATACCGAAAGAGAAAACATGCACACACGCGGAAAAACCTCTCGCTGTTCAACCATCTGTGGTAGCTACACGGTGCTTACGGCGTAGTCTAAAAGAGAGAAATGGACTCCGTTCTTACACGCTCCGTAACGTTCCTCTCAAGAACACCTAACGCAAATTTACTCATTTAGGCGACGATTTGGCTTTGCGAACCGCGTGATTGTGTTGTACAAGCAGAGCACGAGAAAGGATCTCTTATCTATGATTTTATCGTCATCGCCAACGTAAGCGTCTCTACAGTGGAAAACGTCGACTGTATCTACCCATAAATACATAGGGCGTGAAACTCTCCTAAATTCGTAACATCATGGTACTGATTTTGAGCAACGAATTATCAAAAAGAAAATATTCCCAGAGAGCTACAACCAAAAGAAAATGCCTCTCTTCGGATGACTCTCGGAAACTTGCAGGCAGTTTTTCCTTTTTCGGTTTCCCAACCTAACCCTCTGCCATGGTAAACAACCCTGTCCTACCTGCTGGGAGGCTGACACCAAGCTCGTTGCAACGCGGCAAGCGAACAGGACAATCTGAATAAAGCGAATTTTATCAACATCTCCCCTGCTGCTACTAGAAGCATCCTTGTGTTAGGCGATGTCTTATATACATCAAGGAAACTGTCAACTGACATTATAGTGGGATAAGACAAAACTTTCAGGTATTTCATAAGGGAAAAGCCATCATCCGGAACTCTGAAATGATAAATGTAGGTTTTTTTGACAAAACGCCAAAATGACCGTGCCTTGATGTGGACATATTCAAACCTTACAATTTAGATGATTAATTTTTTTCATCCACCTTGGGGACCATAAATTTTGTCCGCCAGCAGGATAAACAATTCTATAGTCATACTGCGGGACAGTTCAATTGCATGGTACGGAACAAACAGATGCCGACGCGGAAAGCGTCTACCTATAGTGGACCCAGCAGGAAATGAAAACTGTTAAAAATGATTTCGCTTCACTGTGGCGAAAAATCGTTTTATGCTTCACTCCTTTGGGTGTCAGACAAAGTGGCTGATCTCTTCTATTTTGTCGTCACTTTGGGTACGCTCTGCTGAGTCGCTTGCATGATATTGTGATGGATATTTACAGCAAGGAAAAATGATATTTATGCTCCGGATGTTGTAGGAAGCTGCATCGTGGGATAGGCTAACGTGAACTTTCAAAGTTCTCTTACTAGATATTGGCACAAAACCTGTAACGGAGAATAGAGATGGTTGTGGTGTTTCAATAATGCTCCGAATATTATCGAATAGTTTTAATTTTGTTAAAAATTGTATTGAAAAACAAGAAAGAGGCTGATATGTGAGCATGCAGTGGCTTAGTAATCGTGTACCAGCCGCAGCTATTCTATCGTTCCAATTTTTTTCAGGGCCAACGAAACTAACTTGAAGAATGAGGCACTTATTTTTTCATGTAAAAACGCATTTTCATCAAAAATTTTAGTAATTGTAAAAGTAGCTTTATCAGTTCCAATACAGCAGCAGCGTAAAGGACGTAAATTGTTTAAAGACACTCACGACCCTCTATACTATCACTATAAGAAGATAGAATTTTCTGCATTGATACAAAACCTAGCAATGTTTCATTGATCTTCTTTTCTTGAATGTAGTGGATGTTGATAAACCACTCTGTCGATTTGACTTGATTAGAACAACTTGCTACAATTGACTCAAGTAACCCAGTCGATGCTATTCTACCCAGATCTTAAGACAGCATTTGATCGAATGGATCATGATATTGCTCAGAAGAAATTCGCTAAGCTTGCAGCTTCTCAACGCCTTTGTCGCTGGTTGACACACTTGAAAAACAGGAAGCTACAGGTTGAAATCGGA
Organism: Sabethes cyaneus; assembly: GCF_943734655.1. NCBI lineage: Eukaryota > Metazoa > Arthropoda > Insecta > Diptera > Culicidae > Sabethes > Sabethes cyaneus. Next base: position 90,913,214 of record NC_071355.1, read on the forward strand.
TCATCGCTCTCTGATATTTTCGTGAATTAGACTGTAGTTTCCCAAGGAAGCAACCTTGGTCCGTTGTTATTTTCGCTGAATTTTTAAGCATGTGATACCTCTACTTAACGGTAGATGTAATCTGGTATATGCTGAAGACCTAAATATATACGTCGCTGTGGAAAGCTTGGCCGACTGCTATGTTCTTCAGACTTTGTTGAAAAAATTTCCCTGTGATGCCGAAAAAATATAATTACGCTCAGCATTGATAAATGACTCGTGATTTCATTCCATCGTAAACAGAGTCATGAAGTTTTTGAATTTCGGAGTTTTAATCGACACAAGGTTAACTTTTCGGAACCATCTTTCGACTAAGCAAATAGTCAGCTGGGATTCATGTTCAAAATTGCCAAGAGTTCGACGACTCATACTGCCTTTATTCATTATACTGTTCACAGTCCGAACTCACCTGGAACTTTAGTTGTTTGGCCACCGTAACATGTAAACTGAATCAATCGGATAGATGCTATCCAACACAAGTTTGATTGGTATGCCCTCAGACAATTAGGGTGGAATAACCCATAGAATATTCCGCCATATTAGAACGCATACAGGTAAATATTGTGTTTTACTATCACCTTTTGTAATATTGAACGCTTTTTAAAAAGATAATAAGTTTTATGCCTATTTGAGAATGACTTCACAATCGTCCCGATCAAATGAAAATAACAAATGTGCTGAGTGCTAAATAACAAGTTTTTTATAACAAAATCTCCTTTTCGTTTTATTATAAACTTGGTCTGGTTAGTATGGTACCGGAGGGTATTTCTACCACGCTACTAAATTCGGCATACATTACCATTTTGCTGCGCTTTCCCAAATAAAAACTTTGCCGCTATATAACAATACTGAAACGAATGTAGAACTCATAGGCTTTAATGTGTTATAACTATTTTCATAAAAATGTAAGTAATTTGCTAAATTTTATTCAATAAACATCATGGTTTGAAAAACACACAATTATGATCACGTTAACTTAATCAAGAAACTAAACATCTGTGAATACGATATCACAGAACAATTCTGCTTCTTGTTATCTCGGAGGATCACAAAAATTCCCCTCCGATATGAAAATATCAATCAATTTTCATTCACTAATAATTTGCAGCATTTTGTTTTTAATTTCAGCATATAGTGCTCTATTTACACTACTACAAATTTGCGAGGCAGATGAACCTGAAACTCTTCTATCGTGTTGACATAGCTAGCTTTTGAGTGACAACCAGTTGCTTCTGGTGCTAGTGTATATGATCGATTTAATGTACACTAGCGCCAGGAGCAAGCTGCTGTCACTGCGAAACTAGTTATCTTCAATGAGCCGGTATGTAGGCAATACCAACACGTTATCCATTTGTCTCTCTTTTGATCTGTTTTTGAAAAGCAGTAATCCAACGAAACGTAATTTCTCAGGCTTCTTCATATAGATACAGCTGGTTTTTGGTAGACGATAAGCCTTTGATAAGCTCCAACAATATACCAAAAATCAGCTTTGTTGTTAATTACGTAACTAAGAAATTATGGTGGGCGCACGCACAGTAGTTATTCAGTGGATTGCTTTATAACTGTTATGGTTTACACCATGCAGACTTTTTCGGCCTACCGGATATTTACAACATAGACACCACCATAGAAAATGGGCCCAAATTAGCCGCAGCAACTTCATTATTTCTCGTGACTATAACTCAAATTAAGACCAAAATGCACGCCGATATTCAGTAAATGTTATTCTATCAACTGGTATAAAAATCTTGTCTCGAATAAATATAGTTTCAACGTAATTCCTGAAGATTGTTCAGACTACCGCTTGATGGGCTGAAAATACCCTCCCGTACCCTAGATCTTCTTTTCACCAAATCACGAATGTTGAGTTTTAAAAAATTCGTTTCGGCAGCACTGTTTATCAAAATTTTCAGATTTTCTGGCAGCATTGCACAACAGATTCTGACATGATATGTGTATCAGCGGTTGAGTGAAAAGGACAAAACGAATGAAAAGCCGTTTCCGTTTCGTGTGTTGCTTGCCAGGTTGGCTAAAAATTCCACGTTTTTTTTTTAAAGGTCGGGTCCCTTAGCGAACGAGGGGTCCACTGTTTCGAGGTATTAAAAGTGTACTTCTCATTGTTTTAACTATTTTCAGGGTTATCATTTAGAACATTGATTCATATTCGTCAATTTCCTCGAAAACAGTTGATAGCACCATCCATTGTGATAAATTGATTTGAAGTATAATTGTCTTTTAACTAACATGGTTGGTTGCCCAGTAAACAATTTGGTTTGTATATCTCGACTGCAACTGAGAAATACGACATCATATCTGAACGAAAAAGTTATATTTCACGTCAGATAAGAACATATAAGTACCAAAGTGGAGGCAATATACGTGCGAAAATTTTGACTATTATTTGTAATCCTATCTTGCATTTTATACAGCGGTTTTTATAACACGCAACTTAATACTGCTGATTATACGATTAAGATATAACTTAATAGTACAATCATCTTTACTGCTTTATGATATTAATCATGAGTTGTATATGAGAACACGCACGACTGCAAAACAATTTATTGTTCATTTTGTTTTGACACACTCTAATCATTATACAATTCTAATGTAATATTGACATGCATACGATTCAATGTGAACTTTCTATTACGATCTTGGGTTATCTGGGCGGTTGGGTGGCTTGCCGTCCTAACACAAAGCCTGTTGAACAAAGTTACTCGGTTGGGGGCTACCGCTCTCCAATAGGGGTTATTCATCAGATTATACCCCTCCTTTTCTTATTTTTTCTCGAAAGTACTCCCTACAAAATGAAATGAAAATCTACGGATTACCTTCTTTTTCGTTTCGTGTGTTGCTTGCCACAAGAGTAAAGAGTGGCACAAATGGTTTCGAAGTGGTGAAAATAGAAGATACTGGTACAACAAGGCATGTAATACATCCGAGAAGTGACGCGTTGAAATATACGTATTTTAGTTTTTCATTGTTACAGTAGTTAATGGCTTTATTAAAGAAAGTCTTATGTGGCTAACTTTTCTAAGAGTCAAAACCGAACATTTAGTGAAAAAAAAATAAATTTTGAGGGAAAACCTCTATTCCTCGGACACCTAGTACTCGCCGCCAGATCTCGCTCCACCTGGTCTAACCATCTTGCTCGCTGCGCTCTTGGTTGTCCAGGAGGATTTGGGGCGAACACCATCTTTGCAGGGTAGTTGTCCGGCATTCCTGCAACATGCCCTGCCCATCGTATCCGTCCAACTTTAGTCCCCTTCTGGATAGTGGGTTCGCCATAGAGCTGTGCGAGTTCATGGTTCATCCTCCGCCTCCATACTCCGTTCTCCTGTACACAGCCGAAGATCGTCGTTCGAAAACTCCGAGCACTCGCAGATCCTCCTCGAGCCTTGTTCATGTTTCATGTCCGTAGAGAACAGCCGGTCTAATAACCGTCTTGTACAGGGTACATTTTGTACGGGGACTTAGTCTGCTCGACCGCAATTGCTTGTGAAGCACATAGTAAGCACGACTTCCGCTGGTAATACGCCTCTGAATCTTACGGCTGGTATCATTGTCCGCCATCACCAGTGAGCCAAGGTAGACAAATTAATACCTCAAACTTATCGGTTCCGCTGGCCAGCATGTACTTTGTTTTAGATGTATTTACCTTTAACCTAATCTTTTCTGCTTCGCGCTTTAGTCTGGTGTACTTTTCAGCCACCGTCACAGATGTTCTGCTGATAATATCCATGTTATCGGCAAAGCAGACGAATTGGCTAGATTTGTTGAATATCGTGCCACGCGTGTTGATATCCGCTCGGTTCATAACACCTTGTAGCGCTATGTTGAACAGCAGGCATGAAAGATCATCACCTTGACGAAGCCCTCTGTGTGATTCGGAATGAACTTGACAATCCACCCGAAATCCGAACACAGCACTGTGTACCATCCATCGTAGATTTAATCAGTTTGATGAGCTTCCTGGGGAAGCTGTTCTCGTCCGTCGATTTTCCAAAGCTCTTTCCGGTCGATGGTATCATATGCGGCTTTGAAATCATCGAACAAATGATGCGTGGGAACTCTGTATTCACGGTCCTTTTGGTGGATTTGCCGCAGTGTAAATATTTGATCCGTTGTAGACCGACCTTCGACGAAGCCGGCTTGATAAGTTCCCACAAATCTGTTCGCAATTGGTGATAGTCGGCGGAAAATGATTTGGGACAGCACTTTATACGCGGTATTGAGAACGGTGGTCGCTCGATAGTTCTCACAGTCCAACTTATCGCCCGTTTTATAGATCGGGCAGATAACCCCATCTTTCAAATCCTCCGATAGCTGATCCGTATCCCAAATTCTAACAATTAGGCGGTGTATACAAAGGGCTTTTCTGGTCCCATTTTAATAGGCTCCGCTCCGATGTCATATTTTCCTGGTGACATGTCATGACTTTAGCTGCATGATGGCCTCCTTAACTTCACCTATCGTTGGAGCTGGCACCTCTTCCCCGTTTGTTACACCGTCGAAATCGCTTTCCCCGCCGCCATGGTTCTCCGCCTGGGCGTCATTCAGGTGTTCGTCAAAGTGCTGCTTCCACCTATCGGTCAACTCACGATCGTCCGTCAGAATACTGCCAGTCTTATCCCGACACATTTCGGCTCGCGGCACAAAGCCTTTACGGGATCCGTTTAGTTTCTAGTTGAACTTTCGCGTTTCCTGAGAACGATGCAGCCGCCCCAACTCTGCATCTTCCTGCTCTTCCAGGTAGCGCTTTTTCTCCCGAAAGATTTGGTATCGCTGCATCTTCTTCTGTTTCTGTCTTTCCACGTTCTGACGTGTGGCACTGCGCATCTTGGCCGCCCGCGCAGCGTTCTCATCATCCATCACCCTCCTCTCTTCACTCTACAACTGCGCGTAGAATTCATCCTTGTTGTCATCGGTACTTCTGAGGTGAGGATTGTGCACGTTGATGATGCTTATATTGAAGGATCAACCCTTGATTCTCGCACATTCGAGGATTGATTGACCAGCACCCAACCACCCGTTTCCGCATCTCGCACATCACTATGAAAGCTGTACCCAGCTCGTGTGTGTTGCCGCAGTACTGGTAGATGATATGTCCATCTTTGAACGTACGTACCGTTGAGCTCTTCCAGCGCATCTCCTGCAGCGCTACGACGTCGAACTTGCGGCTCTGTAATACGTCGGAGAGCACTCAAGTGCTCCCTTGGAAGTTGAGAGATCGGTAGTTCCACGTCCCGAGTTTCCAATCCATAGTCCTTTTTCGTCGCGTGGGTCTATTCCGATTGTTCCAGTAAGAATTTCCTTGTTCTCGGTTCCGTGCTTTAGTATTTTTCGTGGTGACGGCTTGCAAAACCTGCTACACCACCCCCTGTTTCGCCGTAGGGCCAACGAATCTCGAAAGAGCCCTCCTTTCCCGTCGCCATACGACCTTGGATTCCATCGGGGTTAGTTACCCGATCTGCACCAAAGTTGCTCGTATCCCGGCGGGTACCACGAGGACGTAGGAATAGGAGCTGCTGAATAAGAGGCTATGAACCACTGTAGGGTCTATTTTATGCCCACACGTGCACAAGGCACCGACGGTTGGCATTATTCAGCCGTTTACCAGCCCATGTAGACATGTAGACTAACATGTAAACAGCTAGATAATACATCAATTAGCTAACGTCCGCTGCACCTTACTAGCTCTTTTCGACGCCCTACTGGTCGGTCGCTAGACGGTTTCACACTTTTCTATATCTATTCACGTTCACGACATCAAATTGGACTAGGTTCAATGTTTAAACAATAAATCGGTAGAAGAAAGGGATGGTTTTGCGCTTTAACAAAATTATTTACATCCTTTTTTGGTTGACGATTAGTCACTTTACTTTTTTCTTTACGGGAAGAGTAAATGTTTAATGTGACAAATAATAACAGAGGAGGAATGTAGAAAGCTCATGACCAAACCGTGATCAAGACATACTGGTACTAGTACTCTGGCTAATACAGCCACCCGTGGCAGCAAGAACACCGTTAATTGATGGCCATGCTTTGGTGAACTCAGCGAGGAGCAAATCAATAAATGAATCAAAGAGCTACTACATACATATTTTACACTTTAAGTTTACAAATTGGTGTAGCTTTGATCGAAATGAATAATCATTCTCAAGCAACAATGTGAATTTTATTTTACTTTTATGACGGTTTTCATGGCCAATTATGGTCTTAAATACCATCATAAAAGTGTGATAAAATCCAAATTGTTACTTGGGATTGGTACGCTTATTTTAATTGTTACTTGTAACTTGTTAAATATGATCTTTTGTTTTCTGGATCAATGCGTAGTAGATATTCTGATCGATCGCTTTAAAAATATTGAAAATCCACCAGAATTCACCGCTGAACTATTAACGTTCAAAACCTAACCACTTTTCGTGTATAGATTTTTTGGAATTACAAACTTTACTTGCCATAGGATGTAGTCCTACGTCAAAAAATTAAAGTTGATTTGCCGTAGTTGTCGAGAAGTCACAGTGCACAGATTCGTAGACCTGTTCATTGTGTCAACCCAAGCCACGTCCGAATTTTTCACGAAACTCTGATGTGAAATTTGGTGTGGTGGTACTTAGATGTTCTGGGAAGTTATAAATCTTTCCAAAATGGTTTCGTCGCATTTTTATCATATCCAACTTTCAAGCTATTGGACCTATAGATAAGAAAGAGCTAAGGATTACCTTTGTCTGGAATTGACGAAAAATGGAAACGCTACATCACTGCAGCCACGTAATTCCTCATTCTCCCGCAGGATATCCACAGTTTCGAGGAGACTGTACCAGACACGTCCCGTATAGGTTATAAGTTCGCTGCTGATATCTGACGTGACTTTTGTTAACCCATAAATCTATCCAGTCTGGACTTGTTCTTTCAACAGCTTTAAAACCCGTGTTTACTATCGCAAACGTCACGTGATATACGTGGGAAAGCGGTGAACATCAAAATGGGCGAACTATCGTGACCGTGTACCATCGGTGGCTTGAGGCAGCTGGCGTATTTCTTTCGATTTTTAGATTCCAGATGTTCAAAATCGTTCATGGCAAGCCACGCTACTCAAGGTTTACTTTTTCTAGCTAACAATAACAACTAGCTTACATTAACATTTTTTATCTTTCACAATAATCAATTCGTTTCAAAATATTTTGAATAAATGATGCACATCCTAGGCAGCACTTTTTAAAACGAATACGAGAAAATGAAGTGAAATCTGAAACATATGAATAAACGTTTTCAAATAATAATACTTTGACCGCATGGCCGCATCTGTTTAAATGCTCCAATAAATCGGGAAAATTTCCACTGTCCAAAACAATTATTTTCGACAAATCAATCACAGTAATTGAGCGTCAAATGTTTGCTTTTTTACGTCTCGGAACCATTTCCATGAGAGATCATATGTTGATTTTACCAAGGTTAGTCAAGAGAGGTTTTCTGATGTTCAAATTTGTTTTTCGCCCCCGCTGGGTTACCCTTGACGATCACCGAAATTTTCAAAGCGTTAAATGCATAAACAACGTCGATGGTTGCTAACCAATTGTACCGCGCACTTCTGTTGTACAAACTGTGAAAACCAGATCACCTATTTTAACTCACCTTGGATTTTACAATTATACAGTCAGTCCACAATCATGGGTCACACACACAATTGTGGGTCATTTTAGCTTTAGCTGCTAATTTCCGTTTAAATATCACCTAACAATTGATCAAACTATTAGTGCTACTTATGAGTAACAATTTTGTCAATCAATCAGTACTTATAAAATTCATACAATAATCGACAGTTAAAGTTAAGATGACCCATAATTGTGTGTAAATTATGATTGTGGATTGCGGCCGGGAAAATAGAGATAACTTTTTTCGGATATAGGTACCTACTGTGTTATTTCCTTTAAAGATTTTTAAGCTTGAACAAAACTGTTAAAAGATAGTTCATTGGGACCAAAGAATGAACTTTCTGCGGCACGTAAGAAAAGCCTAAATTGACCGTGGCTCAGCTGACCGGGAAAGCTGATTTATAAACAAATACTCCGAAAGACTGTTGAGCGACATTTTATCATCTCCCTGGGATATTTTTCATCCTCTTCATCCAGTATCAGATTTTGTTGTTCCTTCCTTTAGCTAACACTCCGCTTTCCGCTCCGCTGCAAAGCGCTACTGATACTGCTGCTCTCATTAGCCCTTCCGCTGCCCGGTGAATCTGAGTAGGGTGTTCCAAAAGCTGCTCCCGCTATTCAAACTGCCGACTGAAGTAATAAATCATCACGTTTGCTCACTGACTTTCCTCTTTCAGTTAGAATGTTTCCCCGGCACTTGGCTGTTGGGCTCGAGAGCAGTGAAAGATGCGAACTGCTGCGCTGCACGGCGATCCACGGGAGCACATCTACATACACACTGAAAACCGTGCTAAGTGTCAGACGGGCCAGCACGATGGATTGCTGGTGCTGCCGTCGCAGACTCGAGAAAGTGCCATCGTTTGCCAACATCGACCTTCTCGAGCGGCTTTATGTAACCGGAAGCGAATACTCGGAAGGCAATCTTCCTCCCATCTTCAAAACCCTCTCGGTATCATTGCTGGTGCCATTGTGCGTCCTTTGGTGGCTCAGCAATGACCGTCGGTGATGATGTATTTGTTTCTCTATGTGTGTCAGATTCAGTCCGTTGCTTGCTGATGGCTGTCTTGATGTGCCGGAGCCCGAAAGATGAGCCTCGATGATGTAGTTAGGGCTAATTAAAACCCTTCGATATCTTGAACATTGTGTACATTGCTGTTGATTGAATCTAAAAGTAACAAAGAAAGAATACTCATAGCTTAATTTGAGGTCATACTTGGTATTATCTTATTTTTCAATAACATGCTTTGAATACAAATATACCACTGTCGCTCTGTTATGTATCAGTATGAAATTTCCTTGAGCTTATCTTCAATAGCCAAACTTGTTTAACACCAATAACCGAACTTAGTTAATTGAGCCATCAAAAACAGTTGTCGTGCTTAAGCTATTCTTTGTAGTGTACGGCGTGATGCTTCGTTAGAGGAAACATAAGTGCTACCCACATACCGCATATGACATGACAGAGCAGAAAAATATTCCTAAACTGCATGAGACCACTCTGGCAGAGCACGAAGTTGAAAGGCTTATAAAGGCGATGAAACTTGTTTTAATACGGTAGTTCGACAGGCAGAAAGTGAATAGAATAACAGGTATTTGAAGTTGAATTCGTCAGGATTATTAGAGTAGAATAGGGCTGTGAAAGTAAAAGACGGAAATAACAATACCACATATTAAGGCACGATTATTTTACTAGACGCAGTTTTATGCTGTTCTGCGAGACCTAGGTGCTATATTCGGTTTTGAAGCTTGACCTTCTGTTCTTATTGGACCGGCTTCGCAACCAGCTGTAAGATTTTGCAAAACAATAATTATGAAAACGTCAAAAGTAAGATTTGGAATCGCGTATATTTAGAGGACACAGAGTACGGCTAGTTCCGTAATTCATCAAGCCAAAATCAGCAAGACACATACAGTTGGCCATCAAATCAAAGTTTTAATTGTCCCATATGGGACACTTTTAAGGTATGAAATAGGGAAGGAAACTGAGATGAAGCATCAAATACAGCTCTGTCCATGAAATTAAATTAAAAAGAAAACTATTCCAATTGAATTCTACTATCTATATTTATTCGCGACAGATACGAATTTCGCCTACGACTTGCAGGCTTCATCAGTGTCTGTTTTCGAGCTTAAATATAGATAGTAGAATTTAATTGGAATAATTTTCTCTTTGTTCAATTTCAGGTTTCGTATTCTATTAAGACGCTCCAAAAACTTTAGTCAGCTCTAGCCATGCCAAGTCCCTACCTAGCGCCTCCACGTAGCCATACCTGGCAATCCTTGAAAATAAAGGGTGTTCCACATCAAATTGCATCATAGAAAAAACGCTACTAAAAATTACCCCTTGGGAATTTTCTCTTCAAAATTTGGGCAAAGGTTTTGTGCCGCGAGCCGAAATGTGTCGGGATAAGAATAGTAGTATTCTGATGGACGATCGTGAGGTGACCGATAGGTGGAAGCAGCACTCCGATGAACACCTGAATGGCGGCCAGGCGGAGAACCATGGCGGCGGGGAATGCGATTCCGACAGTGCAACAAATGCGGAAGAGGTGCCAGCCACAATGATTTTTTTATTCTTCTCTGTTGGGTACTCTTACCACTGCGTCCATTATTTTCAACTACTGTGGTATTCCCCGTTTTATTATTTTACTATACGCTTCAAGCTTACCTATCACTTATTGAGGAAGTGACAGGCTGGTAGCTGGAGCGAGACATGTGCCAATCACGGATGACGGAGGTTTATGAACCTAGTACCCTGATCGGCGACGCCAACCCCTTTTTGAGATACTGCAGTCTGTGTACTATTTGTGCTCCACGATTGCAGAGCAAGTGTTCCGAGGTTAAATACCATCTTGTACGAAACTGAGATTCCGAAGATGATATTTACTCGGACAGTGTCCTGTCGGAAGACCAGTAAGCTTGCTGAGATCTCTCTTATTGAGACTCAGCAACTTTTGAGTAACCTAGTGGTGGATACTCAACTTTGTATATTTTTTTAGATTGTTTGAGCGATTGTACAGCCGTTGTCGACTCACAACGAGTCGGCGTGTTGAGGATAGACGAGGATCAGGACTGAACCTCTGCTCTGCTGCTGAACGATGCGCTGTTCAAATCCTACTCCTCCCCTACTCTCCTCTCCGCCTCATTCGTTTCTTTGTTTTTCGACAGAGACAGCTTTCACGGTAAGAAATCGTCCACTGTATCAGTGGCCGGCTTGATGCAACAAGGGCAAATTGCTGTGGAGGGCGCCCTGGTACTCCACAGGTTCCGTTGCGGCGAGAGATTTTTAGAATCCCCTCCACCATTCATCCCTCGGCACGGGTCGCGTCACACCTTGGATTAGGGGTTTATCCATTCAAGTTTTTACATAATAGCTATTGCAACCATCTCCTTTAGGGGCTTTGGACCCTCTGCTTTGGTTCCTGGGAGTCAAAAGAACCGTGCTGCAGGCGGAGAGTTTACACTTCAGCCTTCGCATGAGTGCCCGCTTCTCTGTCCGCATACGACCCTAGTTTCCACCAGTTGTCCGATTTCCACTAAGGAAGTATCTCGGATGGTACCACGAGGAGGAAGAGGTAGGCGTTGCTGAATAAGAGGCTGTGGAACCTCATGGTGGTTCCGGAGCGCATTATTCAACCATTTACCATCCAGCCCCAATGATAGGCGAAGTTAAGGAGGCCATCATGCAGCTAAAGAACAAAATCGGTTGGGAAAAATGATACTGGAGAGGAGTTTATTAAAATTGGGCCAGAAAGCTGGTCGTTTGAATGTACCCAAGTAGCACACCTTTGTCATTTATAGTTGCTGCAACCTATTTATGACTGAAATTAGTCATTAATCGGTTACCACAACTAGTTTATAACAACTGTGCTAGTAGAGTACCGGATAATTGTTAGAACTTGGGATACGGAACAGCTACCAGAGAAGTGGAAAGATGGGGTTATCTACCCGATCTACAGAAAGGGCGATAAGTTGGACTGCGAGAACTACCGAGTGATCACTGTTCTCAAAGCCGGCTACAAAGTGCTGTCCCAAATCATTTTCCGCCTGCTGTTCAACATACCTGCTGTTCAACCTGCACGATCTTCAACAAATCTAGTCAATGCCGATAACATGGATATTATCGGCAGAACATCTTTGGCGGTGGCTGAACAGTACACCAGACTAACGAAACAGAAAAGATTGTGTTAAAAATAAATACGTATAAAACAAAGTACATGCTGGTCAGCGGAACCGAGGCCGACCGACGCCGCTTGGGCAGTAGTATAATGATCGATGGCGATGAGTTTGAGGTAGTCAACGAATTGATCTACCTTGGCTCACTAGCCGTAAGATTCGGAGGCGTATTATCAGCGGAAGTCGTGCTTACAATGGCTCCACAAGCAATTGCGGTCAAGCAGACTGAGCCTCCGTACAAAGTGTACCCTGGTCAAGACGCTTATTAGATCGATTGTTCTCTACCGCATGAAAAATGGACAATGCAGGAGGAGGACCTGCGCTCGGAGTTTTCGAAAGACGAGTGCTAAGAACGATTTTCAGCGGCGTACAGGAGAACGGAGTATGGTGGCGTATGATGAACCATGAACTCGCACAGCTCTGTGGCAAAGGCAGTATCCAAAAAATGGCCAAAGCTGATCGGCACGAAGGGCGGGGCATCTTACAGGAATGCCGGACAATGGACAATGCCCTGCAAAGATGGTGTTTGCCTCAAATCCGGTAGAAACAAGACGAACAGGAGCGTAGCGAGCAAGATGGTTGGACCAAATGGAGCGAGATCTGGCGGATAGTACTCGGTATCCAAGGAATTGGAAAGCGGTAGCCCATTGCTGAGTTAACTGGAGAAATCTTGTTCAACAGGGTAAGTAAATATACAGTACAAATTATTTGCCGGCCCGTTTACACAACGGATAAAAACAATAACATCCGGCCCATGGCCTCTGCTTGTCAACTTGAGGTGTAAAATATTTATACAGTAGCTCTTTGATTCATTTATTGATTTGCTCCTCGCTGAGTTCACAAAAGCATGGCCATCAATTAACGGTGCTCTTGCTGCCACGGGTGGCTGTATTAGCCAGAGTACTAGTACCAGTATGTCTTGACCACGGTTTGGTCATGAGCTTTCTACATTCCTCCTCTGTTATTATTCGTCGTTCTCCGCAACAAGCTGATGTTTTGTTGGTACCTACCTATCTCTATCTACAGCTTACACTGGTGATTAATCTCTCATTTCTTTCTAATTAGCTATATTTGATTACCTACCTGCTTGCCAATCGAAAACCTTACAGCTGTACCAGATCACAATTGCACCGAGTTATAAAGGATAAAATTGGGGTCGAAATTGAATTGAGGCAATTGAAAACAATTATTTTTTTTTGTGGGTAGATTAGCAATTACTAGAAACCGTTATACCACAAACGTTAACGTTACCTCATTAAAATTGAAAGGTCGAGATTGAGTAGAAGCAACTGTGAGCAGAAACACGTGAAGGAACTGGAATTTTGTGTTTGAATAGTGGCAAACAAAAGGTGAATTATACGGTCTTAGCACTCAATTCCATAATTATTAACCGTACATTTACCATGATAACACAGCACCCACACGTTTTCAAGACTCCTTAATGCGCTTTGATTCGTTAGTCTTCACATGTTCAATACATGATTAAATGGTTCCTGAGTATGAAAGAGTAGGTTTTATTGCAATTTTGTTTCAATTTCGAACGACGATAATCGATATTATTTGTAAGGAATTTAATCTATCACTTGATATTGCAATCAAAGAGCAACATCTTTGCCAATAATTCTTCGAACAACAATGCACAATGCACAATTGCAAAGTGGCGATTTCTCGTTACAAGTATTTCATTATGTATCATATTTATTTATGCATATGGGGCTTACAAATGCATAAATAATTACCCAGATATCTGACTTCCGCAATTGTAATGTCGTCCTCCGGATGGACAGTCCAATTTCACGATAAGCAGTCTTCTTTCGGCAAATCAACTAGCGAAAGGAAATGCTGAAATCAATGACGAAAGTCTTCATTCTTTGGAAATCTATTAATCATGTTGCTTTCCACCGATTGGCCCCGGCCGGCCCCACGGTCGCCTCGGTTTGGACGCTCCGATCAACCAACGAAGAGAAATACCTACAACTGCAGCACTAGCCGTGACAAGTGTATAAACGACGAATTGATGTAACTTGCTGATTCACACTTGTTGTAGTTTACTTCGACTTTGGTTATCCAATTTTCTTTTGGCCCGCCGTTAGTCTGCCTTCCAGGAAACTCTTCGAGCCAGCTTCATTTTTTGATGAAGATGTATGGCTGCCCCGGGAAGGATGTGACACTTATTGGAATCATCATTGTTTGTTCTGATAAGGGGATGTCACTGCTTCCGTATTTTCTGCCCGTCGTCCTGTCGATAGAATGATACTTTCGCATCCCCAGTGCTGTTGGCCGGACCGGACGATGATGATCGCCATTGTCAAGAAAGGAAGATTTATTAAGCCAATGTTTGACCAGCCGAGGAAATAAAACTGCTGTTCCGGATGGCAATGCATGTTCCATTACTTTATATTTTTAATTATCCTACATGACTGGGACAAATGTTGGATGAATTACCAGAACGACAGTAAGCAAACATTATATTGCAGTATATAGCAATGATAGTCTTTGTTTCGCCTCATCGTCAAATAGAACCAAGTTTGCAGTTAATTTATTAATTCAATATAAAATAATTATTATATTGTAATATATTATGGTGTACTCAAACCAGTCATCGTTTGTTTAAAGCATCAGTGGTGATGGTAAAAAAGTTATTTATTTAGAGTTTATTCATTACTCAATTCATTCTTAAAATACCAGTGCAGCATTTGCTGCTGATATTCGTAGCTGACGGATGGCTATGGATTTTCATTTTATTTTGTAAATATGCTTCGTTCTGACAGATAATAATTTTAAACATCATCCGTAATACAAAACAGTTTGTACATTTTCGAATGATGTAATTGAAATTTCAAGTGTTTTAATACCATAATTAATTTGCTAAATTCTTATTGCTTTTATTCTTTACATTTGTACTTATATTTTGGGCATAATTCGTTAAAAACCATAATTGGCATGAGTAGCGCATTATCATGATCATCAAATGTTGACTTCCAGAATGCTTGTTAAACATTTGTTAACCGTTATGTGTTCGACAGGGTACCCGGGTACCTTTTCAGCTTTCAAAGTACGAAATTCTAAAGTTTTCTTTGATCAAGGATACTGAAACTCTGTGACATCTAAGAACTAGTTGAATTGCAACTTTTCATAAAATAAGTTTTCATGTAGCACTTAAGGTGGTGGAATGGGGGGGCTTCGAATTTTTTTACCCCTTAAGTGCTCGACAAGGGTACCCGGGTACCCACAAATTGAAACGCTTGTAACTTTGGCAATTTTTGACCGATTCGGACGCTTTTACCACCAAAAGATTCAGGAACTTATCCACTTCCAGTGTGGTTATAACAGAGCCGGAAGTGGTTCATCTGGTTCCCGGAAATCCGGCAGTCCGAGGATGTGTTCCGGAATTAAAGCACTTTTTATATTTTTGGAGGTAATTATAGCAATATGGGTGTCCAAAGTTCTTCCAATTACTCCGACAGGTCATTCTTCATTCTTTTAAGACAATACAATGATATATCCTCGGAATGGCCATTCTGCGACAAGTTCCCGTGGGACCTCCTGTGGCCATAAAACTGTTTGGTTTGCAACACTGGCAATATGGGTGTCTAAATTCATGAAATTACTCCAGAAGGTCAGTTTTCATTATTTTTATTCTATCTGATGATTTTGCCACGGCACGGCCATTCCGGAACATATTCCCGTGGGGCTTCACAGTTGTCCAAAACCAAAAATATGTGCGCATTAGAGTTTTGAGTGGGAAAACTTGATTTTAGGTTTATGGAACCTTTGGGAGAGTTTCTTGAAATTAAAAGTTCTATCGTATGGTGAAATTCAAATTTTGAATAATCCCCCTAAAAGTGAAATAAAAAATTTATTTTTCTGCAGCTTCAATATAACACATTGATGAGTTCTGCAAAGTTTTAGAGCATATTATTACAAGAAATTTTGCTGAAGACCGTAACCTTCTATTTCTTCAGCGAAGATAGAAAAGTCCTATTTCTTATATGTGAATCTTCAAAATCAGTTTTTCTATTTTAGCTCTTTTTGTAGTTGTTGTATGATTTTTTTATGTTCTATAAAGTTGTACAAATAGTAAAAATAAACAACTTTGCCGAATGTAGTATACCTCTATCTTTGCTTATTTAGGAGCTGTAAAACTTTTGTTATAATAAATACCCTAAATCTGACCCCGATTTACTCAACTATGCACAAACAGATACAAATTACATTACATGAATCTGAAACTAAATAAAAAACTACAAAAAGTCAGGAAGTATCATTTGTATCCGTCTGCTCATAGTCGCGTAATTGGGGATCAAAATTAAAGTATTTATTATAACAAAAGTTTTACAGCTCCTAAATAAGCAGAGATAGAGGTATACTACATTCGGCAAAGTTGTTTATTTTTACTATTTGTACAACTTTATAGAACATAAAAAAATCATACAACAACTACAAAAAGAGCTAAAATAGAAAAACTGATTTTGAAGATTCACATATAAGAAATAGGACTTTTCTATCTTCGCTGAAGAGATAGAAGGTTACGGTCTTCGGCAAAATTTCTTGTAATAATATGCTCTAAAACTTTGCAGAACTCATCAATGTGTTATATTGAAGCTGCAGAAAAATAAATTTTTTATTTCACTTTTAGGGGGATTATTCAAAATTTGAATTTCACCATACGATAGAACTTTTAATTTCAAGAAACTCTCCCAAAGGTTCCATAAACCTAAAATCAAGTTTTCCCACTCAAAACTCTAATGCGCACATATTTTTGGTTTTGGACAACTGTGAAGCCCCACGGGAATATGTTCCGGAATGGCCATGCCGTGGCAAAATCATCAGATAGGATCAAAATAATCAAAAATGACCTTCTGGAGTAATTTCATGAATTTAGACACCCATATTGCCAGTGTTGCAAACCAAATAGTTTTATGGCCACAGGAGGTCCCACGGGAACTTGTCACAGAATGGCCATTCCAAGGATATATCATTGTATTGTCTAAAAACAATGAAGAATGACCTGTCGGAGTAATTGGAAGAACTTTGGACACCCATATTACTATAATTACATCCAAAAATATAAAAAGTGCGTTAATTCCGGAACACATCCTTGGACTGCCGGATTTCCGGGAACCAGATGAGCCACTTCCGGCTCTGTTATAACCACACTGGAAGTGGATAAGTTCCTGAATCTTTTGGTGGTAAAAGTGTCCGAATCGGTCAAAAATTGCCAAAGTTACAAGCGTTTCAATTTGTGGGTACCCGGGTACCCTTGTCGAGCACTTAAAGGTGTTTTTTTTGTCGAACACATAACGGTTAAACGTTTACCTGAATTAACGCAATGAACTCTATGGCTTATTTGCTTCATTTGAATGTTTTTGAATGACTTTGTATAATGTTGCGCATCGTTCAATGCAATGAAGACGCCTGGTATACTTACTACTTTAAACTGCCAAGGAAACGAATCTTTTTGGCAGCGAAAGCCCGCTTTCATATATTCATCTATTTATCTAATTACTTGTTAATAAAATTCACGTGTAATTAATTTCGCAAACTAAAATATCTTAAATATAAATCTACGACACATCAACAGTTTTATTTGACAGCCTGACTTGCAATCTGTTTTTATCCGTTCCACTAAAAGCGCGCATGTATGAAACCTCATAAGTCTATACATCGCACCATTCCTGTTTATACCCACAAAAGAAGACCCTAAGGGCCAAATCTATGGAAATATAAACTTCATATGAAAAGACATATTTCAAGTTCATATAAACCTTAAGCGAGAATATATGAGTAGGAGTAAATTTGAACGACGAATGAGCTCCGAATAGGTTGTATAGGTTTGCCAAGCAGAAGAAAAAAGCAACTGCAACTATGCTGCTCGCGGCTGTTTATCCTTTTACGATTTTTCTCTCCATTATTTCCCATCACTGGAATGTGTAGTTTGCAAGCGTGTATGTGTGCAATAATGCTTCATAATGTTATCATTTTATTTTGTTAGTGTTACTTTTCTTCTCCATGGCAAAGCTGTCTGGCATTTTTACCTCTCGTCAACGCGCTCAGCTTTTTCTTTCGTTTTCCATCGTTCACTCTTTCCCGCAGATTACACCCTGAAGCGCTTTTTCCCAGTGCAACTTTTCTATACCGCACGCTTTTCATTGCCTTTCCTGATGAAGTGCTTTTATGCTGCCACATTCTTTCATCTTTTCCGCTACTTTCTTGCACCTCGAACTTCGCAGTGTAACAGTTTTTCCTCGGTACCCTTCGGGTCTCTTTTGCCGCCCATTTCGACTCAAGTTGGCAAACATCGAAACGCTCCTTCGCAACATTTCCAACATGCTGCACCGGCTACACGAGGCGTGCCGAGCAAAACGGGTTTGCCCATAAGGGAACATTCGTTTTTTGCTGCCACCCAGAAGATCCGGCGCTGGTTGCCTGGTGCATTACACATTTTTGTTAACCTTTTGCCGTTACAGGGAACTGCACCAACTTGGATTAGATTTTTCACTCTGTGTTGATCTCGCTTTTCCTGCAGTCGACATATTTTTCGAAGCTATTTTCCGCTTATGCAACGCCCTCTTCTGCTACTACTGTAGCTATTTAATTCTTTTTCGATTTTCTCTTCCTGCTAGAAAGTCAATATCTGCTTCTTTTATCCTGCCGAAAGTATGAATTATGTATGCTGCCAAATTGATTAGGGCAAACGGGTTTATCGATTTGGGCATGCATCAGCGATTTGCATTCAATTTTGCAAAGGATACAAACCATAACAAAGGCGATAATGAATAATTAAAATTGTGTAGCTGATAAATTTTTAATAAAATGCATTTTAATGCAGGTATGGAACAATAGATAAAAGGCATAAAACATTACGTACTTATGGTTAGAAGCACCTGTTTGAGGATAAACATAGCCACCGTTATTAAAAAGTGTGGTTGTAAGCACAATGCAAAATGGTGCTTTAAACTGTTTAAAGTACAAATTCCGTTCTGAAGTAAAAATAAACCGATTTAATTCATCCAATGGTGATAGGAGCCTTTGTTACACCAACATATTTATCATTTAAGATAGAAATCAACGCGTCTTTAGAAAATAATTCAAAATTGAGAGGGGCTTGGGCCGCCGAATGTGCACATGCTGAAACGTTAGAGACCATTGCGACCGAAGCACAAGCTGAGGCGAAGGAAACACTGGTCGCAGAAGAGCAAAAGAGATTCGCCAGTGGAATCCGAACTGCTCAAAAAAGCACCAGAAGCTGACCAGAGCAATTGCGATGATGAGGTCATGCATTAGAGCGTAGCCTCGAATAAAACGGAGAGGAAAGAAAGAAAGAAAATAAAAGAAAACAAAACAAAACGAGGAAAAACGCAAGCTAGGAAGCAGGAAAAGGTGAATCCCAATCCTCGCCGGGTGCGAAGTAAAGGCGATGCGCTAATCGTTGAAGAAAAGGGTGAAATGTAAAGGAATGCAAAATCTGTATCCCAACGTGCAGCTAGCTTCACAAGCAGCCCGCTGCTCACGAGCTGTTTGCCTCGTGAGTGGGCTATGCAGACATACGCTATGAGGCTGTGCGTTCACTCATACTCGTTCGCGTGAAAGTAGGCATCGTTTACTTTTCGTACGGTTTGCAACATTAATGTAGGGAACCAAGCACGTTTACTACAAAATGCGATCAGACACTGCAGCTGGAGCCGAAAACATCCTGGGAAAGGTGACGATGAAAATTCGTCTAAGGAAGGCATACCGTGAAACGCAGGCCGCGACGATACGGCTCTCAAAAGATGCTACAAACAAGCTGCTGAAGCTAAAGAGAATAAACGTTGGCTGGCCACTTGGCCAGTGGGTCACTTCAGAACTATTCCTTGCGTTCCTAATCAAAACGAAGTGCGACATCGTAATTATTGTGGAGCCATATTATGTCGATAACTTTAACTGGGTCACGGATAGTGAAGAAAGGAAGCGCTGCGAGACAAGCCATAAGACGGTATCCTATTCAGGAAGTGGTTTCAAACACTCACGAGAGTTTCGTAATTACTAAAATCAATGGAACTTTCATCTGCAGTTGCTTCACTCCCCCAAACTGAACATTAAACCAGTTCCACCATATTTCAATGCCTGGGCGGTGGAGGCCAAGTTAGAGGTAAGACCCTGCAATGAAAGCGCCACTAGTGCCTTCCGCAGAGATGGTCATTAACGTCACCTTCTGCAGTTCATCGTTATTGGCAAACACGAACTGGAGGGTGTCGAGGGGTACACTCATAGTCATCACCAGGAGATCCGGCATACTATTGGTAAAGGAAATCTTGCGGCAGAACGAAGAACGAGTTAAAGTGAAAGACGTGTCGAAAAACGCCTTTTCATGAAAACAATACACGCGAACAGCGATTCCATGGATTTAAACGCAGATGAACTGAGGAGAAAGTTAGCGAAAGCATACGATGCAACAATACCAAGGAAATGGGAGCCGACAAATAAGCGACCCCCAGCTTATTGGTGGAACGAAGCACACAGCGTTCTTCGTGCCAACAGTCTAAGAGCAAGAAGACGCCGTACATAGGGAAAGGGACGACGCAGTCAGAAAAGATCGAAGAGAGCTGTTTAGAATGGCCAGGGCGCCCGTTTTTTTACGAGTAGAGAAATGTACTAAGCACCTGAGAAGATACCGTACTATCAGACACCTGAGAAGACAGGTCAGGGTGTGGGGTTGGGTATCCCAAGAAGCTCTATCCTGAATCGACCTGGAACGAGATGTACGACGGTGACTAAAGCTGAATCTACCTAGAGGTGTAGACACAGTTGGTGGACATAGAGAATGGCTGGAACAGGTGGAAATTTTAGTAACTGAAAACTGCAAACAGTGTACCACAAGACGGAAAATCTGGTAGTCAGTAACCGTAAGGCGGTTTATAGGACAAACATCGCAGTTGGAGAGCACACGATAACGAAGCGGAGGCTGAAACACAAATTATGTCAGTGGTGACAAAAACGATTAACGCGCTAGCCAGAATTATGTAAACAACTCTGGTCCAAGAAGCAGTAAAAGACTTGTTTTAACTAGTGTATCTGCGTCGATACTACGATACGGCGGTCCAACCTGAGTCGAAGCGCAAGAAACTCTGCGAAATAAGAATATTAAACAGAAATTCCAGCTCAAGGTAATGCGTGTCGCGAAAGTGAACAAAACTATCTCGTCGGAAGCGGTTTGCGTCATTGCCGAGATGATTCTCATCATCAATATCATCATGGTGGAGGACAGTGTCCGGAATGCGCTGGTGGCGTGGAGGAAAAACCTGAGCTTGTGGACTTCGTATGTTCTAGGGTTGAAGCGATGCGCACGGAGATGCCTACGCTCAAGGTAGACAACATTATCACAACAATCTTTTATCGACTGGAAATTCACTCTATGGAGTTTCTATTGGCTTTGCAGTCTTGAAAAGCCAGAAAAAACGGTGTTTTTCTCTTTCACCAACGTTTTGAATAATTTGTATTCTTTCATTCTCGAACCTTGATAAAGAATACAAGTTAATCGAAACGTTGGTAAAAGAGAAAAACACCGTTGTTTCTGCTTTTTAAGACTGCAAAGCCGAAAGAAACTCCATGGCATCATTATCGAGGAAACGTGTCTTGATGTGGGCACTTCGAACGTCGTTAGTAGATCGATTTCAAGACTCGTGGCTGAGCTGCAGCGAAGATAGAAGGCAGGCCAGCAAGCCGGCAATGCTGAGTTTCGATGGAGTGGTGACGAGTGCAAAGAAGACAATCTGGCCCATTGAACGGAGGTTTCTAGGGCGCACATGACACACAGATCAAAAGTAAGGCGATTTTGAGCGCTGTAAAACCCTAGACCGGACCTAGACAAATGAAAGAGGGATGCGATATTCCCCAAAATAGTCCCTCTACCTATATGACCATATGAACAATGTTGAGGGTAGCAATAGAAGTAATCCGGTGATGGAAACTGTGCAGGGTGCGCGCTATTTTGGGGGACTCTTCCTCATCGGTTCATGTCTCGACAGGTAGAGAAATCCTGTGTTTTGTTGGAAGTCAATCTTGATTAGGCTCACGTTTCAACGGGTAGAGTTCTTGTAAATGCGGTCGCGACACTATTCATATGCGCGCCAAGGTATCCAGTGACACACACACACACACACACACACACACACACACACACACACACACACACACACACACACACACACACACACACACACACACACACACACACACACACACACACACACACACACACACACACACACACACACACACACACACACACACACACACACACACACACACACACACACACACACACACACACACACACACACACACACACACACACACACACACACACACACACACACACACACACACACACACACAGCAAGCGGTCAGCAAGTCTCCATCGATGAAATATTGGCAGTGGCAAGACGGCTAAAAATGAAGGAGGCCCCTGGTCCTGATGGGATTCCTAACGTGGCTCTAAAAGCAGCAATACAAGCGTTCCCGGATTTGTTCAGGACTGTGCTGCAGAAATGCTTTGGAGATGGTAGCATCCCGGACAGATGAAAGATCTAGAAGCTAGTGCTGTTGCCAAAGCCAGGAAAGCCTGCGGGGAATGCAGCGTCATACAGGCCGATATGTCTGCTGGATACATGCGGAAAACTCTTGGAGAGGATAATCCTGAATAGGCTTACGAGGCATAGAGAAGGTGAACACGGTCTGTCAAATATGCAGTTTGGGTTCCGGAAAGGAAAGTCCACGGTGGATGCAATTCGGACAGTGATCGAGCGAGCCAAGAAGTCGTCCAAACAGAGGTGAAGAGGAGATCGTTTTTGCGCCGTTGTAACGATCGACGTAAAAAACGCCTTTTAATAATGCCAGCTAGGAGGCCATCGCCGAGTCGCTGCATAGAATGCATGTCTCGGGATATCTATGCAGAATACTGAGGAGTTACTTCAGAAATCGGACGCTTGTTTACGAGACCGCTGAGGGGCGCAAGACGATGAACATTACGTCTGGAGTCCCACAAGGCTCCATCCTTGGTCCAACGCTCTGGAACGGGATGTACAACGATGTATTGTCTCTGAAGCTGCCTAGAGGCGCGGTTATCGTCAGTTTTGCCGATGACGTCGTGCTATCGGTGACAGGCGAGTCACTGGGGGAGGTATAAATGCCGGTGACAGAGGCGATTAGAACTATCGAGAACTGGATGCATGGTGCAAAGCTACAAATTACCCACCATAAAACGTAGGTTCTGCTGATTAGCAACTGCAAAGCCGTACAACATGCAGTCGTCACCGTTGGAGAGCACATTATTACTTCAACCATCATCGATACTGCAGTACGGAGGTCCAGCAGCCTGCACCGTAGTGCAGGCTCGATCGTAATCGAAGCGGAATCGCAAGAAGCTGAATAGTATCTTCCGACTCATGGCTGTAAGAGTTGCCAGTGCGTATAGAACAATTTCGTTGGAAGCAGCATGTGTTATCGCTGGAATGATCCCCATCAGCATCATACTCGTGGAAGATAACGACTGCTACAACGACTGGTGAAGAAACACCAGAGGAGCCCGGAAGCTAGCGAGAGAAGAGTCGCTGAGCAAATGGCAACAAGAGGGGGATACGGCCGAGAATGGTAGATGGACGCACCGACTCATACCGGTTCTGTCAACCTGGCTGAACAGGAAACATGGAGAAGTCGGGTTCCACTTGACGCAGTTTCTCTCGGGTCACTGTTGCTTCAGGCAATACCTGCACCGGTTCGGGCACGCTGCGACACCAGTCTGCCTGGAATGCAGAGAGACGGTAGAAACACCACAGCAAGTGGTTTTTGAATGTCCTCGATTTGCCGCGATACGAAGGGAGATGCTGCCCCTGACGGTGGCGAACATAGTGGGCGAATGTGTCGGGAGGAGAGCGTGTGGAATGCCGTCTCCGGCGTTATAGCACAGATTATGTTGCAACAGAAACGACAGTGGAGAAACGACCACCGAACTACCAATCCCGATTAGCAGACAATCTTGACAGAAGCATCGGTAGAGTGACTGAGCCTAACTAGAAACTCTGTGAAAGTGGCCGTGAGGAGATGGGAGTCATGACGGTCGCCACCTCTGGATCGGTACACGTCTCGGCAGGTGCAAGGAAAGTGGACGGTGAAGGAGCATGTAGTAGCATTAAGGATGGCAGAACCCGGCAAGGGTGCCTATGTGTGGACGTTATGAAGGTCGCCACCTCCGGATCGGTTCACGTCTCGACAGGTGTAGTACAGATTATGTTGCAACTGCAGCGACAGTGGAGAAATGACCAGCGAACTACCAATCCCGATTAACATTGTCTCGACAGACGCATCGGTAGAGGAATGGAAACCCCATCCCACGCTTAAGCGGTATCGGTAAATCCAACTCGAGAGCTGACTATGAAGAGTGTGTGCGTGTGCAAGTTGACACCCTCCATTCGTGCGTTTGTCCCCAGACAACGTTGGTTGTACTTCCAGTGTCGGACCCCGAATTTTAAAAGTTACGTTTGCATGATGAAGCTTTTTATCAAGTGGTCGAAAGTTTGTAATAGAAGAAGTGTTTTACTTTCTCTTTGAATGCATGTGAACGTCAATGTTTACGGGTCCACCCAACCTTTGAACTGGATGGATTCATTAAACATGTTAACATACGTAGTTCAAGGTACATACAATTGCGTAACTGATTCTATCACAGCAAATGATTACATATAAAAGCTATCCATTTCCAAACTGCATCATCTGTGTGTGTTCGTCTAATTTTGTTTTGCAGTCAGCAAAGTCATGTAACATTGCTAAAAGCTGAATTAAATTAGTGAAACGAATTGCTGGCAAATCTCCTCTTATCCGTTCATTTCATGCAGGACTCTCGTCGTCTGGGTCGGCGAATCGATTTATCATGGCATATGGTCGGACCTCAGTTGTTACGATTTATTGGCTCTTGTAAGCATGTTAGCTAGCACACATATATATATTTCAAGTTTTTACATCTGCACATTTTAGTCTCGGTTTTGTTCCTTTCTTTTGATTGAGTGAAATAATGGCAAAGCTCAACTCCCATCGGGGCTTGTCGGGCAAGTAATTTTCCGTGGAACAGAAGTCGGAAACGAACCGCAAGGAAATCCCGTTCAGCAGTAGCCAAAACACAGTCTCTTCTGGAAAGCCCTAATGAACAGAATTGAGTTACAGCTGGGCGAAAACAAAAACTCGTGGAAAGGGCACCAAGAAATAATACCCAAGAAAAGCTAAGATAGAAACAATCCGACAAAAAAGTATCCCTCGCCCTGCTTCTTCGGCGATGCTCATCTATAACGAAAGTTAAACAATAACTCTTATTCAAGTTTTACTTGAGGGAACAGGCAAAATCAGAAATGAAACTCCGTGCGTTCTTTACAGAAAAAAAACTTCCGCTTCGAATCACAGCCTTTGGCAGAAGACGTAAAATGAAGTGTCTATGTTTGTCGACACACCTATTTCATTTTATTGCTTCAGATTGATGGCGAGAAAATCGAGCGAATTTTTCAGGGCTGCTGACAGGAATCTCATAATATGTAATGGGGCGGTAGTTTTTCGTGAGGTCCTTTTCCGGTAGGTTTCGTTTCGCCGATTCAGCTTATCATCAAATTGTCAATGCTTTTGAGTGATCGTTTTTTTTCACGGTTTCTTTTGTTTCGCTGGCAGTTCAAGCATACATTTCTGTTAGAATTCTGCCTCACAAAACTTGTGCTTGGAAATATAAAGAACAATTGACTGTTTTCATTTATATCTGGAAAGCGAAGCTTTAACTTAACCGGCTACAAGAAAATTAGTAGATGGGGATATTATTATAATGGACATTTTTGTAGATAATCCTACTGTTTGTCCTTAACAAAGCGTCCTTAAGCAAATATTTGAACATACCACGAACGGTTTTTCGGATAAGTATAGTATCTCTTAGCTAACTGGAAAGATGTCGATCCAAATCAATAAATTTTTCTCAGGATTATTTCCATCAGCAACCGATCCTATTATCCGTATGATTGGAAATGCTATCTGGATTTAATATTATCAAAAATATTAAGCATGGATTGCAACGCCGACATCGATCCAAACAAAGCGATTGAATATGACTTTCTTACTCACATACATACCAAATTCTAATAGTAAAAGTATCAGAATCTATATTTAAATAGCCGAAAGAATAAATTCTATATAGCAACAGGTACAGCATTTTATCAGAAATGAGTAGTTTTTAATTTTCCTATTATTTCATATCAGCATAAGAAATAATCTTAGTTCAATCATATCCAGTTACAATCTATTATTAACCTGACCTATATACTTACCTGTTTTTAATACGAAATTACACTCGCAACGATTCTCCAATAACCTAAACTAGGTAATTTGCAAAAACTTTTGCCTCGTATGTGGACATAGGCAGTAGTGCTTGGAAACAAATACAAAACCTCTTGTATCTTGAAAGCATACCGTACGAAAGCAAAGCACTGTTGAATAATAAATTACATGGCCCCCATACAATGCATCCAATCAACAAAATGTTGGGGTGGAGAAAGGCGTTACTGGGGAATATCTATTTCATGAGACATTGCGTACATAATTCATTCGATTAAAATTGACTGCTCTTGGCTTTAAATTTCCATCCCCCCATTATTTCCTTTGTATTTTTCTCGCATCACTGTGGCCAGCGTGTTATGTTGGGAGGTTATCCAAGTCATAGAACGAGTTTATTGGGTCTGACTTTTGATGTATCCCCAGTCGATATCGGAGAAACAGTATATTAGGATGGTATTCTAATGTTACTTTAGTTTGCTGCTTTCAGGGGAATTTCGAAGGATCGGTTAACTTGCCCTTTTTGATATAAATTAGTATTAAATTTAAGATGGTGGGAAACAAATCATTACGACGCAGATGTGTAGCAAAGTCTTATTACATATCTGAGTATGGTTTTATTGAGTTTCATTTCCTTCGATCGGCAGTGTTGAAAGCTCAATAATGATTACATTTTGTTGACGATAGCAACCGCATACAATGTAGACAACTGCTTGAAACAACAGAAACTACAGGTGAGCCTCCGCGAAGATGTGCACTGTGCACCAGACCACCCAGATCACAGCAAAAGAGGGCAAAGAAAGACACAACGGATGGACCCATATGTCCGCCTTTCCGGAGTGCTGCAAGGAAATAGAGTAGCGGTCACACAGATTAAGCTAAACCACTGCGATACGGTACAGTAGTTGCTCTGGCATTCGGCAGCAGAGTTGAAATGCGATATTGCTGTTATTGCAGACAGTCCTAGGGGGCAAAGCTTGCTGGATGCTTTGCCCAACCTGGATGTGAGTCTGACAAACGTGGGGGCCGTTAATACCTTTTGTGGGGGGGGGGTCACAACAATCGATTATTGACATCACCTTCTGTAGCCCCTTGTTGCTAGGCAACAAAGGCTGGAGGGTGTCCGATGAGTACACGCATAGCGACCATCAAGGAATACGGTGCAAGATTGATCGACGGAGGCCACCGCTGCAAGGATTAAGACCGACCTGTCGGAGGTGGAAGATAAAAGCCTTCGATAAACACCTGTTCGTGGAAGCAATCAGCGCAGAGAGCAACCGCTCGAACCTGACTGCAACCGAGCTGACAAACGCCTTAACGAGAACTTGCGATACAACCATGCGTAGGAGCGTGCGGCAAACGAACGGTCGTCGCTCAGTGTACTGGCGGAACGAGATCATCGGTCTCCTTCGATCCAGGTGCCATAAGGTGAGAAGCCTTTTGCAGAGGACCCGAACGGAGGTGGACGTCGAACTTAGAGCGGCCAGGTTGGCGCTCAATAAAGAGGTGCAGCGTAACAAGAATTTCGGTTTCCAGGGGCTATGCCGGGATGCAGAGTTAAATCCCTGGGGCGATGCTTACCAGGCAATGGTAAAAAAGCTGACAGATGCATCTACTTCACAGGAAACCTTGCAGGTTGAAGGTCATCGTGGAAGGGCTATTCCCGCAGCACGTGGTGTGGCATCCGACTCCGTACGGTCAAACGAATGAAACCCTCGCTCCTGTCACGAATAAGGAGCTCATTGAGGTTGCCAGAGGTTTGAAGACGAAAAAGGCTTCCGGCTCTGACGGAATACCAAATGAGGCACTGAAAACCGCAATCCAAGCATATCCCGATATGTTTAGAAAGACACTTCAGAATTGCCTAGATGTAGAGAAATTTCCAGATAAGTGGAAAGTTCAAAGATTGGTGCTGCTAACAAAGCCGGGAAACTACCAGGGGATCCTTCATCGTATAGGCCCATAAATGATGGTAAATGGTTGAATAATGCGCTCCAGAACTACCACGAAGTTCCACAGCCTCTTATGCAGCAACTCCTTTCTCTACCTCCTCATGCTACCATCCGGGATACGTTCCTTACTGGAAATCGGACAGCCGGCGGAAACTAGGGTCATATGCGGACAGAGAAGGGGGTACTCATGCGAAGGCTGAGTGTAAATTCTCCGCTTGCAAATGACGGATCTCGGTAGAAGCATGTTCGATGAACCTAAACCTAGTGAGAACCTGAGCAGAGGATCCAACGCCCCCAAAGGTTTTAATAGCTGTTATCCATGGCTAAAAGTAAAAAAAAAACGTGAATGGATAAACCCCTAATCCAAGGTGTCAAGCGACCCGTGCCGAGGGATGAATGATGGGGGGGGGAGGTTCTATAAATACTCAGCATCAAACGGAGCCCTCCACAGTAATCAGCTGCCACATCACGAGGGGCTCTGATGCGGCGGACTATTATTTCCACTCGACTCGGGGAATTTTATATGAATAATCAAAATAAAACAACTTCAGAGAACGCGGACGGATTAGATAATCCGCGGAAGGGAAACGGCACACCTGTCGCTCCAACTGCATCTACGCCGGACGCAGCAATAAGCGGCCCATCGCTAATAAAAGCAGTGGCAGGAAAGAAAGACATGCTACCAAGAGTGGTAGTGGTCTCATCAGCTCGATGCCATTATCGAGTTCGTGGCAGGTCACAGTTCCCTGGCGAAAGACCTGAAATAAAGTCTGCCCATGCTTCGGAGCACCATGCGAGTTGCGACGAAGGAGCACAGCGAACTCGAAGCGCGAGTAAAAGCAGCAGAGAAAGAGGCCGAGAAAGCGGTTGAATCGAGGTCTGTACAAACGGATGCCTGCCCGTCAATGACTGACCACACCATGGCCCTCGCGACTACGGAGCGGTCCAACGATAACAAGGCATCCACCAAATGTGCAAGGCAGTTCCCAGGGGAAGAAACCCCCACGGACCTAAAGAAGCGTCTGATAGCAAAGCCCAAGTAACAATTTGAGTTTTATTGCACCCTTATTACGGTTTTAAGAACCAATTTTGGTCACCAGAACCGTCGTAAGTGTGTAATGAAACCAGCATTGTTACTAGGGAGGGCCGTAAGCCAACCGAAGAACCCACTGAGGATAACAAGACGCTGTTAGCGTCCGACAACCAGTGGGAGTTTGTCAAAAAGAAGAAGGCCAGGAAGAAAGAGGAGGATCGAGCTCCACCGAAAGTGGCCAGGAAGAAGAGGAGCAAAAGCAATGCCCTTATCCTAAAAAAAAAGTTTATCCTCCCATGTACGATGAGGTACTGAGGCTAAGGCAACCCAATGGGGTCTTGATCACCGGCTTCGCCGACGACAGAGTCCTAGCGGTAGTAGGCAAGTTTCTCGAAGAGGATGACGGGTGTCAATCGAAGCTTGGCACATCATAAGACAGAAGCTGTGATGATCAGTAACCGTAAGGCGACCCAAGAGGTAAAAAATACGGTAGACAAGTGATTGTCTCTAAACCAGTGATGGCCAAACTGCGGCCCGTGGGCCGCATATGGCCCTTCGAGAAGATTCGTGTGGCCCGCGGACTGATTTAAAAGATGATGGACTTATGAGAAATTTTTTTGATGACATAGTCCCTCAGTTTCGTTGTAATGCTTCGTGTATGTTGTAAATCTGAATGTTTTCCGGTTTAAATCTTGTGGTGATTCCTAGCAAAGGGTTTTTGTTGTCACACGGGTATGGTCAGAGATTATTGCGACCCGCGGCATTCATGGGCGATCTGATTTGGCCCGCACCATGTCTATACCTGGGCACCACTTCTCTAAACGATAACGCACCATTTCGTAAAACGCGATTGGTATTTTTATTAGTGAGGATGTGGAGTGCCATAGGCAAAGAAATGTCAGAGGCATTCGGGATAGAGCTAGACAGGACTCTATAAGTAGATGGCAGAGGGAATGGGTCAATGTTTAGCACGGTAGATGGACCCACAGGTTGATCCAAAATATCTTGTCTTAGATCGATAGTAGACTTGGATAGCTAAACTTTTACGTCACACAATTTTTGATGACCGTGATGACCGTGATGACCGAGTCGCAACAGATAGAACGGGTGCAACGACAGGGCTTGACATAGCCCAGCTAGGGTGAGATAAAGGGCCTAGGGGACGAGTGCGGTGTAGAGATGGTCGGGTAGCGGAAAATTTGCCCGAAACCCGCACCCGCACCCGTACCCGTACCCGCTGGGTTCGGGTCGGGTTCGGGTATTAAAAAAAATAATTTGCGGGTTCGGGTCGGGTACGGGTTCTAATTTTTGTTTTTGAAACCGGGTACGGGTCGGGTCGGGTATTTCTATTGACCACATTTAACACTAAAGATGGTCGGGTACCCGGGCCCGTCCCGTACCCGTCGGGTTGCGGTCGGGTTCGGGTATCAAAAATAATAAACTTGCGGGTTCGGGTCGGGTACGGGTTTTTAATTTTTTTCTTGGTCGGGTACGGGTCGGGTTCGGGTATTCAAATTTTCATACCCGACCATCTCTAGTGCGGTGGTTAGTGCAGGTGGGTGTTGGTGGAATCTACACAAATTACGAATGGTGGAGTATTTAGACAAATCCTCCCTCCCGAAGCAGAGCTCATGGTAGTTCCGGGTGGGGCTCAGGAAAAGTTAAACAGGAGAGTTTTTAGTAGGTAGGCGCAAGTTAGTCCCTTATGAATCCTATTTGGAAGAATTCCTCAAACTTACCGGTGAATAAACCACAAGATACGCCAGGTCTATAAAGACGCGGATTTTCTGAAGCAACTAAAATACGGCAGACTACAGTACGCTAGCCGCGTAGCACGGATATCTGATGAACGACCAACAGAGCAGCTATATTCAGCGGAGATCCCAATAGAAATCGACGACTTCGAGGAAGACCCCGTACCCGTACGCTGTTCACGAGGATTCTAAAAAGTTAGCCTAAATATGCCCATCCGTATATCCCTTTAAGCACGGAGGGTTTTAGTTACGATATTTTTGGTTTTTGGATCAATATAAATTTTTTTATCGCTCGAGATACCAAAACCAGTGTATTCTACACATTGCAATAAATGTTTGCTAAATTTAGCAACCTACACAATTGTGTGGGTTCGGCCTTATCTTACACCATTGCACTATGGGCAAAAACTAACCGAAAAAACTGATGCAATTGAGATATGGCCTGCAGGCTGATAAAATGTAGGTGAGCTTATGTAAAATTTTCCGAAGAATCGCATGGTGCCCACCGCTTTCCTGTTTGTCATCGGGAAGTGCCCCATTTTGCTCATTTTCCCCTATTTTCAACATTTTTTACCCTTTTTGGACTATACCAAGCCAGGCTTTGAAAAAACAAAATATGAAAACCTAATTATTTTGTGTAAAGAAGTCCACAGAATTGAATAGGGTTGAGCCCGTTTAGTTTAGAGCGAGATCATCGCTTCGAGGCTCACAGACTTCAGCTTCTGAAGCAGCGGAACGGTCGCTACGTAGCTATGGCAATACTCGCAACTTTTTGCAAGTTAAGTTTTTATTAATCTTAATACAACAGATATACCGGAACGACCAGATTGGCTTAAAATCATTCAAATGTTGATCCAAGAATTTGTGTTAGAAAATCCCGTAGTTGAATACATCATTTACCACACTTCTTTATTATTTTACAATTTATAAATGACCAGTGTTAGGTTCCGGTAGTACTCTAAACGGAAGTTCCGTAGTGTGGAGCATGAACGAATGCTCTACAGTAAAATGTATTCATTCTTACTGAATCAAAATGAGATTTAGTTTTATTTCATCTGTTACTTCCCAAGTAACAAATTCAATTTTAAGATGGACTTGAAGAGGTTTCCAGCATTTGCTCCTTAAAACCGAATATAAAACTTGCAATTCTACAAATCCGCGATAAAACAGCCATAAAACCCTTATAAATCTGGGGAGGCCCACACTAAAGAAGGTTCTCAAGAATATTTCTAAAGGTCCTTTTAAAACTTGTAATTCTTATCGATATGTATTTATAGTGACTTCCAAGAGTCGGTTGAAACTAAAAGAAAACCACCACAAGAGTTGATGTTTTTATGGTTGTCGCCTCAAAGAACACTTGCAAGACATCATACACTTTTCACAGTCTTAATTTTTTTAAATTGACTAAGAGCTATAAGAGAAAAAGCATTCACAGATATTACTTTCCAAAATGGATATAAATGAAAATTGAAAATAAAAGCAGCTGCTTTGTTGTCAATCAATGAGAAATTTTTCATGTCACGCTCAGTTTGTCGATGTTTTGTGACATGAAAGTTAGACAATTTTAACGCGCCGGTTATTTTCGCTAGATTATTAAAAAATTTAATTAATAAAAAAATCAATAATTTCATGAAGAAGATGACGGCTACCAAATTTTTAGAAAATTGCGGCAAAAAGTCTTTTAAGTGTCCGAACATTTATTTAAAAATATAAGATCACTTATGGTTTTGCATAACAACATATTTATAAACGCCCATATGCAATTGGCTAGAATTTCAAAAGTAATCAGAACAGTCCTGTTCGCCATTTTTTCAATAGTTTTATCTAAATTAACCTGAAAGCGCTTAATAGACTAACATTTCTTGCACAAGACAAAGAAAAATTTTCCAAGAGGTCGATAAGTTCATCTATACTTGTTGTATTCTTGACGAAGACAAGTTGTGCTTGAACAAGAATTGTTTGAATTACTCAAGGGGACCAAGTTTTTTGCAAGATAATCATTCTCGTATAAACAAAGAAAACGTCAACAAAGTGTCAATGTAGGATGTTTTTTGTGCTGGAGGTTCACCTACTTATATTGAGTTCAATTATTTTTTAAGTACAGCAATCATTATGATAACCCATATACATTAATTTTAAAAAGAGGGCTGCACGGCAGTTCCATGCGTAAAGTTTAATCTGCAAAATTTTTTATATACCTTGTCGTTACAACCGTCTTTAAAAAAAATATGCTTCAACTGCTTCAACCCCTTCGAACATTTTCCAACACCGGCTAATGACCTCTACCTATATTCTAGAGGTGGGGGTATTTGCGTTTATCATAAACTTGAACTTGATTGCAGAGTTATCGCTGTTTCTGAACCTTCGGTAGAACTGGAGGACTATAATCGCACTGAATACATGTTTATTGAAGTTCGAACGAACAACAGAATTTTCCTCCTTGGTGCCATCTATTCTCCACCAAGAGCCGACTGTTCTAGCTCGTTAGACCAACAGCTGTCGGAGTTGTCTCTTAGTTATTCCAACGTGATTTTGATTGGAGATTTCAACACCAACTTAAATGAAACCGGCATTAGAACTTCACGTTTTTGCAGTGTACTGGATAATTTTGGACTTAGCATTGTTAACAATGAACCAACTCACTTTTATTCAGGTGGAAGTTCATTGATTGATTTATTGATAACCAACGATACTGATTTCATTCTTAATTTCAATCAGGTTGCCGCTCCAGGTTTCTCTCAGCATGACATCATTTTTTCGTCGCTTAATATATCTCATAGGAACATGGATAATCCTAAGTCATTTAGAGATTATAATCGTATTAACTATCCTGCTTTAGTGAATAGGTTGACAAATTTTGATTGGTCCCAGTTGTATAGTATCAGTGACTCAGACTTAGCACTAGATCTTTTCAACATGCACGTGGTAGACCTATTCGAAAATTTTGTTCCCCTGCGACCTTTTAGAACCAATTCCAATCCAATGTGGTTCAATCACAATATCTTAAATGCAATGATCGCTAGAGATATCGCATACAGGCTTTGGATCACTAGCAGAAATGAAACAGATCATCATCAGTTTAAGAGGCTACGCAATCGAGTAACCCACCTGATAAATAAGGCTAAGTCTAATTATCTGAGCAGTAGCTTAGAGTTTGCTTACTCTAGCAAAGAGCTGTGGAAAAGGTTGAAAAATTTGAATGTTATTAGTAAATCCAATAGCTGTCGTAAAATTCAAAATACTTGTAATGAAGTAAATGCATTCTTTGGAGATAATTTTACTATAGACTCGGAATTACCTGCGATTCCACCACAGGAAGTTGGGGGTTTTCGTTTTTCACCATGTAATAATCTCGATATTTCATCTGCTATATTATCAATTACTTCTAATGCAGTTGGTATGGATGGTGTAGCTTTAAAGTTTATAAAGCTGATTTTACCGCACATAATGACTCCGATTTCTTATCTGTTTAATCTATTTATTTCAACTGCTAAATTTCCTCGAGCATGGAAGATTGCAAAAGTTGTTCCAATCCATAAAAAACCTGCAGGAAGTAGTTTGAATAATCTTCGTCCAATAAGTATCCTAAGCTCATTGTCTAAAGCTTTCGAAAAAATCCTTAAATGCCAGATCCAGGAGTATGTTAACACATTTAACCTTCTCAGTCCTCACCAATCAGGTTTTCGTTCAGGACACAGTACTACCTCATCCTTACTTAAGGTGCACGATGATATTCATAAAGTTATTGATAGAAAAGGAGTTGCTTTTTTGCTTATGATTGATTTTTCCAAAGCCTTTGACAGGGTCTCTCACGTCAAACTACAGAAGAAATTATCTCACCAGTTCGGGTTTAATCGTGGAGCTGTTTCTCTTATCAATTCATATTTGACGGATCGTACTCAAGTGGTTGATATAGAGGGTCAGATTTCTGATCCCATTAATATACTGTCAGGTGTACCACAAGGGACTGTTCTTGGTCCGCTTTTATTTTCTTTATACATAAATGACCTTCCATCTGTGCTAGAGGCCTGCATGATCCACATGTTTGCAGATGATGTTCAATTATATCTCTGTTCAATTGATTCATCTGTTGAAGAAATGACCCATTTAATCAATAATGATTTAAGAAATGTCTCGCTATGGTCATCAAGGAATCTACTTCCCATAAATTCATCTAAGTCAAAAGCTATGTTCATCACCAGACGACAGATACATATGAATATCTTACCGAACCTAACTATAGACAACGATATAATCGAATTTGTTGATAGGGCTCCTAATCTTGGAATAATCTTCCAAAATAACTTGGAGTGGGATTCCCAAGTAAATTCCCAATGTGGGAAAATTTATGCGGGATTACGACATTTGAAACTCACGGCTAGTATGTTACCGGTATCAACAAAAATTAAGCTTTTTGGTTCTCTCTTGAAGCCGCACTTTTCCTATGGATTAGAATTGATGTTGAACGCTTCCGCTGCCGCATTAGATCGGTTAAGAGTTGCATTAAACCACTGTGTACGCTGGGTCTTCAATTTATCGCGATACGCCAGGGTTACACACCTACAACCCCGGCTACTGGGCTGCTTATTTTATAACTATCTTAAACTGAGAACCTGTGCTACCTTATTTAAAATTATACATCAGGGACCAAACTACTTACTTGAAAAACTACAACCCTTTAGAAGCTCTCGAGTAAGACAGTACGTTGTGCCGCAGCATAACTCCTCTCACTACGGTAGTACCTTTTTCGTTCGTGCAATTACCTTATGGAATCAACTTCCTTCTAATATTCAAGCTGTGCAATCAGCTGCAAAATTCTACAGTGAGTGTTTGGAATGGTTTGGTAGGGAGAGTTAGATGGAGTGGATTGAGCATTGAGTCGTGTATAGAGTTATAATCGAGTTGTAGTAGTTTTTTTTTGGAAATGTGGTATGAACAGCAATGATACCGATTGTAGAAATTAATAAGAGATCACTCTTACTCTACAAGTATAGAATAAATAAATACTAAATACTAAATATTCACTTAAAAAAATACGAACAACTCTACAAACCGCCACCGGCATCGCCTCCGCCAAAATACAATCGAACGAAATTTTCTAAAAACATACAAATTTACCATTGATGCTTCATCACCGGCATAGTGCTTCCTCAGCTCATATACTGGAAATCTTAATTGTTTTTTGATTTCGCTGATTTTTCATATGAAATCTTGCTAAAGTTTCGATTCGATTCGATATTTGTTCAATTTTCTCCTGGTTCAGATGCCCATTTTGACAGATCAGTTGTTTACGCTCGAATGTTCTTTCTTCAGAGTATGATTTCTCTTACAAGAATATACGGTTTTATGGTAGCATTGTTAAGACAAACCAATCTAGCAGAAGAATGTCATAAATTTTTGTCTATTGCTATTGCTAGGTTTTAAGGAGCGTCGTTTTTGAGCAGAAATCAAGTATCCTTTAAAACCATTTATAAGGTGAATTACATTTATTGATATTTCAGTTTTATGCGTGTTTCTTCAAGTCTCCTTCAATCATACTTCAGAAATGTTAATCAAATAAGATAACATTCACTTGAGGAAAAACAATATAAAACCTGATAGATTTTGCAATGCTTTGATAAAACTACTATAAGAAATGCATAAGACTAATTTGCTATTGGATTGTTACTTGGGTTATGACGTGAAAAAATAATCCCACTGCGATCTGGAATATCTCTGGGAAAATGAATCCAAAATTTGCTAATATATTTTTTCATTGAAGGTCAATCTAAGATGGTTCTTCGAAGACAAGTTGTATAAAAATCGATCAAAAAATAGTAAAGATAGAGCCAAAAGTGTAACGGCAAGTACACTAATTTTTGAAGTCCCGGCGGGAACGTAAAGGTAATAGTAGGTATACAATAAGGCCGAACCTACACAATTGTGTAGGTATGAAAAACAATGTGCATAAGTAAGTTGTAAAAGTTATTTCCCGTAAATTTTTAATTACATCAATTAGAAATACTTATTGCCAATAATTTCTTATCTAAGCAATTTCGAAATACGGATCCAATAAGAAAATACGACAAATAAAACTTTTTGCTGTTTTCACAAGATTTTGAAGACTAGGCAATAATTAATCCAAACACAAAAGAAAACTTCTTTTCAGCTATTTTCTATTTTTTCTACGAGTTACGATGTTTACACAAGAGATTGGTGCCATATATGTAAAAGTACGACGTTTAGAAAGGAAAGGAATTTTTTTTAAAAGTAGTCATGTCTCACCTACACAATTGTGTGGGCTCGGGCTTAAAGGGATATACGCTCTACAAAAAAAACTGTAGGTTCACGTTCACGTAGCGTAAATTCTTCTTACATTTTCTTCACAATTTCTCAGTTTACCTAGCAGAGACGACACACGGTTATACAAACATATGTTGATTAAATGATAGCAATAAGCCTAGTCAAAAGGTGGGGATAGCAAGTTCTGTTGCTACTGATCATTATATTATTATTATTATTATTGCCACTAATATTTGATTCTCAAGGATGAATTTTTTTTCATAAACATTTCTTAAAAATTTTAAAGCAAAATCCTGCCTTACGGAACCCTACGTCAAGCATGCTTTCAGTATCTGGTTTGAGACACAAAGCTTCTAATTTTTATTGGACAAACCTCATTTGCGACTAGGTAGTGGTTTGTTAGATCAGCGCAATTTAGTATGATCAGAGCTATACTGGAAGCTTCTGCATTACTTTCCATTTTATTCTGTGATTTAAAACAAATTTAAAAATATTTATATTTCTCAGCTCACCTTGAAAAGAATCGTTAAAAAAATAACACAATCCGACAGTCACTCTAGTTCCTGCTTCGGAACTGCAAATGTACTTCCTTGCGGATATAAACGTCAAGCCGAACAGCTCATAAACAAAACTTGTATATGTACAATAAAAGTTTAATATGATTTACACCTGCGCTAGATTTAACCATAAAATAAACATAAAGCTTTCGCGCAGTAAAGAAATCGCACAAAATATAGATACAAGGTATCTCAACTCTCCCACCATTATTATCAAAGCGGTTGGCCATTCAAGAAAGCCACCGAAAGGCTGCAAAACAGCTGGTAATAGTTCTCCAGCTGATGTGCTGAGAAGCCAAGGTGTGACCAACATACTTTATGTCCGATGGCTGGCGCTTAGTCGTTTTATTACAAGTTTTCATGCATCACGAAAGGATATCCTCCTTACACGACCGCACACACTGACGGGTGGTCGTACTTCAGTGGGGTCATAAATTTCCTTCGGCTATGTATCCAACTTCTCACATGTCCACTGGAGGTAGAGAAATGGTCACACGGGCAAGACTGCTCTTATCTGAAACAATGCATGCAAGCAGTTTCGAGTAGTTTTCGCTGTTTGAGTAAAATTATTTGAAATAATTTTATATATAAAAAGCATTTTCAAATGCTCCGAATTACTAAACTGACACTGTAAGTTTTCCGTGACTGCGAAAAAACGTTTTGAACAAAAAAAGTTATCAAAGGAACTTAAAAAGTGATCATACGAACGTGCAATACGCTTTTCACACGCTGTCACTCCGTTGTTGCCACTGCAAACATTGAAAGTTTGTTCAATTTTGTTAATAGCATACCAACCATTCTAACCCACCCAGCAAAAATACGCTCAAATGTTTGAACTTTCCAGCTGGTTTCCCAATCAATTCTCACAAATGGGCCAGCAAACACAGTAAAAGCCATAGGCAGGTTCCATATTAGCGCTGGGTTGTTACAGCAAACACAAAGCAAAACGAAGCAGAAGCATTTCACATGCTGCCCAGAATTTTCCAATTGCCAAAACAGGCGAGTCCCGAAACTGTGTCGCTCTAACTAGAAAGCTCAAAACAGCACACAGTGAACGCCAGAATGTGGTCTAATGTATTTGTGGCCTCGCGTTTCTTGGATACGTTCCAGAAACATCATTTAAGAAAGCAAGAAAATGAACAATAAAAACACAAGCAGTACGTATGTAACAGTCACTGCTCGTTTCTTCGGCAGATGACGGTTTTCCTCCAAAACGTGTGTTCCCTGTTCCGCTTTTCAGGCAAAACCATGGGCTAAGCCGCAATGCTAGCGAAATTATCGTTACGATTATAGAATACTCTTTCTATATTCGTGAGATAAAAGCACGACCTAGCAAATGAAACGGAACATAGATAACGATGTACAAGCTTCAGATGAAACGATCCCCGGGACCGATGGACCAATTACAGATGGGCTTGAACTAAATTGCTTTTGGCACTGATTTACCAGCGGACAATGTCGACTAACGTCCACCGACTAATTATATTGTAATAAAACTTTTTGAATATGTCAAATCATATATGTGCTTAATTCAATTAGGCCTTTATTAAATCAAACGGTTTTCCTTGATACGGTGAACAACGAGGACCAGCTCGCGCCAGACACATTTGAGTAGGAATGGGTTCGATGGACACTGCAAACAATGTTCATCGAATGGTGAATATTGTACCTAAAAATAATATGCCGCTCAAACAAAAATTCCTGGCTTTCGATGCAGCTTATTATAGCTATTCAAAAAGCAAAACCAAAGGAAAATAATAATACTAGTGTGAAGTTCTCAGTCCAGTCTGATTTATAACATTCAATTATGGTTATGCCTGAAATAGTTTAGTTTTGACGTATGACTACGTCTTTGATTTCTATTCTATCTATATGGGGGTGCACTTTAGAAAAACGAAAAGGGAACATGTAACGAAAAGTGGTTACAATTTGCACGCTTATAACTCAGTCATCCGTCAATAGATTCTAGAGATATTGGTATCAATCGATTGGAAATTTTTCAAAAAATTACAACAGTGGATTACATGTTTCCCTAACAGACGTTTAGTAACTGAGAAAATATTAGACGATTATTCATCATTTCATTATTTTCATTTTTTTGCCTTCTCACGTCAATGTAGGAAATATGTAGGAGATGAGCTATGGATTAAACCCCCTTATGATTGTATTTAATTTACGCCCTATAGAATCCGATTGAAAATTGTCGAGCTTTTGGCTGCTTTGCCTTTTGCTGCGCATCGTCATTCGGTCAGCAGCTTTGGCTTTGGTAGGTGACATATCGGCAGGAAAGGCGACACATCGGCAGAAAAGGTTTTTTTGAAACATTGCTTCTGCTACGCATCGTCATTCGGTCAGCAGCTTTGATAGGTGACACATCGGCTGGAAAGGTTTTATTTGAAACCTTGCTTCTGCTTGCCTTTTGCTACGCATCGTCATTCGGTCAGCAGCTTTGGTAGATGACACATCGGCAGAAAAGGTTTTACTTACTTCTGTATCTGTTCTGTATCGGTAGGCAGCTTTCGAGTCACATCCGTGGCTTCATTCTAAAGGTTCCAAACCGTCCTTTTTAGGACGAACGAATTCATTTATACAGAGATAAAAATTTTCTTTGCAAATCGTAATGAAATTTCCAAATGTAGCTGTTTTGTTAAATCATGAAGAACTTTCTTCTGATTAGATCTTTGAAACGTTAAATTTGTGGCGCTGAACCCGTGTTCAAAAAGAATTGCTACTAATTGTGTTACACGTCATGGATAACTTCAATATAATAAACTTTGAAAGTAATCTAATTTCGATTGGACGTATTGGACAAATTTATCTAAACGATCATAAACATAAAAGTCTATCTTGATGTTAGATAATGCCGGTAGCGTTTGTCCGGTAAACAATATTCCCAATAGTGTGAATCCTCACACCAATAACCCATCTAAAGGACGAGAGTTGACAATGGACATCACGAGTCAGAAATTTGCGAATTCAAGATCAACAAACGGACCTTTTCAGGTCCTCAATTTAAGTTATCTGAAAAGCTGAAATTATGAATTTCTCACATGTAAGAACACAATCCTTTAATGTGCATCTTGAGCATCTATACATGAAATTCATACCAAAATCACCGCTTTTAACATTGGGAGACGAATTGCTCTACATTCGTGGTCCTATGTCAAGCCTGCGCCCATGCCACTAGGGGTGGACCCTTGTACTTTTTAACCTTACCATTACCATTAAGATTATTATTCCCATTAATACCATTAACCTTATTTTTTAAACTGTCATTTTCTATAAACAATGACTAACTCTTCTATCTGATATTGACGTCACGTTGGATTCCTGGATTCAGGTCGAAGATTTCTTCGAGCTGGATGTCTTATCCATAAATACTGGGTTTTATGAAGCAAATATTTTGTGTTTTATAGTGAAAGAATTAAATGGAAAGAGCTCAAACAATAAGTTGTGATTTGGCAAAGATTCAAAATTCCTGTTTACCCTGTTGTGTCATAGGGTTTTTGCCTCTCTCATGGATAAGAATCTTTTTATATGCGGAAACGCGCGTTTGAACGAAACCAAATCTATAGTTTTTTATGTGGGTGTATTTATTTGTGTTTATGTACGTTACGGTATTGGTTCCCACTCATTTCTCCCACAGATGACTCAACTCATTCAAACAAACACCATACAAAAGGTCTTGTGAAGCGATAGCTAAAAATAAAGACCTTGTTTTTTCTCATAGATACCTTATTAGATTTAAATGTTAGAAATGAAGGCTGTCATCAAACCACAAATAGTTAAAAAATCAACTGTATATTTATCAAAATAGTATATTTTGCTCTATACAGTACAAACTAGAATGCAATATTTTAGTCTAATACTAAATCAATAATAGTGTTCGTTTTTCATCCTATATAATGCTCGTCCGTCATTTACCAAAGAGACCAACATCATCCACAAAACAGAAACATCAATGTAGCTTGAATCTCGTACTACATAAAACTGCTGTGCCTGGAATCTTGCTTTTCAATTATAATCCAGCATTCAACTGAACAGAATCATGCCTCGTGAACGCTGCTCACAGTAACGATGTTTATTTCCCTTCACGTGTCAAATTAGCGTACACATTAAATAGCGTCATGTAAACGTATAATCAAATTACTAACTAACAGCGGCGGTGGTAGTCCTTGCTGCGGAATATCTTTTGTCGAATGTTAGTCACGCCACACTGGCTGTAATATGACGATGGCAGCTTTCGTTGGAGTTTGTGCAATTATACAATAAATAACAACACCCGTGATAGTTGATAGGACAATCCAACTCAAAGAATAAAGAAGATTAAAACAAGATGCTCAAATTATCATCTTTTAGCTATGGGCCCTATTATTTAAGTCACATCGTGTGTCACTTTGCTCGACTGATCTACTTTTGGTATTATGTCAGTCACACGCGACACGATTTTGTCGAGTTACTCGACTAGATCGATGACCGCCAGAAAGCTAGTAACTCAACTGTCGGTAAATGATGAGTGAATTTGTTTTGTTTTGGTCGTGAATTGAGCCGCTATGCTGCCAGTTCCCCCGGCAGTCGACAATCGACAGTGAATGAGCAATTCGACTCACTTATAAGCTCAACATG
Source organism: Sabethes cyaneus (assembly GCF_943734655.1). NCBI lineage: Eukaryota > Metazoa > Arthropoda > Insecta > Diptera > Culicidae > Sabethes > Sabethes cyaneus. Next base: position 90,955,637 of record NC_071355.1, read on the forward strand.
ACTTATATAATTGGCTCCTATAATATCTAATAACATGTAATTCATCAGACCATGTAGCATATATCATTTTCACTTCCAGTTGATCTATCCCGATTTAGTGTATTCTGCAAGTATATACAGTGGTTTACCGATTTTATCTAGCCATCCGAAAATTTTTGGTAGATATATTTGGAAAGTAGACAAATTTGGGGAAAAATAAATTGCTCCAAAATAATTTAAGTGAACAAAAGATATTGTTAATATTGATCATTTTCTTCAATTATGTATTATTTTAGCGTAATTTTACGCATAGGGCTCATTTTATTCATATCATCCATTAGCCATAATGCATGTCAACTCAGCAATATTATGAAAAAAGAAACATCGAAATTCAAAATTGCTCCGATATTCTACGTTCTACGTTCAGAAGTACCTCATTAGTAACTAAATGAACGTTCACTTAGTTACTCATGGGGTACTAGCGTTGTAGCACCGTAACTACAAAAGATATAGCAAAACTTTGTTCAGCAAAATTGTAGTAATAATTAGCTCTACAAATGTCCCTTATATTCATAACTTTATCAAATTTTGCTCGGCTGAGACGGTACTGCCAAATGAATCAAAATTGAGTCAAAGTGATCGAACCATCCCTGATTTTAATCATAAGTTATTCGGTTTTGACGATAAACTTCTTTCTAATTTTATGCATTTATGCATTGATAAATTTTTTTTGTTTCCAGAATCGAAGATAAAATCACGGAGCTAAAGAATTATGGACTATCCATTGTCAACTCTATTTAACTTAAAATTAAACTACTCTATTTAACTTAAAACAGGACACTAAGAGATCATTAGCACACGAAAAGCTAATGGAAGTCATAATGCGGCAAACATGCTCGATCAGCAACAATCCCGTGTTTAATTTATAAGCAACTTTGCATTTTAATATCCGGTTGTCGCTGAATGTTCATTTATAAATATGTGATCATGCTTAATAGTTGGCTTTGTCGTTAACATCAAGCACAATGCATGCATACGTGCACACAGAGCGACGGAAAGGACCAGTGTTATTCCTTTTCGAATCCAAATCTGGGCATCTGTTTACCACCGTTAGTTGCTCCCAGCGTAACTACATATGAACCTAGTCGACTCCTGCTTTGCAATAAGCGTTTCAGTTTCTCGGCCATAGAATGTTGTGTTCCGCTCACTAGACTAGCATCTGGCACCGTGCTGACAGTGACTGCAACTAGAATTCACAATACCTGGCTGGGTATAGCAATTTTGGGTTCAATTATTTGTATGAATTAAGTTATCATGCATATTTTGCTGAGGGGCATCATAATCACTAATACTAGAAAATAAATTTCATCAACTTAAATAGCGTTTTGTAGCAAAAACTTTGCTCTTATCTCCCCTTTTCATAATTGTCTTTAATCTGCTTAGAGCTTTGGGTGGCATGTTTTGATGATGCGTAAAAAAGCGAAATTTTTTCTTGTTAATAGCATTATTAAATATAAATCATAGTATATTAGACTAGAAGCAAAGGCAAATAAACACGAATAGACACAACATAGCAGTATATACAAAATACGGGAAATGTGCTTCTATGCTAAAAACTAAAAAACACAAATAAGAAACTCAAAACGGAACATTTTTTTGCTAAACCTGATTAACGCACTCCTTATCTAGTCTCAATTCCCACGAAATATAATTCAATCCAAATCCACAAAGTAGCGCACAACAAAATCTACAAAAATTATTAGCGTCATTCAGCTTTGCCCTTCGGCCTGGGCCACGAATAAAACTCTCAAGATCACTCGAGGTCCAGTGCGCACCACGAACAATGTCCATAGGCGTGGAAAGAGCAAAGATAATGGCAAAAAGCCCTCATATATCAACTTTCGCGTCACGCTCTGTAAACATTCAAAATAATAAACAGAGAACCGGTCTCCTATTTGTACTGTGTACCCCCTTTTCGGTGGTTCGTCGAAACGCCAATACCATCAAACACAGAAAAGGATCTTCTTTGTTGTACTTTCCTCGAACAAACCAAGCCAATACTGCTGGCATCGTACTTTACAATATCAACAACAACCACTTAAGTAGTCAAGTCAGCAGAAAAATATTTTCTCTAGCTGAAAACAGACAGTGCGGCTGCCGACTGAAAGGAGCGAAATAATCAACTTGAAGTTTCTCAGGATTTTCGAGAATCACCACTGAAGCGGAATAAGCATCAACCCAAATCTCTTTACCTCACTGTCGTAGTCAACACAATTATCTGGTGGCGCTTACCGGAAGGTGGCAGGCTTCCTCCCACCACCACCAGATAACAAAAGTAGGCTGCCTTATCCTATCACCCCCAAACAATACCAAACAACAGCACAGGAGCCATCGGGGTCGGCTAGCGCGGAAGATGATTTTAATTAGAATAAAGTGAGAAAAGAGACCGATTTAATTCCACCTAATGAACTGGAATTTTTTAAATTAACATTGGGGATCGCGCTTTCTTGTCTGTAACACTCGATTGACACTGATGGTTTTCCAATATACCTATTTCCAGCAAAAAAATCTTTTTCCAGTGATGAAGCAATCTGTTTTGTGCTGGGAAGCCATAATAAAGTGACTGAATGAAGTTCTATAAGCATAAGCTCTTTTATATTAGAGTAACATTGACGATTCTAATTATTGTTGATTTTGTGCGATAAGAACTTGTAAAACTCTTTATTTTCAAGTTTGAAGATGAATAAATGTTTGACAAAAAAATTAATAAAAATTACACAGTTCAATCAAAAATTAAAGCAAATATTTGTAATATTTATGGCAAAGAAAAATCTTTCAACCCCTTATCAATAGCATTCAATAATATCGCATTATGCATTAAGTAAATATATTTAATAAGTAATTTTTCGTTTCAACAACTCAATTGGATAAACAGCAGAAAATATTCATTTTTTTTCTTTAGACAGAAATTTTTCTTTTAAAAATGATCTGCATGTGATACAAATTTTATTGAATGTGATACAACTGTTTTTATCGCTTTCGAATGAGTATCTTTTCAGATTTGTGTTTTACCACTTTGCAGTCAAATTGCTATTAAAATGAAAGTTGTTCTTCTATTTTCGACGTTTCGATTTATATTAAAGCTTTTTCAAGGATTCAAGGTTGGTAAACGGCTGAAAATGCGTAGGATAGACCCCATATTGGTCCTTAGCCTATTATCTAGTAACTTCTGTCCCTGCCTCTTGGTACCAGCCGAAATACGAGCACCTTTAGCGGAGATAGGGTAACCAACCCCGGTGGAAACTAAGGTCGTATATCGACAGGGAAGGAGGTACTCATGCGAACGCTGAAGGTAGCCAGCCTTGTCAGCCTTGGGCGTCTGTTACCATATCAGGGATATGGCTCATGGTGACTTGACGATTCCTCACCGGAGTCAGCCACGTAGCCAGAGGTGGGGGCCAGGAGCCCTATCTTAGAGCTAGAACAACTATTCGGGGTTACGAGACGCGCAAGTTCTATGAGAAGGTGGACCAATATTGTAAACAATACACACCGTAGCCTGATATGTATAGGGTCGATGAGAAAAACCTGGTCATAAACGAGTGCGAGGTGGTCGACATTTGGAAGCAGCTCTTTGATGAGCATCTCAATGGAGATATGACAGACGTTGATGGAATGAAAGTTAACCTTGGAATGACTACAAACTTTAATAGCGTGCCGGTCCTCGATGTCGAAAAGATCCGGCGAGAAATCGGTCTGCTGAAGAAAAAATAAAGGACCGACTCCCGCCCGGCAGAACTCTACAAAAACGGGAGAGAACCGCTAGCAACGGCACTTTACTGGATAATTACAAGGCTTTGAAAGATGGAGAAACTGCAAGAGGAGTGGATATGGTTTGTCCCATCTATAAAAAAGGCGATCGGCTCAATTGCTGTAATTACCGCGGCATTATAATCTGACTGATCAACGCCGCCTACAGGAGGCTCTCCTAGATTTGGTTACATTGTCTATCCTCCCAAATCGCAAGAGAATTCGTAGGGCAGTATCAGGCGGGCTTTATGCGGACCCGTGCTACTACGGAACAAATTTTTACTCTCCAACAAATCCTCCAAAAATGTCTGAGGTACAACGTGCCCGCGCATTATACTTTCATGGATTTCAGGGCAGCTACGATACAGTCGAGCGCAAACAGCTTTGGCAAATAAGCAGTGTACCCAGGTCGGTTGCCCATTTTCCCGCTGCCCAGAGGTTGATTTCCCACTGAAATCCCGCTGTCTGGCAGTGATGCCAGATCAGCGGTTTTCTCGCTAGATTTAGTGGAATTTCAAGTCGGACAGCGGGACTTAATAACCAAACAGCGGCTAGCGGGAATTTAGCGGCTTTCAAATACTCATTAGAACTAACTGAAAAAGAAGACCACCAAACCAATTCGTTTTGCATATTCTTAATTTTTCCACAAATTAATTCGTTGCCAAAGGCAAAATCCAACTAATTCATGACAGCGGGATTTCAGTGGGAAATCAACCTCTGGGCAGCGGGAAAATGGGAAATCGGCCTGGTAACACTGTACCGCAAGACGCTACGATCAAGGAGCATATGCCTCCGTACATAGCTGACGATGTACACAACGCTAATCAGACCGATAGTCCTCTACGGACTTGAGACAGTAACTTTGCTTACGGAAAACATACGTGCACTTACCGAATTTGAACAAAAGGTGTTGCGGACCATTTTTGGCGGAGTACAAACGGAAAGCGAAGACTGGCGTAGGCGTATGAACTACGATTTGCAGGTACTACTTGGAAAGATTCCCATCGTACACCTGGCGAAAGTTGGAAGACTACGGTAGACCAGCAAGGATGTCGAACGATTTTGCAGTGAAATCCATTCTCCTCAAGAACGCCGTCAGCACCATGAATAGAGGGTCCCAACGTGCAAGATGGCTCGGCTAGGTTGGAGCCGACTTGCGTGTGTCGAGGCATTCAACGAATTGGTGAAGAGTAACCCAAGACCGAGTACAGTGGAGCGAAATTCTTGATACGGCAAGATCCACCGCGGCTCTTTGCTGCTAGAAGAAGAAGATGATGATATGCAAAAAACAATTGGTACCATTTGAATTATGCTGATGTTTCTGATTTTAGAACAACTACCCGTAGTTGCGTTCATTAACTGTCCTAGGATACAAAAATTGTTTCAAAATACAAGTCCACATGTGACAAGCGCGACGTTCAAATGCTGTCAACTCGCGGGAATGAAGGGATTTTGGTTACTTTGGAGTATTATATACTTACATAAATTATAAGGGAAATTAAGATTAAGATCAAATAGATTACTTTAATATTTAAAGATTTTAAAAGACGCGACTCGCTGGTTACAATTACAACCAGCTTCACCTAACTGGCAGAAATTAAATTACGCTCCAAAATTTAGCGAATTGAAATGCGAGAATGTTTTTTTTTTTTGCTTTTTTACACAAACGCATCCGACTGTTCCATCTATTTTATTCCCAGACTGTCTGCCATGGTGTGGCAAAACTCGGTTTGCCGTTACTACCTACATGTGGCACCGAAGAGGTCTAAGCGGCCCAACAGATGCGAGTAGAAACAAAGCGTCCATTAAACTAAAAGCTATTATTTTTGTCGTACCTCTAACTGTGACAGTGTCGCCATTCGTGGGCTATTCAGACTGTGCATTTAGAGCGAAGGTAAAGCAAAGAACCAACAGGGAACCGAAAATGGCACCGAGTCCGAGAAGCGGACTACCCGAGCAAAGTTTGACAGCAAAAATACTACATATTACATGCTCTGTTTAAAATGTTTGATTTTCGCGCAAAATGGAGCATAGGATCTAAGTTAATCTATTTCGTAATAAAATACTTTCTAGTAACATGTTAGTTCAAATTACATGATGATGACAATTATTGAGCAAAACGAAAACTAATTTTGCTATCCAATCAATATAATTTAACAGCGAAATTATTAGTCCATTTGATATTTTCGGACTGCAAATCAATTTTAAGGCACGCAATTTCTGCGATCAATTTTATTATTTCAACCGCCAACTCAACCAAAATGAAACCACACCGAGTAATCAGAATCTATCCCACCTAGATACCAAACTTTGTTTTCTATTTGATTTAAAACTTTGCTCGGGCAACCTGTCTTCCGCGCTGGTGCTGGCTGGGTGAAATTGTGTGGACACTCTTGATTTATTTTGAAATCATTTATTACCAGATTAAAACAAATAATGGAAAATAGATGCTTTTTAATTTTAAACAGTCACAATTTAGAGATATGCAAAATTTCGCAAACCGAAACCGGTTCACGATTTAAAAGATGCAAAAGAAACGTGATTGAAGCACATATGTATATCAACTCTAGGAATGTCAATTACTCCAGAAAGAATAAAACAAACCTTTAATAGTTCACCTGATTGCGATGAATAGAAAAATCCTAAATTTTTTCATGCAACTACTATTGTTTCTGATTTATTTATTTACTTGAATATTGATACCATTTTTTGGTAAATTTTGCAATACTGCAGCAAATAGTGCGAGACACTCGGAAACCAGCGTATTCACGTGATGACCTTGCGTCTAGATTGACAGCTAAGTGCTTAACCCGGCTCATTGGTTTGATGCTTTTTTCATTTAAACTGTAATAGAGTATTAAAACTGACTTGCACAGCACTACCGTTTAGTGTACTTTTCGTTATTGATTTGCAACTTACATGTATAACATAAATGCCAAAAAGATTGCAAATCTCTTTGAAGCTTTAAGCAGTCCTCGTTCTTCCTCACTTGATAGAAGACCTTCGCAACGTTAGCCTTATTTATATGACAGCATTTACAACTGCAGTTGGCAGTTTATTCATCAGTAGGATACGCAGTAGTGGACCCAAAAGACTACCTTGCGGGTACTCCTGATTGCTACGTAAAATTCTGAGCTTGCTCCAGCTACAGTTACGTTTTGCTTTCTTCCCGTCAATTTCCATGTATCCATGTTTCAACGAGCCACCAATTCCAGCACGTGCCGCGGTATTCAACACCTCTTGAAATCCAACATCATCGAAAGCCTTTGTCGTAGCAGTGTACAGACAATCGACTTGGTAACCCATTGTCATCACACATATGATAAACTCACACTTGTTTGTTTCCACTGGACTAGGATAGAGAAGGAATCAAGCTTGACAAGCAACTTAAAAGCAAACACGCATTCTTCTATCAACTGTATTACAACCGTGCTAAGTGCATTGCAGTTTAGAGGTCATTAACATTGTCAGCTTGCCCATGCCTAAGCTGATGCACATTGAGGCACGTGCCTCAGCTTCGTTATAAAACTAATGTGCAAAAAATTATTTTCGAGTTGTGTTATCATGGTGACTGGATTTTTTAACTTACTTAGAAATATCTCCCGTTGGTAAACGGCTGGATAAAGCGTACCATCGATCGGTGTTATGGGCACTGGACATAAAATAGACCCTGCAGTGGTCCAAAACCCTTTTATCCAGCAACTCATATCCCAACCTCCTTATGTTACCGGGATACGAGCAACCTTGATGAAGACCGGATAACCAAACCCGGTTGAAACCAAGGTCGTATGCTGACAGCGAAGGACTCTTTCTACGTTGAGCTTCCGGCGATACAGCCCATGTAGTGAACCTACGATACTTTTAGTTAACGGAGGACCCTACTCTGAAAGGTCGGAAAAATCGAATTTTTTTTTTTTTGCATTTTCTATACGCTTATAGGGTATATTGCTGCTTCGTCGTAATTGCCTATTCCCGTCCTATCCAGCACAAATTGTTAAAAATAGCAGCATTTTTATGACACACAATGCAAAACTAGTTATTCCCTAATATTTTAGTTTGTTGTCTATCATACGCGATCAATCAAAATGAGCTGAGATCTATTTAAATGCTTTTTATCATTAAAGAAGTCCTACCAGTCAAATTTCCTACGTTTTTTCTTGCGACGAAGAAGACAATGTCGACTAATCGTTTTAATTTCCGTCATTCATAAATGAAAATAACTCACGCAAGGCATTGTCGTTATTCTTCAGCCAGGAAAACTTGCCTGACCTGCAGAAATTTTGCAGAATAACATTTGTCATGCCGTCCTACACAAATACATACGCGTTAGCTTAGCTGAGTTAGGACGATGAAAAATTTAAATGGACGGATTTTAAAACGGTACGACGAGTTTAAGAAATAAAGTCAGTTGCCTAAATTCGATAATAGTCAAGATTTGGGATGCGAAATGACTACCGTAGTAGTTAAAAAACGGGGTTAGTTTCCCTATCTACAAGAAATGCGATAATCTAGATTGTAATAACTACCGAGCGTTCTCTATCCTAAATTTCCCTTCAAAGTACTTTCCCAAGTCATCTTCCATCGATTGTCACCAATAGCCAATAGATTCGTAAAAAGTTATCAGGCCGGTTTCATGGAGGGTCGGTCTATGACAGATCAAATCTTCACCCTGTGGCAGATCCTTCAGAAGTACCGCGAATTCCGAATCTCGACGTATCACCTGTTCATTGATTTAAAAGCCGCTTATGATATTGTAAACCGTCAAGAGCTATGAAAAATTCTGATCGAAAACGGCATTTCGGGTAAGCTTACTAGACTTATCATGGCTACGATGGATCTGATCCAGTGCTGTGTGCGAATTTCGGGAGGATTGTCGGACCCATTTGAATCTCGCCAGGGACTTCGACAAGGAGATTGTCTTTCCTGCCTGCTATTCAACATTGCGCTTGAAGGTGTTATGAGACTATTGGTAATCGAAATACAAAACACGATTTTTAACAAATCCAGTCGACTTATCTGTTTTGCCGACGACGGTTATTAGACCGGTTTTCCTCTACGGGCATGAAACGTGGACTCTGCTAGAAGAATACCTGCGACCACTCGAAGTTTACGAACGACGGGGCTAAGACCCATCTTTGGCGGCGTGCAAAGAAACGGTGTATGGAAACGAAGAATGATCCCCGAACTCGCGCGTCTCTACGACGAACCTAAGTGGCTAAACCTGGACGAATACGTTTGGCAAAACATGTTTCTAAAGTGCCGGACAACCATCCTGCAAAAATGGTCTTCGAATCATTGTATCCGTAAGAAATTAAACGTAAGAAACAGCACAGCTAGCAAGGTGGTAAGACCAGGTGGAGCGAGGTGGAACTGGAGACCAGTTGCCATAGACCGAAATTGATGGAGGAATTACGTTATCCTGGCCGTAGCATAAGACATACGGCCAATTAAGTAAGTGAGTTAAAATCAAATGAAGTAAAGCAGTTCAAATTCCTATTCATACAGCATATGCCTTTTTAATTTTTAGTGTAGCACCAAGCGTAGTTGATTATCTGAATTATCCGAATCATCTGATATTAGGCACAAAAACATTAAGTTTGTTTACAAAAAGTTGTTTCGTTGGCGGCTGCTTGCAATAAATTTCATTCTAAATGTGCAGCAATTTTAGAGCTCTTTTAGGGCAAAGTTATCTTTCACTGCTGTTCTCATCCAGAAATTACATTCCATCTTGCTCCAGTTTGGTTTGGTATGACTACGACCTACGACAAACGAAATTACAAAAAGCACTTGGCCAATTAGAAGAACTTTCCATGCGACTAAGCGATTCTGGTTCACTGGAATAACCTGCCATGGCATACATTTCAGTTGTTACCCAGCGTCCTGGCGGCTTTTCTCGCCAGAATTGAAAGCACGTACGGCATCAAAGAGACGGCAACTTGTATTCCACCACCATCAAATATCCAATATCCTGGCCATCCTAAAACACGATGGTTTGGTTAGTCTGAGTCGGGCAGCTAACGTGGAGCTTCGCTATTATTCGACCCTTGCCTTGTTGTGCTTCGTCAGCTTTGAGTCAACAGCATCAGACAAAAAAAGTATACATAATATTTTCGACGATCCCCTTTTAGCCAGAAAAACCGTTTTGTACATATTGGATACGTGCTGCGAATTGAGAGTAATAACATTTTATAACTGAAATGTGGGCGCAAAAGCATTCCACCTTTTGCCAGCCAGGAGGAGCATTTAAGCAACGAAGAAAGTTTGTTTTTTTTTTTTGACTTTCTTCACACCGCGCCCATGAATTACCACAACTTCGTACGTGGCGATTTCCCATTACGGTGTATTTGCATCAGGTGCTGCAGAAGCCAGAATGCTTCTTTAGCTGCAATAATAACTTATAATGAACATCCAAATTGAAGCGTAACATTCGGAATCTCAGAAGATGGCAAATTTGTTCAGTTAATATTTATATGAGAGTCGTGAAATTTTTTGTTCCAAATCATGGTAATATGTGGCGTTATTTGAATATAAGCAATTGAGTTCTTGTTGAATGTATAAATATAGCAAGAAATAGCTTCAAAAATAAGTATTGCATTCGGGAAAAATTAAAGCGGAACTCGAAGTGTTCTTGTGGACTCACTTTTTATCAGAATCCACTGTAGGGTATTAATACTTTACTCCTCATTCTATCAAACAGGGCCGAGAGTTTGACAAAAATAAAACAAAACTAAATCCTATCTTCTCCTCTATGTGACACTTAAGATAATTTCTTAATCCGATTCAGTTTTACTGTGAAAGTTAAATTTCAGTTGCTAAATCTGATTCGTAACTTTTTCGGTTTGTCGGTGGCTGATTTACAATTCCGTAGATTAAAAGCTAATTCAATTGCGAAAGTTTGGCTGTTTGATAGTTTTTCCGTTCCTGGCGATAAATTATTAAGCTTGCGCTTCTGGCAAACTTTTGTAGTCGAAACGTATCGTATGCAACGCAAGGCAGCCGACATTTCCACTTGAAGCCACTTTCCCCAACCGGCAAGCTCCGAATTGGACAGAACGTGGAGGATGCTGATCGTATGTGGAAGGAAAATACCGCAAGAAATTCAACTAATTGTACTTTGCCTAGAATGTGCTGGTTGGTCACTGCTTCGCTGTTTCACTCATGAAGGTGCTGTTGTCAGTGCAATACAGTTGCAGTCCCCTGCATAGCGCACGTAAATAATACCGCATGGAGAGAGATGAGGTACAGAATGAACTATTTTACCGAAGCTCTAAACATTGTTTGGGAAACTGTTATTTCTAAAAGTTCCAGAGGCTTAGTGCAGCTGCAAAATTTAACTGGAAATTCAACGAACACTTGGGTAACTTTGGGTCATCCAGTAGCCAACAGTATTTCAGCCGAGTGCATATTATTATGAGTCATTCTCTTGAAGCCGTACCAAACCATCTAAACTAAACGACCTAGAATTGTACCGTCGAGAGTATATTACACAGTTTGGATGAAGAAGTTAGAAAATTCAAACTACATTCAGTAGAGAGAAGGAAAGACAACCAAATATGTTTGATTACATTACATTACGCTGCTGGTATTCCGTGGTTATCATATCAGCACTAAAGGAAGTGGTAAAAGTGTTCACTTTATGAAGTTTATTCCCATCTGTCTGTATGATGTTAGCTTCACCCCCAAGTATGTAGGAAAGAAATGTAAACGATTTATTCCGGCTCACGGTCTGGTGCAGAAAATTTCAACTTTAAGCAACCTGTGCGAGGGATGACCTAGGTACTGTACATAAATATATATAAGGCAAATCTCCGTTTGCGTAATGAATAACTATAAAGTGAGGAATTCGCTTTTACACAAGGGAAACGAAATTTGGAAAATGTGTTTTTCTTTTGCTGTGGCCCCGAAACCGAGAACCGCTCGCTACTGTGTTGTGAAAGATAAAAGAATTCTCCAAGAGCTTTTCGGTCGTTAGAGGCTTGGCGGTTTCGTTCCTTCGCATTTTCCATCTTGTGGGGGAATTTTCGAAATTCAATTTGCTGGTGGAAGAGATAAGTTTTGATTAAGAAAGTGGAGAAGTTTATTCTCGAATCACTAATGATTGTTTTTTGGAAGAAATAATTCAGTAGTGTTGCATTGTATTGATAGGGCGTTACGATTCCCTGTGTACATACAAAATAACTCACAGCAGCTGTTCAGGTTTTTGTTAAGCAAAATTGAACAAATTTGAAATCTGTTGCTGTTATGTAATCGAAATGTCTAAGCTTCTACAAATCTTTCTTATAGAGCTACAATATTGATCATTAGCACATTAGTTGTATCAAAATTATTTGAAACTGTTCAAAAAAATTAAAAATGATACTGTAAATTCGGTCTAGAAACACGAAAACGAACAAAGTCTGTGCGTATAACCAATAAACTAATAAACTGATCTAACACCAAAAACAAAAAATAGCAATTTCCTTACAGACTAAGGTAAAGATTACGCAACGCGAGTTATTTGCGAAAAAATGTGATCTACAGGGCACGGCACTCGATGTGTAACCTATTCCAAAGGCCGTACAGTTGGTTTAGAAAATAACTTTTATTTACTTTAAAGTACTGAATGTGTACTTTAAATCGAGTAGGAATACATAATCGAAAATTCAGAATCAATTCAGTTTGACTCGATACGACCACCTTTTGACTATGACCTTGAGACGGTCAAAACACGAATCACAAGCTACCCGAGTGCCTGAATGTAACTTGCCGATATTTTGAGCAACTCACGAACAGTGGCTTCAGTGACTTTAAGCTGGTATATATTTTAGCTCGGACTTTGCTTTACAAATCGACCAAGAGAGAATTATCCATTGAAATGGCCTAAGATGGATTCGAAAGATCGAAATGAAGTTCGGAGCGTACGTTGTTTTTCGGCTATTCCGAATTCATTCGCACTTTGTGAGACGGTACTGACTCTTATTGAAACGTCTATGGTCTATGACCGAGATTTCTCCGATAATCTCGGTTGTGGGCTAATGGTCTCTAATTCCTTAAACACTGTTTACTCGCCGCCAGATCTTGCTCCATCTGGGCTAACCAACTCACTCGTTGCGCCCCTGGTCGTCGTGTTCCTTCCGAATTTGAACCAAATACCATCTGCACAGGGTAATTTCTGGCATTCTTGCAACATTCCTTGCCTATCGTCTCCATCCAGCTCTAGCCACCTTGTAAATACCGGATTCGCTACTGAGTTGCGTGAGTTCATTGTTTATATTTTGTTTTTCTGTACACCGCCGAAGATAGCATCTCTCTTACACTGAGCGTCTTGTTGCAGGATACACTGTTTATGGAGGCTTAGTCTATTCTACCACAATTGCTTGTGAAGCCCGTAATAACAAGAACTTTCACTGATAATGCGTCTCCTAATTTCACGACTGTAGTAGTGGCCCATAGAAGACAAATTCGTCAAGAACCTCAAACTCATCGCCGCCGATCATCACACTACTGGCCACGTGCTATCACATGTTTTGGTCGTATTCACCTTTAATTCTATCTTCTCTGCTTCACACAAACTGCTGTATTATTCAGACACCGCCACAGAAGTTCTACCGAAAATTCATGTCATCAGCAAAGAGGACGAATTACCTAGATTACCACGCGTGTTGATGGGCCCTATTCTTCACCTAAATTTTTCAGGTGAGGTGACAATTTGCGATTTTCACAGTCACCTAGGTGACCCCGCTCACCTGGGTGACTGTACAAAACAAACGGGAAGCGGTTTGGTGAGGTGAGGTGACTGTGAGAATAGGGTGCGTGAGAGAAGTAAGGTGAGGTGACTGTGAGAATAAGGTCAGATATCTGTTCGGTTCATAACCCTTTTCAGTGTTATGTTGAATAACTGGTATAAAAGACCATCACTTTGACGAAGCCCTCTGTGAGATTCGAATGAACTCAAAAATCCACCAGAAATCCTTACACAACACTGTGTGCCATCCATAGTAGATTTGTTCATTCTGATCAGCTACTAGAAAAAGTTATTCTAGTCCTAGATTTTCCAGCCCTGTTCGATCGACTGTATCATACGCAGCTTTAAAATAATCAAACAAATTGTGCGCGTAAACTTTGCATTCATGGCCTCTTCAAGGAGTTAGTCGCAGCGTGAATATTTGATCGGTCGTTGACTGTCCTTCAACGAAAAAAATATCTTAGAGGGTGTCCACGGTAAAATTACAACACACTGATATTACACTTCTGAACCGTTGGATAAAATTATTATTATTTTTTTTTAAACGGTGGTTCTACAATTGATGAAGGGACGGTAGGGAAAGAAATCAAATATTTTTTGGTGAAGGAGGGGAAAGAGCGGAAAGGTGACGAGGGGGGGTAATGGTAGCTACGCTTAACAAGTAGTCGTTTTGACTCCCACTTTTTGTCCAATGCTGGTGCATGGGTCGAACCAAGCTATAATGTAATATTATAACCGGATTATAACCGGACCGGTTCGACTAATTGTTAAGCGTAGCTACCAATACTCCCCCCCCCCTCCTCCTCACCTTTCCGCTCTTTCCCCTCCTTCACTAAAAAAAATTCATTTCTTTCCCTACCGTCCCTTCATCAATTGTAGAACAACCGCTTCAAAAAAATATATGTTAATATACTTATGTATGACCGCATTTCAAGGTCAAGACAAAAACATAAGATTAGTCTAAAATTAATTGGAATTTTGAGTGGAGAATGTTCAATATGCATTATTTACACTGTGTGAGTTTTTTTCATCAGATGCGTCAGAAAAATTACGTTGAAGGAACAACTCTTTCGCGGAAAAATTTTGCTTGATTACATCGAAAATAAAAATCTATCACATTGTGCTATCGGTAAAAAGTTGGGATTCCCTAATTTTACGGTTTCTCACTCGTGTCATAAAACGGTTCGAAGAACGCCTGATTGTCAATCGTAAGCCAAAATACGGAGCAAAAAGTCATTCGTACAGTATTAAGGATCACAAGCGCGCAGTTGGGGCCTGCGACCGAAAACAAAACTCCAAGGTGTGGCAAAAAACTAAAACTAAGCAAAAGTTTCGTACAGAAGGTCAAAATTCGAGCTAGATTGCCGATCAAATACTGACGAAACAACACTGTTGTGTTGTGGACACAGACCTACATGAAAGCAGACATCATCCAGGCTCCTAGGAACCAGTATTTCACTGCCAAGGATAAGTTGGAAGTTCCAGAGAACCTCCGAAAACCAGGGCTTGTTCGTTCACTTTGACTCAATTTTGATTCATTTGACGGTACCGTCTCAGCCGAGCAAAATTTGACAAAGTTGTAACGGGTGGCAACTAAAATTTTGGAATTTTTTGCTCAAGCTGTCAAAAACAGACAAAGATACATGAAGAAGATCTGATTTACCGAAATTAAAGATACATTATGCAGTATTGAAAAAAAATTAGTGTACATTTGAAAACGATCCGTAATCGGTTGTTCGGCAAAGCTTTCGTTTGACGTCGAAACAGGAGAGTTGTACGGCCTTCATGTCAACTATGCGAATGCATCTCTAGATTCTACCAATCAACTGTTTGCAATTCGTGGCTCTCCAGTTATTTTTGTACACCAAGGAACTCAAAATCCCGAAGAAATCTTCGATTGGGCGCACTAAGACAGATTTTTCGGGTCGTGGTTATTGGGTAAAAATGGGATCGAATGGGTATTGAGGAACGATTGTGTTTTTTTGGCGTAATGCGATGATGCTCTATCCGGCCAAAACACGTATTGTCCATCTGCATGATGTTTTTGTAGAAACGGGATCAAAATTGTCTGCAAACATTCGTCTGGTGCATCTTTTGATTGATAGCCAAACCAAAAGGCTTGTTGTTGAAGAAACGAGAAAGAGAACGATGTCCTTCTGCGTCCATAATTTTGGCTGGTCTTCCACTAGCTTACTTGCGAATAGTTGTTGGGCGTCTTAGGATATGGTAAACAGTCGAAGCCGCAACATATTTGCTTTTTAAATGTTGTACCGTATACTTATTGCCGAGATTTCTATTGCAGTTCGTTGAAGTGTACAACGCGCTCCCGGAATGCTTCTAGTTTCGACGCCATTTTTAGGAAAACTAGGCAAGCATGAACAAAACAAAAAACATTAACAAAAAGAGGAGAGAGAGCTAATACATACATACTCTCATTTCTCTCTGAGCTCATTTGTTGTTGTGCATAAGGGCCTCGAAAAAAATCCAAAATTTTAGTTGCCACCCGTTATATGAAACATTTGTAGAACTAGTTATCATCTTCCTTTTTGCTGAATAAAGTTTTGCTGTATCTGTTGTAGTTATGATGCTACAATGCTAGTACGTCAAATTCGTGTACTGTCTATGAAATCCTATCACCACCTAAATGTTCATTTACCCGATGACAGTTTACGCGTTCAGCTGTGCATAAAATGCTTTCTTCTCGTCGCCGAATCTATCTTCGTGGGCGCAATGCACGTCGGCGATATTGTAATTCGACTCCTACATTCTGCCCGACATTACATAACCCGTTCCCCGCATGAAGGAGAAATCAGCTTTACGTACCTATATACAAGTTAATAAATCGTTTTTGATGCGCAAAATTGGCATATCCATGATATTTTAGAGGCGATATACGTGTTGAGGAATAAACATACGCATATCATCGATATAAGTAATTACATACGACAATATCCGATTAGGCCCGACCCGCTCCGTACTGCTATACGATTCTGTGCTGAATATCGTATGTATGTCAGCTGTTACCATGACATACAACTGAAAATCAACTTGGGCCGACTTTATTAAGCTTTAGTTACGATTCCGAATTAATTGAGAGCTACTTACGATAATTTTCGGTTATTGATGCGGTGCAACTTTTCGTTTGACAAGTTTTTCCAATAACGCACATTTTCAGATGAAAACCAATATCGAATCTTTTGTTTTATCCTCCAACATACCGCAAGTGGTAAAGCAGATTCTGGACCAAAAACTAACTTTTCTACTCCAGATTTTGCTAATTCATCAGCCCATTCCTTTCCGGGTATACCAAAATGGTCAGAAGCCCAAAGGATGAACGACATTCAGAATAGTTAGTTCTTCTAATTGAGTGTGGCAGGCGATAACTGTTTTAGATTTTGAATTAGCAGCACAAAGTGCTTTTATAGCGGCCTAGCTATCAGAACAGAAATAGTTAATCTAGCCTATCAGTACTTTTTGACGTGCAAGCTGAGCTCAGCACATAACTGCAGAGTTAAACTTGAAACACGGTGCAGTAACATACCCGACGAATAGGATTCCTTTAATTTCTGCTCACGGCAGTAAACACCAGCACCCGCGCGACTCTCGTACAAGGAACCATCGGTATAACAGACCATATAATCGGAAATTTTCCATTCCATGTAGCCTGACAACTACTCCTCTCTGGGAGGAAAGTTACTTGAGAAAGTCTTATACGGAAAAGTACTTGTACCAGTGGAAACGTCCACAGACTGTCAATGGCCAATGGTCAATGGTCAATGGTATGTAGTCTATAAACACATTTTAGTGCTTTTTGCTTCATGCGAAAGTGTAGAGGTTTAATATTGAAAATAGCTTCTAGGGTGGCATTGAATTTCTTGCCGATATCATAATCCAACAGCCCTGGGTTACCCCTCATCGTTCTCTACACCTTCATATGCAGCTTCCGATCTTTAGTCCCACTACGATGCTCACTACGATTCTGCCGATCGGTAGTTTGCCGCTCGCGTCAAGTATAACTTTTTGGAAACAAAATTAAATGTGACGTACTTTTCAGCACTGAAACAGCAAACATTTCAAAAGAAACTGCTGTCAAACCATTCCAGATATAACTACCATAACCCGCTACAGTGAAATAAATAGTTTGTCAAGATATTAAATGACTCGAGCTTTAAAAGACGCCGCAATAACAGATTTTGCTACAATTTCAAAATTGAAATTTTCACGAACGAGGGCAACATAGAAGTTGAAACAATAAACATACATATAGAGCTGCATCCTACACCTAGAATTGGCGCACTAGAATTGAATATTGAATTCATAGTATCTAGCACCTGTTGAATATACGAGACTTACCTCACATTACTTGTTCATGCAAGCCTCAATTCATGCATGCAGAAGACATTCTAAGAAACAAATAAAATCGAATGTTGCGGCAATGGGTATTGATGACCAAGTTGCAGTGAACGCCACCTTGCGTGCAATTTGCAATAAAATACGTACATCTGTGCAGCAGTGCGACTGTCCTCCATTAATTCCAATTTGATTCATTTGGAGTTCTTATAGCTCTTATAACTATGCATAGTGAAGCAAATAAATTTTTAAATAGATTTTTGAAATACCCTCAAAGTTCCTAGCAGGTATTACTTGTATTTAAAAATCAATTGACATATGGTGAAAAAGGATAAATTTTTTTCTATCTGTACCTATACGTCTATACGTACACTATGTATTTCCATTTTATTATGGAGCTTTATTCAAAAAATTTACCTCAAAAACAATCTGAATTTTTTATATATTGCGTAAACCAAACTTGAACTAGAAGCTTGCAAAACGTGGAAGCTCTTTGCTGAATATTTTCAATTTGTTTGAAATTATGCAATAATCCGGGTTTAATAAGCTCAAATCTGATTCCGATATGTATCTTTGGAGGCTCATTAAAATGCCATCCATTTACCAAAAATTTATAAATCGATTCAGAGGCTCCAATGATATGAATGTTTGAAAACAGTGGTCTAAGAGCAAAAATTAAGATTTTAAGTACTATTTCAATCCAATTAAATAATGAGAGAAAACGCTAAGCGTCAAAATTAAACCCAATCATTTTCAAAAAGGAACAAGTCACATATTTTCAACAAAATCAGGAACTTGATATACCCAACTATTTTTCATGGAATAGCAGCATATGTAAAAAAACGATCAACCAAACCGGTCTTCAATATTCAGTATCCTTCCGCTAATCCAATACCCAGTAATCCGACGAATCAATAATTCGGATCTCACTCATCCGGAAAACATTGTACTTAATTTCTTTAAATCAAACACTGCCTTCATTGGACATCTCCGTTAGAGTCAGGATGGTACTCCTTCCAAGTAAATGGAAATGGCAAATGGTGCGGTGCTTCTGACTCCGTTCAATTCTGCCCAACATTGAATGTTTTCATCGCTCTTCTCAACTAATTCTGATTATATGTAATATGCTTGTGCTTCTTTTGAAACTGACTAACAATTTAAAAATGTTTTATTGATTTACTGAGTATAAAACAAATGTATTGAGTATTTCGAAACAACAAATTTTCGACAATTTTTGGGGTTTACGTATGGATGTAAACAAGACCAAATCTCATACCCACATTAACATTTGTTTGATTGCCGGATTATCGAGCCAAAATTCGATAGTCCGGCAATAAATTTTCGAATTACCAGGGTGGTACTGTATCTTATCAAAGTTTTTAAATTGCTCATGTAAACGACCTCACTGAATATTTTCCGATTGTATTGCAAATTTCTGCCAAAAAATTTTTAGTCGAAACAATTTTTAGGAAACTAAATATTCAAAATGCGCATAAAAACGTAAATTTCTCCATATTTGCTCATTTTGAAAAGTTCTTCAGCCCGTACTATCTAGTTTAATTGAAGTACCCAAACTGACCATGGTTCCCAGCGATATAAATATGTACGGCCTGAATTGTTTACGTATTGTTCCGTGAAATACCGCTTTAGAAGTAAATCACCATCAGCAAAAAAAAGATCTCACGCCAGCCAGTTAAAAAGCTCTGGCGTGGCACTTTCGGTGAGAAGTGTGACAGTTCTCTCGCCCAACAAGGGAGATCCAAAACTCATTCGGAATTGGCGCCAAGCATGCGCAGCAGAACTTCATGTTAAAACGGGTTGCTCTTTAGTGCTCAGTACCACACAGCATCCCAATTGCTGCGAGAGCGAATCCCGACTGCTGGAAGCATTATCAAGCATCGACCGGGAAAGTTGTCGTGCTCCATATACCTACCATCCGTAAAGTTGATTCCACCCTATTTTACTACACCCACTATCCCAATCAGTAGCGCCTCTTCTGGAATTTCTTAGCTCTACTGCTAAACCATCGCGTGAAGGTAGTCTGTCGTGACGACAGCCATAAATTATTACCATTTTCGAGTGTTTTCAGTAAAATAAAGTGAAAAATTTTCAGTCTAACGTGAAAGTGATGTTAATTCAATTTGTTTTGAGTGATTGTGGTTGAAAGGAATGAAACAGGACAGGACAAGCGAGTGGAACTCATGCTGGTAATAGGTGCATCATGAAGCGCAGAGAAAAGCTTCGGAAAAAATCGACGCGGTGAAAATTGGAAGTCAAAAATGCTCTATCGCAGTATACGTAATAATGGGTAGTGCTATGTAAACATAATGAAATAAACAAGCCACCCAGCTGAAACGCGATTTTCACCAATATGTCAAAGTTAAATGTACACTTGAAGCTGATTGCCACATTCGTTGTATTGTGGACAATATTTAGTCTCTGTAATGCTAATCCGGATGCAAAAAGACTGTACGATGACTTACTCAGTAACTACAACCGGTTGATACGACCCGTGAGCAATAACACCGACACGGTGCTGGTAAAACTAGGATTAAGATTATCGCAGCTGATTGATTTGGTAAGTAATATCAAGCAACAACATATGAATCCCATAACTTCTGCAGACAAAATTAATAATAAATTTAATGACAAAAAGTACGAAAAATGATTTCATACAACAACGAAGAAAAGATAATAAAATGTAAACGATCATTCTAAAAGTGCCTTTCTATGTACTTATTCATATGTTTTTGTTCTATGCTGATGATATGTTTAGCTATGAAAAATGAAAATTTGCGAGCGCGAGGAATACAACAGTTTAAACAAAATATAAAATAAACTAACTAAAACCTGATGCCACCCTTCGCTAGCCGCCGGCAAGAATGTAGGTAGTAACTGTACCTTTTCGAGCGGCTTTGCTTTTTTTTTTTTTTTTTCAAAATATACGTACTGTATACAGTAAAGTAATGAATGGCAATTAGCTTGAATTTTGGTTTGTCGTCTTGCGAATCGTGTTTTACCCTCAAAATAATGATGAATTTCGATTTCGCAATGTGTTTAATTAGAGTGTATGAACATGCTGCAAAGCTTACTTTACTTTACCTGTTTGGCGACAATCCACTTATCTAATCTGTGCCGTCTCTGTGTTTGTCGGATTTGGGCTGCCTGGCTGAGCAAAAAAAAGTAAACGAAACAGCTTTGACAGCGCTCTCAACAAATACGGGATCTGCCTCGAAGCCGTCGGCCTGTGTCGGGTTCTCTGAAATATTGTTTTCGCTCGTCTCTCTCCGCCATCCTTGCTACGTGGCCAGCCCATTGTAGCCTGCTATGTTTTAGTCGCCATACAAGATCCGTATCTTTGTATACTTGGTATATTTTATGATTCATGCGCCTGCGACACACTTCTTCTTCTACTATGTTGCCAAGAATTGATCGCAGGATCTAATGCTCAAAAACGCCAAGAGTTCGTCGGTCGCCCTTGAACATCCACGCTTCGTGGCCGAAGAGTACCACGGGGAGAATTAGCATCTTGGAGAGCACGAGTTTCGTACCGAGTTACAGTCAGCGGGACCTCAGCAGGCTACGTTTTTTTTATTCACATAAAAAGTTTGTGCAGATTTCAATTTTCATATTCGCAACTTAAATATAAAGATAATTCATCAATTATAATTGTACCACTAGCTCTACAGACATACGTAATGTATAAAATAAAGATTTTTAATATCACCTGGCTACGTAATTTGCAGTAGATCCGCCTGGCAGCTGCTATCCGTCTTTTTACTTCACAGCTCACACCGTTGTCATATGTCACTAACGGACCAAGATAAATAAGTTCCTCGACCACTTGAAAAGTATCTCCATCCATCATTAGTTCCAATACCCGAAGGGCTACCACGTTATCTACCAGCCATCATATCATACCTTATTTTAGTAGAATTTTTAATAAGCCCTATCCTCGCAGCTTCCTCTTTAAGATGTGTTTACACTTCTTCTCCACAGTTCTATGGTTAACACCGATGATATCGACGTCGCCCGCAAGATTTTGTGACAATGGCACGCTTCTCTGTACATCTATCCTACGAATAGGACTTTCCAATGCTATGTTGAACAGCAAATTCGATAGACAGTCACCTTGCTTCAAATCTTCTAACGTCACAAACGAGAATGATGTCTCACCCACTATCCTGACGCTTGACTTTGATCCATCAGGGGTAGCACTTATCAGTATCACCCAAACCATTTTTTTTAAACTAAATTCAAGCATAATCCGCTACAGCTCATTGCGTTTAACTGAATCGTACGTCGCCTTGAAATCTATAAACAAATGGTGAGTCCGCAAGCAGAATTCCCGTAATTTATCTAGGTTTTCTCGCAAGGTGTACATTTGCTGCGTCGTGGAGTGTCCCTTTCGAAAACCGCACTGATATTCACCAACAAAGGTTTCAGTCTGAGAAACAAGATGCGTGAGATAGTTTTGTACGCAGAATTTAGGCGAGCAATACCTCAATAAATACTGCATTCGAGTCTAAGGTCCTTTTTATAAATAGAGCATACGAGACCTTCCAACCAATCCGTAGTTCCTCGTCAGTTCATACCTTTAGTATGACCCGATGCATTGCACAATATAGCGGTTTGCTCCTGACTTTCATAAGTTTGGCGAGGATGCCGTCCTTTTCAGCTGCTTGCCGTTTTTCAGCTCTCTAGCTGCATCCACATCTTGTCCGTCATCCTCTATCATTATTATTTTTCTGTTGGCAGCCCCATCTTGTTCACCAGCCAACCGTACATCGAAATGTTGTTTCCAACGCCTAGCGATCTCTCGGTACTCGGGTTCCACTCCTTGGCATTGCACATAACAGGAGTTGGCACGGTCCGTTTCCTGATTTTGTTGATCGTTTTAAAAAAGCTTCTCATATCGTAGCACTGCATCTCGGTATCTCTCTCTGCTCTGGCGCGTCACATTTGCAACCTGCTTAATACGAGATAGTGGTCCAAGTCGACGTTTGGTCCCCGGAAGGACCGCACGTCTGCGACATCAGAAAAGTGGCAGCCATCAACCAGAAGGTGGTCGTTCTGAGAGCAGTCCTCTCCATTAAGGTGTATCTAGGTGTGCTTCCGAATGTTCCGTTTCTCAAAATAGGTACTAAAGATTGCCATTCCTCTGGCAGCAGTAAAATTGATTAGTCTCAGGCCATTGTCATTCGAAGTAGGACGGTAGGATCAGTAACGGAGTGAAAGAACTCTCTGCGTCCGACCTGTGTATTTTTATCCCCGATGACCATCTGAATGTCATCCTCTGGGCACTCTCTATATGTCCTTTTGAGAAGATCATAGAACTATTCTTTCACGTCATCGGGTTTGTCGACGCCTTCACCGAGTGGACTAGTCATTCCCAAGTACCACCCATATGTGAAGCACTGTTCGTTTTATATATATTTATTTTATTTTATTTTATATTTATTATATTTAATTTCGAATAAATCATAGCCCAGTGTCTATCAATGGGCCGCAGATCTGGGCAGTATCTTTTGAAAATTTTCAACGAAATCAACTTTTTCAGTTCTACGCAGTGTCAAACTCGCAGCAGCATAGTAAGTAGATGCTAGAACTTATTTTCTCCCATTTAGCGAACAAATTGTGTTTGATTGCTGGTACCCTGTGTCTCAAACTATACCTGTATGACTGGACCACCCATGCTCCCAACACCTTTGGCCCGTTACATCATATGCAGGTGTTGTTGAAATACGGTCCGCTTCCCCATTTTGTTGCTTCTTTTGCTGAATTGCAAAAGAGTAGATAAAAAGTAGTTCTACAAATGTGCCATAAAAACGAATTCTTCCGTAAGCTCACAATGGATTTGTAAAATTTTGGCCTGATTTGGCAAGCTGCCAGCAGAGTGGAAAAGTATTTCAGTGGTATCGAGACAACGGGATGGAATTCTTTAAAAGGGATGTTAATCCACCCAGCTATTAAGGGCAGCCGCAGTTGAAAAATATTGGGCAACAGTCAAACAGAAGTTGAAGAAGAGTAGTCGAGATGCATCAGAGGTGAAGAAATGGTGAAACAAAATGGCCGCTCTGGTTAATCAACAGAAGTATTCGAAGAAATGTTTGAGATTTCATCAAAACCAATTCGGAATAATTTTTTGCAATTTTTCCCTTAAAATTGTTATTATTAATTGTTATTTGTAGCTTTTTTTTATTTTTTTAATGTGGTTTTAACCATTGGTCATTCATCACGCTATTTGAAGCTGTGTAAAAATATAATGCAACATAATGTGTTCTTCAGCTACAAATATGCAATATTTACAAGCGAATGGTCATGGGTTCGAATCTTAGTAGAATCAAGCCATTCGATGTCAAAGTGACTTTAGCATGGGTTTATTCTCAGGCCCCTCATCACCCTTCCTTCATGCTGAACTATACATTATCCCGATGAGGCCTATTGACAGTGCAAAAATGACTCTTGTAGTAAAATGCACTGGTTAACTGTGCCAGGGACGACTATAATTGGGGACAGCGCTGTCATATGGAACGAGGTGGGTAAAGTAAAGAAAGCATTGAAAGAAGGGTACCCAATTACACACCCAACCACGCATAAAAATCAATAAGCATATCGCTTACTCAATAGCGATTATAGCAAAAACAAATGGAGTGCTGGTTATACAGCAAACACCCGGGCGATATCACAATAGATCAACGATGTTGGTCGCAGTGAAATACGTCCATACAGAAAAAATATGCCTATGCATCAATCATATCTTAATACCGTTCAATAAAATCAAACAAAATTTCATTTTCTCACTCCACGTCTTTGAGCCATCTGCAAATTAAGTCGAAAATAATTCATAGCTATAGTTTATCCAATTTAAATAATTAAACTGGACAGTCATTAAACGCCTCGCCGGAATCTACAGTTCACTTTTGATTGAGTTCGGTAGTAGCATAATCGAGAGGGAAAAAACCTTCCAGATTCATCCAGACAAATCTTATAACGAATATAATTTGATTCTGGATAGTTGACGCCGCAAAGCGGTTGCCTCACAAAGTGCCGGCTTGTGTTTGATGCTATCATGTAACCAGCAAGACAGTTTTAAATTAAATTTGAATCTGCTCTGCCATTGCTATTACCGGATCACGGTATTTAAATAACGATAATATCTTCATTCCATTTGGCTGAAGGCTGCTGGTTGAGCGATTTCCCAGGATACAAAGTGTAGTGTGGTACAATACATGCACACAGCTATACATCCACACATTTATTTCAATGACGAAGGATATGGCACTCGGTGGACCGTGCCATTACATCGCATCTGAATGCTTTGCCAAGTGGCATGAAAAAAAGGTCTCCATCTGAAAAAAGCCGGAACCAGATCCTGCCCGTTTCTGTACATGCGGGAACTATTCATCTAGGAATGCATTTCTGCCTTCGGTGGAATCGTATTCCACCCAGTTTGGGAGGGAGTTCGTCTGCTTCAGGCACTTACGGTTGCCCAGCTACGTATGTAGGTACCTATAGAGATTTGGTGGCATAAAGACCAGATATGCCTTCGCTCGAGTTAGCGATGGAAACCAACCGAATGGATTTTGTTCCTCAGAAACTATGGAAAACTTAATCTGTTTGGAAAAGAACAGGATGAAAGCACGGCTTAACTATTGCTCGGATCTACCACATCAGCGAATGATGGAAAATGGCGTTGAGAGCATATATAGCAACGGGTTTTGCATACCGTGCCATTCGTGGAAATGTTTTAAATACACACAGATCAGTTGCATTAATACATTGCACTCTACCTCTGTTTTCCTCTTTTGATAAACTAATGGTGCTTTGCTTTCATAAAAAATTAAACAAATGGTACCTTCAGCCTTTGACTTTCATTAACTATTGGAGTGTTTTCCTTATCGGAAACGATCCTTCTTTGTTTGTGAGGAACATATAAGCTTAGTTTGAGGTGATTGTGCTGTAATCACTATTAGTGTGCTAGTTCGGCAGTGGAATATAAAAAATGAAACTATTGAGTTCATCGCTGAAAGCTTATTTCTCGTCGGAATTGTTTCTGCAACAAAGACTATTACATAAAAAGAACTAGGTACATATTTCTAAACCACAAGGTTTTGGTTTTGTAAGCGTCAGCCACGTGGCCAGGAATCACGGATGATCTTTGTCACAATCTCGAGTTTTGCAAGTTTCTGAGGAGTTCAGTCTTAGAAGATTCATTTTGGCAGTTACGTAACTGTGAAAGCATCCCAGGTAACCAATAAGCATCACTAATGCTATTCAAGTGCAAGCCAATAAGCATTTTAAATCACCTTAAACGGTATTTTGGCAAAATATACAGCTACTTTACCACTAACCTTCTTATAGTACTGACAATGCTAATTTGCAGCTAATTACCGACACAAAGAATTTGAACAGAATTTTGGATGCCAATTTACAACACCTATGCAGTCAAAAAGCTAATATACAGCAACGTGTAATATAAAATGCCAGATATGCTGATTTACTGCTTATGTTAATGCTTATTGGTTACCTGTGATGGGTAGTTTATAATACAAATTTACAATTTTTTTTTCACAGTAAAGCAGAAAACAACTCCCCTCATTGCTTAGCCAGAAAGCGGGCAGCAATATTCAATTGTATACCACATTTCGCCGAACACCATTTCGCGAAAAACCTTAAGCGGAATGTACCATTTCACGGAAAACTTTTTCGTGGAAAGTACCATTTCACAGGGGTGATCCTCTCCTCACTCGCTGTCGCTCGTTCGGACCCAACTGAAAGAAAGAACTACAGGTCAGCAGACCTAGGAAAACAAATAAACCTAGACATTGGTGATTTCTGCGGGGGGGTTGCTTCCGACGGCAGCTCGCCGGCAACACTCGCGGCCGTCTCGCCCTGAATAATCTAGTGTTACTATAGATAGTTTATGTGGTCGACGTCTATGTGGAGTCTCGAGTTTTTCAAGTTCGATTAGTTTTTGAGTTACGCAAAATTTTCTGTTTTATATGTATGAGAGTCCTTATCCCCCTACCACAGGGGTGAGAAGTCTCTAACCATCATAAAATAAATTCATGACTCCAAAATCCCCAACATGCCAAATTTAGTTCCATTTGCTTGATTAGTTCTCAAGTTATGAGGAAATTTGTATATCATTTGTATGGGAGCCCCCCCTCTTAAAAGGAGGAGGAATCATAATTCCCTTCCCAAAGAGGGGATGGGTCTCAATTCACCATAGAAAAAAATCTTGTCTCCAAAAACACCCACATGCCAAATTTAGTGCCAATTGCTTGATTAGTTCTCTAGTTATGCAGAAATTTGTGTTTCATTTGTGTGGGAGCCCCCCCCCCCCCCCCCTATTAAGGGCGGGAGCGGTCTCTAACTATCATAAGAACCTTCCTTGGCTCCAAAAACCCCTTCATGCACATTTTCACGCCGTACGGTTTAGTAGTTTTCGATTCTATAAGGAACATACCGACAGACAGAAATCCATTTTTATAGGTATAGATACAGGAATAGGAGTAATAAATCGTATTTGTTGCGCAAAATTGGCACATACGTACTATTTTGGTGGCGATATACGCGATAACAATTAATTATACGTATTTTATCTATATACGTAGTTAAATACGATAATATCCGATTGAGCGCGACTCCCTCCGTACTGCTATACAATTTTGTGCTGAAAATCATATGTGTGTCAGTTATTATCATTATATACGATTGAAAATTAACTGGAGCGGACTTTATAAAGCTTTAGTTACGATTCCAAATTTGTTAAAACAGATATTTACTGTAATTCTCGTACATGGATGTACGACTTGGTGCTAGCAGGGCATTCTCCATCACACCAGTCATTGTGTTCACTCGAGGCTCACTCATTTACATTCCAGCGGCTCTAATCCGTGTGGAGGTCGTTCACATCATAACCTGTTGTATTCGTAACTAAGGTAATGGACTGGTAATAGAAGGTAGTACCAGAGTAACTAAAATAGGTTTATCTTGCTTGGTGGTTGACTAACGAATGACAATCTTTATTGAATAAATTAAACACATAGCCCTCTTGGGAAGCAGGGCAGAGAAAGGCATGCTACATACCCCTCTTAAAAGTAGGTTAGCTGTCTTAGGAGGTTAAATCGGATGGCTTCGGCTTACCTTCTACTGGATCCAAGACCGGTTGCATCGGATTGACAGAAACATGGTCATCGGATGTAGTTGGTGCTGGGTTAACGGATGTACTGCTGGATCGACTCTTGTCGGTGCCATGGTAGATTGGATCTCATCGAGTAGGTTTTTCCATGGTAGGCAGATGCTTCAGTGTAGTAGGTGAACCTTCTCCATAGCTCGGCTCCTTCAGTCCACGCTTGCGAGAGTCAACAAACAGTTCGGTTTGGCCGTTGGACTGCGGACGGTATGGAGCTAGTACAGAGATGGGTAGTACCATTTGCACGATAAATTTGCTGGAACCGCCCACTGGGAAATTGCGTTCCATTGTCAGAAACCAATAATTCCTGGTTGTCAAAAGGGGAAAACGTCTCATGAAGCATGTCCATGATTGCAGTGGTGTTGCTATATCGAGTGCGGAACATTTCGGGCCACCTGCAAAGCATCCACGATGACGAAATAGTAAGATCCATCAATAGGTCCTGCTCAGTCATTATGAACACGTTGCCACGGCCGGACTGCAATGGGGCACGACTCCAGTGTTGCTTTCGTTGGAGACTCCGCTGCTTCAGCTGTCGAACAAACTACGCCATATTGTCGTCGACATTGGGCCAGGAGATGTAACAGTACGCCAGAGATTTCATACGGTCTATCCCACGATACCCAAGATGCAGCTAATGAATTATCCACTTGCGAAACTTCGATGGTACGACAATTGGATCGCCGAGCAACACGCATTCTTCAAAAACCTGAAGTCCATCTCGACTGGCGACGAATTTCTTGGCACAAGGGTCGGCAATCTGCTTCGCGTTTGATGGCCAACCATTGCTGATGAAATTGACCACTTGCTGCACTGCATCCTTTTTCGTTTCAGCCACAATCATCTGGTGCGTAACTTATAGGGTACGGATGGAGCCGTCGAAAATTGCTTTCGCTTCAGATTCTGATCCAACGTGGACGAATTAAGTAGTTTTCATCCGGTCGACGTTGGGATGACATCAGCCGGGACAGAAAGTCAACATTACCAAGTTTGTCCGTTGGAACATATAAAATATCGAAATTGTATAACCGGAGTTTCAGTGCTGATAAATGGGAATACCTTTCTGCGAGCCGAAAACCTTTAGCAGTGGTTGGTGATCGGTTTGCCGGAGAAAATGGCGTCCATACAGTATCTTATGGAAGCGGGTAAGAGCGGATTTCAGGGCCAGCGCTCCTTCGCTACTTTTCCGCAGTAGCCAGAGGCGTGAGCGTTTGCCTTTATTTCACCAGTTTGGAAACGGTGCATGATGACGGCGCCAAGACTATACATTGACGCATCTGCTGCGTCGAAGATCTCGACGCCGGGTCAGAGTGAGTGATCTGGTCGAATGACTTCTGGCAGTCTTTGGTCCAGAACCAGCGAACGCCCTTCTTGAGCTGATTATCCCTCAGTTGCCTCATCTTCTTGATGAATCTACTATGGTAGTTGATTGCACCCAGGTAGGAATAGAGCTGTTTAACATCCTTTAGAGACTGCATCATGGTAATTGCTTCAGTTTTCGAAAGGTAAGGTAAAACAACGTAACTACGTAAAACAAATTTTTTTGAAGCGCAAGTGGAAATACGCATACGTTCGAGAACAGCATAGAGGTTTCGGTCTTGCTCCTGACCGGTGTAACCAAAGATGTGGATGTCATCCAGGTACGGTTTGGATGCCGGCCACCATGCTATCGATAATACGTTAAAATACGCCAGGTGCTGAATTGATTCCAGGGAGAAGTTGGTTGTAATGGAAGCGTCCGCGATATTCACGGTGAGCAACTTGCGGGTTTCTTCCACAACCCCTACACGCAGGTAGGCGTCTGACAATTCGAGTTGCGTGAAATATAATACTCCAGTCGTCGACATTTTTGCGGAACTTGGATGCCAGGCACATTCCAACGCGATGTTCAGTCCTACCCAAGTAGCACACTTTAGGTCCATTTAGTTGAAGCAACCGGATTACGACTGAAATTAGTCATTATGCGGTTACCACAACTACTTTGTAACAACCGTGCTAGTAGGGTGTTGAATAATCCCCACACACGGGCTGATACGTTGTCCGATTTACGAAAGACGACTACTGGACTGCCCAGTCCGAGAATTAAACCGGAGAAATGATACCGTTTTTCTGGAGCCTTTCGAGGTCAGCGTCTACGTTGTGCATTGCATCGTATGCAACGGGTCATTTGGGACAGCAGACAGGACGTGCGTTGGGTCTCAGGCACAGTTTCACTTGTGCTTTCATGCATTTATGCTGCTTCTCGTCTTGTTCACTTTGGGCTTCGATTGCTTCAACGGGCCGGGCTCGCAACTAGAACAATACTCTTCCTTGTGTTCTTGTTGCCTACATCTGGAGCAAGTGTGTGCAGTAAACGGACACACACAGACATAGTCACGGACATCTTCCACAAGATTCTCCAGATTTACTTTACCTGCGCCTCCTGTTGCGTTTTCATTGGCTTCCAGCTTCGAAATCAATTTGGCTCAGATGTCCGCATCTCGTGGCGATAGGCGTCCACAAACAAAACGGAGAGCTCAAAATTGGTCCCGTATAAGCTTGGAGCGTTGAAACGCTTCACAGTGTTTGTTCACGATGAAAGCATATGATGTGAAGTCATTCGCATCGTTCTTGGAGTACTGCAGACACTGGTAACGGCAATGGAAAACGAACTTCTGGCGACTGAACAATTTCTGCAGCTTCTTGATGGTCTCATCCAGAGTGTAGCCCCGGAGGTGCTTGGGTATAATGATACCTCGTGTAACAGTATGCTTGCATAGAAGCAATCTCACTCGAATCATCCAGGGCTTCGCCGTCCTTCGAGAAAACCTTGTCGTATCTCGCATACCAGCAGTCGAAGAAAACTCCTGCTTCCGGATCGTACAGGAAATCTTGAACGCCGCTGGCCAGGGATCCGAAAATTTTCTCACTGCCAGCCGGATTTGCTTAATTCTTTCTGCTGCTGGTGCTTCGCGATGAGCAGAATCGCGTTTTTCAGATCCACATCCATCGTTTTGCCTCTCAGGCTTGAAAATTCCGAATTTTTCTCTCATCGACAATTGTTGTAACCGTAACCAAGGTAATGAACTGCTAGTTCAGTGTAACTAAAACAGGCCAATCTTGTTTGGTGTTTCAGAAACGAATGACAAACTTTATTGAATTGATTGAGTATGAAAAGTTATCACCATGATAAATAGAACGTCTAGATTCACCATGGTTACCACCAATTAGTTAACTTACATATAATGGTTTGGTTTATTCAGCCGAGAGCCGGGGTCGCTCTTGCCGTATCAAGAATTTCACTCTATAGTACTCGGTCCTGGGCTACTCGTCGCCAATTCGTTGCGCGTCTCGACACACGCAAGTCGGCTTCAACCTGGTCGAGCCAACTAGCACGTTGGGTCCTCTATTCCTGGTGCCGGTGGGGTTCTTGAAGAGAACGGATTTCACTACACAGTCGTCCGGCATCCTTGGGACGTGGCCGGCCCACCGTAGTCTCCCCACTTTTGTCAAGTACACGATGGGAATCTCTCCTAGCAGTGCCTGTAGCTCGTGATTCATACGTCTCCGCCACTCTCCGCTTTTCGTTTGTACTCCGCCACAAATAGTCCGCAAAACTTTTCGTTCAAAAAGTGCACGCATGCAAGTGCACGTATGTCTTCCGTAAGTAAAGTTACTGTCTCAAATCCGTAGAGGACTACCTGTCTTCCGAAGTAACAATTTGAGTTTTATTGCACTCTTATTGCGGTTTTAAGGACCAATTTTGGTCACCAGAACCGTCATAAGTGTGTAATAAAACCAGCATTGTTACTAGGGTTATTAACGTTTTGTACATTGTCAGCTTTGTGCGGCGGCTCATGCTCCCAGATCGAAACGTCGTGCGGAGGGAAAAGTAGGCTCGATTTCCAGCTTGAATGCGTCGTTGGATCTCCTTACTCGTATTATTGTCGGCGGTGACCAGAGATCCCAAATATACGAACTCATCAACCACTTCCAGTTCATCACCGTCAATAGTCACTGTCCGTGGGAAGCAAACGTTACTTTCTAGGGAGCCTCTTCCTACATTCCTATATTTGGTTTTCAACGCATTAATTTGTAACCCTATCCTCCTAGCCTCTATTTTTAGTCTGGCGTAGGTTGCCTCCGCCGTCCCACGGTTTTTAGTACTGATGTCGAGGTCATCTGCAAAGGCTAGGAGTTGGCTGCTCTTGCTGAAGATCGTTCCTCTCGTTTCGATGCCTGCTCGCCGGATCACACCTTCAATAGCGATATTGAATAACATACAAGACAGTCCATTCCCCTGCCGTAGCCCTCTGCGCGCTGCGAAAGGATTTGAGAGTGTCCCCGAAACGCTCACGTAGCACATCACTAGTTCCAGAGTAGCTTTGATCACCCGCGTCAGTTTGTCCGGAAAACCGTCCTCGTGCATTATCTGCCATAGCTGTTCGCGTTCAACGGTATCGTATGCTGCTCTGAAATTCACGAAAATATGATGCGCGGGCACGTTGTACTCTCGACATTTTTGGAGGATTTGTCGCTGAGTAAAAATTTGATCCGTAGTAGCACGGGCCCCCATAAAGCCCACCTGATACTGCCCTACAAATTCTCTTGCTATTGGGGATAGACGACGCAACAAAATCTGGGAGAGCACCCTGTAGGCGGAGTTGACCAGCGTAATGCCGCGGTAGTTACAACAGTATAGCCGGTCGCCCTTTTTGTAGATGGGACAGACTACGCCTTCCAACCACTCCTCCGGTTTCTCTTCTTCCCAAATCCTTAAAATCAGCCAGTGAATTGCCGTTGCTAGCGGTTCTTGATCATTTTTGTAGAGTTCTGCCGGGAGTCGGTCCTTTCCGGTGGCTCTATTATTCTTCAGCAGACCGATTTCTCGCTGGATCTCTTCGAGATCGGAAGCCGGTACGCTGTTGTCGTTTGTTGTCATTCCTCGCTCGTCGATATTTGGCCAAATTCTCTCTCGTGGATATGCTCAGAGAGTTTTCCCAAGCTCCTTTTTTCGTCTCTATCGCTTCTTGGCATTCCCCGTCAAACCAATCATTTCGTGCACTTGAGGTTTTTACACCTAGCACCGCGGTTGCGGCCTCGTTGGCGGCCGAGCGTATCAAACTCCATCCATTTTCGCGGGTCGAAGCATCTAGCTTCACAGAGGAAGGCAGAGCTTTATCCAGTACGCGCGCGTAGTTTTCGGTAACTGGCGGTTTGTTTAACTGCCGAATGTTTAGCCGAGGAGGGCGACTTTGTCGCGAGGTATAAACCGTCGTACGTTAGTGATGTTCGAGAAAAACCGGCGCTCAATGAGAATATGGTCGATTTGGTTCGAGGTTCGTTGGTCACGGGATCTCCAGGTGGGTCGCTGGCCGTTATCGTTCGTGTAGGTGTGCAGGCTATGGGGCCCGATCACCGGTCTATACATTGCTTCCCTGCCAATTTGGGCGTTCATATCCCCGATGACGATCTTGATGTCCCGTGGTGAGCAGCTGTCGTACGTTGCCTCCAGCTGCGCATAGAACCCTTCCTTCTCGTCGTCGGGCCTACCTTCGGCCCACCGCGTTTTGCCCAACACTACGAAACCCGTTCCCAGCTCGTTGGTCGCTCCACCACCTTGAAAAAATTGGGCTTTGTCGCCACGGATCCTCCACACCTTCTCGCTTTGCGACAGATCTCCTGCAGTGCCACGATGCCAAACTTTTGGGGTTCTAACTGATCGAGTAGCACCCTGTCGCCACCAACGAAATTTAGCGAACTGCAATTCCGGGTACCATGTCTCCATTCCATGCAGTGATGGTAAAAACTCAAAATCTCAAAACTCATCAAAAATCAAAATCAACTGTGAATCATGTCAGCTTGATCCTATGCAGCAAAAAATCAAGCGTGAGTTTTTCTGTTCTCATAGCAAGAAGCACAAAACTCACACCGATTCAAGCTTCCAGCTTGATCACATTCTGCTTTTCTTCAACTGCTATCCGGAGCTATGCACATATACATACAAATTCCATGTTGAACAGCATAGGCATTTTCTCGTGCGATACGTAGCTGTGAGTGAGCGTGAGGGAATGAATCTCTAAATAAATCGCAAAGTTAAACTAAAACGCACACTTAAAGTACATGTTTATCTAATTATTATTGGGCTTGTTACTTTCTAGTTGAGAAAATGTCGATTCCCGCGAAAGAAAAATATAAATTCCGCTAATATGTTTGCCATCTTAATTCATGAATGTGTGCTGCGTTTTTCGCTGCTGCTGTTTTCTCTGATGGAAAATTCTCCTTTGCTGTCTGGTTTGTTTGTTTGAAATGCCAGCTGTGGAAGAATGAAGCAAAATGCTCACAGCTGAATTCGGTTCACATCGCACAGCAACAGAGACATCGCTTATAATAGCGAGAGAAATTCAAATGTGAGTTTTGCGCTTGTGATCAAAGTTGAAATTTCTTGTACTTGAAATCTCATTGAGTTTTTTGTTGCTATGAATTTTTCAACACTGATTCCATGTCTTTATTTTGTCGCCTTGGGCCATGCCGAATGTTCCGAGAAGATATTTCTTCACTCTTGTTGTTAGTTTTTTTTGGGTTTAGGTAGGTAGCCGTTCTAGGGCTTGCGCTACCGAGTCTCGGGATGGAGCTGCCATCTTACAGTGCCGAGATAACACTGTGCCTCCTCCCCTGTTAGTATACGACCTTAGTTTCCATCGGGGTTGGTTACCCGATCTCCGCTAAGGTTGCTCGTATTCCTGCTGATACCACGTAAAGGTAGGGGTAGAAGTTGCTAAATAAGAGGCTAGGGACCACAATGGGGTCTGTTTTACGCATTATCCAACCATTTACCAACTTACATATTATAAACAATTTTGTAATAACTCTACATTGTTCAATTCTATTTTTCAGAATCTTAAGGATCAAATTCTCACCACCAACATCTGGCTCGAACACGTATGTATGCCATTATTTTTTCAGTGCGCCTTCTCTCATGCAGTTATACCCCGACAAAAACGATTCTCGATGCAATCCTCAACTTATATCAATGTATTTATGTTTAACTGTTTCTGTTTATTTACAAAATGAATCTGTTTAATGGAATAAATATATTTTCTTAATATATTAATTTACTGCCGTTGAATATCGCTCTACAAGCAATAAATTTATTTTGCATTCATTTGATCTAAACAGCTTTTACATAGAACAGAGCTGGATTTCATTTCCTCCATTCACATTGCTATCATACAGTCGAAGTTAACCAGCGAAAAGCCAACACATCCCGTGTGCACGTTCATATTTCGTACCACACCGCAATCATTTCTCCAGAGCGCGCCCAGTCCTTTCCTCCTCCTACTACGGTGCATAACCAACCGGTATATATTGGAAGCCCGCTTCACTTTGTTCACAGCTGTCTTCCGATGAGACCGACAAAAGACCAGGTGACCACATTGACTGCTAGTGTGTGAACACTGTGAAACCGAGAGCTTTTTTTCCATCCCCATACCAACTGTAGCTTGTAGCTTTCCTCCCGCGAAACCACCCATGCATCAGACTGTGAGATCGGGCGCGTGTGACATTTTCTCTTTTATACGTCTCGGCTTGTTTCTTTTTCTGGTCCCCTTTTGCAGGAGTGGCAAGATCATAAATTTAAATGGGATCCTGCCGAGTACGGCGGTGTGACGGAACTGTACGTGCCATCCGAACACATCTGGCTGCCGGATATCGTTCTTTACAACAAGTGAGTATCGTGTGATGTGATAATCTAATTTCATTTAGTCACTGTTTTTCTAGCATCATCAGTCTCTACTAACTCTGCCCCTCGACGGTGGTTGAGGTGTAATGCATACACCTCACTGATGGTGTGATTTTATACGTTAAAAGCATTGGCAGTTATGCTGACCCCTTCTCTAGTTCAAAACAGTTATTTTTTTAACCATCAAACTTTTCCAACGGTACATTTTAAAGTATTACGAAAACAAATCCAGCGAATGACTAACTTTAATTTAGAATATAATATGGAACTTCAATGAAAACACAATGCGAAGCTAGTAATTTACTATTGATAATTTAAGACCAATAATTGAAAAAGGTCGTTCATTTTCCTACGCTAGTCCAGCAAAGAATATCATTCAGTTTGTTTACATTTTGAACTCAAGCCCTTTTCAATAGTTGATGTGATAAAAACAACAAGCTGATATATTTCTGTTACTATGTAGCCGTCGCACAAAGGATGTAAAAAGTTCCGCTAGAAATCGTCAAAACACAAATCGTACCTTCAGAAACTTTTCCGGTAAATTTACTGACAGATAAAAAAAATTTATAGTTCCTTGCTAAAGAACATTAAATGTGATTGATGTGAGGCAAATGGTGCTATATTCCTATCTTTATTGATAGAAATAAATGGCCACACACTAAAAGGACCCTTCTTTTAGCATATCTATATATCAGCACCATGTGTGCACCTGTGCTGTTAGGAGCAGTGTGATGTGCATCATGGTTTTGCCGATAACCATCTTCTTTCTTTTCTTTTTTTTTTTTTCAATATAAATTCAGGAAGAAAACACGATTTGTTTCTATTCGTCTGTACTATCACAGACGGGCAGTAATGCTTTGCCTCATAAACCAATCTTAGAGCAGTTAGAGATTCTATTTTCTGAAATTAGAGCCTGTTCAAAAAGGCAAACAAAAACGATATTACCAATTATTGCGAGATTACATCGCTTTGTGCTGGTAAGAAATCGATGGCACATTGCACAGAATTCTGATGGAGTTCAGCTCGTTTTGTCTACAACAAATGGAAAGCGGAGCACAGGTAGACACGGTGTATATAGCTATCAAAGCATCGTTCTATCGCGTTGACCATACCATACTGCTAACTAAACTAAAGTATCTCGGTGCCTCTGCCCTCTTCGCTCGATGATTGAAATCGTTTCTTGAAACCCACTGCCTTTCTGTGAACCTGTGGAACACTTAGTCTTGTGACTATCGGAGTACCTCAGGCGTTCTTCAGGGTAGTAACGTCGGATCCTTGCTATTCTAGCTGTATTACAACGATGTCTGCATAATACTTTCTCCAGGATGCAGAATCGTGTTCGCTAAGGACCTCCAAATTTATCTTGCAGTTCCCTCAGTTGCTGCTTGTATCGAATTGCAAAAGCCGATGTGGCAAATAAACCAGTGACGATATTTTCAAAGTTGAATTTATTTTTGTATTCAATAGATCTAAAACTGAAAACTAGACAATATTCAATACATGCAGAATACCGCCCTACAAAAGCGGTGCCAGCGGCAAATAGAGTGACTAAAAGATCCATTTCGCCGTTTGAGATATTCTTCATTGCTTCTGTAAAAATATTCCAACAGCAAAAAAAAACGTTTTCCATTTTAAGGGTGACCTATTCACTCTTCCTGTCAGGTCGGAAGCAAGAAGCACAAAAAATCCATTCATAACAATTTCTTGCTCACCGCTCACAGGACCATTTCTGCAAGCCACTGTTATGATAATTTAATAAAAAAGTAATTTTAAAGTATTTAATTTATCTGCCATCTGCGTTTTGAAGACTTTATTCAGTACCAAAATTCCGTTTACAATCGAATCATATCCGGCATTCTGAATCAGCTTCAATACGATGACCTAACGTCTTTCAAGTGAGCATTTGTTGTCTTTGCAAAGGATACGATAAAAGATGCATCAAAATTAAATTTAAATAATTTAGCAACGGTACTAGGTATAAATTATTACCATTTTGTTTATTCATTTTGCTAGGAATGATTTTCTCGATAAGTAAAACCACACTCAGCAGCATCTAGCTTCCAAATTTAGAAAACTCAGCAACACTCAGCAACTTATTTCAACAGCAACCCACACCGGCCGACCCAGTCATGTGCCTCTCGGTCCCTCGCCAGAAGCGACCACAAATAAAACCGCTCTGACTGTCGCAGAACGTGACGAACAACTTCTAGCTGTAGCAGCAAGCAGAAAAGTTGGAATTTAATCAATCATCAAACAGCACCCACCATTTCGCGGTTCATACCAAGCGGGCGCGGCCTGGGGGCTACAAAACTAAGCTCCATAGCGAGCATTTAATAATAGCTCTTGTGCAATCAATACTTCGCAATCATACATACACGTAAGAACAGGTTCACATTCGAAACTATGTTTTGTAATTTGTTGCCAAAACCACAAGGACACTACTGTGCGAACTGCAAAGTGTGTAACATATCGATTTTGGCTGTTTTCCAAGATTATGCCACCATGATGGAAAGAAATTAGAAATCGTGGTTTACAGTTTAACATGTACGTTTGTTGAAGCATTTTGAGGTAAAAGTGGTTTCAGCTGACCCTAGGAAGGCAAATTTCTTCCTGATCATTTTATGTTCTTGATATTATGTTGGGAAAATTATCGTCGAAACAAAGCTATTTGGCACATTATGTGAAATGTTTCCGGAATAATGTGTCGTATGGAATCGGGGTACTGTTTTATAGCCAGGCCCAGCGGATGTTTCCCTCGTTCAGATGACTTGTGACCGATACGTGACTGTTCCATTGTAGCAAAAAACTCTATATGAACAACTTTTATTGCTCTCTACTGTCAGCAGGTGTTTATTATTGGATTTAGTTCTAATTGACAGAAGAACTCGCAGCTGGAGTAGGATTCGCCGGCTGGGTTTCGACATTTTCGTAATTCATGATATGGCTTTTTTATCACGCCTCACACCAAACAAGGAATAATCACTATCGGTCACAAGCGTAAAGTATAACCATATTCAGAGTATGGAGAAACGTGATGCACAGTAACTCTGCCAGGGAAAACTGAATAGCTAAACAAAGAGAATACGATCTGGTTTAATAATGGAACTTAAGCTTATTTTTGACACATTTCTATTCCACCGAGAACTGTTTCAATTTTAAATCAAACCTAAATCTAGAAGTAAACTTGTTCAACCTTTTCGAAGAGATTCAATTACCTATCTCGACACAAAAAGAAAAAACGAAGATTGTTGAGCTGTTATAGCGAAGCTAACTTGAAAAATACAGTCCTTCTCACGTTTTCCTTGTTACGTCAATATAATAGACAATTTTACGAACTAACACATACTGGATTACTGGTTTCAGAATCCCAAGGATTCCTATTTCACAGTAGGTAACGGGGATTCCTTTACCGAGATATAGGTATCCTTGGGATTCGCCTTTTGTATTCTCATACAAGAATCCTGGTTAGCTTTCTGCACGAACCTCATGCAGAATTCCTCTACACGATTCCAATGAGAGGAATCCCACAAATTCTGTGTGAATCTTTTTCGTTTGTCCGGGAGAGGTACATAATAGATGATATTCCTTCATCGCTTCGATCTTGCGGAGGGAAAAAAGTCCCGATATCCAGCTTAAATACGTGGTTGAATCTCCTAACTCATATTATTGTCGGTGGTTACCAAAGATCTGAAATATACGAACTCATCAACCACTTAGAATTCACCACTAGTCGTTTCGCACTCGTCGATATTTGGCCAAATTCTACCAAGGTTTTTCCCAGCACTTTTTTTCTTTTCCATCGCTTTCTGGCCTTCTCCGTCAACAAGCTATTTGGTGCACTGTGAATTTCTTCCCCTAGCTCCGCGATTGCGGCTTCATTAACGTCCGAACGTATCCTGCCCCATCCGTCTTAGAAAGTTGAAGCACTTAGCCTCACAGAGGAAGGTAGAGTTTCATCCATCGGGCGCGCGTAGTTCTCGACATTTTCAGGGTTGTTTAATTGACCGAAGTGCACATTTTCATCACGAGGTGTTAGGGTTGCTACATGCACAGATTCTGTGTTTAACAGATATTTGAAAGAAATCACCTGTACAGAATCTGTATGCATAGAATACATTTTTTCGTCAATTATACAGATTAAACAGATTTTTGAGCTTTTACATGAGAGTAAAAGAGATGGAAATAGTCAGCAAAATGACTCTCCGTCTCTTTCACTCTCATTGTTTTGCATTGGACAGATTTTTGCACAATTATTTTCCTCGATGTACAGATGGCCAGATTTTTCCAGCAAAAACACAATTATATGTGGCATCCCAGGAGGTGTACACCAGCGATAGAGTTCTGAGTCGATCTTCGCACCCCGTAGACGCTGCAAAGCTTTATTCGACCAACTGTTTCGTATGCTGCTTTGTATTCAACAAATTTGTCATATGCGAGCACGTTGCATTTCTGACATTTCTGCAAAGTCTGTCGGACGGTGAAAATTTGATCCTTTGAACCACAGAGGGACTGAACAAAAGAGAGACTCCACAACCCTCTTATTAAGTTTACGACATATTGCAAACTCTACCAGCACTTGGTAGGTTGAGTTCTTTTTGGACACAAATTGTGTCTCTTTACACGGGTGAGCCGCATGGTCTGAGAGGAGGAGTGGGATCGAATCCGGTTGAAATACTCCGATTACAGCATGGTTCAATCCGTGGAATCTCCCAGGCTTGTATAAAAGATTGCGGTACAAAAATTCTTAAGCGTTGCTTCATTAACCCTCCCTTACTCCTCATTTTTCGCTCTTTACCCATCACGTCTGATCACAATCTGTTAGATCCTATCGACTCTATGTTTCATTACTTTCTTCTACGGTTCCCTCCATTAATTGCAAAAAAACTACCATTACAAACACTTAATTATATACCTGACCTGACCTCATATCTAGGTCAAAACAAAAATCTCGAGGATGGTTTGTGCCTTTCCGACACAAATCCTCCAGACCATCTCTGGAACTCATATAGAATTGGCCGCTTGTGCCTCACTAAGCAATTTCTTGTGCCAACACTAACGCATTCTTATGAGTCCCTCCTTCCATGTCAGCAGCTTAGTTTCCATCGTGGTTAGTTATCCGATCTTTATCTAGGTTGCTCGTGGTGGTACTACAAGGAAGCAGAATATGAGTTGCTGGATAAGAGGCTGAGGACCACTGTGCTAAGTAGGCGTTATCCAGACGTTTAACAACCAAATTACGAGTGTGGGTAGTCCTACATCCTACTATCTAAGGGCGTTCTCGTAGTTTCTGGTAATAATGGTCGGTTGGGGGTGAATCGAGCTGGGCACAGCTTTTATTGTGATGGACCAGGTGCAGATCCGCGGATGCTAGCCGATCAACTCTCGAACGTGCAGACTGTACGTTCGAAGTACCGGTAATGACAAAGGCTCCTGACCAAGGCGTGATATCGAGATTATCATCGGGGACTGCAAGAACACAAGACAGAAGATATTATGGTTTTGTTAGCTACTACTGCGTTAATTTCATTGATTCAAGCTTCGCACTTTTTCCCCACGGTATTCGCACTTTTACTCCGCTAGTAGGGCAAAAGTGCCCTACTAGCGGAGTAAAAGTGCGTTTCGGCACATGATCAGGAAAATGAAGAATTTGTTTTGTATAACACTATTACTCCAGATGATTTATAGTTGAATATAAAGGTATTCAGTTATTGCATTAGGACATAATATATTTTATTGTTGTGCTTCTTTATATCTCATGAAAATTTGTGACAACTTCAAACGTCGCACTTATGCCCCGCCCTACTCTATAGAGTAGCAAACTTTTACTTCGTTTTTCTCGAAATCAGAATTTTATCACTTGATTCGGTCTGACTTAACACCGACCAAATAATTTGACAGATACACGGTATTCGATTGTTACATGCAGTCTCTCATTTATTTCTGATTTTTTTTCACACAAAATTTTCACACCGCATCACTATGTGGCAGAACCCGAAAAAGCGCGGACAAAACCTCAAAATTTTTATTTGAGATATTCTGTCAAACTTAATATTCTACGTATAGTAGACAAATAATCTATGAGAAATATGCATAAATTGTTTTAATAAGTGTTTTTTCAATAGGCGTTAAAGAAAGTGAAACACAGTGTAAAAAAATTGGAAAATGAAAAAATAAATATCATTTAATCTTTTAGTATCTAGCTACCATGCTGCTTAAAATTCTATACTTTTAAAGGACAATTCACATTATAGGGATTATAAACTAATAGTTTAGGTGATATTAGGACAGATTTTTTACTAGTAGGCTTTGTTCTGACGAAGTGTTTTAGAACAAAAAATTTGTTTTTTTTGTCAATTTTCTATAGTGTGTAGAAAAAGATTTCCACAGATTTCCGCTCTGAGACTACCATAAAATCAACATTCAAGGTGTTGCCTAGTAATAAGCAAAAAATTAGCTGCTACTGGTTGCGATGTTCGGAGATATTAAAGTTTTCCGAATGCATGTTTTTCGGTATTTTAGGCTACAAATTAGTAAATGCGCGCGCCAGTGCGAAGTTCATTCCTGCTGTACGTTAAATAGTCATGCTTGTGTATGGCCAAACTAATGAAATAAAAATTTCAAATATAACGGAGATCGTACTACGGAAACTTAGTATTATAAATGATCGAGAGGCATACCATAAAATATGCAAAGATGTCCGTAATTTATCCTTTAAAAATCAAAACAAATGCAAATAGAGCAAAAGATATATGAAATATTTTCATCTTTACAATGAGAAATGTCTTCTAAAATCGGTTAAAATTGTTAATCCATCACACATGAATGCAGATAATATGGTAAGTTAACCTATATAGTCAACCCTTTACTTGTAATGGACCCGCGGATAAGATTTCGCTGTTTATTAGCATATACTTCTTATTTCTGAGGATATATGACATGAAACCAAACGTACTAAACACAACACATATTTGAGTTTACAAAATTTTAGTTGCATTTGATTATTAATGCCTTAAAATCGACATTTGCAACAAATGAGGGTCCATTATACGGTTAACAATGCAAAAAATGTCGCCACTAGCGGACCCTCTTCATGCAAAATACACTAGAATTCCTATAATGGACCCACTTGTTATGCAATTGTAAACCACAAGGGTTCATAATAGGAAAATGGACATTCCAATCTGTTTTAAAAAATATGTAAAATATAGAGATTTGCAGCATAAATTGATATATTTTCCTATTCGAAAGTTACTAATATTGTAAGTGCCATTGGTTGAATGTTTAGCGTTACGAAAAAATGTGTTTGAGTATTTAAAATATTTATAACTTGATTCCCGTAAGTCCTACAATTTTGGTAAGTTCAGTAACTTTACGTAACTTTACAGGCCAAACAACTTTTCTGAAGACACAACATTTCCAAAGCCAATATTTAAAAAGTTAGACTTCAACGCCATCTATAGGAATAAAAATACAACTACTTAAAATTTAAAAAAAGATGCGGAATTTTATAAAAAAAAACAATGTTGCTGAAGACAATAGAGCTCTACAAAGTATATGAAAGAAGTTATGAGGTTTTGTCCGAGCGCCGCGTCAATCTGTCCCACTATGCGCATGGAGAACAAACCTTATGATGGAAGAGGCCCTAGCTATATTATTGTATTACTCTAGTTTTTAAGTCCTGGATGGAGGACAGTCAATAACTCATATAATCGCTTGAAGGTGTCACGCATAAATCAATAACAGAGGATGACCGCTTTTGTTGGAATGTAACACTGCGCACTTCAATAAAGAATTATTAGCAATGTTATCGTTTTGTCGACATAAATATAGTACAATTGCTACATGGATGGTTTCGTACCTAATAAATGATAAATCGTTGACTATTGAAGCTAGAAGAATCGTTGCGCCTGCTGTCTGTGAAATTGGTAGTATATTAACAAGATATAACCATTATGCTTCATGGGTAAAGATTTATATGAGAAATACATTCCCATTTTTTATATTTAAAATATTTATGCAAATGGCTGATTTGATTCAACGTTCAATGTCACTGATGATTCAACGTTCAAATCAATTTTTTACGATTAAATAGAATATTCCGAGATCAACAATTGAAAAGGTAAGAAAGTCCAACAAACAATAACAGTCACACCTCACTCGGTTTCTTACATTTTTAATTTTTGGTCTTGATTTAGATCTTGTACATTTGTGCTCACTAGTTCATTTCTTCCTAATAATGTACTATTTTTAATTATACTTTATTGTTTTTTTTTCTATGAGCGAATACAAACTTATGGAATTAAAGTCAGCGATTTC
Organism: Sabethes cyaneus; assembly: GCF_943734655.1. Classification (NCBI taxonomy): domain Eukaryota; kingdom Metazoa; phylum Arthropoda; class Insecta; order Diptera; family Culicidae; genus Sabethes; species Sabethes cyaneus. The sequence continues at coordinate 90,999,737 of NC_071355.1, forward strand.
AAACATCTTTATCTTGAAAATAGTTTGTCGGATGAATTTTTAAGTTTTCATTACCATAGGTATATGTTTTCTTATATTTTGAAACAAAAATAGAGATTTATGAAGAAAGATTTTTACATTTCGTTTACATTCTCGATGGGGTGTTTGCATTATGACACTGAATATGAACTCATTTTAATAATACTGAAATTTAAATATGTTACATTAAACATTTTTGAAGTTACATTCGAACAATTAGCATACTTTCTTAAAGGTAAAAAATCGATTAACAAGCTCTTATGAGAATATTAGAAATTATAGCACAGGTTTTGGCGAAAGGATACTACATATAAACTTATGGAATTTTGTACACGCCCGTAATGGTATTTAGGTGGGCAACATTGCAGCATCAGAATGGTCACCCATCATACGGTTCTTCTGAGTTGAAGAGATATTAGGAAAATACATCTGTACGATTATGGTCCGGTAATTGTTTGCACAAAGGATCACTCGCTCACGATAAACGATTACAAACTCGTACAGTATACTAGTGTGCTGTACTAGATAATAGCGTATAGGATTTAATTCTTATTTTATTTACGGTCCCCTAGTCGCTGTGGCGGCTACAATAACATCGCGTGTTCGTTAGATGTGTGAACATTTGCACAGCAATTTTCACATACTTCGCCAGATGGTTATGCTTGTACCCACCGCTCGCAGCATAAGCATAACAATGCTGACTCGGACCTTCTATATGGATTCGATACGTTTTTATAGTCTATGTTTTTCACATCGTTGTGTGTCGACATCTGCTTTATATATAGGGCAACGATTTTTGCGATGCCACCCAAAGATAATCGTCCATCGAGCAAGCAAATGGATTATTGATGTGATCGCATTTTTAGCAATTTTTCCATACCGATTCTCTTTCATCCTTCATCGATTTCAGTTCCCATAATTTAGTGTCTGCTTTTCTGTTTGTTAGCGCTGACGGTGAATATGTGGTGACCACCCTGACCAAGGCAATTCTACACTACACCGGAAAAGTCATTTGGACACCGCCGGCAATTTTTAAATCGTCCTGCGAGATCGATGTACGATACTTCCCGTTCGATCAACAGACCTGCTTCATGAAGTTCGGTTCGTGGACGTACGACGGTAATCAGGTAAGCGAACTGCTTCGTTTTTTTGCAGCCAATGATTTAGAAACAAAACTTGCAAATTACCGGTGTGTACAATGATTACTTGAGACATTGGTAATCTATGTTTAAAAACAGTTATAGCTGGCTAAAAGAGATGGGGATTATTTTTGCTTTCAATGGCATAACATAGTCATTTTAATCATAATGTGGACGATGGAAAAGGAAAATAAATTTAAAGGCGGTCAAATTGGAAGAAAAATTAACCTAATTCCAATAACTTTTAACTTAATATGTATCCAAAGCAGCACCTGATCCACGTATACTCGTATCCATGGTGAGTATAGACATGGTGAAACGCAACTGACAAACAGTAGGCGAAGTGGAGTAAAAGCTTTTGTTGTGCAGGCAGGAGACGCACGGCGCTCTATGACGTAGGAAGTTTGCAGCTTTTTCTCGTTGCTTTGGTTTTATAAACAGCAACCAAAGCAACGAAGGTTTGTTACTGATTGTTTGCTAGCTGCTACAACGAACGGTGGCATATGTGTTCTGTTGAAAACGAAAACTAAGGTAAGTAATACTGTTATAATATTTCTAAGCGGTTCTAATATTTTCTTCTTAGATGCAAATTCACCCAAATGCCGGCCAACCAGTACGCATCTAGGCTCGCATTCCTTTTTCTGTCTTCTAGCGGGATGACGAATGCGTCATCTCCGAACTTAAAACCACTGCAGCGGAGTCGAATTTAGGTGTTGGAAGCGGCCACGAAAAAGTAGTACAAATTACCGCCACCTTCATTACTGCTGCTTCTAGCAGTAGTAATGGACCGTGCGTTACCCTCGCTGCCGCGCATCCAAATGCGGCGTCACAGCAAGTGTAAATTTTACGAAGCTAGCCGTTACAGAAAGGAACACTTCAGGAAGGCGTCGTTGCCGTTGAGACAGAACCCCAAGTTCAAACCGTTTAAATTGTCTAGAAAATCATCCCCGTCGGAACCGGAATATGTAGAAATGCCTATCTAAATAACCCACCCTAAAGCCAGGTCGGAATACTCTCATCCCTCGGAGGCGAGAATAAAGTGAATAAAAATGGACAATGATCAAGAAGGAGATGATTTGTACTGTTATACATTACCTATTATTAAATGATACTTAAATAGAAACATTTGATAGAAATAAAAATTTATTGGATAATCCAATTTCTGATTTCTTTTTACAGAATACAAAAGAACTGTTTTATAAAGCATCGTAATAAATTGTTTTAAATTTTCATGCAGCAAGAACTGAATGTGTCTGATGTTGCTGAACCTGAACTTTACGGCTGATGCTACGTGGAATGTAAAACTTTGTTTCAAATTTAATCAGGCGATCACTCAATGGAGATTTGCACATGTTCCGTATCATAATCTCTATGTTACGCTATGTCAAGAACGTCACCACTAGAAAAGCGCCCTACGCCTGCCATGATGTTGTTGTACATATAGCACAAGCACGTGCTTTAGACTAGAAGCTTTTGTAAAAAAAATTCCTACGTCACAGGCCTTCTTGGCTTTTTTCAATATGACTGCTTCTACTTTTTGCCATATCGTTTCACCATACTCTATACGCCATGCTCGTATCCACGTATACGTACGAAAATGATGGAATATATCCTAACGAAGATTGAAGATTGAAAAACTTAGAAAATTAATTTATGTTCCAGTAAGTGAAACCAGACTGCTCGCTTTGTAAGTTTTTCCCACAGTTAGATGAAGCGAAAGCACTCCAGCTGTCACTCATTATTCATTATTATTTATTATAGCTCTTAGAATTTTCCGCCAAAACAACTTTACACATCGCGACACAACAGCTTATCACTCCATCCATCGCTGCACGATTGTTGACACTACGCCGTTTGACCGTCTCTATCTTATAATCAGCAGAAGCGAAGAAATACCGCAAGTAATCCCCAATGTGCTCCGTCATAGTCTTAATAAAGTTTCAGCTTTCATTATGATTCCCTCCGATGATTATTCCGGGCGTAATAAACAAAATATTTTATCTTGACACTCCTTATTAATTTTTCTTCCCACAAAAACATCGGCTTAATAATAGCCGATGCTTGGTCACGAAGGAGTGCTGTTTTCGTTTTCTTGATACAGCGTGGATACATTGTGATTTACTCGGGATTATTTATCAAGTATAATAAGCGTCTAAATTAGACGCTTACAAATGTTCGGATACAGGCACTAAGAAAGTGTAAATTGTGTTGCGCTTTACTTCCATCGCATTATGCCATCATCAGGTAGGTTGAACGTTAACAGCTTGTTAAAAGTTTAAGTTGAGACATCAATATTGGCATTTATTTCAATGCCGTAAGATAAGGGCAGAATGTACAGTTCAGGACTATAGTTTTAAAATACATGTTACCACAATCGCAGTGAGCTTCTTACGAATACGTACAATTTTGGAACATTTATTCGAGTAGTGTATTTTCACTACATCCCAAGAAAATATACAGTTTTATTTATAACCATAGGCATGCATTTATTTGTCGACACAAGGCCATTGTGTACAATAATTTTCAATTGGTTTTGTAACACACTACTTGCTTACTTCTAGCACCATAGGACCGGGGTGGCTCTTGCTGTATCAAGAATTCCTACCCACTATACTTGGTGCTGGGCTATTTATCGTCAATTCTTTGAGCAGCCGGACACAGACAAGTTGGCTTCAACCTAGTCGGGAAATGAATTTTAAAAAATTTAGCATATATAATATACCTACCTTTCTGAATCACAAAATGGTACTGGTTATGCGTACATTCCGTAACGCAAATTGCACAGTGAACGCGGCGTCTTCATGATATTAGCCATTATTGGGTAATTGGGTACCATACGGTAGCAGCGCCAGCGTCATCGTTCAACAAGTGTTAATACTGACCGAACTCCGAGGCTGATTACCTAGTCCCAGTAGATACAACTTTTCAAATTAAATTAACTAAAGTGTACTCTGCATGAGCATACTCCCACTGGACTCAGCTTCTCATTAAATAATCAACTTACATATTGCTACAGAGAGCTTGACTGTGGTTAACTCTCGTGCAATATTTCGGTATTTCCAGCAGTAAATTTTCTCAGAATGAGTGTACCTAATTATAAATTTGTTCTATGTTTCTCTAATATTTAAATTCATTTTCATTAATCTTCACCGTTTCATTTTTCCCACGACAGTGCAAGTTACGAGTCGCGACATATTAAACAAACAATGTCATGTACAAATTTGTCTTGTTTATTTATATAAGCAAGCACTCAGTTGGTACATATGTAATGAGAATAAAATATTATCGTAAATTATCAAAGGAATAAAGGAATAACCAAAGTAAAATTAGCTGCACGTTTTCTGTTAATAATATATTCAATATGGAAAGTTGCTTTGATCAATCAGCCGCACAGATACGAAACACATTACCATACTATTCTACGGTTTTATATGCCCCGTTAGGAAAACATTGCCATAAACTCGACGCGATTTATCTGGATAGCTTTTACCACCCTCACATCTTGTTTGTTTATATATCTCGTAAACCGTGCTTTGAGTCTAGCTTTTGAATTTTGATTTCTTCTAGTGCCTGATTTGGTTTTATTGCGCAGATAAACTTCAATTCAGATTCTTAATTTTCAAGGTGATCGCAGTGGAAATAAAAAATCAATTTTAAATTTAAATTACTTGATAGTGTCAAATAGATTGTTAAATTAAAAATCTCGTTTCACGATCCAACCAATATCCTTACTTTTTGTTGTGCTATGATAGCAACTGCTATTCCATTTGCCTTGACAAAATCACCGTCCACCATGCACCTCCATTAGCACACTTTTGTGACGAATAATGGGGCGTCTATGGCTGACGACGAATAATGGGGCCCCTATGGGGCTGACATCACCCTTTCAAAATTCAACACAACTTGATGTGCATATTCACCAAGTTTCATTGAAGAATTAATGTAAATAAACAACTTTGCATACCTACACTACGGGATGAACCAGTTTCTCAAAGGATTTACATTCTATTTTCACTATTCAACTGAAAATTGATCCTACTTTTTAGGTAAAATCTAAATATAAATGAATGTTCAGACCAGAACAAGAAGCAAACGATGCTTCTGAGGTTGGCGAAAACTGGTGCCTTAACATGCATCACAAATTTTGCGTTCACTATGACTTTTTCAAATATTTAATCTTAATTTTTATACTGAAAACGTAGCACAAAAGTTTCTACAATGTTTCTGTTTATTGTATACTAAGCAGTTTCATCGATATGGAACTATATAGCAATGAACTTTGCGTTTCTTGTTTTTATCTACATAAGTGGCGTTTTCTGGTGCCGTTACCCTATTGAAATACCTAATAATGCACCCACTTAAGACTCACTTGACATCGAATGATTCGATTCTCCTAGGATTGAAGCTAACCTAGCCGCCCAGTTAGCTTCGAGGTACGATTCTGGTCTAACAAGCCAGTCATCGTATGTTCGAATCTCGAGTACGGAACCCCCTTTCCAGAAATCCAGAAGTCCAAAAGTGACCTATTCACCAGAAAGTTGCTTAATAACTAACTCATTCTTCTTCTTAGGTGGCTTGCCAACCTAAGACAAGGCCTATTGAACAAAGTTTCTCCAATTCCTCGGACACCGAGTACTCTCCGCCAGATCTCGCTCCACCTGGTCTAACCATCTTGCTCGCTGCGCTCCTTATCGTCTTGTTCCTACCGGATTTGAGGCGAACACAATCTTTGCAGGATAGTTGTCTGGCATTCTTGCAACATGCCCTGCCCATCGTATCCGTCCAGCTTTAGCCACCTTCTGGATACCGCCTCCTAATCTCACGGCTGGTATCATTGTCCGCCGTTACCAGTGAGCCAAGGTAGACAAACTCAAACTCATCGCCGTCGATCAATATACTGTTGCCCAAGCGGCGTCGTCAATCCATTATCCAACAGCACTCCAAAATCTTTAATACACTGTACGCGAAGAAGACGTTGGCCAGAGACAGTATAATCATATTCACGTTTTCTGTGAAACGACATTACGTTACATTTCTCTACACTTACAAGCGTTAAACAGTTTGCATCACACCAGCACAAAAACGTGTTCAAGTACTTCTGCAGTTCCACACAGTCATTCAGGCACGTAATAGTTTGAAAAATTTTAGTATCGTCAGCGAAAAACAGTCGACAACCATGTGGAAGCAGAAATGAGACATCATTTATGAAAATCGGAAAGAGCAGCGAGCCTAGGTTGCTGCCTGGCGGAACTCCAGATTGATTGGAGAAACAGCTTGAGACAGTAGTTCCTAATTTCACACATAAGCTTCTGTTTGTCAGGTAAGATCTGAACCAGCATACGGCATCCGTAGATACACCCAGTCGCTCCATTGAGGCACTGAGAACGGTGATCGCTCGATGGTTCTCACAGCCCAACTTGTCGCCCTTTTTATAGATCGGGTAGATAACCCCATATTTCCACTCCTCCGGTAGCTGTTCCGTATACCAAATTCTAACAATTAGCTGGTGCATACAAACGGCCAGCTTTTCTGGTCCCATTTTAATAAGCTTCGCTCCGATGCCATCTTTCCCAGCTTTTTTGTTGTTCTTTAGCTACATGATGGCCTCCTTAACTTCGCCTATCGTTGGGGCTGCCACCTCTTCTCGTTTGTTGCACCGTCGAAATCGCTTTCCCCGCCGCCATGGTTCTCCGCCTGGGCGCCATTCAGGTGTTCGTCGAAGTGCTGCTTCCACCTATCGGTCACCTCACGATCGTCCGTCAGAATACTGCCAGTCTTATCCCGACACATTTCGGTACGCGGCACAAAGCCTTTGAGGGATCCATTCAGTTTCTGGTAGAACTTTTGCGTTTCCGGAGAACGATACAGCCGCTCCAACTCTTCATATTCCTGCTCTTCCAGGTAGCGCTCTTTCTCCCGAAAGATTTGGTTTCGCTGTATCTTCTTTTGTTTGTGTCTTTCTACGTTCTGACGTGTGGCACTGCGTATCTTGGCCGCCCGCGCAGCGTTCTCTTCATCCATCACCCTCCTACATTCATTGTCAAACCAATCGTTCCGCTGATTCCGGGCCACATGCCCGATGGAGCTCTCCGCTACACTGCTAATAGCTGTTTTGATGGCGTTCCAACAGTCCTCGAGAGGAGCTTCGTCCAGCTCGTCCTCTTCCAGCAGCGCAGCTTCGAGTGAATGCGCATAGTTTGCGGAGACGTCTGGCTGTTTCAGCCGCGTGAGATCTAACCGAGGCTGGCGTACCGAATGTTGTTCACAACGGAGAGTCTTGGGCGTATCTTAACCATCTAGTGGTCCGAGTCAACATCAGCGCTTTGATAGGATCTGACGTCGATAATGTCTGAGAAGTACCGACTGTCGATCAAAACGTGGTCGATCTGTGATTCTGTCTGATTTGGTGACCTCCAAGTGTACTTGTGATGGATTCTGTACTGGAAAAAGGTACTATGTACGGCCATGTTCTTGGAGGCGGCGAGTTTGATAAGTCTTAGGCCCATTTCATTGGTCCGCTGGTGTGCGCTGAACCTTCCAATCAGCGGTTTGTATTCCTACTCCTGGCCTACTTACTTCTGAGTAGGCCTAGTACTTCTGAGGTGGGGACTGTGCACGTTGATGTTGCTTGTATTGAAGAATCGGCCCTTGATTCTCAACCTGCACATTCGAGGATTGATTGGCCACCACCCAATCACCCGTTCCCGCATCTCGCCCATCACTATGAAAGCTGTACCCAGCTGGTTTGTATTGGCGCAGATCTGGTAGATGGTATGCCCATCTCTGAAAGTACGTACCGTTGAACTCTTCTAGCACACCTCCTGCAGTGCAACGACGTCGAACTTGCGGCTCTGCAATACGTCGGAGAGCACTCGAGTGCTCCCTTGGAAGTTGAGAGATCGGCAGTTCCACGTCCCGAATTTCCAATCCATAGTCCTTTTTCATAGCGTAGGTCTATTCCAATTGTTCCAGTAAGAATTTCCTTGTTCTTCGTTCCGTGCTTTAGTATTTTTCATGGTGGCGGCTTGCAAAGCCTGCTGCACCAACCCCCTGTTTCGCTGGAGTGCCAACGAAGCTCGAAGGGCCCTCCTTCCCTATCGGCCTATACGACCTCGGCTTCCACCGGGGTTGGAATAACTAACTCATAAAAGGGTTAATAAAGATTCCAGTATATTAAGACTTGTGTAAGTTTTCTTTAATGCGAATTCAGTTTATATACAGAATTACATATTTGCTTAATAGAATCACTCTAATATTTTTCGTTACAACCGTTGTATTGGTATGTATCATACATTGTGTTGAATATAGACAAAAAAGTGTGTTCATATAGATTAAAACAAACCGAAAACTTTGGCAGGTTGTTGTATCGGAATTTTCGGTCCTGGTAATATCCCAGCAATTCCACTCACAACTTTTCCAAGATCCTCTAACCCATCGGCTAAGAATTTACAAGATGTTGCTTGCAGTGCCTGTAGATTTGCTCCCCAAATCGATAACTGACAGATTCTGAGAAATAAGAAATTCATTTATATACACAGCCACAATGTTTTCTAACAAAAACCTACCTGAAATCATTCTCTAGGGAAAGTTCCTCACCTATTTTTACGTATGGAGTACCTTTGCTAGTGAAGGCCTTGAATAAACTGTCCTCCCTCTGGTTGCTAGAGTTCATATGCACAAACTTCGCAACGAATGTGGCGAAAGCTTGCCGTGCGTTGATGTCTCGTTTGGATTTTACTGCCGATTTTTCAATAAAATTTCCAAATATGTCATGTGTTTCAAACAGTATACCCAATTCGTCTCCATGCCCTACAGCATCTTTCCGTACAGTCGAACTTTTTTTCGAAACAATTGGCAGTCCGGAGAGAAAATCAACTCCATTCGTATTATCCGATCGATGCTCAAAACTATAAAAATATGCCTTAGATAATTTGTTCCAAGATTGTGCGGTAACTACGGCTGGTAAGTTAAATACAGCATCAGTAGTAGTTTCCACGAGCTTGTCGAAAACTTTCGTTACATTCCATGATTTTGGTACTTGTAAATACTTCGACAAATCCAATACACTACCTAAAGAATCCAATAATGCAACAGATTTATTCGGATTCAGGAAATCTTCCAATCCAACCGATTTACTGGCACTCATTAGAAAATTTGTGGTGGACGCGAATGAATTTTCAATTTCCTTGACATCAATTGCATTAGCAGTCTCGTCCTTGGTCACTCCTATTAGCAAAGGAATATTGGGCGCGTTTCCACTTTTAAGCGTAACTGATGGTTCTTCCGTTAGTATACCCGTCAACCCGCGACCATCATCATGTTGTTCCACAACTGGACTAACTCCGACATTTCCACTTAATGCTTTTACAGCTTTTTCATTGCTTAAACGACTAACTTGCAGCTCGCTATCAACCTTGATAATGTCGTCGATTGACTTCTCCCGCATACACTGCACAATCTCGGTTTCATTGCCAGCCGAACAACCATGAGCTGAAACAATTTGATTCAAAGATACCTTCGGTTCTGAATCGTAAGAGTCTGGCTGCAATGACGAACCTGACATCGCAACAACACCAGTGATTGAACTGCGAGCCATTGTGGCTGACGATAAAATCATTGCTGCTCTGGCTCCGGAACCATGTCCAATCAGTTTAATTTGATTGGGGTCTCCTCCGAACCATGAAATATAATCTTTCACCCAACGGACCGCTGTTGCCATATCGAGCAAAGCGAGATTTCCAGAAAAATCTCTACTCCCATCGCCGATGATGCCAAATGATCCTAAACGGTACTGAATTGGAATAAATATTACCCCGTTCTGCGTTAATGGCTCTGCTCCGTACTGTGCCGCCGATCCATAGCGGTAGCCCCCACCATGTATCCACACGACCACCGGCAAACCGGTAGATTCATCAGGCATTTGAGGAGAAAAGATGTTCAGTAACAAGCAATCTTCATTTCCGACCACTCTGTAAGGATTGTTTGGCTCCGGTTGAGGGCAGGGAGGACCATTATTAATTGCATCTATGTCACCGCTTAATCGCTTGAAACGTGGCCGCTGGAAACGGTATTCCCCGACGGGAGCATCCGCATAGCGTATTCCCCGAAACGAGTACAAACCAGTCTGCCTATTACGAGTTCCTTCGAGGCGGGCGGATTTTCCCACGTATCGCACAAAAACCACCGGATCATCGACCGGCGGTGGCGCCGCTTGTATTCCACCGACAATGCCCTCGCAGCGCTTCACGACGCCAAGTAGCAGCATCAGCAATAAACTGGCCGAAATAATCGATAAACGGCTCGGGTACATAGTTGCGCTCTGCCTGGCATAAAAATCGACTCCAACCAATTCAATAGCTCAACATATTTGTCGACCGTTGCCTTGTTACTGGTTATGAAAGTGGCTCGCATGCAAGGGCATGCCTCAACGGTAAATATACATCTCGCTTATCAACTTGCTGCTGCGGAAGTGTTTTTTTTTGTACGTCATAAAATATGTGCATTTTGAACTATGTGTATGTGTGTATCAACCCGGGTATATGTGCTCCACTCACGTAAGCATAACTATGATTTTTATTGCTTGTGATAAACTCATACACGAATCGCCGTTTTAATAGATATTAGGACTGTTATCATACAAGACGATTGCAAACATAAAATTGTGGTCTTGCTGAAAATAGAAATTCACAATCGGTTGGTCCTTAGTTTTTTCGGTAGAAACATGATAAAGTGCATTTTAAAATATTTCATAATTAATGAATAAGAAAAAAAACAAAAATTTGATACCTGCGTAGTTTTTGATAGTTTTCCTCTTTCGTGAAAATTACCGTGAAATTTTTTTTGCTGGCCGCTTAGAGGCTCATTCCAAGGAGTATATAACTATAAAACTTAGATTTAATGCAGTATTGTTGTGAAATTATAAGATTGATTTATTCTACACCAATTTATATCTTTAAACTCGATTTTTGTAACTTTTATTTAAAGTTACGACTTGAAAATGTACTTGCAAATTATCGCAGTGATATTCCTCATTGTTTACACTTTGCTAGTTGCGCCCTAATCGTGAATCACTCCGGAAAGAATATTCCACCCTTTTCCTAAGTAATACAGCCTGTTGGTCGAGGGATACCAGTATCTGCCAACACGAATTTTTTTTTTATTTATTTTTTTAGATTATAGTCATTTTACTAACTTGGGTCACTCGTGACTTCAGCAGGGTTGGGATTTGAACCCACGTCCTGGGCGAACTCGTGATGTCACCTTTATTGGGTCTTTTGGTTCGTTCGTACAATCTTACACGGAGTGCAACTACGGGTCTATCTATCTAAGCCAACCTTGTTGTTGTTGTTGTTGTTGTTGTTGTTGTTGTTGTTGTTGTTGTTGTTGTTGTTGTTGTTGTTGTTGTTGTTGTTGTTGTTGTTGTTGTTGTTGTTGTTGTTGTTGTTGTTGTTGTTGTTGTTGTTGTTGTTGTTGTTGTTGTTGTTGTTGTTGTTGTTGTTGTTGTTGTTGTTGTTGTTGTTGTTGTTGTTGTTGTTGTTGTTGTGGTTGTTGTGGTTGTTGTTGTTGTTGTTGTTGTTGTTGTTGTTGTTGTTGTTGTTGTTGTTGTTGTTGTTGTTGTTGTTGTTGTTGTTGTTGTTGTTGTTGTTGTTGTTGTTGTTGTTGTTGTTGTTGTTGTTGTTGTTGTTGTTGTTGTTGTTGTTGTTGTTGTTGTTGTTGTTGTTGTTGTTGTTGTTGTTGTTGTTGCTGTTGTTGTTGTTGTTGTTGTTGTTGTTGTTGTTGTTGTTGTTGTTGTTGTTGTTGTTCTTCCACACGATTGTGAGGAACGTGGTGCTCGAGCCACAGATGCTGGTCATACATTCTCACTCTCAATTGTCTCAAAGAGATAGTGAAAAGTCAGTTAGTTATACATTAAACTATTCATAACCGATTACATGCAACTACATCGCAGCAAAACGGATACAGACTACCTAATTTATAATAACCTCGTTTGACAATATTTCGATTTAGAACGAACGAAACAAGCGGCACTAATGTAATTATATTGGCTTTGAACCACTCTATTATACTTACACTATGCTATCATTCTGAAAACGTTGCCATGTTTATCGAATCGATTAAGGTTAGCTGTCTTTGTTTAAGCAGCGCACTTTTCGTATGGTACAACTTTTCCAGAATTTACAGAATGCATTACCGACAAAATTTATTACAGAGAACATAACCTAGCGATCCACCCACCGCAAAGCGTTCAGCGTGGCGACGAAAACACAAAACGCAGAGCGTACCGTATATCATGTGCTGTGCTATTTGTGATATGCTCCATAGCTATACACAGAAATCAACATACTAAAATCATTGTAATTTCTCATCGGAAACCGAAAATGCCCCAAGCTTCCTACATAGAATGTGAAATTCGCACTGTACGTTTCGGTGACTGGCGCGTGCTTTAATATGTGAAACTAGAACGAGCTTTTGGTGATCGATGGTTGGGATGAAATCGCCCGGGGAGAACCAATTTCATTTATTGCCTATCAACAAACAGCCATTCAGCAAAAACACGACTTATGAGCCTCGAACGGCAAGCAAGCCACAATATTCAAGCCAGAGTTTTTAGTTTAACAAGACACTCTCTTGCAGTGCATTTAATTTTACGGATTAGAACTTTTTTCGTGTATGATTGGTAATTGAGTAGGTTTCATAGTTATGGAACAAAAAGGTCTTAGAATATTCATGTCGTTTTTATATGTAAGTGCTAACCGTTTTAGGAATGAAACCAGTGCTTAGAAAATTTGGGGTCACCGATTATTCCCAAAACATTCCAACAGAAATGTTAAGCTTTTCTTGGGCTTCGCTTACATATATTTCAAAAATTCATAACTCTTGAAAGCTTTGTAGAAAAAATATTTTTTTAACAAAATGCTTACCTCCTAGAAAATCATTATCTAGAAAGTTTTCCACAAAAATCAGAAACTACTTATGCATTTATGCAATGAAATTTTTGCATTTTAGTCTTGTTCGTCACGAAATGCTGTGTTTTTTGTCCGCAACTGCAAATACCTTACCATTTCATAAGTTTTCTTGCGAATTTATCGACTAAACTGAATATGAACTTGCTAGGAACATCACCTTGACAAGTGGCATCTTCGAACTTGTGTCCGGAAAGGTGCCAATAATACATCTTCACGTACGTTTCGTCATACACGAGGAAGCACTTCGTAAGAATCACATTGTACAACTTCCGAATAGTTTATTTGACCACTAGATCTTGCTGCAATGTCCTGTTTGGTTGCTGCGAAGTACTTCTCGTTCTACGAATCCTTATGACGCTGCCCAGTATTTACCCAGACGACATCATAGGGTTACCCCTAATCGTTCGCAACACCCTTAAATACAGCTTCCGATCATCAGTTCCACTACGACACTTGCTATAATCCTGCCGATCAATAGTATGCCGTTCACAGAAATGTTTGAGAGCGTTGCATACGGTCAATTTAGCCAAATTCATCGACTTCGCGATTTTTGGGAACGTCGGACTTTCGAAGTGGGTGTCCAAAATTTATTTTGGGTTCACGGATTCCATCAAGCATAACTTCTTTGATATAAAATTAATCGGAACGAACTTGTCAGCACTGAAAGAGCAAACATTTCAAAACAAACTACTATCAAAACATTCTAGATCCGACCACTAGGAGCGCTGCAGTAATACAGACGTTACGTACAGATATTAAACGACTCAAGCCTTAATTATAATTTCAACAAAGAGTCGGTATAGAACGTAAATTTGCACCAAAATATACTTTTCAATATATGCAACAACTGAATAAACAACAGATATTTTAAGCAATCGCTTGCATTGGCGTGAGAAAAATCTATCAATTATTAGTAGGATATTCGCTCAAGCAAGCATAAAACTTCGCCGATTGAAACCGTCGGTCAAATCGGAACAAATTCATTGGCAACTGTACTGTATGTCAGCAGCTGTCGATTGTGATTTCATGCGATGTGCATTCTGTAGCATCCATGAAAAATTCATAACCGAACTGAAAATCATACCCGGAAGAATGTTACTCTCTTGCTTGCAAGTGTTTCGAAATCGTAAGCCACCGGTTACCATGTGTATTCTGGTTTATCTATATTCTATATCTTTCCCCCTGCAGATCGATCTTAAACATAAAAATCAACTAAATAACTCCGACAACATGGTCAAGATTGGAATCGACTTGCGAGAGTACTATCCTAGCGTCGAGTGGGACATTCTTGGAGTACCAGCAGAACGCCATGAGAAATACTATCCGTGCTGTGCAGAGCCATATCCTGGTGAGTAATCGAATTTTTCTAAGTGTGTATCATTTGTCAGATTCTCCCCTGTTCGGCTTTTCTTCTCGGAAGCGGAAAAGAATTTTTCACATGGGACGCATTCGTATTCTTCCACTGCACCAATTTCACATGTCTGGCTTGTTTCGCTCGGCTGCATTCCATGCGCTAATGTTTTTTTCGTACTTTCCATTTCCATTTCGTTTCATTGCAGATATTTTCTTTAACATCACATTACGACGAAAGACGCTGTTCTACACAGTCAATTTAATAATACCTTGTGTTGGTATTTCCTATCTATCCGTGCTCGTGTTCTACCTACCGGCTGATTCAGGTGAAAAAATTGCATTATGCATCAGCATTCTGCTATCGCAAACCATGTTCTTCCTCCTGATATCGGAAATCATTCCCTCTACCTCGTTGGCTTTGCCACTGCTTGGAAAATACCTCCTATTCACAATGATACTAGTAGGGTTGAGCGTCGTGATCACCATTATTATACTGAATATCCACTATCGCAAGCCGAGCACTCACAAGATGGCACCGTGGGTCAGGAAATTCTTTATCCTGCGTCTACCAAAATTGCTCCTGATGCGGGTGCCAAACGATTTGCTGAAGGTAAGTTGGATTTTGTCTATCAATTGCCAATGCAGAGCACGACCTGTGCAAGATCGCACACACCCACACCCATACACATACCCCGACAGGAACAACCTAGCGCAGGTGTTGAACTCACATTTGAAGCAATTTGCAATTGTTTGCCTCGTGCGCAGCCGAAGAAGCACTCATACTAAACATGTCCATTTGCATGCATCGGTGCATATACACAGCGCGTTTCCGGAAGTGCACCGAACACGTTCGTGATTTAGTTGTTCCGTGCTGTATTTGAAAAAAAGAAGCTATCTTTACTTTTTGAACCGAAAAATCAGATGCGTGTACCAGAACTATGTGCATGTCCAAACTAAATAACAAATTGGGTGTATGAAAAGGTTCTGTTAGATACATATTATGATGTTTCAATGCATCAATAATATTATGCAGGAATTATCATATTATTGCTAATATTTATTATTTATATTTTGAATGATTCTTGAAACCGTAATGTCACTGAGACCATATTAGCAATTTCATATAGTAAACAGATCGCAATAATTCCATGAAAAAAAATAGATCGAAATTTTAAAATGGTCTTGTTAAAAAGTTATGTACCTTCTTGTTTCTTTTCAGAAAATTTTAGATTCGTGTTGTTTTATTTGGTATTTAGAGTATCCCCTTGAGTAAAGGTGGTCTGAAACCCACCATTTTTTGGACTTTTTTTCGTAAATTTATAATTTATGAACCACTGAACCGATGGTAATGACTTTGATACCGAATGAAAAACATTTCAATTGGCATTTCAGGAAAAATATTAGGTAGGGGAGAGACGTCTACAGTGAGACACTTTTTTTCCAAAAAATTTAAATTTTTTTTGATGATAGCTACCAACGCGCTCTTCAATCTATTTGAAAGGTGTATCCTTCTAGTTACCTGAAAAAAAGTTTCAGTCGTTTTGGTTATAAGCTAAATTAGTTACAACCACAAACGTGGAGGTGTATTTTTGTCTCACTGTTAACCAATAGGTGGGAAGAGTGAGACAACGAATATTGCATATTGAGACACCAATTTAAAATCGATTTAAACCATATTTTTGTGTAATAGAGAACATGTTTATTGTGTCGTGTTGTTTATTGTGTCTATAAAGCATACATTATTATGGCTATGATTGAAAATTCCGATTATTTTCACACATACATGTATGCTCATATAAACGACAAATCCTGGACATCTGACTTTTAACCTACACTTCAGAATTCATTTACAGTCAATTCCTATGGATTGATTTGCAATTGAACACAAAAAAAATTTCAACAAAATTTGCATGGCAAAAGCTATGTCTCAGTGTCACCCACGACTCTGTGTCTCACCGTTGCCAATAGGAATGTTTTATGAAATATAGTGAACTAGCGGATTTACAAACAATTCGATTGTCATATTTTTTCAAATATTTACTCTTATTAGTATGTGATGCCATGCAGTAATTTTAATTTTAATTTAATATGTATTTTGTTGTTGAAAATCACTTGAAAATGTTTGCGACAAAATTTACTTTGACCCCCCAAAAACTAATTTTTGTTGAAAAATATATTTAAAAATCAACAAATTTTTCTCAAACTACATAATGCAATGTAGGTTCGCAAACTTGACTTTGCATGAAAATATCATGGATCTTGAATGTTTTATGACGTAGCTATTCCCGTTGACTCACTGTTCCTGTTGTCTTACTGTTGACATACTCAGGGGAAAAAACAAATTGAATTTTTTAATCGAGCAAAAAAAATTTGGATTTTAGGCATTTTTATTTTAAGTTCAAACGTGAAAACCAAATCTATTCTTGCTTTTAATTTACGTTATTAATTTCCATGCAAAAATCTACGAAAAAAGACAAAAACGAAAGATATTTTTTTTTGCCGATTTTCGGAAATTCCGCTGTTTAAATTTCCATGCTAGAAGCGTTAACTCAACTCGTATACTCATTTTTCAAATTTTTCAGGTTGTAGGGCCCACAGACAATTGATGTTATAAAAAAATTTTAACTCATATCCTACAAATTATTTTTATGCCCGCCGATTTTTCATGCCAATTTCCAAGGGGGGGGGGGACAAAAACTTTTGGAATGATTTGCAATGACCTAAAAGCACCCAAATTTTGTGTTTCTCGTTTGCGCGGGGTAAAATGCCCCACTTGCAGTATAATATGCCCAATGCGGTAATTTGAGTATTTCTACCAGTGACAGGCCAACTCTATTTTGAAGAAAGTAAAACTATTTCCGTTGTTTTCAAAATATCGTATTTTTATGTAAAACAAGCTGACCTGACAAACTTCGTATTGCCACAAATTAAACTGTGTTGTACATAAATCGTGAATCTCGGATGACCTTTGTCACAATCTTGAGTTTTGCAAGTTTCTGGGGAGTTCATGGGTGTTTTAATATACATATTTTCCTCACAGTAAAGTAGAAAACAACTCCCCTCATTGCTTAGTCTGATAAAATAAAGCGGATAGCATTTAAACAATCACCATCATTACAAACCATTTCGCCGAATACCATTTTGCGGAACACCAATTCTCGGTTGACCATAACGCGGAATATAGAGTTTCGCAGAATACCATCTCACGGAAAAACTTTTCGTAGAAAGTACCATTTCGCAGGGGTGACCCAACTGAAGGAAAGTAATAGAGGTCAGTAGATCTAGGAAAATAAATAAACCTAGATCGAGGTGATCTCTACGTGGGGCTGCCCCCCGTAGTGGCCAGCGCCTCCGAAGGCAGGTCGCCGGCAACACTCGCGGTCTCTTGCGCTAAATTATCTAATGTTACTATTGATAGGTTTTGGTCGTCTTGTTATTGATTAATGTTTTATGAGAGTCTAAAATTTCTCGAGTTCGATTAGTTTTTGAGTTACGCAAAAATTTCTCTTTTATTTGTATGAGAGTCCTTATCCCCCTACCACAGGGTTGAGGGGTCTCAAACCATCATTGAAAAAAATCCTGCCTCCAAAACCCACCACATTCCAAATTTGGTTCCATTTGCATTTGCTTCTCGAGTTATGAGGAAATTTGTATTTCATTTGTATGGGAGCCCCCTCTCCTAAAAAGATAAAGGGTCCTAATTCATCATAGAAAAAATTCTTGTCTCCAAAAACACCCGCATGTCAAATTTTGTTCCATTTGCTTGATTAGTTCTCGAGGTATGAGGAAATTTGTATTTCATTTGTATGGAAGCCCCCCCTCTTATAAGGGAGAGGGGTCATTATTCCCCTCCTAAAGAGAGGAGGGGTCTCAATTCACCATAGAAAAAAAATGCCCGCAAAAACACCCACATGCTAAATTAGGTTCCATTTGCTTGATTAGTTCTCGAGTTATGAGGAAATTTGTATTTCATTTGTATGGGAACCCCCCTCCTAAAAAGGTAAGGGGTCTCAATTCATCATAGAACAAAATCATGCCTCCAAAAACACCCACATGCCGAATATGGTTCCATTTGATGAATTAGTTCTCGAGTTATGAGGAAATTTGTATTTCATTTGTATAGGAGCCCCCCCTCCTTAAGTGGGGAAAGGTTTCAATTCACCATAGAAAAAATTCTTGTCTCCAAAAACACCCACATGTCAAATTTTGTTCCATTTGCTTGATTAGTTCTCGAGTTATGAGGAAATTTGTTTTTCATTTGTATGGAAGCCCCCCCTCTTAAAAGGGAGAGGGGTTATTATTCCGCTCCTAAAGAGAGGTTCTCAATTCACCATAGAAAAAAAATTGCCTACAAAAACACCCACATGCTTAATTTGGTTCCATTTGCTTGATTAGTTCTCGAGTTATGCAGAAATTTTTGTTTCATTTGTATGGGAGCCCCCCCCCCCCCTTAGTGGGGGAGGGGTCTCTAACCATCATAAAAACCTTCCCTGGCACCAAAAACCCCTACATGCAAATTTTCACGCCTATCGGTTCAGTAGTTTTCGATTCTATATGGAACATAGAGCAGACAGAAATCCATTTTTATAGGCATAGATTTGTATGGGAGCTCCCCCTCTTAGTGGGGGAAGGGGTCTTTTGCCATCGATAGAATCTTCCCTAGTCCCAAAAACCCCTACTTGCAAATTTTCACGCCGATCGGTTCAGTAGTTTTCGATTCTATAAGGAACATACGGACAGACAGACAGACAGAAATCCATTTTTATAGGTATAGATAAACCTAGTTTCGGCCTTCTGGTGCACTTTTTCTTTTCTGCATGAGGCACATTATACTGCAACTGTGGCATTTTGCACCGCATATTTGAATTACTTGAAATTTGGACGTGGGTAATAAATTATTCCCACCAGGGTTACTCTACAATACTAATTGAATTAAATAATGGCAATTGACTTCAACTTAGATCTGTTTACCTATGTTTATAGCCACATTTGCAAGTGGGGCAAAT
The DNA here is from genome assembly GCF_943734655.1 of Sabethes cyaneus. Taxonomy (NCBI): domain Eukaryota; kingdom Metazoa; phylum Arthropoda; class Insecta; order Diptera; family Culicidae; genus Sabethes; species Sabethes cyaneus. The sequence goes on from NC_071355.1 coordinate 91,019,219, forward strand.
TGCACCACGGCAAGTGGGGCATATTGGCCTGCTTTTACTTATTTGAAAAAATATTAAATGCCAAAGCAAATCAAGCGTTTCATATCGTTATTTTTGGCAGGGATGTCTTTTTGAAGTTCACTTCACGCAATCGAATTTCAACAACCGGTTATTTACAGATTTTGACAAGAAAATAGCTTATGGATACGACGCCAAAAGTTACATCGAAAGCTGCTCATAAACAAATTTATTTTTGTTTTGTTTTTACAGCATGTGATAACAGTAATACTTGCATAGTAGGCTAGTTCCATCAAGTACTATGGTTTCTGGGTGGTTTTTCATTTTAATTTCGCTTGTTTAGGGAAAAACGAAGGGGGGCACATTAGCCAAGGGGTACGTTATACACAATTCCCCTACTTCTCTAATAGATGGAAATCCAAATTTTCGTACAATTGCAAATATGTTGAAAACAATCATTCTTTCTTTCTAAAATGCTGAGACGGTTTTACATGTCAAAAATTCAGGAAGATATATTTGTTTATCTTTGAGGTACATGTACGTAGCGTTTGGATAATGCAATGGAGCCGCACGGTGTTCTTACTTAAGGTTCATACACGCGTCATTGATTTCTGGGATTTCAAAAGTAGTTTTTATGCTCAAAAGAAAAGATATGTGTTAACGCAATGATAATTTTTTGTAAACATATCTCTAGTTTTGAGCATAAAACTACACTAAAAAAAATCGGCACATCAAGTTTACGTGAAAACATAGGTTATTCTCATCCATCACACTTTTCATGTAACATTCACATGAATTATTGGTAACTCGCACTCATACTAACCAGTTTACGTGCGATTCCGGTAAATTTTATTAACTTTCCTATTAGCTAGTACATGAAGTTCATGTAAGTTGCTGTACAGAAATTTACATGATTTTTCACGTGGATGCGACGTGCCAATTTTTTTGAGTGTACTGTTGAAATGTCAGAAATCAATGACGCGTGTATGAACCTTAAGGAAGAACACCATGCGTTAATATTCGATTAATATTCGATTACATAAAGTACTTAAGGTGAAATGAGTCGTCATTGATTTTGTATATTTCAAAAGCAGTTTTTTAGTTTGAAACAAAAATTCTACTCATGAAAATATATTTGCTGTGTTCAGATTGGCAAGAAGAATGCAGGGAATACATTTTTAAATACAGAAACCCTGCTTTGTGCCCCAAAGCTGCGTCCGGAATTGGGCTTTCTGCCCAAAAGTTAATAACTGCTAGTTTCCCGTTAAGAGTACTCTCCTATATCATATTGTTTGTTCAATCACAAGTGGTAACTTTTCAACACTAAGAGAATTGCATTACTTACTATTGTTACGATTTGTTTGCTTACGCAATTAAGACTACACTCAGATCGCTTATTACGCGAAGAATACATTCCGCGTAAATCAAAATCGCTTAAAAATACCGCGTAAGTTTCAAAATTCGCGTAAGAAAAAAACGTGTAAATTCCGAAATTCGCATAAAAAACCAAAAATTCGTAAAAGTTTACGTTCATGATCGCGTATAGTGTCATGTATAAGTAAATAAAAAATATTAAAATACCCCGTGGTGGTCAAACACGACGAGATTGCCAAAGCGACGTGGGCAACAGCGCTGACAGTCTCTGTCGCACTAACAGAGTAGATAACAGTCTATCTTCTCTCCGGCAGAAACAAAGAGCAGTCATATAAAAATAATACCATCGCAAGAGGAATGTGTGATGCGTGTGCGGGATGATAGAGTCGAGAGAATGGTAACAAAATTAGGACTAACTGGTACAACGGGTGCTGGTAGTTTAGTTAGTAAAACAGTCGAGCACCATCAATTGAAAGACTGTGAGTGCGACCTAGCATTGCACTAACCGATATCTGTTTGGTCTATATCGAAATTTTCAGTTCACTCAATTTTTCTTTCTTCGCATCATCGCATCAGACATTCCTCTCTTCCTAAAAATAGACAAAAATTCGCATAAAAAACTTTGTTGATTTTAACACTACGCGAAAAAAATAGACTAATTGAGCACATACGCGCAAATTCCGAAAATCGCGTAAAAAACGCGTAGATTCCGAAATTTGCGTTAAAATTGTCGCGTAAAAAACTTACAGCGTAAAAAGCGACTTCAGTGTATTTACTAATAGAGATTAAAACATAGGTGTCTAGTGAAAAAAGAAAAACGAAAATAAGACAAACCATTTTTCAATCATATTTCTTGTCGAAAACACAGAAAATTGTGTTTATATGAATTGCATCTATGGATAAGTGATTCAACATGTTGTTCTGCATTTTAAAGCAGAAAATACTACATTTTAAGCCAATTTATTTTCAATTGATTAAAATAGGCGACCACTGCTTAATCCGGTCCTCACCCTAACTTCTGTTTCTCGTCAAATTGAGGCGCTGTTTTCGATGTACGAAATTGGTCAGCATAATACACTAAAACGTTGAACTGCACAACAGGGAGAGCACGTTTTATTAATTTCCCATTCCCATAGGAATTAGCGGCCAATAAAATAAACTACGGAATCAAGATCAGCAAGAGCAAATTTGGTGCAGCACTGGCAGCACACTCACAAATGCAGCAAAATTCGGGTGGATCCAGCCCCGATTCAATAAGGCACATGCAGGGTCGTCCCGGAGGATGCAATGGACTGCACACCACAACAGCCACTAACAGGTTAGTACAGAAAAAACGAGGAATAAATTAAAATTTTGTTTTGCGTTAGTTTCATCGAGTGTGACAGTTGAGAAAAAAATTGTTACGCCTTGAAATCAAGCTTCCCATTTTAAGATAATTGAAATATAGAAATTGTGAATTATATTAGAAACTAAAAAATAAGCCAACCAAAACTAAACATTTCATACACTTACTCAATGAAGCAAGCTTACGGAATGACTCAAACCGACGCGTGATCACCTCATTACGATCCTATCGCAATAAATGTATTTTATGCTTACCATTTGACTCCCCTAGCCGAAGCAAATATCTAGCATAAATGGATTTTTTTTCACGATGTGTGTTTACTCTCAACAGATTCAGCGGGCTGGTAGAGGCTCTCGGTGGTGGCCTTAGTAGTCTCGGGGGCTACAACGGGCTTCCTTCGGTTATGTCTGGCTTGGACGAGTCTCTGAGCGACGTGGCGCCAAGGAAGAAATACCCATTCGAGTTGGAAAAGGCCATTCATAACGTTATGTTTATACAGCACCATATGCAGCGCCAGGATGAATTCAATGCGGTAAGTTTGGCCGAAAGCTAGTTCTTTTTGTAAAGATAAGAAATCCTTATCTCAGTGTGTGTGATTGAATGTACGTATCTGTGTACGTACGTACCATACATATATGGTAAAGGAAAAAAATCCTTCTCATTGCCAACCGAGCACCAAGAAAGACAGGACACTGTTTGCCAACTCAATCATAGCAGAATCGCTTTGCAACCCCGAACCACCCACTAAAATCATTGTTGTTGCGGTAGGCGTTCAAGCGAGACTACTCGAGTCATGTTCAATGGTTTATACTTTTCTTGCCATTGAAGATTACTCATTTACATTGCTAGTAGTTCTGCCGGCATTGATTTTTTTATATCATACCATTATCGTGAAAGTATAGTGCTTTAATGTTCAAGATTGCCTGCAATCTCATATCTTATTTGTATAATTGAAAGCATTTGAAAACACCGCCCGGAGAGAAACTTATCATTGAATAATTGCATCTGCACTCCCTGCTACAGATAAGGTTGGCTGATTATATTTCTTCTTTTGTACTTTTTATTATGCCGGCATGCCTGAACCCACTTACGCCTTGGACCGACTACAACCTGGCACTGCTCCCGAAAAAAATAAAAAATGCCTATAACAATAATACAGGAGGATCAAGATTGGGGATTTGTGGCGATGGTATTGGATCGTTTGTTTTTATGGTTATTTACAATAGCGTCATTATTCGGCACGTTCGCAATCTTGTGCGAGGCGCCATCCTTGTACGACGATACCAAGCCGATCGACATCGAGTACTCCATTATTGCTCAAAAGCTGTTCAATCTTACTGTAAAGGATCCGCGACACGCCTAAGTATCGGATTTTTAGCCAGCGTAAAAGCATCAGGATATCGTGAAACATTATCTCCAAGCAGAACGAGTTTGATTGCCAAGCTGTTTGTCTTCGCAACGCTATCGGAAATTAACTTAATCCCAGCAACTGGGGCTTCCGAAGGGGGAATGTAAAACTGTACGTAAGTGTTTTCGAATAAAATCGAGTAAGCAATTCTTCGCCGTGTTCATACATTACATCACGAAAAAACAGTGATAAATATTCACTGGCAAATAACAACGTATGGTAAAAACCAGTGAAAGTGACTATCAATTACAATGTAAGGCACTTTTTACACGATTGAATTAAATTGCAATGTTTCAGATTACATTTTTGATGACTTAGAATGGTTCCTTCAATATCACAGCCTAAATTTCTTATTTAACGCAAAAAATACAAGTTATTGGTATACCAACATATATTCACAAACAAACACACGAAACACTTGCATCCACGCCCACGCAAAAACCACTCATTTATCTAAAAAGCATATTTCACATGTTGCTTCAAGTGTTCAATCTAAAACCTTACAAGTGTAAAAACCCTACAAATTTAAGTTACTCCGTAAAAAGCTTAAAAGAGAGTGTTAGTTATGCAAGCAAAATGTGTAGGACGATAATTTTTAAAGGATTTCCTTCTATGTGTCATGTCAGTTCGTCAGTGGCTTCATTTAAATGAAATGAAGCGTGACTGGGTGTTTCCGTATTATTATTTGTATAAAAACAATGCCTTATTTCTCGCCTGACATTTCACGGTGACAGAAGCAAAGCCTTGGGCTTAAACGTCTTTCTAAGACTTGATCTTTCTATATCGACAGACTTCGCAGACTCCTGTTAGAGTACACGACAATTACGGAGCTATTGCAACGATTCAGCTGACGTGGAGGCTTGCTTACTGGCAGGGATGCCACATATAATTCTGTGTTTTTTGTTGAAAAAATCTGACAATCTGTACGGCGAAGAAAAATATCTGTGCAAAAATCTGTCCAATGCAAAACAATGAGAGTGAAAGAGATAGAGAGTCATTTTGCTGACTATTTCCGTCTCTTTCACTCTCATGTAAAAGCTCAAAAATCTGTTTAATCTGCGTAATTTGGCGAAAATCTGTATTCTGTGCACACAGATTCTGTACAGGCGATTTCTTTCAAATATCTGTTAAACACAGAATAATCTGTGCATGTGGCAACCCTGCTTACTGGCCGACTGGCGATTTTACGTAGGCATAAAAGCATTTCAATGCAATTTTCTTAAGAATTATCTAGCGTATGAGGCCAGCAACTATTTCATTCGAAGAAGATGCGTTGAAGTGCATTTGAATCTTCTTGATACCTAAGCGAAAGAGAGAAAGCACAAAAAAACTCTTATTTGCAGACAGAAACTCTTCAAAAAACGAAATTTAATGAGATTTGAATTGAGTAATTTTGTCACGGATAGAAATTCATTCTCCAAAATGAGCAAAATGACGCATGATCTCGGATTTTTGCTTATGCTTTATGAAAATACACCATGAATAATAATCATGATATCACAAACTTGTTACGGTACAACACAACACAAAATCATGAATTTTGAATTCATGATTTTGTGCGGTCTCATATGACAGTTTAGTCATAATTTCACAGCAATTCAAGCTTTATGGTAGGTATCATGATTTTATTCATATTGGAATCGGATTTCTTTCCGTGTATGCAGGTAAGTCAGTACGAGAAAGATTGATAGTGTAAACCAAATGGCTTTTATTTACATACAACACTCCCAATTTAAAGTTAATTTACGGTGTTTTTATTTACCTCGTTTGATTTAAATTCTGTGCTTTTTTGCTCCATAAATACCAATAAACTAAGCCGTTAAACAGTGCATATTATAACGAACTTTCGTCACGAAGGTTGCTGGCGGAGAGTTTTCCGGTATGAGAAATATTTTATTAGGATAGGTATATGTTTAATTGCGAAGGAATTGTTTGTTTGAGTGGTTCGAGAGTTTACGATTTCAATGCATCAACTGTGCACCACCAGAATATATGATGAATCAATTCGTTTCGTGTCCATAATGAACAATTTGAAATCGTTATCATACAGCTTGTTTTCGACGCTAGTCACTTCAACTGTACTATGCGGACTTGGATATTGTGATATCGAAACGAAATGAAAAGTAAACCTAATTGGACTTCAAAACATTGAAAAATAATATTTTTTTATAACGGTAGCTTTTTACAATCAACGGAGGAGACGGTATAAGAAAGTAATTAAACAAAGATGTTGATAGGATCCAAATAGAATTGGACCAGGCGTACAGGGGAAAGATCGGGTAATTAGGTAATGGAGGGTCATTATAGCAACGCTTGAGAAGTTGTGACCGTTCTATTTTATTCAAGCTGTGGGATCAGCGAATCAAACCAAGCAATATTCGGTGCCAATTGTAATCGGATTCGAACCCACTCGTTCTCCCAGATCCTGTGGATCGCCGATAGTGATGAACCTTTGAACCACAGCGGACTGAACAAAAGGGAGACTTCACAACCCCTTGATTAGGCGTGCGGCGTACATTTCACTCTTCGACAAATCATCGGGAGTACAACTTGCCCACGCATCATATTTTCGTGAATTTCAAGGCAGCATACGATACAGTTGAACGCGAACAGCTATGACAGATAATGCGCAAGTACGGGTTTCCGGACAAACTGACGCATCTGATTAAAACTAGCCTGGAGCGATTGAAGTGCTACGTACGCGTTTCGAGTCTCCAGTCCTTTCGATTCGCCCAGAGGATTGCGGCAAGGGTACAGACTGTCCTGTATGTTATTCAATATCGCTATTGAAGGTGAGATCCGGCTACCGAGCATCGAAATCTTCAGCAAGAGTAGCCAACTCCTAGCCTTTGCAGACGATCTCGACATTATTACTAGAAACCTTAGAACGGCGGAGGCAATCTATGCCACAGTAAAAAGTGAGACTAGCTGCGTCGAAAACCAAATACATGGTAAAAAGAGGCTCCAGATAAAGTAAAGTTTATCTCCCACGGACCGTGACTATTGATGGCGATGAATTGGAAGTGGTTGAAGAATTCGTATATTTGGGATCCCTGGTCACCGCCGACAATAATACGAGTAAGGAGATTCAACGCCACATTCCAATTAGAAGTCGAGCCTACTTTTCCCTCCGCAAGACGCTTAGAGGAGCATACGCCACCGCACAAAGCTGACGATGTACAAAACGCTAATCAGGCCGGCAGGCCTCTATGGACTTGAGACAATAACTTTGCTTACGGAAGACATACGTGCACTTCCCTTATTTATACGAAAGATGTTGCGAACGAGTTTTGGCTAAGTAAAAACGGAAAACGGAGAGTGGCGTAGGCGTATGAACCACTTGGATCAGCTTGGATAAAAAGCTTAAGCAACTTCTTAGGCGTTGCTTCAATGACCCTCCCTTATCTAATTTTCCGATCTTTTCCCTTCACGCCTGGTCCCATTCTGTTGGATCCTATCAACATCTTTGATTCATTGCATTCTTTTACCGTCGTCTACCCGGTATATTTTTTAATATACATACGTAATACATACGTAATACATACGTAATACATACGTAATACATACGTAAGCTTTCAACAGAACAACGCCGAAAAATTGTACACTTAGAGTTAGAATGGCAGGTGTAACTGAGAAAACCGAGAGACCAGCGATCAGGAAGTTCAATGAAAATTCGTTTGAGGATAAACTGGGTCACAAAAAGATGCTCCAGCTTGCATAAAAACGATAGTAGATAGTAGAAATTGTGAACACTGAACTGTCGTACTAATATTGTTTCAACAGCATTATCCAAAAAAAATGAATTTTTAACATTTTTGTTGTATTTTTGTTAAAAGCAGGGTGCGTCCTTATTTTCAGGGACAGTCTTAAACCCTAATCACTTTTTTACTTTTTTTTACTTTTTATTTTTAGTCACCGTAACAATTTTGTAGAATGTTTCGTTGATGTTTTTCGGTGAAATCCCTAATCCCTAATCGTTTGTCCGTTTCCGTAGCCTGGGTCTATACGGCTTGTTTCCGAAAGTATTTGCATTGTTTACTTTATACTAATATATTTTACGGCTCACTTTTGGGCGAGCCGGCACGTGTTAAAAAAATCTATTTCTTCTAAAATTTCTCTTTGTTTTCCGATGACTGAAATTTTTTTCTTCAGCGTACGCGTACCGTATAGTTTCGGTCGGAATAGCATCAAGGGGAATAAATCCATGGTTCAATAAACTGATATCGAAACTAATTATACATTTCAATTATATTATTCCATATGTAAGTGTACTATCGAAACTACTCGTTGAAAATAAAAATATATATATTTTTTCTGGAATCAGTCTGACCAGCTTTGCAATACAAATCTGTGTGGTTGAGTTCTTGGCAAGATATACCGGCAAAGAGTGATTGCGTAAAAATCAGGGTATCAAAGGATTTTAAAGGAAATAGAAGCAGCACTTAACCAGCACTTCTTAAGGAAAAGACAAACACAAAAGATTTCTTACTCTTGCAAACCGGCAAAACTTTAAACTGATGTAATTTATGTCGACTCTTGCTGCTGTGTTAAACCACGCTGGGATTCGAGATAGGCAAGTATAAACAGACATCCGGCTACCAGGGGAAGAGTAATAAATTGTTCTTCCTTTGCTTTAAAACCGTAGCAGTGCGATTGCAGCTAGAGACTGCTGCCAAATTTTTGACTTTAATTACATATACTGGGCATGAGACAGTACTAAATCTTCATGCTCTAATAGTTGGACTGTCTGCTCAAATGATATATAACAATACAAATGATGGCGTACGTATCAGTTTAGCTTGTGCATCTATATGCATAATAAGTTTATCTAGAAAATGAAAATACTCGTTCAACACCAATTATTAAATTCAGTACAAAAAATTGTTTCAATTTTCTTTCTGAATTTTTCAAAATCAACTGAAAGTTAGTTAAATAATTAGTTACATTTTGAATTAACTTTGAATGTTTACTAGCGAAAAATTATCCAATTACACTCAAGTACTTTTTTACACGGTTTGTTTTTTCGATTATTAAGAACGGGGCAACTTAGAGATCAATTATTTATTTCTCAATACATTTGGGACCGGCCCGACATTCGTCACGTAATATGTAAATGGTCTATGGAAAAAACAAATCGTGTAAAAAAAGACTTTAGTGAGTTCGAATACAATTTAACACGTTCCGAAAACTCGATCTTTGTATGTGTGAATTCTGAGTGACCGACCGAGAAATATTTATTAGAAAGTACTCTAAGCAGCTATATAGCCAATAACACATTGCCATAAGTGATTTTTTTTAGAGAATTGGAATTATATTACTTCACTTATGACAATGTGTTAGTGGCAAATGTCGCATTAGTTGTTCATCTATATCTGGAAATCCACAACATTTCTGGTGTCAAGAAAGTAACCTCTCTGAATGTGAGCTTTCTAGAGTATAGGTTATTCGAGTACAGGACAATTGCGGGGATCCTGTCGTCTCCAACAGCATCTCCCAGCCGAGATTGAAACATAGGATGGTTTGTTAGACCAGTGCACTATGGTCCAGAAAGCCAAATTAGGTGGAAAAAATTGTTTACTCAGTAGTCGTTGATTTTAGACTATTTACGTCTTAGCAACAAAATCTTGATTTAGGATGCCGCTTTTTTTGGCATGAGTTATTTTAGGGTGACCCTTAAATTCACCAAGATCCAAAAATTATCTTCAAAACGAAACAAGATAGAGCGATATTTACTTCAACAATTTTATAGCTTGAAGTATTTTTAGTAATATTGTAGAAGGCGAAATCCTTCTATCTCGAACCGTTTCCATATTAGAGCGATTTTCCTGAGTCAAGTTAGGGTGACCCTGCTATTTTGCGATTTTTCTCCATAACTTTTTTATTTTGCAATTCTCGCAAAACACTTCTTCAGATGACTTTTGAGGCTCAATAAGACGCAACTTTTAGTGAAAAAAGAAATTGGCTATCTACTTTACTTCTACACTTATATTAATTTTTATGATAAAAATAGGCCGTTTTCAAATATTGGTATCTCAGAAAGGTGCAAGCAGAATTAAAATCGGTTGATTGCGTTTGAAAGATCGTGATTTTTTGTGCATAATATCAAAAAATTGGAGAGTGGATTTTTGTCTATCTCAAATAAATCAACTTTGAATATGTGTGGTTTTAACATATTTAAGCATATAAAAGTAAACGAGTTGCGCCATAACTCCGCAAGGCCTTGATTGTTCTTGATTAAACTTAGCGTACATGTTTCTTAACATAAGTAAATCAGCACAGGGGGTTGACAAAAGCGGGGTGGTCGCTAAAAAGGGGAGGGGGAGGTACAAATAAGTAAAAGTGGCTGTAATTATCTTGCATTTAAACCGTTATAAGTTGTGTGAGTGGTTCAAATCTAAAAGAGAATGTATAAACTTAACCTCATATTTGTTGACTTAAACTTCATAATGAGGTTAGATATTAAAAACGGTAGATTATCCAATAAACAGAGGGAATGGTAGACAAAGTAATGAAATCATATGTATTTCATAGTATCATGGAGTGAAACTACCGAATGAGAAGTTTAAATAGTTTTCTACCCGCACGGGGATTTCCGAGATTCGCACCTCCCTTTTCATCAGAGGCTACCATTTTTTTGTCTTTCAGCCACTTGTACATCTGTTTTCGATAAGATTGAAAATCTCAGGCGAGCGAGTGTGAAAAGCATAGCATCCAAAGCTTACTCCACTGACGCAAGCCTACGCCAAACAACTGCTGGCACTGTGTGCATACATTCTGCTACCTACACACTCGCGAGTGTACAGCCTCATATCAACTTTCTACACATCCCGCCCGCGAATCCAAAGTTCACGAGCTGTCCATAGGTCGTTAGCACGAGCGGCACACTTGGATGTATGGATACGAATTTTACTTTTCTTCTTCATTTTACACCCTCGCTTACACATGCGGGTAAGTGTGCGGGCCGCGAGCGATGATAGGTATCAACTGCTGGGTAACAATGACGAGCATAAGCAGCGAACGTGGCTGATAACTAAATAGCAAAGCATTGCAAAGCCTAGGTGCTACATTCCGTTATCGAAACTTGACGTTCTGTTTTTTTTTATACGACAGACTTTGCAGCCAGCTGTTAGAATGCAGGACAATTGCAGGGCCAGTTGCTACGATCCTATTGACTCTAACAGCCTCTCCCAGCCGGGATTCGAACATATGACGACTGGCTTATTAGACCAGCATCATACCTCGAGGCCAACAGGGAGGTGATAACTAAATACACTGTGGCAAAAACTTGTCGCAGTGTATGAGAATATCAGAAAAGAAATCCGAAAGAAATGCTCATGGATATGTGTCCGTTAGAAGAAAATCGTGAGACAAAATTGGACCACACGAATGCGGGCTTCACAACACTACGTTTCAGTTTGCAAATTCTCATAATACAAAAAACAAAGACCTCATTTAGACATATCTACTCCTCCCCTTGATTAGCTCTCCTCGGTCAGCGGCCCTTTTGTCTACAGCAACTTGTACGTATCTCCGAAGATAATGAAAGAGACACAAAGCCTTCCTTATATTGTTCTGCTTCCGTAGTTGTGACCCTCCCATCTTTTCACACACTCTTCATCTTATCTCCCAGCCACTTGTACAACTTCTAACAGACCAAATGCAAGATATTATTATTATTATTATTCTATATTTGAGAGGTTTTCAGTCTGTGGCTGGTTCGCCCCTTAATGCAAGATGATCGCAGGCACTTTTACTTATTTGGACCTCCCCCCCCCCCCCTTTTTTAGCGACCACCCCCTTTTTGTCAACATCCTGCGCTGATTCACTTGTATCAAGAAACATGTACGCCAAGTTTGCTGAAGAATAGTCAAGGCGTTCCGTAGTTATGGCGCAACTCGTTTACTTTTATATACTTAAATATGTTAAAACCACACATATTCAAAGTTGATTTATTTGAGATAGACAAAAATCCACTCTCCAATTTTTTTATATTATGCACAAAAAATCACGATCTTTCAAACGCAATCAACCGATTTTAATTCTGCTTGCACCTTTCTGAGATACTAACATTTGAAAACGGCCTATTTTTATCATAAAAATTAATATAAGTGTAGAAGTAAACTAGATAGCCAATTTCTTTTTTCACCAAAAGTTGCGTCTTATTGAGCCTCGAAAGTCATCTGAAGAAGTGTTTTGCGAGAATTGCAAAATAAAAAAGTTATGGAGAAAAATCGCAAAATAGCAGGGTCACCCTAACTTGACTCAGGAAAATCGCTCTAATATGGAAACGGTTCGAGATAGAAGGATTTCGCCTTCTACAATATTACTAAAAATACTTCAAGCTATAAAATTGTTGAAGTAAATATCGCTCTATCTTGTTTCGTTTTGAAGATAATTTTTGGATCTTGGTGAATTTAAGGGTCACCCTAAAATAACTCATGCCAAAAAAAGCGGCATCCTAAATCGAGATTTTGTTGCTAAGACGTAAATAGTCTAAAATCAACGACTACTGAGTAAACAATTTTTTCCACTTAATTTGGCTTTCTGGACCACAGTGCAGTGTATTCATGTTTGGCACACTAAGATGTAGAGAAGCCCCAAATACGATAGTTCTTCTCGTTTAGTCTCATTTTGGCAAAGATACTGGGGTGACGAGGGACAGGAAAACAAAATATGGAGGCGGAGGATGAACTATGAACTCGCACCAGTCTACCGCGAACCCAGTATTTAAAAGGTGACTAAAACTGGACGGATACGATGAGCAGTGCAAGTTGCAAGAATGCCGAACAATTATCCTATGAAGATGATGGATGAGCAACATAGTTAGACCAGCTGGAGCGTGATCTGGCGGCGGATACACGGTGTTCAAGGAATTGGAAAGCAGCCACCCACAACCTACTTAATTGGAGAAATTTTGTTAATCAGGCTATGCCTTAAGAAGGAAAGTCAAATAAAAATTAAAGTTTCAGTATGAGGCACTTTTGTATTTTACGATGACGTCTTGTCGGACTTAATAAGGATTACTACTAGAGTGAGGCATGCACACGTTCATAGGTACTGTTCCAAATCGTAATTGGCGTGATCTTTCTAGGGATTACCCTAGAACCGTCTGACAATTGACCGATTAATTAACTTCGAGCTAACCGATTGTCTTGGTCTACCAAACCTGATCTGACATTCAGAGCAAGCTTGGCTCTCCGACAACTCCAAGACAGCAGATATCTCAGGCAATGATGAAAAGACCAAGTAGCTAAGAATGAATTCTGACAATCCACTAAACTTAACAGATGTGGGACAGCAGATTCAAAAGTTTGAAGTATTTCATTATCTCGACATCCACACAAAGCCGGAAGGTTGTACTGATATCGAAACTGCGACGAAAGGGGCAAGACTGATATGGTCCTTGAAGGTCATTAGTACCTTTGTAGGGTTACGTAATGTTTGGTGCTCCAATCGGATCAACTTACCGATCAAAACCCGGTTCTTCATTCGAAATGTTTTATTGTACGTTGAAATTCGTTGGAACTGGTAATCCATCAACTTCCAAGGGAGCACTCGAGCGCTCACCGACGTATTGAAGACCCGCAAGTTAGGTGCTGTAGCTGGAAGAGCTCAACGGTACGTACATTCAGAGATGGACATGCCATCTACCAGAGCTGTGGCAACACACACGAACTTACAGGTTTCATAGTGATGGGCGAGACGCGGAAACGAATAATTGGGTAATGACCAATCAATCCTCGAATGTGCAGGTTGAGAATCGAGGGCCGGTTCTTCAATATAAGCATCATTAACGTGCACAGCCCTCACCTCAGAAGTATCTATAACGACAAAAATGAATTTTATGCGCAATTGGAGAGTGAATACGACCACTGCCCAAAACCTGATATCAAGACCTTCATCGGGCATTTAAATGCTCAAGTCGGTAAGGAGAAGGAACACAAACCGGAGATTGGAGTGTACAGCGCACACCAGCTGACCAGCTAAAAATCAGTGTTTCGTACAGATATACATGCTAATAAATCGTATCTGATACGCAAAATTGGCATATCCGTACTATTTTGAAGGCGATATACGTGATTACGAACAATTTTGAGCGTTACGACTATATAAGTACTTATATACGATAATATAACTTGGTCCTATTTTATCCAGCTTTAGTTACGATTTCGAATTTGTTAGGAGATGTTTACGATAATTTTCGTACATTGATATACGAGTTGATGCTAGCTGGGCACTTAGTGATGGTTAAGATACGCCCAAAACTCTCCGTTGTGAACATCGTCTGGTACCGACGCCAACCTCGGTCAGATCTCGCCCTGTTGAAGCAGCCAGACGTCACCGCAATCTACGCGCATTCACTCGAAGCTGCCCATTCACTCGAATAAACAAATAAACAAATACAGAGTTCCCACGCACCATTTGTTCGTTAACTTCAACGCCGCATATGATACCATCGACCAGAAAGAGCCATGGAAAATCATGGACGAGAACAGCTTCCCCAGGAAACGCATCAAACTGATCTACGATGGATGTTGGTTTTAGTGATGGCGTTTTGGTCGTCGGGTTACTAGTAAACTAGTTTATTTGCTGTCTAGGCCAACGTTTCAAGGATTTATTTCCTCTTCATCAGGGCAAAAACCATACTGTATTGTGTACAGGAATGACTGTTGTAGTTCGACTAATAGCAGAAAAACCCACCCCAACAAACTTGACAAGAATTAGTTTAATATGTTTTTGCCCTGATGAAGAGGAAATAAATCCTTGAAACATTGGCCTAGACAGCAAATAAACTAGTTTACTAGTAACCCGATGACCAAAACGCCATCACTAAAACCAAAATTAGTATCGTTGGTCAAAGAAGTCTCTCTACGGTGGATGGTACACAATGCTGTGGTCGGATTTCGGGTGGATTGTCAAGTTCAATGGAATCACACAGAGGGCTTCGTCAAGGTTATGGTTTCTCATGCCTGCTGTGAAACATCGCGGTACAAGGTGTAAGTAACCGAGCGGATATAGACACGCGGAGCATGATCTTCAACAAATCGTCTTCAACAAATTCGTCTACTTTGCCGATGATAAGGATATTATCGGTAAAACATCTGTGGCGGTGGCTGAACAAGTACCTACATCAGACTAAAGCGCGAAGCAGGAAAGATTGGGTTAAAGGTAACTACATATAAAAACAAAGTACATATTGGCCAGCGGAACCCCTTGGGCAGCAGTATAATGATCGATGGCGATGGGTTAGAAGGTCGCCGAATTTGTCTACCTTGGCTCACTGGGAACGGCGGACAGTGATATCAGCCGTGAGATTCGGAGGCGTATTATCAGCGGAAATCGTGCTTACTATAGGCTTCACAAGCAATTACTTTGTCTTAGGACGGCAAGCTACTTAAGTAAGTAAGTAATCCGTTCAAATGGACGCCTTCAAAATGTGATTGATATGTACGTAATGCAAAATACGGCAATACGAAAACTGTAAGACATTCGGCTTTCGTAAGCATAGAGTCGAGGTGGTTCGTGTTCGTGCTGTCTCAAGTCGTCTCTATTTCACTCGATATTGGGCCACTCGACGTTAATTCCCTTGATGTCTCAGAACCATCTCGCACGTACTCTACAGTTCCTAGTGTCACGGCATGCTGGTGGAAATGTTAAAAAGAACAATTTTCGCCACACTATCATCCGGTATCCTTATGACGTGTCCTGCCCTTCGTAACATGTGTCTGCGTGACTGTGTGTGCCTCTGTATGTGCGTGTGTACAGCTTCTTTATACAGCTTCGGAAATGGCTGAACCGATCCATCCGCTATTACTTACTTTTGATTAAAAGGTATTAATGCCTATAAGTCTGTAAGTTATACATGATTTCGATGTTTATCATTTTCTAAAAGAAAAGGTGTGACGCAAATAAAACGAAAGCATTATTTTAGATAAAAATGAGCATAAACAGTTTTATTAACGATACGTGCTGTAACACTGGTCGTATTATTTGCTACAATATCTTTTAATTTATTACTTGCAATATCATATAGTTTGACATTTTATTTAAAAAACACTGTGAAACTGCTTGTAATTAGAATGCTTCGAGTGCATGGATTAATCACACATATTCGCCTAACATTACGTTACTGAAATTTAGTAAATTAGTCTAAGGTGATTCGTACGATGTCGGGAGGTAGCATAAAGTTATTCTTTCGCAACGGAATTTCACTCAACAATTGATCAACGGGGGCGCGAGTGTCATACAACGATGGACTCTGGAAGATGATGCCAAACGTTCCGAAGATGCAGGAAGTTGTAAATACCCACAGGAAAAACCTATCCAATACCATCGATACAAACTTCCAGTCTTCAACGATCTGAAACGAAGAAAGAGAAAAATAATTATTCATATCCAGTAGCGCGTGCAGACGAGGAAAAATCGAATTTACGAGAAATCCTAAAGAAAGCTATATAGAAAAGAAATACCAGGGTTGTAATAGCAGCTATATCATATGACATCGCTTCAACCATATTTTGCACAACAATTTAAAGCAAATGTATGAGAAAATTAAAATTCTTCTACTTGCCATTCATTGTCACTCCAAAATTCAATTACAATTTTTTTAAATAGTGTCTTCTGAATGATATCGTAACGAATCCACAAAGAACCATCAAAGCTGTGTAGTATACTTGCTGCTAGTGATACATGTTTCGCTTTGCTGTAATCGTCTACCAGTTTGGAAAATGAATTGATTCATTACAATTGCATAACGATTTTTGTTTCTCACTTTTATTCAACAATCGATATCTGCGGAAATGATGCAAAAAATGGTGCAGCGCAGTTTCATTAAAATTCAATTTGTCAGCCGAATAATGTACTGTCAACTGTATAAAACGAATTATATGCAAAAATCATTCCCTCGATTGTTGGGTCGCAAAAATTAACGATTTGTTTCGAAAATATAAACAAAAGCGCCGCCTACCGAAATGGTGCAATGACTTTGCAAATCGATTTCCCACTACCGTCAATGCACAGTGGTTTAGATACGAAAGTTAAGTGGAAAGTTACTTTTGCGGTTAAGCGATTCATAATAACTTCCTACAATGTTCAGCAAAGTTATTAAGGCAATTAATGTGAAATTACCGACCAAGTTCCAGTTTGGCTTGTAAACACATAACACATAATAACTTTTTATAGAAAAAAGATAGAAGAATAATTGCTTCGACAAAGTTCTAGCTAAAGAATATATAAGTATCTTTGCCGAACACAAAATAGGCGTATTTTTTATAGTTTTTGACTCACAGGGTGTTTTATATAAAGACCTACCCAAAATCACTTTTTCGCTAATTACTTCAAATTTATTGGTTTTATTGCATCATAATGTTTTACAACGTTGTTTCTCTTATCAAAAGACATATTTTTATAGAACATTGTATGTTAAAAACTCATACGTGAAACGAGTTCTAACGTCTTTCCAGTGCTTTTTAGTCTTTTTCAGAACAGAATATCTCAAAAAGGGGCAAAACTTGGCCGTTTATGAAAGCTTGAAGTCTTATCTCAAACATATGTGAAAATAAAAAAATAGGTTTTTCTCTATCTCGAGTAATTTCAGTTTAATTATTCCATGTTTGACTACTTTACACCTATTATTTCTTTGGCAAAGTTACTTATATATTCTTTAGCTACAACTTTGTCGAAGAAATTATTCTTCTATCTCTTTTCTATAAAAAGTTATTATGTGTTATGTATTTACAAGCCATACTGGAACTTGGCCGTTAATTTCACATGAATTGTCTTTTAGAGTTGAACAACTTTGCTGACCATTGTGGGAAGCTATTTTGAACCACAAAAACTTTCCATTTAATTTTCGGCTCTGGACAACTGTGCGATGCAGGTATTGTCTATCACTCCATCAAAGTGGTCGATTTTTAGATAATTAAGAACATACACAAAGAGCATGCTTCGATTATGGGAATTCTCATTGATCATCATGTTGCTATATGTAATGTCCGAAAAACTAAATCCTGGCGGCGCGGCGCAGCGACTTATAGTCGGTTGTAAGAGATCACAGCAAAAGACTTCCTAAGTTGTGGCCCAGGAGATTTTACAGAAGTTTACAAATAACAGAAGCAAAACATAGAAAAAATTTTATGGGTCAACCAAATCATTTTTCAAATTTTACAATTTTCATTCTTTGTGAAAAACTCACTAACACGTATTTTATAATGAATTAATACTACGGTGTCATATTATCTAATATGAATCTTGCAGGGGGGTCTGTCCCGGTGTAGTGGTTAGCATTAACGCCTCTCCCGTCTCCCGGATTTTTAAGCTCTTATTCTGTTCATATGCAATTACTTTCTACATGTTGGAAAAAATTCCTATAATTCAAATACATACTTTTAAACGATGATAAAAAATCTAAAAGCATGTTTATTTTTCTAAATCATCGTAGCTTCAATCATGCGAAACGACACAATCAAAATACAATGTCTCAATTGACAAACGACTGCCGTTTAATGAGAAAAGAACTAAATTATGTTGCTGTTAAAACAATGGCAGCATGTTTTCGTGCTGAATTTTTCCTTTAAAGAAGCCAACGTGGAATACGTGCTTGACGAGATATTTTACTATTTTGCTTGTCTCCAACTTCAAACGAATTTTGAATGTATGTTCTTCCTCTGAATAAGCTGACATGTAAAACAAACAAGGCACGACACATAGGATGTCATAAGCAAATTTTCCCGCTGGCAAAGTCATGGACAGAGAATGAACCTTTCACTTTCTTTTTCCACCTTAGGCGAAGTCAAGTTTGTCTCGTTTTCTCTTCAACGACAACTCAGCTGTTTGTTGGCTGGTATTACATCATTTTCCCATTCAGTGTTCTTTCCCTTCCTACGTTAGACTTTCAGGTCTTGTACAGGCCAAGTCATAGCTATAAAGTTAAGTTTTCATCAAGATGTGCAACTATTTTCTTTGATCTGTCGTTACTGCCTTACCACAGCCGTGCTAGTAAATGATTCTTTTTCTACAACATTTACGACAGCCCCAGTTGTGATGCAAGCTGAATGATGGGGAAAAATTAGAACTATAATGGATTTGTTTGCAGTTGAACTACAAACGTTTAACAGGAATTGTTTAAGTATGATAGTAGAAAAGGACATTTGACATGAAACTTATACCCATTGTTTGTAATTTTGATTAATAGAGTAGTGTACGTCGGGGCAGTGCGGAACTTCTAAAATGGAATATAGGGAGGCAACAGATGTAAGTAAGTAAGTCTGTGCACTAACATCTATCCCTACCTCCACGTGATGCCGGTTGTGGTTCCCAGACAAGGAAGAGATAACAATGACTCCCACTCATATCTAAGATGGCAGCCCGTTCAACTGGATAGGGACCATAGGCTAACAACCTACTGTACCCGAAAACCAAAAAAAGTTATTGAAAATAGAAGATGATATCGAGCTGGATTATTGACAAAGACTCTTAGCATGAAAACATTGGGACGAATTGGAATATGGAATATAGTGACCCTTGGCCAGCAGGCTCAACTTATAAAGGAAGTTAGCCACCCGAAGATTGTAAACCTGAAACTGAGCGAGGACCACCGACCAGGCACTGGCGATCTCAAAACATCATCCGGGACAGTCTTGCTCTACTCTGGCATACAAGATAAAAATGCTAGTCGAGAAAGAGAAATCGGATTCCTACTGACCCTAGGCGCACATGCGGCTGTGTTGAAGTGGAAACCTATAAACGAAAGAACAATCGTGACCAGATTTAGAACACGGATTAGAAACCTTTCTGCAATCCAGCGCTATGCGCCAACAACGAAAGAGAGTTTCTACAGCCGGCTGAACAACGTGATTGAGAAATTTCCGATCAAATCCGCTTGGGCGACTTCAACGAGAAAGTCGGCTCAAACAACGCGAACCTTGAATGTAAAACGGGACGTCATAGCCAAGGGAAGATGAGCGAAAACGAGGAGCTATTTACAGAGTTTTGTGGTAATAACAACATGGTCAATAGTAGATTCAGAGAAACTATAGACATCAGCCGCAAACAGAGAAAAAGCCTTCTTAATGTACGCAACAAGCGCAGCACCGATATTGCATACGACCATCACCTTGTTATCACTAAGATACGCTTGCGCGTCGCTCGCTGTTGGGTGTACTTACGATACCCGCCGATTGGAAAGCCCCAAGGTGAAAAGGGCCTGTGTCGAACAACTTGAAGCCAGAGCTTGGGAGTTGCCGCCTGGTGAAATTATCGAAGAGCAATGGATCGGCATCAAGAACTACTTCATCACAACCAGTGACGAATCTCTCGGCAAAGCGCGCAGCAGGCGGCAGGAGAGGATTCCTGATAAAACTTGGATCGATCTGATCGATAAATGGAGAAAGGCGAAAACGGCCATTGAGTGAGCGCGAGCCGGAGCGGCGAGGACAGCTACCCGTCAACGATACGCCGAACTGCGAGGGCCGTTAAACGATCTTGCAGGCGGGACAAAATATACTCTGCACTAACTCCCTAATTGAAGAAGGAGAAACCGCCACAGCTATTGGTGATATTCATTTGTTGTACGACATTTCTCGCCGCCTTAGTGGTCCCAAGATGAATACGACGATGCCGCTAAAGGACAGAACTGGTCAGCTACTGACTGACCCTACAAAACAGCTTAAGGGAGGGACCGAACATTTCAACAACTCTTCCGAGTTTCAGATGTCAGAGACAAACAAAACCAGAGCAGCGTATGACGGCAACAAATCGTCGAATAAATCACGTAAACTTAGAGGTGCCATCGCTAGATGAAATTGAAGCTGCCATTAAGAGTATGAAATCCAATAGAGTGCCAGGGATAGACTATATTTCAGCCGGTATGCTCCTAGCTGACCCAACTTTGTCAGCCCAGATGATGCATCAGTTTTTCTGCAACACACGCAGCTAGCTGGATTCCGTGCTGACCGATCATGTGTAGACCATATCACAACGCTCTGCATTATATTGGAGCAGATCAACGCATTCCAGGACTCTCTTCTGCTGGCGTTCGTTGACTTCGAAAACGCGTTCGACCGACTCAACCACGAAAACATCCGGGGCGCACTTAGGCGTAGAAGAATTCCTGATAAGCTAGTCCATATTGTCCAGACTCAGTACGAGGCGTTCTCGTGCAAGATTTTGCACAATGGCGTATTGTTCGGCCCTATAAGGGTTACTGGTGGCGTGAGACAGGGCTGCATTTTATCACCGCTTCTGTTTCTCATCGCTATGGATGAGATATTAGCTGAAGCAATTAACAGTAGACCAAATTGAAGATTGCCTTGGAATCCTCTAACGATGAAGTAGCTAAATAACCTCGACCTAACCGACGACATTATCTTGCTCGCACAACGCCGAAACGATATGCCGAGTAAGTTAAATTACCTCTCCGAGAGCTCCCAGGCAGCAGGTCTTACAGTCAATATAGAAAAAAAATAAATCTATGGTAGTGAACACTGACAATCCCATATATCGTTCTGGCCTAGTGGTCTCACAACTGGATATCCAATGAGGAATTCCATCGTCGATGTCATCAATGACCGATAGTAACAGAAATTCGTGAATGTAGGTGGAAGTGGATCGGACACCTTGAGAAAATGAGCGAACGAGATCTGCAGAGAAGCACTCGAGCTTACTTGCAAAAAAATTCTACAGCTCTATCAGTCGAACTCTATGGCAAAAACAATGAAGCCACTCCGTTCAGAAGTGTGCGCGTTCAAAGAAAGGTACCCCACCGCGTCGACAACGGACATCGTGCGGCACTTTGTGGACGCAGGATACGTCCATTCCGGCACCTACAATATCTTGACACTATTGGACAACAATCAGATCATCGAAAGAAAGCCCGGTTCCGGACGACCAACGCGACCCTGAGCGACAAGAAGCTCCAAAGGACGCTGAAGAGGAAGACCGAGGAAAAAGTGGCTACATCACTGCGTGCGTTTGGCCGGGTGGTTGGTGCAACCGGCCAAACAGTGAAAAAGTATCTGGTATACATAGACATACATGTCAGAGAGCGGCAGTACCGTTCACTGGTCTCGGAGCTGCAGGCAATAACGCAGCGGCAGCGGCTGAATAAGATAGTCAAGACGATTTTTCCGGCGAATCGCGACATGGCGGTGGTAATGGACGACGAGACCTATCTCACCATGGATGGCAACGACTGGCAGGGCGCTTCGTATTTTACTTCCCCCACGAAGTAAGTGAACTCTCAGGTGGCTGTGGCTGACAATCAACGAGAAGGGGATGCCAAAGCCGCTCTTCTTTCGCTCCGGACTGGCCGTGATCGGGGAAATTTATAGTACGAAGTACCTGCCGGAAGTTGCGTCGTTCATCAAAAAATATTATAAAGGCGAAGACGTGTTCTAGTCGGATCTGGCGTCGGCCCACTTCTCGAAGCGATCGTTGGAGGAGATGCAGCGTCTGAATATCGAAGTTGGCGAACCCGCCCAGCGTCCCCCAGCTGCGCCCATCGAGAATTTCTGGGTAAACCTGAAGCGTAAGATCTACTCCAACAATTTTGTCGCTAAAACTGAGGAGAAATTTTTAAATAAAACAAAACCTACAAGCATGTTTTCATCCGCCATGGCGAATGTTCCGGTTAACTGCCGGAAGGCCGCTCGCAAGGGTGTAGAATTTTTTTGCAAGTAAGCTAATAAATTACCTTCCATGGGAAATTTATCAAACTCAATAAGCTGTCTTAGTTTTTTTATCACCATCCGCAAAAGTCCATTTTTTTTAATGCATACGCTAGACAAGAACCTGTCCTGGCGACAGGTAAAAGCCATGGCGGGTAACCGTCGGCAGTGGAGATCTCTGATTTCATCCCCTTGTAAGTAAGTAAATTCCCCTTGTAAAAGTAAGCAAGTAAGTGCTGGTTGGCTCCTCACAGAGCATGAAAACAATGCTAACCTCTTCGGAGATTAATTCTGCGGACGGCATTACAGCCTGCACCGTATTTACTCACAAAACTTCACCAAGCCGAAAGTCCTGGGGTTGTCCTCACTGTTTTTATTACTTTCCAGTTAACCTATAAGGCTACCATTTTCCGTTCACGGAGAAGTTTCAGCTCATATCATACAGAATAAACTCTTGGGTATTTAAGACCTAACCCTACTTTATCGACAAATTTCACAGCCGGTTATTAGAGTATAAGGCAAATGCGAGGCCAACTGACTCTCGCAGCATCGCCCAACCGAGATTCGAACATAGGACGACTGACATTGTTTGACCAGCATCGTTCCTCGAAGCTAAGTTGGCGGCCACATTGAGCAAATTCTAACGTTTTCGTGATTTTTTCGACAAAAGCACGCCAAATTTGCGTTCCGTTAATTATCTCCTTTCATCTTTCATCTAGCACTACTTTTTTTAAATCGCACGTATCGAGAAAAAGGTTTTAGTACTCAAGACAAACTGCCATCAAAACATTCTATTAGAAGCATTGCGACAAAATAAACTATGTTTCCGCATTCCTAGTCGATCAAACTTTAATTGATTAAAAGTTTACTTATTTTTATTATATTTTACTTTTTTCAAATAAAAGTTGTAAGAGTCAAAACAGAGCAGTTGTTGCATTTTAAAGTAAATGTCATATGATTCAATAAAAAATATTTTAATCTGTTCTACGTAGAACAGCACATATTTTTGTCGTGTCATGTCGATATATATTGCACTTTGGCACGGCAAAAAATGAATATCCGGATAACCTTGGCTGCCTCTATATTATGACTGAATAATAAATACAACATTCATCAGAAATATAACAAACTCACCTCGTTATCCTTATCAGCATCCTTAATATGTTGAGCAATAAATCTTACAGCCTGTATTGCAGATAACAGCTCCGGTGATAATTGCTTCGGTATAATGTTATCCTGTTCAACTGTGGCAGTCCAAACCGGTGAGATGGAGGCGTACATGGTGCGCCGAAATGAAATAAATCAAAATTTAATTATAAATTATCTCTCAGATTCAGCCCTTCATGCTGTTAAACGAAGCGCGATGAGTTAGTTTTGTTTGTTAGGCCTTCCCCCAACACCAAACGCCCTATTCATAAGTGTAGCGACAGGGAATGACAAAGCACTCCGCTGAGGTTATGTATTTATTTAGTGCTTCCGTATTCATTCCTGCACTGCGCATATAAAGCAAAAAAAAGTGACAATGATTTGAAACAGGATATGTGGCACGGTCAAGTTTCGCCCCCAGTTGTGAAGAAATGAGACATACATAATTGGAACGGTTGACCTGAAGCACGCTACGCTTTGCGACTATTCGTACATTCGGGAATGAAAGCAAAGTTCTAGAGGAGAGTTGGAAAAACCTTTAGTACTTAAGCATTAATTTTCAGCAAACTTAGCGATTTTGTATAGGTTTAAATATATACAGGATCGCTAAGCAAATTTATACATTATCTGTGAAATAAACCATTTTACGAAATTACAGTTTCCTGATTTTGCTATATTGATTTTGCTTCTCACTTGTCAGTAGCATTCGTCCTGATAAAATTTCATTCACTAAATTAGCAAGCAGCTGCAGCGATAACTATACCTACGCGAAAATTGACATATAGCAGATATTGTCACAAAGAGGGCATTTTAAATTGAACGTCTATTCTCTGTGATATTCGAACTTGACTTGTTAGCATCGCACCTCGAAGCTAACTGGGAGGTAAAGATCTAAATCAATTTTAAGACAGTTTTTTATAAACTAACAAAAGTAATTTACTAAATAGCGTGAACCTGATATATCAAAAATTAATAAATATTAACGTAAAGAATAATTATTTTCTTACCTGAACCATGTGGAAGATTTATACCGATATTATCAAAGCTGTCGCCGCCTTCTTTAAATTCACCAGGGAATTCACTAAGGCTGTAAATAGTTACAAAATGAGTGACAAAAATTAAATCAAAATTTATTCATTTTCATAGAGCTCTTCTGTCTTACGATAACCTTCTACAGATTCGGCAAGGAATTCAGAGTTCCATCGTTTACGGACTTAATTCCAATGTATTCGGACGAAACATATTTAGAAAATTTTCCTAAAAAATCTCTCTGTCAAAAAGTTTTACACAAAATTTTTCACAATGGTAAAATAGTTCGGTAATTCGTCGCGTGTCCTTAATTTTTCATTTATAATTCAGAGATGAAAAAAGGACCCTGTCTTGAAATTTTTATTACTAAAAAGTTAATATATTTAGAATATATTGCCCCTAGCAGCAATTTAACGAGTCCTACGCAAATTCTTTTTTTAATAATAATTATCTTGTACTTACTAAATACATTAAAAATATGCTTGTCAAGCAAGGAGGCAATAACGAAAAACTGATAGTTCAAATTGCTAAATTGCAAACGTGCGTGGTAAACGCAGAAAATAACCATGCTAATAATTTTCGCGTGGAACTCTAAATAGGTGGAAACTCCGCAATATTTGCATTCAAAATGCTTGATGCTGGGTTCAAATATAATGAACTTTTGAAATAAGCGAGAGTCAGAGAAGATCAATTCTATAGTGAACAACTTTACTGAATTGTTGCAATTTTAATTGAATTGTTTAATCAATAATTACCTCATGTCAATTTCGTTTGTGTAGCCATTGCTGGGAGTGGAATCATCGTAATCCGGAAGCGTATATTTGGCTCGTCGCATCATTAGGATTTTGGGCATAAACTGCAGAAACAATCGCTTAACAATTGGGGACATTTTATGCGTAGACGTACTCCTGAGAAAATACACAGAAATGTTATCGATTAAACCTTCGGAAAATATAAATATAATGAAATTGCTTTAGTTTGGTCTAACCAAGTAAATCGCCTGAGACTAATCTATACTCTATACTGGTACTGTCCTCTTTAGTACGTATAACTGTATTCAGTTTCACAATAGTCTTAAACTCTTTCAAAAAACATTCTGCGTTAATTACCTTTGCCAAATAAATGTATTTGAAGACTAGTTCAACGTATGAGTAGTCATCAAATTTGATTACAACTTGAAAATGAATTGAACGTTACCGAACATACATCACAAATACAATCATACTTATACAAACATTTGTTGAAATACAATTCGTATTAAATTGAAACTTAAATACAATATATCACTCATAGTACTCATACTCATCATGATATATATCACTCGATTCAATGTAACTCTGATGAGTCGCGTCGCTTTATCCAAAAAACCGTTTTCGTCCATTATCTACCATAGCTGGTCTCGATCGACTGTATCGAATGCTGCTTTAAAACCAATAAATATGTAATAGGTGGGCACGTTGTACTGCCGACATTGCTGCAAGACCTGTTTTGGGCCGTGGATCCAAGGCTTGGTCCAAGGTTTTCCACGAAACTAACGGTGCTAACGGTGACAGCCGGCGTAACAGTATCTACGAGAGTACCTTGTACGCAGCGTTTACCAGCGTTATGCCACGATAGCTGCAGCAGTCCAGCCGGTCACCCTTTTTGTACATGGGAGAAACCACTCCTTCCATCTATTCTTCCGGTAGCTTCTCCTCCACACAAATCTTGAAAATAACCCAGTGTAAAGTCATGTTTCTCGGTCATGTTTATAAAGCTTTGCTGGTAAGCAGTCCTTAACGGCGGCTTTGTTGTTCTTTGGCAACCCGATTTCTAGATTACCATGGGCATTTCTAGACTAACTTCGGTTTCGCCTCCCTCATCAACTTCGCTATTGAGGTGTTCATCAAAGAACTGCTTTCACTTGTCGACCACCTCACGCTCATTTGTGATCCGTTTCTCTCCCTCGTCTCTATCACACGTCAGTCTTCGGTTTGTACCTCTGAGGTTGGTTCACGTTTTCTACCATCGCCGTCTTTGAGGTTTGAAACACCTAACTACTTTGAAGAAAATAGTGCTTCCTCCAGTATTCGCGCGTAGTTCTCGGCTGGAATAGGAATAGCTGCCTAATGTTCAGCAATCCACCTCGGCTTTAACATAACTGAGATACGGTTGACAATTTCGAGCGCAGATATAGGTACAGCTACTAGATGACGGTCAGCTTTAATACCCACACCCCGTAGGGAACGTATGTTCGTGATGTTAGAGAAGAGCCGGTCATCTATGAAAACGTGGTCAATGAGGTTGAACTCTAGGTAGCTTTGTGGATATCTTAGAGTGGAAAAAGGTGCTTCGGATCGTCAGGTTTCGGGAAGCTGAGGACTTTTATACATCGCTGGCCGTTATCGTTTGTTTGTATGTGCAGGCTTTGGGATCCTTTCACCGGTCTACACAATTCTACCCTACTGACTTGAATGTTCATATCCCCGAAGATGATCTTGATGTCCCGTGGCGACCAACTGCCGTACGTTGCTTCCAGCCGACTCTTGGAACGATTGCTTCTCATCGTCGGGCCTACCTTCGTGCGGCAAGTGTACTATGATAATGCTGTAGTTGAAGAAACGGCCTTTTATCCACAAAGGACACATCTTCGCGTTGATCACTTTCCAGTCCTTCATATAATCCTGCATTTTGCCCAAAACTGCAAAGCCGGTACTAAGTTCGTAGGTAGCGCCACCGCTCTATTAAAGCTGGGTCTTTCCGCCGCGCATCTGCCAAACTGTGACAGAATTTCCTGCAGAGCTAATATGCCAAGCTTACGGAGTTCAAGCTGCTCGAGCAGCATCCGGAATCCAGCTACCACCTGCGAAATTCAGCAATGTGCACTTCCAAGCACCCAGTGTCCATTTGTCGTCCTTGTTTTGTCGCTTAGGTCGATGCCGAAAATTCCGCTCTAAATACAGAGCGAATGATCGTAGTAAGCTGGGTTTAGGTAAGTTGTCTTACTAGGGCCACGCTACCGAGTCTCACATGGCATGGGAACAAATGCTCAAGTCTCGTTTAACAGCCAACTCCAGTTCGGCGTATGAAAAACGGACAGCTGTCTTGGCCGCTCTGGTTCGCGCTCGCTCAATGCCGACTTTCGCCTCTCTCCGCTTGTTAATCATCCTCCAAGTTTCATCCAAATCTATTTCTTCCACCCGCTGCACACTTTGCCGAGTGCGACGAAACCACTGGTCCTGATGAAGTCGTTCTTAATGTTGGTCCACTGCTCTTCGACGGTTCAAATTCTTGTCTTCATATTTTGTCACCAACCAATAGATTTTACGTGCCTGGCTGAGCCTGCTATCTTGGAGCGGGCGGGGCCGTTATTCTCCCTTCCCTGTCTGCGTACGACAACCAAGGTTGCCCCAGCCGGCACCACGTGGAGGTGATGATATTAGTTATTGAACAGAGACGGTATATTTGCACATGTTCACTCTTTGTCAACCAATAGTGCATAGTCATTTCATCAGCGTTTATTCGTGAGCAAACGTAACTGCAGAATTATCCTAACAGTACAGCGGTATGGTGAGTATAGTGAAAGCAAGTATAAGAAAACTCGCACGACTGTCCGCAAAGTGCAAACCACGCATCGGAGTGCAACTCTTGTCTGTCAACTGCGATTGATGGTCATTCGGAAAGTCAAGGCTGTCGCCAAGATTATCATCTCCGATCAACCAAAACTGAGTGCTGATTGCGGAACAACACCAAAACTGGATGTTGACCGCTGCACTTTGCAACGAATGCATCTCCGGAAGGCTGCAAGTGTCACCGAGTAAGTAAACAACACGGCCTAAGCCTCAAACAACAGTGGCCAAAATCCGAACGCGCATGCTCTACGACCGTGTTCTGACGAAACGCGACTTCAATCAAATTTCGGGCGTAAAATTCTGCAAGGCTCTTATTCGCGGCAAGGTTTCTTGGAAATGTAAGTTAGTTTACGCGAATAATTTCGATGGAGCTATTTGTAAGTTAGGAATAATAAATGAGTAGAAGTCAGTATTTCGTTAGTATTTTTGGCCGTCCGAGAATGTCGTCTAAAAAATCACATATCGTTCTCTTCCAAAAGCCTTGAGCTTAAACGTCTTTCTAAGACTTGACCCTTCTTTATCGACAGACTTCCCAGCTGGCTGGTAGAGTACAGGATAGCTACGGGGCTAATGCAACAATCCTACTGACTCTATTTAGCAGCACCACCTAAGACCTAACCGAGATTCGAGCATACGACGACTGGCTTGTTGGACCAGCATCGTACCTCGAAACTAACTGGGTGGTCATCTTCCTTAGCATTTCAAAAAATTATAATTAAGTTCTATTTGCAGGTTCATGTTAAACAAATAGAATAAACGGAAGAATCTAATAATTATAATCAGGAGACTGCACGTGCATCAATATAATTCCAGTAGTGAATCAGACATCTAATGAATCTTGATTTTCATGAAAAAGAAACTATCCACTCCTATTGCCCATAAACGGCTTTACCTCCGGCATGAATGTAAAAGAAAATAAAATAAGTCTTAGAATCTATCCGGTACACTGTGGGCAAAATCGACCGAAAAAACGGAACTTTCTATTACCCTGTTTTAAAAGGTAAATAGTGACTTTCGTTAAGTGAAAGATTACGAAAAAAATCGATTGGTGATGGTCTCAACGTGCGAAATCGACGAGAAGTAGCCCATTTTGCACCATTTACCTTTATTTCCTAATTGTTTTAAAATAATTTTGTACAATCTCTCTAATATGAAATTTTATGGTAACGAGAGTAGAAGAATGGGACATGAGTAGTGATTTTTCTTTATTTTAATACAATATCATCTAGAGGTGTGATTTGCACCACTTTGCATATAAAATTTGAATTATACTCAAAATGCCAACTCGATACACTCAAGTCTTTTTACACGGTATGTTTTTTTTTCGATTACTCAAGAAAAGTGCAACTTGGGGACCATTTACAAAATACGTGACGAATGCCGGACCTCTCCCAAATCTGTTGAGAAATCAATGAATGATCCCTAATCCCAATCGATTTCTCGCGGTTTTCACGCAAAAAAGTCACTTTTTATTACCTTCTAAAAAGTACCGTTTTGTTGATAAAAAGTTGGTGGAAAATCTGTAGCCATCATCCCGGGCTTTGAAAATGAGGATAGCTTGGTAATATGACTTTCCGTCAATTTAAACGATTTAGTAACTGCAAACGGCGGTTAACGGCAGACGGCGTAGCAGTGGAGTACGCCAGGAAGCTCGACCAGCGAATCGCAGAACAGCAGGTAGAAGAAGAAGATATAAATGGGCTGTAGAGAAACATCCATGGTGCCATCCAAACAGCAGCGAGAGAGGTGGTAGGCACGATGCGTGGAAGACAGCGTAATAGCTGATTTGATGCCGAATGCCAGATAGTGACAGATGAATAGAACCAGGCCAGGAGTCGCATGCTCACTGCGGCAACGCGTCAAAACAGAGGGAGATACAGAGAGACTAGAGCTGCGGAAAAAAGAATCCATCGTCTAAAGTAACGCGAGTACGGGGAGCACGTGCTCGCCGGCGCAGAGGAGCGATACGCCAGCAACGACACACGGAGTTTCTATAAAACGGTGAGATGCAGGAATTTTGCCATGCCTGTGATGTGCAATGATAGTGCTGGCAACCTGCTTACTGACAAAACAAAACGGCGGTAGCAGCCAGGTGGAAGGACCACTTTCAGACACTATTGAATGGAGACGTAAATGCGGAGATCAGCAGGGACAGGATAGAAATTGTAAGCGATGATCAAGCTGTGGAGCCACCAACACAGGAGGAGGTTAAGAAGGCAATCAGTGAGCTCAAAAACGGTAAGGCTGCTGGGAAGGATGGTATCCCGCTTGAAGTTCTAAAAGCGGGGAGCGAGCGTACGAAGCAATCCACCGGATCATTGTCAGGATCTGGGAGGAAGAACAAATGCCGGAGGAGTGGTTGGATGGCCTCATTTGCCCAATTTTCAAAAAGGGACATCGAATGGAGTGTAAAAACTATCGAGGAATTACATTGCTCAATTCTGCCTACAAGGTGCTTTCCCGTATGCTGTTCTGCAGACTGAGACCGTTAGCGGAGTCCTTCGTCGGCGAGTACCAAGCTGGTTTTCGTGAGGGTCGCTCCACGACGGATCAGATGCTTACCCTGCGTCAGTTGCTAGACAAGTTCCGGGAGTACAACTTGCAGACACACCATCTGTTTGTGGACTTTAAAGCGGCGTACGATTCAGTTAAACGAAATGAGCTGTGGCAGATAATGCTAGAACATGGTTTTCCGACGAAACTAGTTACGCTGATTCGTGCGACGCTGGACGGATACAAATTATGCGTTAGAATAGCGGATGAAACCTCAGCTGCTTTCATGACGTTGGATGGACTGAAGCAAGGGGATGCACTCTCTAACCTGCTATTCAACATTGCTTTGGAAGGTGCTTTACGAAGGGCAAACGGGGAAAGGAATAAAACGATCATCACGAAACCTCACATGCTTCTTGGTTTTGCGGATGACGTCGATATCATGGGAATCAACCGTAGAGCAGTGGAAGAGGCCTTCAGGGACTTTAAAAGGGAAGCTGCGAGATTGGGACTTACCATTAATACCGCCAAAACGAAGTACATGGTTGCTGGTAGGGAACGTGGGAGCCCAAGTGGTGTTGGTGCCGAGGTGGAGTTAGATGGGGCACAATATGAAGTAGTGGAGGAATTTATATATCTTGGTACACTCGTGACATGAGACAACGATATAAGCCGCGAAGTGGTTTTCTACGGATTACGTAGCCAGCTGAAGTCCCGTAGATTGCAAATTCGCACAAAACTGGCGCTCTACAGAACACTAATCCTCCCCGTGGCCCTTTACGGACACGAATCATGGACGCTAAAGGAAGCTGGTCGGCGAGTGCTTGGGGTTTTTGAGCGTAAAATTCAGCGATCTATACTTGGTGGCAAAATGGAAAATGGAGTGTGGCGCAGACGCATGAATCACTAGCTGTACCAAGTATACAAATATGCTGATATAGTGAAGGTAGTGCAATATGGCAGGCTGCGGTGGGCTGGACACATGGCCAGAATGCCCGATAAAAGAGTAGCCAAAACTATTTTCAGCAGAGAACCAGGAAGAGGCCGTAGACTCCGAGGCAGACCCCGCACCCGGTGGGTGTGTGCTGTCGAAGACGATGCATGTTCAGCTGGTGTTCGTGGGGATTGGAGAACGGCAGCCCAGGACCGACGGTACTGGAGGACCATAATTCGTTCGGCGCAGGATCGGTAACGGACCGTTGCCACTAAAGTAAAGTAAGTAAGTAACTGCAAAATAGTTTCAACCGTCAAGTTGCTGGAAAATCTTTTCTTCCCGAAAAAATCATTCATTTATCAAACCACATAGCGAATTTTTTTACTACGTCACAAATATTACTAAATTCAGCAGATTACTTTTAATATGACATTAACAATAACAAAACTCACCTGTACCAAACATTAAGAACGCAAACGGTTGTCCAAACGGACAACGATACTAGGATCATCGTGAACAGGAGATATTTTCCAAGTAGGGGCACTGCCAAAGACGTTGGAGGTATAATTTCCGCCAACAACAAGAAAAACACAGTGAGAGACACAAGTATAGATATACAAAGTGTCACCTATTTTCGAATAAAAAATAATTCACGTCGAGTTCGTTCAAAATTTAATGTAGTATTTACCTTTTCACCAGAATCACTCGGCAAATAAAAAACCAATACAGTTAGAAAAGTTATTCCAACACACGGAATTATTAAATTAACCGTATAAAATAATGTTTTTCGCCTCATGGCTAGCTTAAACGTTATGTCTGTAAAATAAAAAGCATGAACATAAACCCCTAAGCTTTGCAACAATCTACAACAAACCAGAGAAAGGTTCCACACAACACGGGTAAAATTCCTCATTACGACTAGCTGGTATTTCAAGAATATCCCATTCAACAGAAAGATAGAATTCGCTTAAATCGATTCCAATATCCACTAAATTGTCACCCGGAAGCTGAAAATTAAAATGTTTTTATTAAATATACTAAAACCACACATTCATATTCCGTACCTGATCCAAGTGCCTCAGTTCTACTTGTGCTCCGTTGTATGTCCAGGAACCGAACTTCATCAAACATGTTTGTTCATCATATGGAAAATACTCTACATTCATTTCGCAAGAGGACTTATAAATAGCGGGAGGTTCCCAGAACACTTCACCGGTATATTTCAACGTTGCTTTAGTCATCAAGGTTACCTCGTAATTACCATCCCAATTGTTGTACAGCACTATGTCCGGTAACCAAATCTGCTCGGATGGCACATATAACATTTCTACTCCACCATACTCTTCTGGGTCCCATTTTAGCTTATAATCGACCCATTTCTGTTTCACCCAAAGATTGGTGGTCATGACTTGATTGCGTAGACTAACTTCTATCAATTGCGATAATTTGAGCTCTAGCCACACGATAAGCGTTTCAGTATTATTAACAACCGGACGAATTAGTCGGTTATAGTTGCTCAGTAAATCATCGTACAATCTTTTAGCATCAGGATTTGCCTCGATGTGGACCACAGAAGCTGAAATTTTTAAATTTTGTCAACTAAACCTCAATATCGTCCGAGTGGGGCTTACCTTGGGCGTAGCTGAATGCTATCAAACTAAGAAAACACAGTTTGAAATTCACCAACTTTATAAACCCGTTCATTGCGAATAGTTTAACTTCACATATATTGCGAAAAAGTCCCGATTCGATTAATAACTATATTGAAATTTAATTCGATTTTAAGATCAAAAACTGGGATGCTGTAATGCAAAAATCTTGAGGAATGCTGTAGAATCAATTCTGTATGAAAAATCAATATTTCGAGAGAGAAAATGAACTCATGTTTCCACTGGGTTTAAATGCGCATGCGATTGTTTACAAAACAGAGAGCCAAACTGCACGTGGTGTTGTTTATACACGTGCCACCTGTTGATGTTCGGCACGTGCGTTTCGACGACGCCAATCGATAACTACGTCGTGTAACCTATAATGAGCATCAATTTAAGCGATGCTTTGGAACTCGTAATTCCAACGCCTCGCCACTCTCCGCTTTTATTTTCAACTCCGCCAAATATTTCCCGCAGGTCTCAGATCAAACTGCGGTCTTCCACTCGAAAACCACAACGGCGAGCATATCCCCCGTGACCACGTCGCAGCTTCCGAACTACCGAACCAATGAAGGTTTTGTTTATTGTTAGTTTCGTACGGCAACTTACACCTCTTGATGTTAGCGTTTTGCAAAGGGCAAAAAAGTATTTCCGATTTCCTGGCTGAACAGGTAGTCGCTATTAGCGTTCCCAAATACATGAACTCAGCTACCGCAGTCAACTGTTAATTTCCGTTCCGTGACAGGCGCGCATTCGTGTACTTTAAGGTTCAAGGTTTAAGGTTGGGATTTGAACGCGGATCCTCGGCGTGAGAGGCGTGAAAGCTGACCACTACGCTATGAATGACCCCTAAATATCTTTGATCTTTAATGCATTTTTAGCTAAATCCTCCTAGCTGCCGCTTTGAGTCTAGCATAGAGTGCCTCCGTCGTCGCAAATCTGGTTTATAACCAGATGTCAGTGTCATCTGAGAAGCTTGGGAGATACTTACCTTTACTAACACCCTCATTCTTTATTCGGACGGATATTAAATTTCTTTCGACTTATTTCGAAATAGAAATAACGACCATTTTATTTTGCTGGCGGAATGGTGAATACCACCCAAAAACATTTTTGTTGAATAATAGCTTATTCAATCGTAGTTTAGCTAATTACCGGGTAACAAACACTTGACCAAAATGGAGTTGACCGAATCGAGTCAGTGCAGCGCCGATTCATACGTTTTGCACTTCGAAGATTGCCCTGGAACGACCCCTTTCAGCTGCCCTGCTATGAACAACGCTGCAGACTCATCGATCTTGACCCGTTGACCACTCGTCGTGACGTGATCAGAGCAATGGCAGTCGCCGACATGCTGACCTCGAGAGTGGATTGCCCATGTCTACTCGCGAACCTCAACATATACGCCCAAAGTCGTGTTCAACTATAGCACATTTAGCACAATCATCGGTCTGCAACGCCATTTCAATCGATTCACACATTGCTTCGACTTAAACGTCAGCCGCGAGGTACTGAAAACTCGTTTCCTGGCACTAGCACGTAGATTCTAGTTTAAGTGTATCAGTAGGGCCAGTAGGCCTGTTGATATTTTTTATACAAATAAACAAATAAACAAATAAACACTTGATTAACTGTCACACAACAAAAATGATTGTTGGCATGATGAATTAACACCCCTTACCTTTTTAGGAGGGGGGGCTCCCATACAAATGAAATACAAATTTATCATAACTCCAGAACTAATCAAGCAAATGGAACCAAATTTAGCATGTGGGTGTTTTTTTGGGCAATTTTTTTCTATGGGGAATTGTGACCCCTTCCCTCTTTAGGAAGGGAATTATGACCCCTCTCCCTTTTAAGAGGGGGGCTTCCATACAAATGAAATACAAATATCCTCATAACTCGAGAACTAATCATGCAAATGGAACCAAATTTGGCATGTGGGGAGTTTTGGAGGCAGGAATTTTTTGATGATGGTTTAAGACCTCTCAGACCTGTGGTAAGGGAATAAGGACTCTCATACAAATAAAACAGAATTTTTTGCGTAACTCAAAAACTAACCGAACTCGAGAAATTCTAGTCTCTTGCATAAAACATTAGTCAATAACAAGACCACCAAAAACTATCAATAGTAACATTAGATGAGTCAGGGCGAGACGGCCGCGAGTGTTGCCGGCGACCTGCCGTCGGATGCGCCGGCCACTGCGGGGGGCAGCCCTCCATAGAGATCTAAGTTTTTTTATTTTCCTAGGTCTACTGACCTCTATTACCTCTATTACCTATTAGCTCTATTTTCTTCAGCTGGGTCACCCCTGCGAAATGGTACTTTCCACGAAAAGATGTTCCGTGAAATGGTACATCCCGCGTAAGGTTTTTCGCGAAATGGTATTCTGCGAAACTCTATATTCCGCGTTATGGTCAACCGAGAATTGGTGTTCGCAAAATGATATTCAGCGAAATGGTTTGTAATGATGGCGAATATTTAAATACTATCGCTTTATTTTATCAGGTTAAGTAATGGGGGGAATTGTTTTTTACTTTACTGTGAGGAAAATTTGAATATTAAAACACCCATGAATTCCTCAGAAACTTGCAAAATTCAAAATTGTGACAAAGGTCATCCGAGATTCATGATTTATGTACAACACAGTTTAATTTGTGGCAATACGAAGTTTGTCGGGTCAGCTAATCATTTATAAAAAAGATAAACAGCATTGGTGACATACTTGGGGCAAACCGGATTGTATCACAAATGGGTGATCTATAAATCTATACGTATAAACGCACTGCAATCGGTAAAATAATCAGCGTTAGACCGCGATAGTTACATCAGTCAAGCCAATCACCCTATTTCAAGGTGGGACAAACATATCTTTTCATCCACTGCTCCGGTAGCTTCGCCTCTTGTCAGATTATGAAGATAATCCAGCGTAGAGCCGTTAGATAAAAATACAAATAAATAAATAATTAACTTCGCCTTTTTGGCTAACCTCACTGAAAGTTAAGTCATTGTAATGAACAGGAGATCTTTTATGGAATCTTTATACTAAAAAAGGACTGCTTTTCTTTTTACTACCCATACTATTGGTCAGATTTTATAATCGAGAGATTTATTGTACAATATCTATTGTTAGTGACTAACATAATTCGGAAGCGTATTGAGTTTAAATAACTGTTACCAATTTCACGGGTAGCTTAGTACAAATTAATCAAAGTAAATTTGGGAAAATATTAAATAACAGTGTAGATTAAAAAGGCCTCCAAATACTTGTCGGTGTACAAGGTTACTGCAGTTCTTGTACAGGAAGTTGGATTCCCAACGAAACAAATTCACTCAGTTCCTTCAATATTTGCAGATCAATCCGAGACATTAGCGATTGATAACGTTCCGCGCCCACAGCTGTTTTCAGAGCAATAAGCTATAAAATTATAAAAATATATTAAATCCATGTTAAATTTATCAGAGGCTGAGAGGCTTAAATGAGTGTGATGTGTTACCTGACTTTGAAGATAATCTTTCAGTACTATCACATGAGTTGGGTCCTGTAAACAAACCACCTTACAGCGATCATAATGAGGAGTTTCGTTTTGCATATTTTCCGTGTCAATAAAGCCGTAACCAAACATCAACGCGCTGAGCTCTTCTTCATTATCGTCCCTTAATATAAGAGAACTAAACGAGAGGAAAAAAGTTAGCAAGTTCTTAAATAAGGTCTAACAACAACGGAACCAAAGACTTACTCCAGTTTAGCCCCACTTTGTTCGTCTTCATTTGTAATATCATTGAGCGTTTCGCTCATGTTAGTTAATATACCGCTAAAATTTTCAAAGATAACCTCATTAACCTCAGACACTGTTAACAAACTAATCAACGCCAAAGCGAGAAGTTTCTTGTCGTTAGCTCGTGGTATTACGTGCATGTCACTAATCCATGTCGTTATTATTTTCTCCAATGCATCCGGAATCAATAGTTCGGAAATGACCATTCTGAATGTGACCTGGTCCAGTATTAGAACCCGCGCAATTATTTGCAAATACATGTGATTGACTTGCGGATACGCTTCGTGTTCGTAGTATTTGCTATAAAAACGTAATAGTTAGTAACATTGTCGGACAATTGTGCATCGGTAACCTACCGAAATACTTCAACCAGGTACGGTCTAAGTAGCTCAATCGAATAATTTGGTGCAGCCCGGAGAATGGTTAGAAACAATCGATAGATTACAACGATGCCTTCAACCCGCAAATCTGTCTGAAGATAATGACATGTCTTTACGATATCCTTTCCGTATCGTGGCAAAAAGATATCTGGACATAAAAAGATGTAGGTTTGCGATATCGCTAAACAGGTTCGCAGGTTACTAGAAGATTGTTCTGAAAATAATAGAAATAACACTTCTTAATATACTTTCTAATCTACATGAAATATTTGAAGAAAAAACGCCAATTTACTGACATATTCTAAAAATAATTAAATTGCCGTATTTCAACCTAAGCAGCTTTTCCGAAAGTTATATTCACTTACCAATGAGTGGGAGAAGATTATCACAAAGTCGTAATAGATCGTTATTCAATGCTTTGCTGTATTGGACTACAATAACCCAAAGTTCTAAACCATCATCCAACAAGTAGACATGGGACGGTTCGTTTATATTTGTACTCAGTTCAATAACCTGATAAATAAATGCAACGACCGTTTCTCCCGCAGGTATTGCGTACAATGCCTTTATAGTTTGTAACTGTAATAGAAAAGTATTCAATATTATTGAAATGTACATTACCAATTGATATATTATTCGATTTTGCACGTAAATGTGCCGCCAAAGAATCGGTATCTTACCAAAGTTGAAATGATGGCACACCGAAGCATATCATGTTCTCGACTTTCATCCCAGAGAAGAGGAAGATATTGGACTAAATTGTCGACCTCTAATTTAATAGCCATCGACATTTTTTCAATGATGAACGACATCACGTATAATACCGTCATCTTGGTATCACATTCATTGGCTTCCTTCAGTAGGGTGAACAGTAAAGTGATTACTGGTTCCAAAAATTCCAGGAACTGTTCGGCATCAAATTCGAAATCTTCCATGATGTTTTTTAGGGTTCTGAAAAAATACATATGCGCTATCAGATATACTTGGTTGCGAATAATTAGAAACGGTTGCTCTTACTTGGATGCAGTGAGGCGAACTGCCAAATCTTCCGAGGGATGAAGTAATTCAAGACAAGCACGATATACTTCTGGTCGCAGAGATTTAGAAAATCTAACTCCTGTCCATCGTCCAATTAGCCAAATAATACGCTTCCGAATTATCCGATAGTTATGTCCTTTAAACTTAAGTTCCTCGAGCAACTGCTGTGTGAACCACTCGTCGAAATTAATCTGAAATAACAACAACAGTTTTAAAGTCTCGTTTTCACACTTTACGAAAGGTAACACCAACTTATCTAGTCGCGATAGCGTCACTAGTATTTGAAAACACCATTTTGGGCTTCAGTATTAAGATTATTTACACGAACGTCTACACATTTTGTTTCTCTCGCGAATAACACGAAATGAACTGTTCAAGAAACTTCTTGCAACTGATCTGAAGCTGATACTTGAGTGACAAATATAGAACGCACTCTTTTCATATTTCATGACACTGACTGTATAAACAGTATTTCTGCTCTAATTTACCTGCCGCCATAGTTCGTCCTTTTTTTCTTGCGCTGTTCCTTGGTTTTGAAAATGATTATTTCGGCTATACGATTGCAGTGTTAATCTTCAGACAACAAAGGCACGCGCTGCACAAGCAAGTACCGTGATCTTGATTAAATACCATGAAATAATTTACCTATGAGGGTGATACGGGTAATATGGTCCGGCTGAGCAAAATGTGCCTTTTTTAAAATACAGTAACTGCCATAAACTTGGATTTGATAACTTTGATTGTACCATTAATGAATGACTATGAATAGCATTCCAATTGAAATGTTTAAAAAACTATTCTCTTTGCTTCTGTCAAGATCGTGCTGGACACAATGCGCAATATAAGCACTTTAATTAAAGTTACCATTTCAGCCAGTTTTTACTAGAATATGTTATTTAAGAACTATGTAGGTAACACTAGATCCGCAATTATCCTGTACTTTGTACTCTAATAGCTGGTTGCGAAATTTGTCGTGTTAAAAACAGGTCAAATTAAGAAAACGAAATTGCGATTATTTTCATTTCATTTAGCGACTATTTTATTAATTGTTCCATTTTTACGAATTTCATTTAAATTAAACAACATATGGTCATTAAATTAAACATTAAATGGCCAGTCCATATCATGCAATAATTGGTAAATAGAGCTTATTTTGTTAGGTGTATTCTTCATATTTTTAATGGTGATTTAGAATAAACCTTTTTTAACATCTCAGACATGTGGATGGATTGGGATGCGGTTTAATGAAGATGCCTATTAAGAACGTTTTCAACAAGTATATTAAACAAATGAATAAAATTAATTTAGCACAATCATCGGTCTGCAACGCCATTTCAATCGATTCACACATTGCTTCGACTTAAACGTCAGCCGCGAGGTACTGAAAACTCGTTTCCTGGCACTAGCACGTAGATTCTAGTTTAAGTGTATCAGTAGGGCCAGTAGGCCTGTTGATATTTTTTATACAAATAAACAAACAAACAATGGTCTTATATACCGAACAAAAGGTGGTCATTATTCCCCTATCACCCCTACTGGTATTTTTGTACCTGCTCCGGTAACATACTTGAAGCAATGGAGGACCATAAAACAATTTAAGAAAAAAATTACAATAGCAGCCAAGATTTATATCCAAACTTTCAATCTAGAGTTCTTGACGGTATTAAAGCCGTTTTCTTATATCTGAGATAAACAATCAATCAAACCATTAAACATCAAGAGCTCCTTTTAAGCATAACAAAAGAAATTGTATTAAACGCAATATCCTACTAGTCACAGTAGCCAATTAAACCTAACAGCATGAAATTTTCGACGGTACTGGAAGAAAAAATGCACTTACCTCATCGAACAAGTTAAAGACCGCTAATCCTGTGGCGTTGTAAATTGAATCTTTAATCAACAGATCACTGATGCTCGACGATTCAGTCAAAGTCAATGCTTGCGATTTATTGATGAATTTTTGCAATTCTACAATAAGCATCGGGCTGTACTTCTGAAATAATATCATGTAGAACGCCTCTGTACAACTCTGCAAATACAACACTTAGCATATACAAATTAGTTTCATATGTTATCATAATTTACCCTTAAATTGTATTTCCAAGAATCGCCTCCTTCATCTAGAACGTAACTCTCAGGATCACTATCCCACAATTCGAACTCCTCCGACGTTAGCAAAAAATAATGCATAATTATTTTCTCAAAAATATAACTCAGTCGTTCTGGCGTGAAGAAATCATTCTTAGCCTTGTTTATGATTTGCTCTGTAAGAAATAAAATAAAAAATAATCACTCAGTAATAACATATTAAATCAGTAAACTCACCTCTATCCCCATCCACGTGAATTAAATTGTGAGAAAGAATGCCTTTAATCAGGTTCAAGCACTGTATGGCAAAGTTGGGGAATGTAATAACATTATCCTCAAAAATAAGATTCGTTCCCTCGTGGAACACGTAATGGAAAGAAAACTCGAAGGCCCCTGGAATGAATTCAACGAACGACGCCGGGTGGGTCTCGAAAAACAAATTAAGGAACTTCATGTGCTTTATGATGTATCTCTCCACCTGACCGCCTAGCTTGCCCCCAGTCAATTGTTGTGTTTCGATTTGTTTAACCTGCAATCGGCAGTCTAACAGTTCTCTCAGTCGCTGGAACACCACCCGAATGAACATCATGCATTTGGGAGACAGATGTGGACCAAACACTCCATAAATCGTCAACTTTTTTAAAATCCTTAAGGATATTATCGCTTTTTCTAAATTTCCTGCACACATTTCTATCGGTGCCCGATCACGAATGTTGGTATAGAATAATTGAGTGAAGCCATCCCATAAATTCAAAATAAATTCATACAGCTGACTGGTCAAATCCTAAACATAAAAAAGATCTCCAATTAAAAAAGAACTTGTGAAACAATTTTTTAACGTACCTCAAAATAGTTTCTGTCTCTTTGAAGTCTTTTGGATGAAAGTACCTTTACTACATGCAACAATGTTAGCAATCCTCGATGTTGTAGCAATAAATCGTTACTTTGCACCACTTCTACTAGAGTGGGTACTAGCTCAGGCCATCCCAGCGGACAATCGAATCGCGCAATGTTTCCAATTAGTACTGCAATTTGAATAGCGATCTGTTGGACAGGTTCATTAAATCTTAACAGCAATATTTTTTTGATTTCATTTTTTTCTTCCTGCTCAATCGCACTACAAGACAAAAAAATTACTACATTGCGATATTAGCTATCTATAACTAATCATACTTTGGTGCATTCTTTCTCCAGTATTTCAATACTCCATTTTTAAAGTAAAGTGAGGCCATCCAGCGAACATTAGCATCAATGGATTGATCGGAGAATAACTTCACCAATGTTAGATGAAATCCCGGCTGGACTTCCCATTCTGCTAATTTCTCTTCGGCTGGTCTCAGCAACTGGGCGTTCTGGCTACAGGCATACATCAAAGCTTCAAATACTGCAGATTCGGCCGACATTTTCCTGTTTTGCTTAAAGGTCTTGCTGTTATCGAATAAAACTATTGATTTTGCAGTGAACTTAAACGTTTAGCTTCATTCGGTCCTTTGAAAGGATCATTCGTCAAAATCTTGAAATGAAAAATAAATATGGTAGACACTTGACCAACCATAACCATGATTACAAGAGTAATCTAGTCTGACTATGCAAACGTAAAAAGGTTATTCAAAATGAAAATCAATCGAGATTCTATGAAGAAATATGCCGAAAACTATTAATGTTTAATATTATCTAAAAGCGGACAAGTAACACTAATTTCCGAGAGGTAATATTTACCGCATCCGAGGCAAGTTCGTCGGTGAAATTTGTTATCAAATCGAAATTCAACCAAAAATGCGTATCGTATCGCTCAATGACACTTGACAGATATGTCACAAACAAATTCTGATCAGCTGTTTTGACTTTTCCGAAGAGGTATTTTACTTTTTACCGCCTGGTACGGTTGAATCGGTTGAATCAAATGAGCTATCAACAACCTAGAGTGACTATATACAGAGTGGCGACAAGTCATCCCAAATGTATGCAATGCAGTTTTTCCAAGGTTTTTCTTTCTCTTTCTTGCATACGCGTTGGATAGGTCGTCTGCTCGATTGGAATGACACTGACAGATAATTATCATTCCAATTTTGACATTGTCGCCACTCTGTATATAGTCACTCTACAACAACCGTCAACGGAATGTTTAGCGGTAGAGGCGACATATGAAAAGGGCGAATGTCGCAAGCGGAAACAAACCGAGTGAGAGTTGATTTTCCTATCCAGCTTTTTACGAACCATAATGGCGGACATGTTCGTAATATTTGAACAGAATTTTGGACATATCCCTAATACATTGCACGTTTTCTTTCCGCACGTTCACGGTAAAACTAAAGGAATGTAAACCTGCGAAATATTAGTTCTCTGTACCTTTAGCTTGGCCTTTAGTTCTCTGTGCCTCAAGCTGTGGCTTTAGGGAAATGTCAAAAATGCTGTTCAAATATTACGAACACGCCCGCCATTATGGCTCGTAAAAAACTGGATACATCGCGTGTTATGTTTCCGCTAGTTCCTTTATAGTTTTCCCGTGGAACATGAGGAAACAAGACGTGCAAGAAATGTCAAAAATGCCGTTCACGTCCGCCATTATGGTTTGTAACACGTCCGCCATTATGGCTTGTAAAAAGCTGGATAGATATTACTGAATGCTGACATTTATCATATCCAGCTTTTTGTGAGCCATAATATTTGACATTTCCTTAATACATCGCACGTTTTGTTTCCGCACGTTCACGGCGGTAAAACCAAAGGAACGTACGGAAAGTAGAACGTGCGATGTATTGCTAAAAAATGTCAAATATTATGGCTCGTAAAAAGCTGGATACATATTTGGCATCCCTGCTGTGAAGGCACAGTTTTCAGACATAAATTTTTCATAAATTTTTTACTGTGCATACATGCATTGTTTGTTTACTTCGTTTACATTGTCGCATTTAAAATCATTATTATGCTTTTTTGTGTTAGTTGTAATTGAAAATAGTAAAAAAAACGTTGTTTAGTGTTTTATTACCAGCTAAACATGCTGAATTTTGAACATAGCTGAACATTGTTACGTTTTTCTCCCGTGTTTTAAAATCATATAACAATCATGATGTCTCGCAAAACGCTTTCTTTATCAGTGGAAACTTCCAAAAATGATCCAAAAAAACAAACTAGTTTAATGGCCTTCATAACTCAGAAGAAATCAGTTGCAGGCGATTTGTAAGCATATATTTATTTCTAAACTATGACAAATGCAGTAACGCTGTTTTTAAATTTGCCATTCAGCTCAACTAACAGCAATTCACCGGTCGATTCAGTAACTGA
Source organism: Sabethes cyaneus (assembly GCF_943734655.1). Lineage (NCBI taxonomy): Eukaryota > Metazoa > Arthropoda > Insecta > Diptera > Culicidae > Sabethes > Sabethes cyaneus. The sequence continues at coordinate 91,063,441 of NC_071355.1, forward strand.
TAAAAATAATATTAAAAATAACCACAAAACACATCCTTCTAGCAGTGACTTTACAGTAACTGAGGATGAGGCTAAACTTCGTTCACCCAGTGTATTTAAACGGAAATTTCCAAAGGTAAAAAATCTTATAAATTTTGTCAAATAGAAGTTTACTTTTTTTATATTATCACAGACCAAACAGTCCAACACAATCGAAATTTTATCAAGTGACTCTGATATATCTCCAGAGAAGCTCAAAACTACAGCTTCGCAAAATGACCAGTTACAAACAGAACCCGCTAATTCAACGGTGGATGAGTACGATCTATTGGTTTCAAAATATTGCACTCAAGCCACAGCCGTATCCCTGCAGTTAGAACTCGATTCGGAACTCGAAAAGGATTCTCACTATCAAGAAGCTACGAAAAAATTGAAAGAGAATTTGGCCAAAGTTAGCCCACAAAAGTCTAGCTTTTCAAACAGTAATAATAAAAAAGCAGCCAAATTTGAGTATAAGGTACCTAAAGCTGGCAATCTTTTATCAAGCCTGAATGAGCCTTTAAGGAAGCCAATTAACTTAAATGAGACTTCTGCATTAAGTAGAAGTGACATATTTACAAAAAAAACTGAAACTGCCAGCCCTAACTTACTTAACGGATCGAACCTGACCTCTAAACAAAAAAGTAATTTCAATCCAAGTAAGGAATACACGGAAATAGGAAAACAGTCAACTCAATCTTCTGAGACTACAAACAAAGATAAAAGAGTAAAAAAGATTCAGCTGAAAAACTCCGAAAAATCTGAAGATGAAATAGACAACACTTTCTCTAGAGTCGAAGTGAGGAAGAAACTGACTAACGTATTTGAATCAATGCCCGGAGGAAGCGCTTCTAAATGTAATCCATCAGTAAAATTTGATCCAGCATTGAACGATAAAATGGTGGAAATATTAAACGACCAACGTTTCAAATCAGCACAATTCTCCGAAGCGGAACTTGAAACGGCATGTCAGTTTTTACGCGAAGCTAATCAGCTGCTGCTGGAAAAATTTTATGACATATTTGCCCAGCTTCCAGAACAATTCTTCTGCACTATTGAAGGATTCCAACTGGACACGTACAGTAAACTTAAATCACTTATCGAAAACACCCATGGGAAGATAAAAGCAAACAAAAAAGCGTTGGAAAATTTTCCAAAGGTAAAAGTATCATCCGTTGGGTCTTGCAAACCCTCGGTTAAGACTGTAAATAATGTTCAAGCGTCTAAAAGCTATGATTTCGATGAAATGGAAAACGATTTTATTAATAGCACTTTGCCTCCAAAACAAGCCAACGAGACATCTTCGCGATCCAGCGGGTTTGTGTTTAAGAAACCTACATCTGGAATGACTCTTAACAAACTAGAAGAGAATAAGCAGCCTGAGGTCTACCCTCGACAAGAAGAGAGTGACGAGGAGGAAGATGTTGATAGCATTATCGATAGTATACGAGAAGCAGAGTTAATTGATAAGGGTCGTACTAATCAACCACATATGAGTACGATCAATTTGACAACACCAGAGAACTCGTTCAAAGCCGCTTCAGAATCACGAATCACATTTAATACTAAAGAAACCTGTCTTCGAAATACGCAATTTATTGAAAACGTGGAAACACAGGTTGACGATGACGGTTGGCAAGTTTATGATCCGACTCAGTTTGAAGACCAGGAAGCGTTTGTTATCACCGACGCTTCCGAGGGGTTCGAAAGTGCTGCGAGCTTCCACCAGAAAAAAACTCAACTCAGAGATGCTTCTCTAGTTCGGCTTCTGGAGGATGTTGGTGAAAGTCAGTTTGAGCGCTCAGCCAGTACAAGTCACAGTCGGCAAAAGTCGCAATCATTGGGAAACTTTCATTCAGGAGTTCGTAACGATGGTACAACTGGGGAGTTCGATGGCATGCACTATTCGCATTCCGAGCGACTACAGATAGCGTTTCGTGAAACGTTCGGACTTCGATTGTTTCGTCCAAACCAATTGCAAGTCATCAATGCCACACTCTTGGGAAACGATTGCTTTGTATTGATGCCAACTGGAGGAGGAAAATCCCTATGCTATCAGCTACCAGCAATTCTGACTGAAGGTGTCACTATTGTAGTGAGTCCGCTCAAATCATTAATTCTTGATCAAGTAAACAAGCTTAGTTCACTTGACATACCCGCAGCTCATCTATCCGGAGAAGTGTCATACGCTGATCAACAGAAAATCTACAATGATTTACAGTGCCCCAAACCAATACTGAAATTATTATACGTAACACCAGAAAAAATATCCTCTTCTGCTCGATTTCAAAACATTCTCACTGGTTTGTTCCGTACGAAGCAGTTGGGAAGGTTCGTTATCGATGAAGCGCATTGTGTATCTGCTTGGGGGCATGACTTTCGACCCGACTACAAAAAGCTTTCAGTACTGCGGCAGCAATTTCCATCAGTGAGAATTTAATCATTTATTTTCTTTCGTGTCCTCTCTATAAATTTAATGCCGTTTTTCTCTCAACAGATTCCTATTATGGCTTTAACAGCAACAGCTAATCCACGCGTACGGATAGATGTACTCAAACAACTAACTCTATCACAAACTACCAAATGGTTTTTGTGCAGTTTCAATCGGCCAAATTTAAAATACATCGTTCGGCCGAAACAAGGGGCTGCTACAAAGACGGAAATTATCGAGTTGATCAAAAAGAAGTTCCTTCGTTCAACGGGCATAATCTACTGTCTGTCAAAGAAAGATTGCGACCAACTTTCTGCGGAATTACAGAATTCAGGTATCAAAGCAAAGAGTTATCACGCGGGTTTGTCGGATACGGTACGAGAATCAACACAAAAAGATTGGATAACTGACAAGATTAAAGTTGTCTGTGCTACCATTGCTTTTGGTATGGGAATCGACAAGCCGGATGTCCGTTACGTAATCCATCACTCGATGCCTAAAAGTATCGAAGGGTATTATCAGGAAGCTGGAAGAGCAGGTCGAGATGGAGAAATTGCAACGTGCATCCTGTTTTACAACTATTCCGACATGCTACGCTATAGGAAAATGATGGATCGTGAGTATCGTCATTAACCATTAGTATTAATTTAGTAATCAAATGGCTTCTCACACAAAGCCAATTTTTTACTCTATCTTTCAGACGACAGTTCAATACCATTTGAAGCTAAGCAAGTTCATTTACACAACCTGTTTCGAATGGTGAACTATTGCGAAAATGTGACCGATTGTCGACGAACACAGCAGCTGGATTACTTTGCAGAACACTTCACGCGGGAACAATGTCTTGAGAATCGAGCGACCGCCTGTGACAATTGCCTCATGCAAGGCGAATACAAAACAATTGATGTAACGGAAGATTGCCTCGCTATCGGAAAGTGTGTTCGAGACTTATGTGCAGGTAGAAATCGTTTTACCTTACTACATTTAGTCGAAGTTTTCAAAGGAAGTGAGCAGAAAAAGATCATTGAAAACAACCATCATCGGACTCCTTATCACGGCAGGCTAAAGAGCTGGGATCGGAGCGATATTCAGCGATTAATGCATAAGTTAGTAATCGAGGATTATCTCAAAGAGGACCTGATTTTTAGCAACGATATCCCACAGGCGTACATAAAGATTGGAAGTAAAATTGAGAAGTTAATGAACCGCGAAATACAAGTTAATTTTTCAGTCAAAGAAAAAGTTACAAACAAACGTGTTCAACAAATTGATGTTGGCAATGATCCTAAACTGGATGATCAAAGCAATGCCCAACTCAAGGAATTACAAGAACGTTGCTACAATGATCTATTAGACATTTGTCGCTCATTGGCTGCAGAGAAGAATGTAACTCTTGCTTCAATCATGAACATGCAAGCACTTAAAGCTATGTCAGAACGACTTCCAGAGACTCAGGCAGAAATGCTAGGATTGCCTCATGTTACAAAAGCGAACTTTGAAAAGTACGGTCAGCAGCTGTTGGAAATCACTCAAAATTATGCTGCTGAGAAACTTTGCCTAATGTTAGATGCAGATGCATCTGGCAAAACAAACAACCCGACCGGAGAATATGGGAGTGACTCAAGCGATGACGATACAGATTGGGGTCGATTGGCACGTGAAGCGTCAAACAGCAGCTCTGGCGGCGCAAATGGTAAACGCAAACGAAGTTGGGGTGCGAGTAGTCGAGGCAAAAAGCGATTTCGCGGGCGAACGAAATCGAAACCAGTATCGCGTGGCAAAGCATCGGGAGCACGTGGAGGAAAAGCAACTAAACGAGGATCTAGCGCCGCGGGTTCAAGTAGAGGTGGTCGAACAGGTGCTACAGGATTCGGTTTACTGCCTTTGCCTGGTAACGGGTAATTATATTATTATTTTTCAAAAGTATACTGTCTACGACATCCATTCTCTGTTAGTTGTAAATAGTTAAAACACCTTTTATAGTTTCTGGTTGACTTTACTTATCCGAACATTGCCATGGTACTTTAAAATGGGTAACAATTGAATTTCGGAGCACCTCCAATTCTTTTTCGTTTTTGCATTATTTCAATAGCTATTCAATTTACGTAATTCACAGTGGCGAACAAAATGAGCATGATAAAAACAATCTATTTCTATAATCTATATCTATATTTCATTTTACATCTACTATATATTTAAAAAAAATTGCAAATTACTCTTCTAGGCATCTACTTCTGGAAGGGATAATAATCGAAACCTGTGTTGTATTTGAATCCTTTCTTCTTATTTCTGTTCGCGATTGCAACCATAGTTTGTACGTCTTTTCGATATGCTGGTGGAAGCATCTCTTCATGCAGAGTACAGCTTACTTCCTCTTGCAGAGTCGCGTCTGCTTTATAGATTCGCTTTCGGATGATATCAACATCTCGGCCATACTCTTCTTCTAACTCTGCTACTTTGGCAGGAGGAGTATCAAATTTAACTATAAAATATGATCCTGTTCGATGAACCAATCCGTGGACACTAGTTTTGAAAGGCAACGGACGCGTTCCAAGGTTTTCTAGTTTACGTATAACTCCGCCTTTGTCGAAAATCGCTGTGGCAGTGCGCTTGAGAACAGACATCAACTCTGGCTGTAATTAAACGGTGATTATTCAATCGATATAGCTCTGAGGCAGGTAATCGCTTCGATTCTACATTCCGATCAAATCCGTTTTGCTCAGAACGTAGAAATCAAGGTAATATTTAGCGTGAATTTTTAAAAGGTTGTATATATACTACAAACTACTTACTCTGGGCATTTGTCGGAGAATCAATGCTAACTCGTAGACGGGCATGATGTCTTATTAATCAACTATTACGCCGATTCCAACAATTTCTGCTCCTACCAAAATGTATGGATTTCACTTTTTCGGCGAATGATTGCGTGCGTAAAGTCAACCTTATACCCAATATTTGACAGTTTCACTTTTGTAGTTTTGTTTCCAATTTTTATCAGGGTTGCCATATTGTAAACTTGTACTTTTAAACTCTCATTTTTTATTATCTAGGCGTCGTTCACAAAGGACGTCCGGTATTTTTCGGCATTTAGGAACCCCCCGCCCCCCCATCGTCCTTTTTCGTCCACATCAGCCTAACCCTCTCACCCCCACCAGACGTCCAGTGGCAAATATATTTTTAAAACCCAAGCGGTTTATCGTACATTGCATATTTATTTATCAGTCCTTACCACCCTATCCAGCTTTTTACGAGCCATAATGGCGGACGTGTTCGTAATATTTGAACAGCATTTTTGACATTTTCGTAATACATCGCACGTTTTCTTCCGTACATTCCTTTAGTTTTACCGTGAACGCTCGGAAAGAAAACGTGCGATGTATTAGGGAAATGTCAAAAATGCTGTTCAAATATTATGAACCGGTCCGCCATTATGGCTCATAAAAAGCTGGGTAATGAAAGATATGAATATGACTCTGGTTTTTGATAAATAATCAGAATAGAGATTGCTAACATTTATTATCAATTTCCCACCCATGTTCCCACCCTTTCGTACGCGATGAATTATAACCGCCAGAATCGTCGCGGGGGCAAATATCGTTTATTTTGTCAAGTAAATCAATCCAGCTTTTTACGCGCTATAATGGTGGCCGCTATAAATTGTGTTCGTAAAATGCGAACAATCTTTTTGACAACTCTGCATACATCAAATCTGGCACTCTTCTCTTGCAACACTACCGTTCTCTTTCTTTCGTTTACGTCAAAGGAAAGCAAAACTGTGCGAAATGTAAACAAAACTATTGCCTTCCTTCTTTTGCGTAAACGAAAGAAAGAGCAACACTGCCGTACAGGAGAAGAGTGCCCAGTTTTGATGGATGCAGAGTTGTCAAAAAGATTGATCACATATTACGAACACAATTTATAGCGTCCGCCATTATAGCGCGTAAAAAGCTGGATAGCTTACGTGCTAGACAAGCATAATATATAGTTGTAACTTACATACAGTCTAGCAGATTCTTTCTGCGACGATTTCATGCTATCAAAAAAGTGAGCAGCGCGTTTTGTTACCAAAGAAACGGGCAATACCTTACGCATAGTTCGCCGCGTATCCAGCTTTTTACGAGCCATAACGGTGGACGGGTTCGTAATATTTGAACAGAATTTTTGACATTTCCCTAATACATCGCACATTTTCTTTGAACGTGCATCAAATATTACGAATACGTCCGCCATTATGATTCGTAAAAAACTGGATAGAGCTTTCCAGTTATGTGCGTTGGTGCTTGAAAATGAGGCAAGCAACAACAGTAAACAAAAGAGATGCATTCCTTTGTCAGCAAGGTACAGAATGAATTTCGTCTTCCGCTGGCTTAAATGCCTGCAAATTTTTAAAATGTGTGCTCAAATTTGAAACAGGATGAAAAATTTGACCAAAATATGTGCTCTGCAGCGTAGCAAACGGAGCAACACAACTAATAATCGCTATTTTTCGGTTTGTTTCTCCAGCATCAGCTGTTCCCCAACATGAGGCAAACATTATGTATATACACGCGTATTTCGTGTTCGCTATAGCGTGTGGGTGCTTGAGCTGTCAGAAAGCTCTATCCAGCTTTTTACGAGCCCTAATGGCGGACGTGTACGTAGTATTTGAACAGCATTTTTGACATTTCCCCAATACATCGCACGTTTTCTTTCCGCGTGTTCACGGTAAAACTAAAGGAATGTACGGAAGAAAACGTGCAATGTATTAGGAAACTGTCAAAAATGCTGTTCAAATATTACGAAAACGTCCGCCATTATGGCTCGTAAAAAGCTGGATACCGTGTACCCCCGCTGGAATGACCTTCCTTAATCTGAACATTTTTAATCTGAACATTTTTAATCTGAACCTCGTTGGTATGAATGCGTTCACATTAAAAACTGATCAAGCGTTATACACAATTGACGGTTAAGATGACCGGGCAAATTGAAAAAAAGCAAAAAAAACTTAATACGTTTCCTCTTGCTCAGCAGCTTTGGAATATATAGCTCATATGCAACTTATTTCTCTCCAGCACTCAAAATAGACTATTTTAGTTGATACTGTCGAGCCAATTTCCACTTCTACAATCTGGATGTTCTGAATTCGAGCATATTCGACATGTTTTCAAAACGTTTGTTTTCGTCAAATCAAAACAAAAAGGTCATAGGGTGCGCGCCTTGCGCGTATGTGAAAGTGAATAGAGTTACCAAATATTCAGATTAAAAATGAATTCGCCTGATCTTAACGAGGTGTTTTTCACATTAGCGCGGGTTAAGTGTACAGCAAAGTTTCGTTAATTGGTGGTTCGTTAATTGGGTGGTTCGTTAATTGGGTGTTCGCTAATTGGGCTATGTGAGTAGAATCAATATACTCTATAATATATATACTCATTGGCACTCCAGCTGATTCGCCAATAGGGTGTTTGCAGAGTGCATATGTATTGGAGATCTGTTGGGCAGGCAAAAGTGACAGCTCCATATAAAACACACGGGCTGGGAAGAGCAAAATTTTTTAAATGATTTATTTTCTTTATTTAAAACAGAAATTACAAATTGCTTCATACATATGGCAAGGTAATATATCTGTTTTCTAAATAAAAAAATTATTTTCAACAAATAAGCTAAGACGCGGTAGCAATGATCAAAAATGTAACTATGACCTATGTTAGCGGGATAAAACTAAATAAATATCAATAACCAGTTGCTTTCGGCTAAGAATTATTATGCTAAACCAATTTATGCTAAAACCAATTTTATATTCCGTTACTTTCAACTTGGCCTATGCCGTATACTGCTTCAAAAAACAGTATATTTGGGACACTGAATTAACGCGAATTCACCTAAACCCAAGTTACCAAAAGTCAGCATATATTTCAAGGAACATTTGTCGGTTACTTTGACTATTAGTTGCTTTAAAATGATGAATAATTTTAGAAAAAACGATAATTTTATCCAGCACGTTTTTGCTGCATCGAATAGGAAAATTTGCAATGTGTGCCCAACAGATGTCTTGCATGTGTGTGTAGCAAAAGCCCTATTGGGCCGACTGACAGTTGTTAGAAATTTCTAAACTCGAAAATTCCATACATTTTGACATTCAAGTTGTCACATAGCCCAATTAGCGAACATCCAATTAACGAACCGCCCAATTAACGAACCACTAATTAACGAAACTTTGCTGTATTATGTACTCGTCCGACATTATGGCTCGTAAAAAGCTGGATTACATCGCACAATTTCTTTCCGCAAATCCGCACCATATGCCCAGAGCTGCCAGATATTTTTGCATGAATAAATTTGGGACCGTACAGTTTTCTTCGGAGTGTTTTATTTTCTCGATCTAATCATTTAAAAAACAGATATAGTTTATGAAGTATTTTAAAATTCAGGAGCATTAGTAGAGCCAGAAATCACAGTAACTGAAATAATTTATGAGTAGATTTGGTTTGTGCCATATCAGGTACTCATCCTGGGTTTCATGTTTGTTATGTATGCCACTTTTCTATAATTTTAATTACTACGATTTGGAACTTGGCAAAGACGGCAATAATTAAACTTAATTTTATATTTTTCTAGGAATTCTAAGGATTCAATAAAAGACAACTTTATGTGTCAAGTATCAGTTGATTCATCAGTTTATTCATCCATTTTCCAGTTTAATCATTCATCTCATATTTATTTCAACAACACTTAAACATAGGGATGTATATTATGCCTTACTATTTTTTTACATTTCTGCCTTTGAATTTAAAGTTTCTAACCGAGTAAGAGCGAGATGGATATTAACTGAATACTTTTGAAACGAATTGTAAATAATAGCAAAATAAGAAAAACGCAAATCACAATCCGCTGCTCTCGATTGGTGTCCACTGAATAAAAACGAAAATAAAGCTTTCACTGCCTTTCGAAATTTGCATGCTAATCTATGCTTAGTATAAAGAGTGCAGTGCAAGGTCTGTATGCTGTAACTGCTCACTCTTGCATTCTTCTTAACTAAAAGAATTCCGTACTTAAATCTCAAAACAAAAGACGATTAACGTAATCTGAGCTAGAGAATAAAGAACAGTAGAATTCAAACTAGTTTGTAATCATCATTCTCCTGTTTCGTCAGACCGAAATTGTTTTCGTTTTCTATTGTTCTCCTTATAGTAAGATTTCAGTTACCAGCTTTTCTCTCATTTTATCAGTAATTTTTTAGGTTTTGAATATATCAATGCGCTATAGTAATTAATATATTTTACTGCTTCCATAATTATTTGCATATAATTACATATTATTTGTATTTCATTCCTTCTTTTTGCAATTTTTTGTTTTTCTTTAATGTTATTATTAAATCGTAGAAAAAAGCGTAAAAATCAAAACATAAATTAAACACATACTTTTTACGTTAGGTTGTATCGCTTCTCGCTTATATTTATGTATGTATGCATGTATTTTCATGTATGGGTGTGTAGCTACGTGTTACAAACCTGCTTTGCTTTATCCTTTATATTTGCTTGCTGTTAGTAAAAATTTCACTTCACTTTCACTCTCATTTGATAAAAGGAAAAGGAGGATTTAAACGTTAACTTTATCATAAACCAAAAGAAGAGCTTTAGTTCGGCCCATTTTTGTCATCTCCTGCCGTCGATGAAGATGTAGACGTTTTACGTTCTGACACCTCTAGACTTCTGCCCTCAGATGCCAATTTTTCCTCACGGGGTCGTGCATTACCAAATATAGCAGCTGCTTGCTTTGTGTCTGCTAGCGCGTTTAATGGAGCAGCTACGGTACGCGGTTTCAAGTTCAACTTGGGCCTACCAGCGTCACGTTCCGCCAAACTAAGTGCCGGCGCAAGACCGGGCGGCGGATGATCTTTTCTTCTGTCATGATCACGATGGTCCCGACGTCCCCCACCGGAACTGCCAGGACCACCGGCATACCGATTAAATCGATCGCCATCTCGATTGTAACTATCACCTCCTCGGTCGTTGCGTCCATCGTGATCACGACTCCAATCATCTCGTCCGCCTCCATCCCGGCCACCGCCGATTTCCTCGTTGAAGTTCCCATATCGGCCACGACTAGGACCACGATCTGAAAATGATAGATCTTTCATTTTGTCCATAGACGATGATAGATCTCCTGGTTGGTTGTAAAAATGTATTAGTGTTTTATACCTAGTAGAAAAGAGTAACGCGCTCAATTGACAAGCCGTTTAGCTATTCAGTTATGTTTGAGCTCGAACTTCTCTCTTCTATGTAGGGCTTTATTGTACATATTTTGAAAGATTATCGTTATTTCCGGCTATGTCACTCAAAAATATATAGTATTGCCGCTGTACAATCATTTAATTTTAAATACATACAAAATATCTGCACGTGACGTGATAGAAATCAGAACAACACAGCAAAGTGTGTGACAACAGCATTCAACTAGTGCTTTAAGCTTACCGTTATAATTATTGGAACGTCCACGATTTCTATCGAAGTCATTTCTTCCGTAATTATCATTACCGTAATGCCGATCGCCACCTTGCCGATTGTTTCCTCCCTTATTGTTGTATCCGCCACCTCCAGGGCCACGGTTGGGAGGACCACCTCGCTTGTTAAAACCACCGCTGTAATAACATAATCGTAATTTAGTAGTTTAAAAGCATAATGCTTAAACAAGAGCATGGTGTTCAACGGACCGTTATTAAAAATTAAATAGGCCAGTTGGTTTGTATTGCTATCCTACTACACTACCGGTGGAAGCATAACAGTCCCATGTTACATTTGGTCATTTTCGACATTTTGTTGTCTAACGTTATAATTCTATATATATTTTTATAACATGGATCGAAAACATGGTGTTTATACTAGAAAAACTCGAAAAAATTTGAAGCCAATTTGTCCCACTGGAAAAATGGACGCATATTTGTCTCACTGCATATACCTTTTGATATAAAATGGTTTCAAGTTGTATACAAAATTTAGTGAACTTTTTCAACATTATCTCAAAGAGGGATGAATAATAACATGAAAACTAAGTAATTTTAGAAAAATCAGTTTTTCAACTTTGACTGCGATTTTCTCATTTTCGTGTTTTGTAACATGGGACAGATATGCTTCCGGCGGCAGTACACCTCTGAACCAATTTTTCAAAAAATCGTTGAACAAATTTTTGAGTACCGCCCTTTTGAAGTTTTAAAGGCGACCCTGTTAGGAGTTTTCCGCTGTATTGGGACTAACCGGAAATGTCCCGGATGAAGTTACCGCTGGGGGAAATGACCAATATCGAACATGAACAATAACTTATCATGCAACACCTCAAATTACGCTAGAATTTAAAAACTTGATCAATGGAAGTCAAATCAACTACCTAGCACCAAGTGTGTTATATCTGGACAAGTTCCGGGGACTCCCAGGACCACCCAGACAAGTGGTCAGTTTCGTCCATTAACAAAAACTTATCGTGCGACAGCTTAGCTCACATTAGAATTCATAAACTAGATCATTAGAAGCCAAATCTGCTATCTAGGGTCACGTTGGTCATATCTGGACATGTTTGGGGACTTGCGGAACCCTTGGGAAATGAGCAGAATCGAATATGAAAAAAACTCATCGTACGATACCTTAAATCACAATAAAACTCCTGAAATAGATCTCTGTAAGCCAGATTAAGTACTTAGAATCATAATGGCCAATTAAGGACATGATTTTATTATAAAAATATACCACATTGTCTTACTGTACTTCCCTAGGGGTTCCCGGAGTCGCCGAACATGTTCAAAATGAAAATGAAAATGAATGCCCTAAGACAGAATAGGGGACGGAGTGGAATAAGTTGCATCAACTTTCACTGATGCGCTGCGCCCCGTGAGATTAGACTGAATCCATTGAGTCAGCTATTCTGAAAGTCCTGTACGGTACGTTTGAACTTTTCAACCGCTAGAATGTGTAGTACCTAATTTAACAGCTCGACCATGAAAGAAATTTATATCTCTAAATAAAACAAAAACTCAGAAACTTCTTGGCATGTCTAAAAAGGACTTACGTACTTTCTGCGGACTCGTAATAGGCCACTGTGCAAGTACATATCACTTAAAACAGCTGGGAAAATTAGAAGATGACTCTTGTCGCTTCTGTAACCTAGAAAGTGAAAATGCGGAACATCTACTGTGCAAATGCGTAGCACTCCTTCATAAAACGAAAATTTTCTATGACATGGGCTTAATACAACCCTCAGATATATGGATAAATTCTCCCAATAGGGCAATAAACTTTATTCGTTGCATAATACCTTATTGGGACAATGCCGTCATCAGCAAGTGGAAATCACTCATACTCAGGGATGGAAAAAAATCGCCTCTAGTGATCAAGATCATAGAAGCGATCAGATTCAGATTCATTGACATCACTACTTGTAAGCAACAAACACTTTGTCGCGATCCGCGCAGATTATGACAAACCTCATGTCAGATCATGTTCATTGCATGGTTGTGTTGAGAAATATAGCAGATACAGACGATTGGCTGTGTGCATCGTATGAATCACAACACAAACAAAATGTGTGACCTTTTTTCTCGCAGCTAGGTAAGATGTAGCACTGTGATCGACTGTTGAGACTGTTTAGAGAACAAAATCTTGTGATCAACGCTAAAGATTCACTGTTTGTCATGATCTGTACGGATCGTGATCTGTGCGTGTGGCGATAACTCACAGATTTTATCAAAATGACTGATATTCCATCCCTGCTCATACTAATAGTGATATGACACCCTGATGTGGCTTGTGGCGACTCGTTCGCATGTTCAACCTGTTCATAGGACAGGCATACAAAATTCAGCCCGACAAAATTGTTTTCACCATTCGTTCATGATTTCGTTTGCACCAACGCATATGCAATGCAATACGAATTTAGTTTAGTTACGAAGCTGATGAGCAAACCGTTCAACACGATGTTTGAACGTTGCTTTAGAGATCTCAATGCACAAGCATACCAACTCCTGGTATTGATTCTTGATACTGAATTAGTACCAGGAACAATGTATTGGTACAAAGGAGATAAAAAGAGAATGTGAAACAGCTTTTACTCGAAAGCGCGGGCGTATTCTTGTCTCATTAACTCGTTCATCTTCAGCATTGAACAACTTACTACCACATATCCCTATGGCCTGCGCTTTGATTCCATTTTATTTAGTTACGAAGCTAATGAGCAAAACGTTCAACACGACGTTTGAACGTTGCTTTAAAGATTAGCACCAGGAACAATGTGTTGGTACGAAGGGGATTTGAAAATAGAAAGCGGTTGACAATTTGGCATGCATTATTCGCAAAATATTCTCATTAACTCGTTCATCTTTAGCATTGAACAATTTACGCATTATGCTTGCTATGTTGCGTATACGGAGTATTGCGTATTTATACTGCCGCTACCCAGATAACAAAACAAAATCGTAATAGAAAGTTCACATTAAATCGTTTTCATGTCAATTTCATATTGGAGTTGTATAATGATTAGAGTATGTCAAATCGAAGTGAACAATAAGTTGTTTTGCAGTCGTGCGTGTCTTCATATACAATTCATGACTGTGAATTATAAAGCAGGATAGACAATTGCAATATTTGATTATATCTATATCATATATTCAGGAGTATTTAGTTGCGTGTTATACAAAACTGCGCAAAATAGAATTACAAATAGTTGTCAAAATTTTCGCACGTATATCGCCTCCACTTTGGTGCATATATGCTCTTATATGGCGTGAAATATAACTTTTTCGTTCAGATATGATTTCGTATACCTCAGTTGCAATCGAGATATACAAACTAAATGGTTTACTGGGTACTCGCATAACTGTTCCATCTCCATAGAAACTGGTACTGCAATGCGAATTGCGGCAGTATATACACGAAATACACCGTTTACGCAACATAGCAAGCGCTACGTGAATATCCCTGTTTGTTTTATGATTAAAATATAAAAATATGATAATAAAAAAAGCTGCGTATTACTTTGTATTTTTTGCTGGTTGAACAGGTAAGCTAAACCCCCACGAGTCGCCACTGCTTACAATAAACAGAGGCATGCCACAATAGATCAAATAACTGGTCGCAGTGGAAAATGTACCCAGCAACAAAAAAAATCCTTGTCGAAATCAACGTATACAGCGTCGATTTGTTGTCGTTTGTTGTCACATAGCTCAGCAATTTTTTTGTGGTCGAGTGTTTTTTCATGAAGCCGTGTTGGTCTGCAGAAAATATGGATTACACAGATTGGTACAATCCTATATCCTGCACCATACTTTCAAACACTTTAGGCTGTTGGCCGAGAATGGAGATCCCACGATAATTCTTCACATCGTTGATCGAGCCAGCTTTGTAAATTGGTGAGATTGATGCAGATTTCCAAAATGTCGAAAAGTATCTCTCATCAACAGAACAGTTAAACAGAATGCTTGCAGGATACGCAAGAGCACTAGCACAACACTTGCTAAAATCATGGCTCAACTTTGACTGATACCAAATCTCCTATAACCTCCAGGAAATTTTGAAGTTCGGTACAACAAAATGATAATTGTCATAAATTTCATAGTGCTGGAAACCTGCTTTCTAACAAAACCGCGGTAAAAGTAAGAGTACTTCCAGACGCTGCTGAATAACGAGGTAAACACGGAGCTTAGCAAGAACAGGATAAGAATTGTGAGTGATGGCCGAGCTGTGGAGCCATCAACACAGGAGGAGGTTAAAAAGGTAATCAGTAAACCGAAAAACAATAAGGCTGCTGGGAAGGACGGTTTTCTGGCTGAACTTTTCTAAAAGTGGGGAGCAAGCGGCTGTACGAAGTAACTCACCGGGTCATTGTCAAGATCTGGGAGGAAGAACACATGCCGGAGGAGAGGTTGGATAGCCTCATTTGCCATATTTTAAAAAAAAAGTCCAAGATTGTAAAAACTATCGAAGCATTACATTGCTCGATTCTGCCTATAAGGTGCTCTTCCGTACCCTGTTTTGTAAACAGAGTCTGAGACCGTAAGCAAGTACCAACCTGATTTTCGTGAAGGTTGATCTGCCACGTAGCAGATGTTTACTAGACAAGTTCTGGCAGTACAACTTGCAGACTCATCATCTGTTTGTGGACTGTTTGTGGAGGCGGCGTACGATTCAGTCAAACGAAATGGGCTGTGACAAATAATGCTAGAGCATGATTTTCCGAAACTAGTCACGCTGATTCGTGCGACGCTGGATGGGGCAAAATCATGAGTCAAGATAGCGGATCTCACCCGCTTTCGTCACGTTAGATAGACTAAGGCAAAGTGATGAACACTCGAACCTGTTATTCAACATTGCCTTGGAAGGTGCAATACGAAGAACAAACGTGGAAAGGAACGACACTATCCTTACAAAATTTTACATGCTTCTTGGTTTTGCGGAAGACGGATATCATTACAATCAACCGTAGAGAAGTGGAAGAAGCATTTAGGCCTTTTAAATTTGAAACCTTCACGGTTTGGCACTTACCATTAACACCGCCAAAACGACGTATATGGTTGCTGGCAGGTAACGTGCTAGTCCAAATGGTGTTTACATAGTAAAGAAATAAGAATAAATATATTCAAATATGAAACCGTAATAGACATGCCTAAGAAAGACGACACAAAACATAACAGTTGTCGACTCAACACGTGGAAGATAACCAAGCAATCGTTGCCTCAGTATAACCGACAGTTTCCAATTTTCACACGACCGGTTAACACGTGTTTTCCGGATTACAATTCCAACACGTGGAATGTACTAATTGAAGCCGTTAAAAGAATTCACAGGTTTGAAGTAGTAGTGGAATTCATATACCTTGGTACGCTCATGACATGTGACGACGTTGCAAGCTGCAAAGTAAAACGTGGCGCTAAACAGAACTCTAACTCCTCCCGGTTGCCTTTTACAGACATGAATTATAGACGCTAAAGGATAAGTACTTAGGGGGTTTTAAGCGTAAAATTCTGCGATCTGCTACTTGATGGAAAAATAAAGTGGAGTAGGCGCAGACGCATGAACCACGAGCTTATATCAAGTATACAAATACGCTGATATAGTAAAGGTAGTACAATGTGGCAGGTTGCAATTGGCTGGGCACGTGGTCAGAATGCCTGACGAAAAAGTAGCCAAAACCATTTCCAGCAGAGAACAATGAGGAGGCCGTAGACCCCGCATTCGATGGATGTGTGCTGACGAGGACGACGCACGAACAGCTGGTGTTCGAGGGGATTGGAGAACGGCAGACCAGGACCGACAATACTCGTTCGGCGCAGGATCGATGACAGACCGTCGCCACTAAAGTAAAGAAAGTAAGTAGGCATAAGTTTATGAAAAGACTGTGGCTACATCTAACCGGTAGAAACATTGTTGTTCTGGTCTTCTGGATTTCAAAATTAGCTTGAGAAGGAAGTCCCCCAATACCGGACACCTAAGGTTTTTGACATTTATAAAATCAACACTCACAACATAACTTCAGTTTAAATTCACTAGAAGAGTAATTTAGAAGACTATTTTCTAATAATAATAAAAATAGGTTACACGTACTCGCGACACTAATAAACCATTTGAGAAGCCAAATGAGAAATCAATGAAATTACTTTAAAATTGTGTTTCCCAGTACCCGACACTTAACAGAAATCATAAAAAACCAATTCAATGGTTATGTTTCTGGAAAATACATGTCAAAATGTTTATCATCTCTTATTAATTTTACACTTGTTGACTAAAGATGTTTGGAGAATTGCCTTAAATAAAAATCAACTTCCCTTCGAGGGAGAAATAAACAAGCTAATGTTCCTGTTCGTGATATTTTAGCAAGTTTAGACCTTTGCTACATGTCTCTTATTTATACTTTTCTCAAAACTATTCGTATCCCAATTTAGCACTTTCTTTTATCTTTTTAAAAAAGGATTATAAGACAACCCACATATGTAACTAGAACTTGAAGTATGGAAACAATTACAAGAAGCCATATTCAAGACCTCCATACCTGTTTTTTGTTAACTCATACAAATTAGAATGTTAATATTTTTAATAATTAAGTAACCTTCATTAATGTTTCTTGTAATTGTTACCTAATTTAATTTTTGTTGAAAAGATGAGAGGTTTTATGCCTACGGGAGAAGACACAAAATGTGTCACTCCCGCGGGCTTTTCCCTACTCCACATAAGAAAAATCTGGCTCCGTTAAACATTTGTGCGCGAGCCGTATAACAGAACACTTTTTTTTACTTTTTTCTTTTTTCGGGTTATCCAACTGGTCGCTTAATAGCGTATAAAACTCTGCGCTGGGCCCTTTTATGATGTCAACAAAGTGTCAGAGAGACCTCAAACATCAGTTCTACCTGACGAGACAGACACGGTCACCCACTAAAACACAGGTAGAGCCCCAAGCATAGCCGTCACGCCTATACCCGCAGGCGGAGGCGTTTCGACCCTGCGCGGACTCCACGAACTGACTCTAAGATCTCTCTGCCAAAGGCCGGAATGTCATATTTTAAATATACTGATGATGACGATGATGATGACAATGATGATGATGACGATGATGATGATAATGATGATGATGAGAAGAAAAATAATAGATCGAATTTGTAAATGTGCTTTGGACTTTTTGTACAGCACTCGTTCGCTAATTGCACGAATGAGGCCCTGAGATTAGCGAATTTCGTTTTTTAATTGCCCGATAGTTGCCAATATTTATTGTAAAACGTGATGCGTTATCACTGTAAAGAACTCTTCACATGCATTCACACGTACGCTAAATTTTGGGAAGAACATCTAAATTTTTACAAACGAACTAAAAGCTTAATGAATATGTGTTCAATTAGTCAAAGTTCAGTCAAATTTGCATGAATTTGTTTGTAATGTATCTACATAATGCAGAGATAGAGAGTTTGCATTCGGCAACGCTGCATTTTTGTTTATAGCAACCACCTGGAAAACCACGTGTAGTTTGACAGATAACTGTTTTTTAGTTGCACGATCGTGCAACTAGCGAACGTGCAATTAAAAGACGGTGCAGTTAGAGGACGTGCAATTAGCGCACGAGTGCTGTACCACTCGAGTTGCAATATGTGGTATAGTGAAGAAGTGGAGGATTCATCAGCCCCGCCTGACACCGGTCTTCAACCGCGCGCCTGCTTTCAGTTTTCCAACACAAACAACCACAAATGAACCAATAGGTAAGACAAATTTCGGAGCATTAGTGGTTATCAACTTATCAGGGTAAATTTAATCTTTCATCTCCTTAGCATTCACAGTGCATTCCCACGATACAAAGGCTGTGAACCATTTCGCGAAATTTTTAACTTTTTGGTTAAAATTTGACAGTGCGATGGTTTTCCGAAAATAACCCTGCTCGGGAGCATGGTTAGTTTTAACCAAGTTCTGAGAGCCAATGAGATATGCACAGGTGAGGAAGAGAACTTCGACAAGTTTCGCTGATTTTTCGATAGATTTGTTTTACATTGGTATGGATGCTTATCGCATTACAAATTTGTTCAAACAACCCGGATTGAAATGAGATGAATTTTATCTATCAAAAAAAGCAAATGAACATCAAAAATTCCTCCGATTTTAACTAGGACAGAAAAAACAATATTTTCATCCTCACCTTATATGCTCTCATTGAGCAAAAAAAACTATCAATCCGTCAAATATGAAATGGTTCACATTCTGAACTGATTTTAACCACTCAAGGAGAAATAACCATCGAACTGTCAAATTTTAACCAAAAAGTTAAAAATTTCGCGAAATGGTTCACAGCCAAAGTAAATTGAGCGCAGCACAAGCTGGACGTTCGCGGTAGTCGACAGAAGCTTCAAAATATAGACTCGCCCGCCTTCCAACCCTTGAGACCAAAGTGCTGTAAAGCTCTGGGCTTAAACGTCTCTTTAAGACTCGACCCCTTCCCATCGACAGAGCCCGCGGGCGGCCATCAGAGCTCAGGACAGCCACGGGGCCAGTGCAAAAATCCTACTCTATCTAGCAGCACCGCCTAGCCGAAACTCGAACACGCGACACGAATTGACCTAATTTTCCCATCTGCTACCTAAGAAGTGCTATTACCCGTAATCATTACAGAGTGGTCCTTCGGCATCCAATCGGATCTGGTATCCCGCTTACATCCCCGTACTAACCCTAAGCCACCGACCAACTCAATCAATCCGACATTTTTCGGAGATATTTGTGACAGTTGTGATAAATAGGGATGAATCCCAGAAAACTTTATCTATTGTCAGAGATCCCCATACTGGCCTTATTCTTAAACGGAATAAAAGCACTTTCTGAACAACGCAACAATCACATTTGGTAAATTTTTACCCCGAGTCCCATTTGAAATCACAAAAGTATTTTGATATATACCCACATTCAGAAGTAAACGTGACCGCTGTTCATTTACTGATTAGTTAAAAAGCCCTACACCACGACAAGGTTCAGTTTTATCGTAGGGGGCTCCGTTAAACATTTGTGCGCGAGCCGTATAACAGAACAAACTGAATAAAAAAAAAGTCAACAGTTTTTTACGCACTCATGGAAGGTCTTATAATTAACAGACTGGAGGTAACACCAGTTAAAAGGTTATGCCTTACGCTACTAGACAATAGATAAAGAAAAAAAATAAATTTATACGCCTTCCAGGGATTGAATTGTAAATCTTTGTACGCCAAGGAAAAATTGAGTAAAATGCCTTTCATTTCTCTAAAACTGGTAAAAAGTGATACGTGCCGTAAATAAGCACCTTCTCCTTATAAAAATGCATGTAATAATATATTTCTTTTGACATAAAAAGATTGTATCATGACCAGCATTTTTTGAATAATAAAGGTCTTTTTTCGAGAAAATCGCAAATGTGCTCTGGTTAAAAAACAAGAGGTGTTTAACAAAGCTTTTTACATTTTTTTATATCGTGAAAACTAGGGTGAACTAGCACAACACCATTGGAATACTCATTAATATCTTTATTTTGATATCAAAAGGTTGAATCTATTCCAGCGGGATTTTGAGATTTTAGGATAAATGACTTGTTTTCGAAAATCCCCCTTCGTTTTATCGCTTTGCTATAAGCGTTCAAAACATAACAGTTTTGATTAACAAAAATTTTTTCGTTTTCGATCGGCAGTTACTTTTCAATGTATTCCTTCACTTTTTAGTAAAAAAACGTTTAAATTCAACTTGATCGGTTGAGTCGCTAAAAGGTTTGCAGTTTAATTTAACACCCGATCAAAAAAAAGTTAAATGATCATCTACTTTCTAAGACGACGGAGGCACGCATGCATATACAACACCTGCCAATGCAACACACTCAGATTTTTTGAATTTCCGACATTGAATGAGAATAGCGGTAATTTGCAATGTTTACCGGTCAACTGTCGCACTTGATAAAATTTTTTTGTGTAATTCGCGATCAGATTTTCCAGCTATCAAAATAATACTGTTAAGCAAGAATGTTAAGCAACCTATGTAAATCTAAAGAAGAATCACATAAAAAATTTGGTTTTAATCATAAGTCGCTGAATACCAAGATTTCTGATCTTTCATAACATATAAATTAATTAGACTCATTCATATCGTTTCATATTCTAATAGGTACTGTGCAGTCTTATAATGTACTTACCGATCATTCTTCTTCTGTTCTGCGATGTCAATCCGCAGTGTAGACGCACTATCATTGAGAGCAATCATGCCATCGAGGTCCAATGCTCGTTTCAACTCATCCAAAGTTTCAAATTCGACATAACAAAATCCTTTGAAAACGTCCGTTTCCTTGTCCTTTACCAAGCGTATATTTTTCACCGTGAAATCTTTAAATATGCTATTAAGATCTCCTTGAACGACACCTTGCGGTAAGTTACCGACGTACGCGATGTACGGAGGCTCGGTCGGAAGCGGTCTACGCTGCCGCTCTCCTCCATATCTAAAGGAAATAAAATTACAAAAGGTAAATTATTAGTAATTACGAAATTATGAGATTTAAATTAGTTCTTTGGTAATTGGTAACACCTTAGCCTTTCTTGAGTGTGCGTAAAAGTGCCAGCAGTCTGGAACACGAATCATGATAAAAAAAATGAAACGCGTGGATAAACAAATCATTATGCAATGGAAACTTGTTTTGATTTACTAACAAAGTTAACCCGCCGGATTAACTCACGGTTTCGAACGAATTGTTTCCAATAATTTGGTTTAAAACAGCTTGCTTATTGTGAAAAATGCCGTAATTTCCGCGTTTTGCCGACAGCAAGGGCTGTCAGCGCCGTGTTCATTTTTGGGAAACCACGAGCTGCATCTTAAAACCGGGTTTTGTTATGCACGTAAACAGTGCAAAAACTAGCACTTTACACAAATTAAGCACTTTTCTTCAGGGAACAGAAATCTCAATTTTATTTATTGCAAAAATGATGATTAACTAGCTTAAAATGTAATTCAATTTACCTATTATTATCATGACCACCTCTGCCTGCCATATTTGCTATTGAAGCGCAGTGTTGTCGCGAGCGTAAGAAAAATCCCTTTATATGTCGTTTACGTTCCTTCTTACCACGTTTTGCCGTACAGTACACTGACACTAATTTGTTTGTAATTAATATTCCTGATGCACATGTGGTTAGAACATAAATGAAGATAGAATTAACAAAAGGGCGAATGTCGCAAGCGTAAACAAACCGAGTGAGGGTTGATTTTCCTATGCTGGTCTATAGCAAAAAATAACTCTCACCCGTTGTGTTTACAATTGCGCCCTTTTGTTAATTCTATCTAGAAATAATGTCAAACAGCAGAGCGATGTACAAAGGTATAGAGATTGCTAAGCCCAGTGCAAAAAGCTACTAAAACTTATCGTTTTTCATTCAAACGTATGTTTTTTCACCGGGGTATAACTGGGGGAAAACAAAAACAAACGTGTAAAATCAATGTAAAATCTAACAACAGCAACAACAAATCGCGCATCGATGTGTGCGTGCGGCAAACGTCAGCAAGCTCAATGAGAGACAAATTTATGCAAAATTCAGTTTGTTTCACCGGAAATCTGAATGAATATTGGAAATAAACCGGGTAATAGAGCTTGCTAAGCCCAGTGCAAAAGGTTACAAAAACTAATCGTTTTTCACTCAAACATGTTTTTTTACCGGGGTATAACTGCAGGGGGAAATAAACAAACGTGTAAAATCAATGTAAAATCTAACAACGCAACAACAAATCGCGCGTCGGTGTGTGCGTATGGGAAACGTCAGCAAGCTCAAATCTTTTTGTATTGCAAAAACAAAGGATAAACTAATTTTTACAAAGGGCTTTATGCATCCACTTATGCCGTTGGTGTGTTTTTATTTTTTCGTGTCGGTCACACATAGTTAGCGAACCACCGACGAACCGACATGACATCCCATACATTTTCCAAACTTGTGTCCGAAAATTTGAATCAAAATACGTTAAATCGTAACACCATCTACACAACGGATCGCTATTTATCTTGGAAAAGCAGAGAACAGGTTTGGCCATGGGTTTGGCAGAATGTTATTCACTAACTATGTGTGACCGGCTCGAAAAAATAAAAACACACTAGGAGCACAAGTCCTTTGTAAAAATTACTTTATCCCACGGGGTAAATCACTTCCTGCATAAATATTCAACATGTGATAAATATATGTTTATTGTCAATTACAAGGAAAATTGTACCATCCAAGTGCGATATCGCTCATAAAAGTGCTATTTTGCATTAAATCGTTTCGGTATCTTCAGCGCACTTTTTCGTTATCTTCCAAGCAATAAGTGCGCCGAAGATACCGAAACGATTTAATGCAAAATAGCACTTTTATGAGCGATATGGCACTTTGGATGGTACAATTTTCCTTGCAATTGACAATACTATTTTAAATGTGTCCATATAGTTTCTGTGTCCCACATATAGATTTTTGCAATGTGCCCAGTGAATGATCTTTATGTGCCAAACAGTTATCATTTATTTGCAAACGAAAAATTAGCACATACTATTCATATACGTATAATTTTTATGTGTATAATTGCACATACTATTCATACGCGTATAATTTTTATGTGTATTTCTGGAAGGATCGTGTTTATATGCGGCTCATGATAATCATATGGATTTTCATATGGAAATTTACTATTAGTTATGTGCAGAATATTTTGAGTGTACGGGACTTGACAGCTCAAGATCGTATTGAAAAAGGTGGGAACCTTCGTAAAATATTCATCAATACCGTGTACCCCCGCTGGAATGACCTTCCTTAATCTGAACATTTTTAATCTGACCCCGTTGGTATGAATGCGTTCACATTAAAAACTGATCAAGCGTCATACACAATTGACGGTTAAGTTGACCGGACAAATTGAAAAAAAGCAAAAAAAACTTAACACGTTTCCTCTTGCTCAGCAGCTTTGGCAATATAGCTCATATGCAACTTATTTTTGGCTCCAGCACTCAAAATAGACTTTTTTAGTTGATACTGTCGAGCCAATTTCCACTTCTACATTCTGGATGTTCAGAATTCGAGCATATTCGACATGTTTTCAAAACGTTTGTTTTCGTCAAATCAAAACAACAAGGTCATAGGGTGCGCGCCTTGCGCGTATGTGAAAGTGAATAGAGTTACCAAATATTCAGATTAAAAAAGAATTCGCCTGATCTGAACGAGGTATTTTTCATATTAGCGGGGGTTGAGTGTACCGGTAAATGTATTTAGCACCCGAGTGAAAGTATGTAAATATACATCAATATATTTATTATTTAATATATTCAATAAATTTGAAGTGATTCGCCCTGTGTTTGAACCAATTGTAAACTTTCGAGTTCGCTCTTGAAGTAAAATTCGAACTTTTGGTTGCTTGGGAATTCGCTATACCGAAGCTTTTACCACAGAGAACAGACTACTAGGTAATTGACGAGAAGTGTGTAAAAGGTTTTTATATAATCAACAAGTAATCCTTCGATGGAGCACCCCTCGAGCAGTAAGTGGCATACTAAAACTTGATGTCGCTGCCATCGTTACTACGTGACTCCAGCACAAATTTTACACACAAAAAGTCAATTACTTTCTTCGAGTCTGTTAATCTGTTCTCTGTGATTCAATAGAGACTTTCCGTCAAATTTTTTTTTTCACTAAATGTTCGGTTTTGACTCTTAGAAATGATACCCATATAAAACTTTCTTTATTAAAGCCTCTAACTACTGTAAAAATGAAAAACTAAAATACGTATATTTCAACCCGTCATTTCTCGGATGTTATACATGCCTTTTTGTACCAGTGTCCTCTATTTTCACCACTTCGAAACCATTTGTGCCACTCTTTACTCTTGTGGCAAACAACACACGAAACGAAAAAGAAGGCAATCATTAGCTTTTCATTCGTTTTGTCCTTTCACTCAACCGCTGATACAAATGTCGACTAACATTTGAAAAGGGCGGATAAGCCAACTGTCAAACAGAACGAGTGAGAGTTCATTTTCCTATTGAGCTTGCTGACGTTTATCGTACGCACACATCGACGCGCGATTTGTTGTTGCTGTTGTTAGGTTTTACATTGATTTTACACGTTTGTTTTTGTTTCCCCCCAGTTATACCCCGGTAAAAAAAACATACGTTTGAGTGTTAAAAAGATAAGTTTTTGTAGCCTTTTGCACTGGGATTAGCAAGCTCTATGCTGGTCCAGCAAAAAATAACTCTCCCTCGTTCTGTTTGACAGTTGGCTTATCCGCCCCTTTCAAATGTTGGTCAACAAATATGTCAAAAACTGTTGTGAAATGCTGCCAGAAAATCTGAAAATTTGATAAACAGTGCAGCCGAAACGAATTTTTTAAAATTCAACATTCATGATTTGGTGAAAAAAAAAACTCAACATTCTTGCAATTTGCATTATTTAAAAAATCGTACACGCAGAAAAATGATGATAGTTTGAAACATCAATTAACTGTTGTTGAGTTTAACTGGAAAAATGTTTTTGAATCAAAAAAATATTGTTTAAACTTAATTCATATACTCTTTTTGCTTCTACAAGATCGTTTATAAACCCAAAAATACTTATTTTTGATTCTACAATTTTTTCTTCGATAGAAACTAGCTATTATTCGAAATAACAACCCTTATTGTTGAACTAAAAGGTCAAACCAAGGGTAAGTCGCTGAGAACATTCCGTTCACCTCATTCAAAGAAATTTTGTTCGGTCTGTGCTTTACTGTGCCGCTGAGGTGCTGTTTGTGTGAAACCTGTCAAACTCGCCTGCGCCCAGCCAGACTGTTTTGATAGTTTTGACAATAACATACATTGGCAGGGCTGCCAATTTCTAACATTTCAAAATTTAAATGTCAAAGAGGTGAGCCACAGTGTGCCATAAACTGTGAAATGAATGTACCGCAATTGTAATCAATGAGGTAAGCTGTTCCCTAAATTGAGCCTGCAACAATGTTCTAAGCGACTTACCCTTGGGTCAAACAGTTAGAATCAAAAACATATCTGGGTTAGCCTTCAGTCACAGACAAACAGACATAACACTCGTTTTCCATTCATAGTACCGATTAAACCGTCATTTCAAATTTGGGCTTAGTTGGGAATGTCTCCGTTTTGGTCAAAGTGGCGCTTTTTGCCGAAAGAAGGGGAATTCCCCATAAAAAATACTTGCTACTTCGAGGGATATTCCTATTTGATATTTGGGAATGTCGATCATAGATGGTGCTAGTGTTCAGGCTAAATGAGAGGTACGATTATTGTTGTTGTTTTTTCTTCCAAGAGTCATGTCTGTTTGTTTGTGCTTCAATCAACAATATTTTTGTTGAATTTATCCACTTTTTCGCGTGCTTAATGGCGGATAGTGGGCGCAACTTTTGGAAAATATTTCAATGCTTTTGGCAACTTTGCTAACGTACGCTTGACAGTTTCGCAAGGGGAAAATGTCAACATGACGTGAGCAGAGTTGCCAAAAGCATGTTATTTTTTCCGTTAGTTGTACCCACAAGCCATAAAGCCCTATAAATGTATATCTATAGGGCTTTAACTAGCCGCCATTAGGCACGCGAAAAGGTCGATACAGAATTGGGTCCTAAGGCCCTATGTCGTTTTTAGCTTGAATCGATGAGGTTAGGGTTAGGAACACATATTTTGATATTCAATTTTATATTTTTAGGCTATTGCCGTTAAAAACCTTTTTTTTTAATTTTGTGAAATTTTGAACAAAAAATAAACATTTGGGCAACCTTATATAGACAAACTATAGTTGTGCATGGTTGTGTTAAGCGGTGTCTAGACAACACGAATTATAAAAAGAAACAATAGTATGTCTTGAAATGTCACGGAAAACTTTTTGTTTACCTTCACGCTCATGTGATAGTGTGTCAAAAAGTCAAAAGTTGCAAAGTCAGGAAATGGCTTGGCAATCGCGACCTAAAACATTTTCTGAGTTTACAGCTCATTTTCCGGTTCCGGTCATCTCAGTTTAATTAAGGCCTTTGTCAAAATCAGCAATAAGCGTAGTGACTGCACTTGGTCACAGCGTGGATGGCTTCAGTTTTCGGATGCAACACCCGCCATCGAGATGCGACCGTGTTTGGTTAGAAACGCACAGAAATTTTTGGTCTGCCGTTCGCCCTACTGCTGATTCACATCGGAGTAGCAGAACATACCAATCTGATTGATAATACGGTACCAGTTTCGGTTGGCGTTTTTTTTTTCATACTGTTCTGCGGGGTCGATTGTACCGAGATTATACTGTTGACCATCAGTTTGACATCGTTTAGTCATTCTTAGCGCAAACTAGATTTGGACAAAGTCTACTGTGTTACCTGACTCACTGCGAAATGCGTTGTATTCGCGGGATCGTGTTGGTTCGAAAGGTTTCGAAAAATATCGCCCTTGTATCGAAAATATCGTTAATTTTGATCACTAAAAATAACGTACATAAACGTTATATTTCATGTGCCAGTAGTACGCAATAATTGTATTGTGAAACTGAATTGTTATTTATGCAACTTTTTACAAATTAAATGCAATAACAAAAGCACAACTTATAAAAAATCGTTTGCTATCGATATTAACTGTATATGCGTTATAAACGAATAAAACGTATGGTTTCGTTTTATTTCAATAATACGCATATTCGCAGTGAGTCAGGTAAAACAGTAGCACCGTGAATCGATGAATTGGAATACATTGCCCGAATCAAAATTTTTATCCGATAACTAGTTCAAATTTGATGTTCCACTTCCTCACGACCAGCAAAACGCAGACAAGCACAAGAGACAACTGCGAAGCTGTAACTGTCAAAACGATCAACTGCTCTAATGTCAAACCAGAGTTGCCAGTGAGAAAAAGTTATCATTGTTGCCAGAAACGTGTTATTTTCGTTATGTCAAGGAAGAATAAATTACAATATTTTTGTTTTTTAATTTTTTAGTGCTCTGCATCTTTTTAAAAAAGAAAAAATTATACTCTGGTCGTCATAATGGAAAGCTTTATCGTTCCTTCTAAAAAAATCATCTTTTTATCACAAATTTTACGACCCAATTCTTTTGCATTTACAATTTATTTTTTTGCGTGTAGTAAATTCTAGAGTCAACGAAGAAAATATATTTTTGCACCATTGTCACTCGTATTGGGAGTACTTTCGAGAAAAAATAAGAAAAGGAGGGGTATGATCTGACGGAAAACCTCTATTACAATAATCAGATTAAAACAGGTAAATACAAATACACGTTAGGTAAAACCAAAAACATTCCATCATGAAGACTGGCATATTCCTCGCACCTTGATGGAATGTTTCTGGAAAAAGAGAGATATTTATAGCGTTTTTGGTTTTGCATACGCTCAACCTAGGTTCGTTCTAGTTCCGATCGAACGGCTGTCAAAACGTTCGTTTTTTCACTCAGATTGAACTTAGTTTCGCTCTGGGTTGAACGTTTTAGACGACGGGTTCGCTCTGGGTATTTTTACAGTATCAATCCCGCCATGAGCAATACACTGACAACCTGAAAACGTTTATTTTTATTCTCCCAAATGCGCTATTAGGTTTAGGTAGGGTTAGGGCAAGGGATTTCCAGTAAGGCGTATCAGTGTGTAGTAATCAGAGTTTACTTTTGTAATAATTTACGAATTAATTATGTTATCAATGGTAATCAGTATAGTCAGTATAGTATAGTCTTAAGTAATCATTGGCTATCATGATTAATTTTTAGTAATCACAAGAGATTGACTACTGGTAATCAGAGGTAATCATTAATCATTAAAATAATCAAAAGTAACTTTTTTCAAAGGTGTATAAGTGCGTAGTAATCCGAGATTACTTTTGTAATCATTTACGAAGATAATTTAGATAATCAATGGTAATCAGTATAGTAATCAACGATAATCTTAAGCAATCATTGATAATCATGATTAATTTATGGTAATCACAAGAGATTGATTACTGGTAATCAGAGGTAATCAGTAAAGTAACTTTTTTCAAAGATGCGTAGTAATCATTGCTGTTGGAAACCCCATGGGTTTCAATCAGGCATATGAAACTGAATGGTAAAGAAGTAGCTAACATCTTTTTACGCTTCCTACACGTCTGACACAAAAAGAAAAAAAGCAAAAAAGTAACTTTGTTCGGGAGCTTACCAATACAGATTCATCCGAGGCTGAAGTTAGAGCGGGCTACTCACAAATACATTTTGTCCGAGGCAAAGTTTGTTGTGGGCTAGATGAGATGTTGGCTACACGAAAAATGTATGGGAATGACATTTGTGGCAGTGGGGTGGTTTCAATTAATCGTGTAAATAAAAACGATAAAACTAACGAAACGGTAAATCTGGTAAAATCGATAAATTCATGAAGGGAAATTTCTCGTGTTAATGCACGAAAATTGGGATATTTTACTGTCAACTGGAAACGTCACAGGACGGAGATCGGCAACATTGAAAAGGTTGAAAAGGCATGTTTTTGTTTTGGTTATTCATTCTAACGGTGTGCATCGCCATGAATAACTCGCCTGCATGTGATTGATACGTTTTGCTACTATCAGTTATCTTATTTCATTATGGCTCCAATAGTGAATGGACAGCACAAGAAAGTGTTAGACAAGACGGTGTTTCAGTTCTTCGAAAAGATTATAAGTATTTCTGAGGAAACCCGGCTTAATGGCGCCGTGGAACTGATTTCATATTTGGTCAACGATGCTGTTGACAAGGTAGGAAAACATAACCTTAAAATAATCTAGTTTCAATGTGGAATTAAAGTTAAAACTTACTTTTCAGAAGGATAAGGAGCGGGCCTATGCTCTTAAACGGTTAGTGCGAGGAGTCGGATCAAACAATAACGCGTCGAGGTCAGGTTTTTTCACCGCTTTGGTAGGATATTTGCAAGAGGTTAAAGGTACCTGCCACTGTCCTTCGGTTTCGGAAATCTTTACCCTGGTAAAATCGGAATTGTCCGATACCGACAAAGGCGATGAAGACAAGGGTCAAATGAAACTTGAACTCAGAATAGGCAAAGTATCGGTATGCGGAGCTGTTATCAACGCTGGAATGTTGGAAACTGCTTCCGACGTAGAATTGCAAACGGTGGTAAAAACATTAAAAAAGGGTGTCCATAAAATGTCTGCCTCGTTGGCATTTACCTTTCTGGGTGAACTAATGCAAAAGGTAGGTTTCGTGTTTAAAAAAATACAAATTGTTAGGCAATACAAGTTTATATTTTTCTGCAGGTTAGTACAAAACAATTTAGCAACATCGTATGGCCTGTTTTTGAGCCTATATTGAATGTGCCCAAAGAACAACAGACAATGGATACTGTGTACATTTTATTAGTTGCTTCGACAACCCACAAGCAAACTGTTAACCAACAGTTCTTTGATGAAAACTTCGGTTCTCCTCGATTGCTGCATAGCGGTAATTTTGAATACCTTTCCAACCTTCTTTGGGATATCAAAAGCACGGTTACGATAAATCATCCATTTTATGACTTGCTAATTGCCACATTTGTAAAGCAGAAGAAGATTGGAGATTTCTGGACACGCGGGGTAGAACCGGCCTTACAAAAAAATGAAAATTATAAATTTAGCGATATTGTAGCTCTACGTGTTTTTATAACTATACTTAACAAACTTGAAGATTTTAGTGTTGTGCCGGAACTTCTGAGCCCATCTTTGATGGAAATTGTTATTAGAAAAATCAAAACTTTCAACCAGCTAAGCGAAGATGTGCGTGATCTGTATAAAGAAGCTTTCGACACATTGAGCAAGTGTTACAACAAAATTGAAGATGAAGAATGTAAGCTACGATTATTCAAAAAGCTAATTGAACCTCCCAGCAGCATTCTAATTGAAAAGTATGCTTCAAACAAAGTTATTCAAAATCTTCTTGCTGCAATGACTGGAGAAAGTATCAAAAAGGCTGCAAGTTTGCTACAAGAATTGGTGTTGGCTCGAGATACACCAGAAATGCTTAACTCAGAGCGAATTCATGCCGCTCAAGCTCTGCAAAAACTGATGAACACTAGGCATTCTGCTGCTGATGACGAATGGGAAATGAGTGTGGTGAAGTTTTTCTTGTGCTTGGGAATTTTCTTTTCTGCTGATGGCCAGAAAGTATTGAAGAGCACCAAGAACCAATCTGCAGCCCTATCGTCGGAACTAGTTCCCACTATGAAGTCTATGTTTTTCCATTGCCTAGAGCATAAACATACTAAATTAGCTAAAGAAAAGTCCTTTTTACTGAGCATTGTCGATCATATTCAGAGCGTACTTGAAACCATGGGTAATAAGTCTCTGCGTACGCCATTGAGTGAGGATCATCTGAAACTTTGGCAGCGGATGCATACGATAGTCCACACTAAAGACAAGCAGCACAAAAAGCTGAGCGGTGTGTTTCATGTTCTGATAATGCACATGGGGCTGCACTTGTTCAGTGATCCCCAGTTAGCTAGCAGCTCAATTGCCGAACTGGAAAGTGTAATGAAACGTATTCAAAACAAGAAAAGTAGCAAATCCAACAGTAAAATAGATATTAAGCAAAATGGCACCGGCGATGAACCCGAATGGATTGAGGTAGTGGTCGACTTATTTTTGAATTTGATGTCGCAAAACTCGCATCTTTTGCGAAAAGTTATTGGCCATGTTTTTCCACATTTGGCTGGCGAAATGACGTTGACGGCATTCAATCAAATCTTATCCGTTGTAAACTTGAAGGATAAAGTCAATCCGCTCAGTGCGACGGAAGACGGTAACGAAGATGCGGACGAAACAATGGATACGAAAGATGATGACACCAGTGGAGTGGATACTGACGGGTAAGTTTTCTTGATATTTACTAAACAAAGTGAAAATTATAAAAATCTTTTTTTTGCAGCGACGCCACGGAAGATGAAGAGGATGAACAATCAGGTAGTGAATCAGAAGAAGAAGAAGAAGAAGAAGAAGAAGATAGCTTCACAGACGAAGAAGAGGAAGATGACGAGAAAGTTACGGATAAAATGCGTATGGCTCTACATGCTGCTTTGGGAAATGCAAATCCTGAAACTGACACAGAGTCGGTGGATTTGGACAATATGAACGAGGAAGACGGTCGCAAATTGGACGAAGCTCTGGCAGCTGCGTTCAAGCTTTTCAAACAATCGAAAAAGTCTAAACCAACAAAGGCTGACGAGCGAGTTGAGACTACTTTGAATCATTTTCGAATGCGAGTTTTTGATCTGATCGATATCTATTTGAAAACATCGCCTAACATGATAATCTGTCTGGAGCTGATGCTGTACATTTTCGAAATGCTACCAGTCGCTATCAAGGAACCCAAGTACAAACAGATACTGGAACGTTATCGAAATATTTTCAACATGTTGATTAAAATTAAGCAATTCAACGAAGATGCCAAGGATGTGTCATCTGGTCAGCTATCACAGATTTTGACGGATCTAATGGACAAAGTAGCCAAAGGCTCATCCTTTCCGGACAAAAATCAATATCTTTTAAAAGCGTGTCAGTTTATAGTAATCTGCTCGCAACTAATCGGCAGCAATGGATCAAAGAAAAACGCTGCCGGTATCGACAAAGTTTTTTGCAAATACCTCAAAGAGTTTATACCGGATCGTAATCCTCCGCTTACGTTGAACGTATTTCAATCATTGTTCCGCATGAATTGGAGCGGAAATTTCCGATTAGCAAAAATTTTAGCCGAAAACGGCCTACAGAAGGAGGTTAGAACTATTCGAAAAACTCAAACGCTGCAACTTTTGAAGGAATTGTTCAAAAATCGAAGACTGGTTAGCAATGAGCCCAGTTTAACATTGACGACACTATCAGTTGTTGTCAATTCGCTGGTTAGTTATATAGACGAGCTACAGCAATCGCGAAATATCAGCCAAAACGAATTTTGCGAGCTCGTTCAGTTACTTCTTGAGTTGTACAGTTACCAACAGCAGCACCCGGAGGGCCAAACAATCCCTTGGAAACAAATTGGATCGAAGATACAAACGTTGAGACCAGAGGCACTCAATTCTCAAACAATGAACTTTTATTTGAGATTCTGCAAACAACTGCAGCTGGAACCGATAAAAAATTCGCAATCTAAAAAGAAGGTTGGGTCGAAAACGGTCGAAAAGACAAAAACCTTGAACGGAGAGCCGAATGCCACTGCAAGCGATGACGATGAAATGGAAACGGAGTTGCCAGTTGGCAATGGAGCGGTGAAACGAAAGAGAGACGGTGACACATTGAAGCAGAAACGTTTGAGGAAAGAAGAACGTTTAAAGGCTGCATCGGAAGGAATGGAAATGGTGTCCTTCGTTAATGTGGGGTGAACCCAGTAGAGTGTGTAAAAATTAGTGTTTTTAAGTGGGAGAGAGAGTTTAAAAATAAACTAAAAGAAGTAACTTCGATAATGTAATATTTTTTTTTCTTTTTGAAGATCTACCGTGAATAATCAAGAATATGGTTTCAAACGAGAACTGTGGTTCGAGAATAGTTTGGAGTATGGTTGGAAAAGGATGTTAAGCAGTGTTAAAATCCTACAATCATTATTTATTCATTTTCATACGAACACAACAATAAAAGTTTAGTCCAAATATCCACACGAGAAAGCATGCTGGAACATGTCGGCCAATCGACGGCGTCCTTCCTTCGAGGTAATCTTTTTCAAAACCCATACATTTTCTATCGGTACAGCTTCTTCTCCCTGTATTTGATCTAGATCTGCAACTTCGTTCTCGTCCAGTAACGAAAATGGAACAGATTCAATGCCCATGCCAACTCCAAATCGGGCAAATTCGCGCAGCTCCTTCTGCAGATCTGCATACGAGAACAGCTCGTCAGGATCTGATCCTAAGTTACGTAGCATTTCTGATAAGCTTTCGTGGTAGCTTTTAAGCAAGTCTTCGTAATGCGCATTCCGCAGCGATTGTGTGGTACAAGAATAAATGAAGAAGGAAATATCCAGTGCAGGCGATGAATATCTCGCGAGTTGAAAATCGATCATTTTGGCAGACACGGGAGACCCATTCCCATCGTAACGAAATAGGAAATTCGGAAGCCAACAGTCGCCATGGTTTATGACCGAATTTTGATTACGCGTATGCGTCAAATAGACCATCTTGTCATAGAAATCACCGTCCAAAAACTTGTGCACCTTGGCTTCCAGTTCCGTTCCGCCATACTCTTGGCTGAGAGCATCTTTCGCAATGTCGATTTGAGTCTTCTGGAAGTTATTGTACCACGATTTATGGACACGTGCGTAGTACGTTTCTTCGATGTTTTTCACTAGCAGGTGAAACTTGTCAGGTTGTTGATCCTTGATTGCCAACGACAATGCGTGAAAGCGTCCAAGTGTTTGCATACATAGGATACACTCCGGTAGTCCCACGCCATCTTGCCTGTGTTAGGGTAAAAAATGAGGTTCAGCTGCATTCATGTTTTAACTTGCGGAAAATCGTGTTGCTCTTGCTTCAAATTTGAAACATTTAAAAACTTGTTTTTGAATTTAAATGGGCAAAAAAGACAGTACTGATTAGAGAAATTTAGTTGCAAAAACGAGTAGAAAGAGATAAAATAGACACTTCGCTTTATCAGCTATTATAAATATTGATACGGCGGAAAGATTTTTTTATGCTAAGCAAAGATTGAATGTTAATTTATACTGCAAGCTAGTTTCCAGCAGCAATTTATACAGCAAGCACAGTTACCAGTTGTGTTGTTCATATGACTAGAGCTGACTAGATTAGCTACCTGATGGTGTCGACAGATGACAATTATATAACAAAAGCTTGGTCAAGCTGCTGCTGTGTTAAAGCATGTACAGGAGAAAAATTTAATCGAATGAAACTATTTTGAGCAAACGTTTTTTTTATGGAAAAGAAAACTACCTGTTTGCTGAACCGTATCCAAACTGATTTAAATCTTCCATAGCAATGAAATCATTAACTCCATCCGTGTATGCCGCCAAACATCTGTAATTATTGCAGATAAATCTGAACATGATAAACTTGAATCCAAGCCATGCTTGTGCCTAGCTTACTTGCTGCTTTCGTCGAATGGATTCTTCGGCTGTTTCTCCTCTTGGAACTTGTAGAATTCCCTCATTACGACATTATAAAAGTTGATTTCATTACGGAAAAAGTCTGCCGATCGGAATGTTTTCCTTCTACCGACATTTTTCGGTATAGTTTTGATAACTAATTTTACTTCCAGCGGTTTGTTATCATCCTTCCGGCTGGTATCATCTACCACCCGCATCCGATAAACCTCACTCAAGTAAGAATCTCCCTTACCTAGCATGCTATCTTCGAAATGCCACGATGTGCAATTGTGCCCACCATAGTCACTTATAATATCATTCAACGTGGCACCATTGAACATAGGCGAGATATTATCCAGTTGTAACGATGTCATTTTATTCCGCTTAATTCGACAACTTAGCCACTTGCTGGCGTGCTTTTCTAAGAGAACTAGTGACCCGAGATACGATCGATGACTATGAACAAGACAAACTGATGCGGTAAGTTCGCTCGTGTTATTTTTATTGCCTTATCTTCGTTATCTTCCCCTTTGAGATGTCTTCATTCGAGCAAAAGTTTAATTTGCCGATCAACACTCCACCTTATTAAACATACAATGCACTATGCCGCCTAATCGAGATATGCCCGTACGTAAGGAGTTTGATTTTTGTACGGTAAATTCTACCGTGTTCAAGGGTAAAATAGTAGCGGTTAAAAAAATGGCTGTAAAACAATGGGATTTATTTGACGTAATACGTGCACAATGGGTTCGAACGTGGGCAAAATGTAAATGTTTTTGATTGAATAATTAAGATTATCATGAATTGAGGTAAATTTAATTATTTAACTTCTAAATGCTTTGCTAGTTGAGATTAAAATTTAACAGTATTAAACCGAATTTTATCATTTGATACAATTAAATTGCGGTTAACATATAGACAATATGACAATGTTATATAACCGATAATACAAAATACTATGCAATCCAAATTTAATATATGCGTTCATCTGCCTGTACACATTTTCAGTTACAAAGTAACTTCAGAATACCGTAGCATGGAGAAGCGAATCAATTATTTGTATTCTAAGGTTTGTCTAATGCAAAGTCAGCTATCAGGGAAACAATATTTTATGGTACAAAGTAGAGGCGCTCATAATAAGAGATGTGCAGAGAGCACTCATTACCTCATCCAAAAGAATTCAGTTAGAGCGCGTGCATATTTTGTTTTATGTGTATTTATTATTTCTTATCTTTTTGATGAATTTGAGAGTATTTTGTTCAAAATGTGTTGATTTAAAAAAATCAGAGGGGTTGTGTACAAGACACGACCGCAAATGTAGGTGACGCAGGACTACGTAAATCTCTTTGTAGTGATGGTAGCATGTATTCATGCAAGAACATTCGATTCATCATGTATACATGCTATATGCCGCATATATACATGCTACATGCGTTGTATGTAACATTAATCAAAGTAGTAACATTGTAAACGTTCAATCCTCAATAGATTTCAGAGTTATTTCTATGTGTATTTGGAAACAATTTAACAAAATCAAGAACAGAAATAGCTTTCCTGCTACCTTGCCGAAATTAAAGATTGTTTTTATTACCAATGAATGGGTCCTCCATGTTGAAGGGATTTTCAATACCAATTCAATCCCATTTTATCGACACCACATCTTTTCACTATACTTCCAATGCAACGGCAAACATGCTTATCGATACAGAATCATATTATAATAACCGAACATTAAAGCTGTACCGCACTTGTCCAACACAGATATCAAATTCGTTTAGGTTTAATCGTCTCGCCGTAAGGAATTTGCAATCTGTTAGGGCAATGGACTTTAGTAATTTTTTTCTGGCACACTTCCCTAACACATACATACATTGTACTAGCTTTAATTGCGTTCATAAGAAATTTGTCAGCACGAGGGGGCTTTATCACTATTTCTGGCGTACTTCCCAAGCAAGGACCTCAAAATACTCTAGGTTTAATCGCGATGTTAAAAAATATTGTTAAGATGAGGAAGCTTTGTCATTTGATTTGGCTTACTTCCCAAGCACAGATATCAAATTGATATAGGTTTAGAACATCGTAACGAAGCGAGGATTTCCAGTTGAACAATGCTTCATTATCTTAAATTTTTCGATAGTACGTACTTTTAAATCAATAGGTGTCATTATTGGTGTGGATGCGTAGAAGATTTTTCGATCGATTGGTGCAAAAATATTGAAAATCGATCGGAAAACCGCTCAAAATATTCTATTTTTCGTGACGCTCCCATTTTTCAATTTTCTGGAATGACCCCCTATACCAGCTACCTTCCTGAAATACGTAGTCCTACATTAAATAATTAGAATGTTTTGATATTTAAAAAGTATTAACTCACCCGATAATGATACTTCTCATGTTATGTTGTTCCATTCTCTGATTCTCTATATGTGTCTATAGTACTTTATCTCTGCAAGTAAGTCTCGGCATCGCTCACATATTTGTGCGTCCTTGTGGTAAAGCTAACGAAGTTGATATAAAATAAAACAAGAAGAAATGTTTTAGAAAAAAGCAATAACATTGTAGGTAAGTGTAAAGAAGTTATATACAGTTAGAGACGTAAAAAGGCCGATTTTTGTAGATTTATTTTAGAGAAAACCCTTTTACGATAACGATAACTTTCAACTTTATTTTACCTTTTTTTTTTGTAAAAATGGTTCTTGAAATAGCTGCAATAGTTAATCTTCTGGGACACTACTAAAATGAGGCGTCTTGCAGTGATCACGATATCTCGTCGTGGTCGTCGTGGTCGTCGTCACCAGAATAGAGTTGGGGCGGCAGTCATCTCCGTTTAACTCGTTCTTGGACCACTTGTTGCTAATTTCCCAATCGCCCGAGATATCGCAAATCACTTTCGGTGCCGGTGGGGCTGTTGAAGAGAGCTGTTTTCGTTCGGCATCCGTACGACGTGTCCGGCCCAGTGTAGCCTATCGACTTTCGCACCTTTCGTTTGAACACAAGCGGACGAAACACATCACTCGATTCAATGTAGCACTGATCAGTCGCAGCAGTTTATCCAGAAAACAGTGGTCGTCCATTATCTGCCATAGCTGGTCTCGATCGATTGCATCGCGTGCTACTTTGAAATCATAAAAGATGTGATGCGTGGGCACGTTTTATTTCCGACATTTTTCTTCGAGATCTGTCGGATGGTAAAAATTTGGTCCGAAGCGCCCATGAAGCCTACCTGATAATTCCCTACGAAATCCAGGTAACCAATAAGCAGCAAATCAACCGCTCATTGGCATATTTGGCGTTTCATACTGCACGTTGTTGGTATTAGCTTTGCATTTAAATAGCATTGGTGATGCGTATTGGTTACCTAAGTTGTGTTATCGGTGTTTTGTAGATGAGACAAAGCACCCTCATCCTCCTAAATTTTGAAAATAACCCTGTATAGAGCCTTTATCAGCGTTTCTCAGCCATGTTCATAAAGCTTTGCTGGTAGGCGGTCCTTACCAGTGGCTTTATTGGTCTTCAGAATCCGATGTCTCGCTTGACTTCTTGGAGATCAGATGCTGGGACATTACTATCTCCTTCCTAGACACTCCTAGGTCAACTTCAGCAAATTCGCAATTAAAGTGCTCATCGAGAAATTGTTTCCACCTGTGGACCACCTCGCGTTCGTTTGCGGTTAGATTCCCTCTCTCATCCCTGAACATGTCAGGTTTCGGTGTGTAACCTTCATGCGTTTGGTTCAACTTCTCGTAAAACTTGCGCATGCCATCCGCCTCTCTTCTACATAGCGATCGGACCCTGATCCGATCAGAACTGTCGCTTCGATAGGAATACAACGTATGTACACACGTCGATCGGGATGTTTCTGATTGAAACAGACCCGATCGGAATGTAGAATCGAGGCGATTAGATCGGTACAGTTGTTTTAATTCTGTCCTTCTTTGGACGCTTCTTATTGCTCAGGATTATAGTCAACTGGTCCTGGTTCCTTGTTCGTCGGTATTTGGCCAAGTCCTCCCTAGTGACAATGCTCAGATATTTTTTTTCCACCGCTCGTTGGCATTTCCCATCAAACCAATCATGACCCATGACCGAGCATATTCTGCCCTAACCGTCGAGGTTTAAAACACCAAACTCCTCGGAAGAAAGCAGTTCCTCACCCAGTATTTGCGTGTTGCACTCGGTAGATTGCGGGTTATCTAGGTACCTAGTTCAGCCGAGAAAGACGGCTTTGATGTGTCTGGAATACAGTTAATAGTTTTGAACGCACATATACTGCTAATAGGTGATGGTCAGAGGCAATATTTGCACTTCAAAGGGGACGTTCGCGATGTTAGGGAAAACCGGCCATCTATGACAACGTAGTCAATCTAGTTCACGTTGGTCAAGTGCTCTTCAGGTGGCTTTGCGGATATCTTTGCGTGGGAAAAGGTGCTAAGGATCCCCAGGCCTCGAGAAGCTGTAGAGTTTCTCCATCGTTGTCAGGTTGGGTTCGTGTCGGTGCCTGCCCAGCGACCTGGAGTCATCGGCGGTTCATATCCCCGATTCTCATCGTCGCGACTACCTTTGTCCGGACACACTTCAAAGCCCGCTCCCAGTTCGTTGGTAGCGCGTTGTTGGGCCTTTTCGCTGCGGATCATCCATTCTCTCCTTTGCGGCAGATTTCTTGCAGAGCTGCGATGCCGAGTTTAAGGAGTTCAAGCTGTTCGAGCAGCACCCTGTCGCCACCTGGGAAATTTAGCGATCTTCAGTTCCAAGTACCGAGTTTCCATTCATCGTCCGTGTTTTGTCGCTTAGTTCGATGCCGAATATTCCGATCCGTATTTGACTGAATTTCCGTAGTAGCTTGATACAGGTCTGCTGCCTGACTAGGGCCACGTTACCAAGTCTCGTGATGGGGCTGCCATCTTATAATGCCGAGACAACACAATGCCTCGGTCCCTGTCGGTATACCACCTTAGTTTCCACCGGGGTTGTTTACCCGATCTCCGCTAAGATTCCTAGTATTCCGACTGGTACCATGACGAAATAGGGATAGGTGTTGCTGGATAAGAGGCTAAGGACCGTTATGGGGTCTATGTTACGCATTATTCAGCCGTTCACCAACCTATAACACGATATCTATGAACTGGACTACCAAAAATCAAAAAACAAAAATAAAGTCGGTAACATATCATCTTTCAATTGATCGAGGGAATAGCCGAAATGGTGCGAAAGCGATGCAAACGGCTTTTAATCCTTTTAACTTATTCACTTTCGCATTGATCGAACATCACTCGTTCACACATTGGCTCATGTTTCCAATTCGTATGAAATGTTGTTACGTAACGTATTTGTAAAGTGTATATTTCGATCATTTTTCAATAAAGCTCCATTTGTAACGAAATTTTGTATGGTGGATTCACGATATGTAATTGGGTACTGCACACCCTTCTCCGCCAAGTACGTTACATGTTTTTTAGTGGTGCCAAAACCTTGGTATAACATTCTGTTTCGAAACTTGACTTTCTGTTTTTATAAGACAGACTTTGTAGCCAGGTGCTAGCGTACAATTACGGGGCTAGCGCTACGATCCTATTGACTATTGCAGCCTTTTCCAGTCGAGACTTGAACATGCGACTACTGGCCTATTAGACCAGTGTCTTACCTCGAGGCCACCTGGGAGATCATAACGTAGACGTTCAAAATACGCTTTTGGTCAGCAGAACTCCTGCATCCTTATGACCTTGAAGTTGTGGGGTTGAAGTTCATCATAATACCACAGAACAGAAGTGGAAGTTAAAATCAAAACTCGTTACTCTAACCTTTTACAGATACTAGCGAACCTGGCGGTGGAAAGTGGCTTTTTACACGGAAAATTTACTATACTGTTTTCCAACTTTAGACTAGCTGAGCCAAAGCAAAGTTGCCAGAACAATTCTATGGAATTCCTGTACGGAAATGGCAAAAAGGTGTTAATAATCTTTATGCTCACGCGACCAAACCAACAAAAACTCAATCATGCATGTATCAATTTAGTTATATAGAAGTGAAGAATTTTCTAGGAATCTCAAAAACAGTGCATTGGCAACAATAATTTACATTCGTCTAACTAAGATGATGCCGCTACAAAAGTTAAGTTTGCTGCTGCGGAAATATCGCATTAATCGTTCTTTTACACGCACACTAGCATAAAAGTGATCCAGTGATCCAGATGTGTTGGCTTCACCTATTTTGTTCGAACACGTCAAAGTTGCCAGGTGAACAATAATAAAAATCAAAATCTATACCTGCGCGACTTTTGATTTTACTCCTGTTTTATACGTTACACTGGTTACGCATATCGTTGGAAGTTTAGCATAGAGATTGCCGACAAGAATATTACGCACACATCGCCGCGTATACGTATACGCGATGTGTTTGCATCTGTTTTTTTTCGTTGCAAAGTATTTCCCGATGCACACAAACCACCAATACAGTAGCACATCAACAATTCTTATATTGCAAATTGCATTAAAAATGCGAGATGCAAAAATATTTTAAACAGTTTGCAAGTAAAATTCCAGCGGCGAGTTGTCAAATATTTATGTCAACTATTGCGAGTGTCAATCCCAATAAATTGGCATATGTAATTGACAGCTCGTTGCGGGGATTTTACTTGTAATATGTCTGCAAGTTTCTTGCATGTCACGTTTTTGATGCAATTTGCAATATAAGATTTGTTTAAGATCACAAGCCGCATATTGATTTCGATTCTCGTCTCGATGATACATTTTGAAAATTCATAACACTTTTCTTTCTGGCATCCTTGCCAACTCGTCTAAATGCTCCAGTCTCGTTACTAGGGACTGGTGAGGCTGTCAAATTCTACATATTGTCCGTATAGCATTTATCAGTTTTGGTTTTGCTCCCACTTACTGGTTGGAAGTATTAAACAGGAAGCAATTAAACACTGTATTTTTATTACAATTTTACTATTATTAGCTGTTGTCTCCGTTATGAAATTCAACTAGTCGAACCAACTGAATCTGTCAGTTCGCTCAGTCAAACCAAGACAAAAACAAAAGTTGGGTATTTTAATCCCCCTGTGTCTCGTCTAATCTGCCTGGACAGTGGGTAAAGTGATGAAATATGTAGTTATGAATTCTTTTTTTACGATATTCCTAATTTAAAAAGTTTTTGTATAGTTGTCTTCTGTAAGTTATTTCAATTTATTGCTTCTTATAAATTCAAATAATTTACTCCCGTTGTACAATGCATGTCGTGAGATTCCCCAATTAATTTGTATTATCGGTCCATCCAAATTTTGAGCTTGCTCTTTTTCATTCATTTTCAATCCGAACTTCGTTTTCTTTGCTTCGCTTGAAAGGTATGACCCAAAACTGACACCAAAGGTAAATTTCGGAGTATTTTGTCGACTAATGGCCGCTTCAGCGTCGGCTCCGGAACATCAACCACCTGTCTCCGGGGACATTTTTGTATTTTGAGATAATTCATTTTGCGGCACATCAAATCCCGATACTTGGGCAGACAGACAGACTTCGCAGGCGGTTATTAGAGTACAGGATAATTACGGGGCTAGTGCAACGATCCTACTGACTCTATAGCAGCACCTCCCAGCCGTAATTCGAATATACGACGGCTTGCTTGTTAGGTTAGCATCTTACCCCGAAGCTAACTGGGTGGATTATGATTCAGCACATATGGGGTTATTCGGGACAAAAGTGTGATATACCTTAGAAGCTATGATACACGATATGCCTTCAACACATAAGATGGTTTTTATTCCAATGGCAATGGTTGCTTCTAAAACTAAAACTTCTAAGTTTTCAGTGCCATGCGATTTTGTTTCAAACCGCCCCAATATAACCAGAACT
Organism: Sabethes cyaneus; assembly: GCF_943734655.1. Taxonomy (NCBI): domain Eukaryota; kingdom Metazoa; phylum Arthropoda; class Insecta; order Diptera; family Culicidae; genus Sabethes; species Sabethes cyaneus. Next base: position 91,106,241 of record NC_071355.1, read on the forward strand.
ACCCCGCTAACCGGTTCATTATAAGTTAAATAGCTTATATACTCTAAAATCATCAATTGAACCCAAACCCGGTTACTGAAGTGGCTATTTGGTTCCAAAATGTCTCCATTGCACTTCCATCAATGTCTTTTGATCAAAGCGATATGATTTGATGTGCCTCATGATGCATTATCCCAAAAGCCAAAGAATTCCCCTGAACCAGGTACCGGATGTTCTGGATCCGATAGTGATGTGATCATTTGCTTTCAAAATGTCTTTATTATACTTTCAATAGTCTCATTTTATCAAGATGATGTGATTTGATGTGCCGTAAGATGAATTATCCTAAAATTTAAACAATGTGTCGCGAATCAGGTACCAGATGTTTTTCCGGTGAAGTGGCCATGTTGGTCCAAAATATCTCCATTACTTCTATTAGTCTTATTTCATCAAGCTGATGTGATTCGAAGTTTGCGGTACATCGATTGATGCTTGCGGCAATGAATTATTTCAAAATACAAAACGAAATTCGAATTAAAATGAGAATGAGAGCAATCTCAAATCTTTTTTCTAATGCATTAGGAAGGTTAAGAGGTTATACTATACACAGTTGAGAGGACTAAACCTTTTAACTGATTAAAGTGGAAATTTGTATACATGTTACGGTAACAGACCAAAAAGAAAGAAAAATAATTTTACTCTTCGATTAATCTCTAGAAAATATTGCCAGAAAACTTGTATTAAATCAACAAATCGAAAATGTAACTTGTTTAAAAGCTTCAAGTGGATCGGTGTAGGTTTTTTCTAGAAATCATGCTCATCGACTTTAAAAACACAGTTTTGAGAAATTCGCTTTCGCGATTTGCGCTCTGACACGTAACAATCAGCCAAAAAAGTATTCGGACAGCAGCGCACAATTTTTTCTCTTGATAATATTGTTCAGTATTTTTGCAAAGAATGGCAACGCATTTTTTAAACAATGTTTACCTGAAACATATTTAGATGCATTGCAACAATCCATATAGTTTAAATTTCCCAAAAATGCAGTTAAAAAGTATTTAGATAGTTAACTACTAGTTGAAATAAATATTTTTTCTCGCTTATTGCTATTTTGTAGGACCATCTACATTCTTGAAAACCTGTTCCAATCTGTTTGGGATAAAATTAACGTATTTCCAAATATTCCTGTGTGGATTGCTGGCCATTTTTTACAAGACTTCGATTTAAGTGATTTTGACTAAAAATCAAATAATTTCTTATTTTAGTTTTGAAATGATCTCAAGAGATGTTCAAACGGGTTCAAAGCTGGACTAAGTGCTGATGTTTTGATAATGCTAGGACAATTGTATTTATGATACCGACCGCGTACAATGTATATTTAGATTGTTTAAATTCATCATCCCGGTACAATATGAATGTTCCACACAACTATAAGTTTACTTTAATATGTTATCACAGAACAGAAGTGGAAGTAGAAATCCAAATACGTACATGCTACAGATTTCTACAGATATTAGCGAACCTGGCGGTAGCGAGTCACTTTTTTCCACGAAAACTCACGAACGTATACGAATGCACACAAAAGCATGTGAAAGCTGCTAAGCGATTGGCAGCGAGCGTTCTGCTTATATTGCTGTTATTCGCTTCTATACGAAAACATTCCCAAAGAAAAATAAAAACAAAAAAGACTTTTACCGTTTTTGTTTTTGCTTAGGTCCAATCTAGGTTCGCTCTAGTTCCAATCGAACGGCTGTCAAAACGTTTGTTTTTTCACTCAGGTTGAACTTAGTTTCGCTCTGGGTTGCACTTTTTAGACGACGGGTTCACACTGAGTTTTTTCACAGTTTGAACCTCGAAATAAGCAATACACTGACAACCCGAAAACGTTTGTTTATGCTCGCGAAAATGTTTGTTTATTTAGTGGTCGGTTGGAATAAGCCCAGGTTAAAAAACAAAAACCCTATTTGTTACCAGTTTTGATCGCCGAATCGTTCGGACTTCTACTTCTGTTCTGTGATGTTATTCTTGTTGACTTATTCGGTGAGAAAAAGTTTATTTCAGTTTCGCTTAAGGTTGTTCAGATAGTTGTTCGAATTTACACTTAGTTCTATCCAACAATAAATAAACTTGTTACCTCAGAGCTTTCCATAAAATTTATTGCGGTCGAAACCATTGAATCTAAATTGGTTTGTGTATGTGACATAAAATTGGTTTGTGTATGTGACGCCTATGCTTGTATATGCATATGTACATGCGTGCATACATATATACGTAAACATAATGACAAATATATTTTGTTCTTGCCAAACTGAGCCGAATGACAGTCGCCAATATGGCTCGAAGAAGCTGATGTATATATAAATGCATATCCAGCTTTTTACATGCCATAATGGCGGACGGCGTTCGTAATATTTGGATAGCATTTTTGACATTTCCTAAATACATGGCACGTTTTCTTTCCGCACGTCCCGTTAGTTTTAACGTGAACGTGCGCAAAGAAAACGTGCGATATAATTACGAAATGTCAAAAATACTGTCCAAATATTACAAACACACTAACACAGATTATACAGTTCACCAACACGGCTCGTAAAAAGCTGGATAAAATTATTGAAAAATATTCTTCTTTACGGAATAAATGCTCACTTATGTTAAACAAATAATATTTCATTCAGATTTTCAGGTTTATATACCCACGAGCGATAGGATGCTTCTTGAAAAGTGCTATCCAAAATAACAGCATACTCTGTGAAAAAAATATCAATCAATCCTGCATAGAACAATACTAACGTGACTAGTAGGCCCTATTGTGATAATAGATACGATATTTTGATAAAATCATGCATTTTCCATTTTGGACTTATGGCCAACATTTTGCATCAAATACTCCTATGTGCGAAGTAAAGCTGAAATATTTAGACGAGTTGAGGAATTTCATTTAGACGAGATTTTGAATGACAAGTGCACTCAAAACAAAAAGTAGTCAAAGTTCTTACTTATTGGTAGAGTTTTAGACCAGAGCGTAGATGCCAGGTTTTGCTCGAACGATTGTTCGAACTTCCACTTCTGTTCTGTGATAATACCCTATGGCAATCTCTACAGCTATGCGACTATAGCAATTCCTTGATCCGAGTTTCTAATCACACTGCTTTTTTGCTTAAATCCGTTCTAATTCGTATTTTTATGTTATTAATTTTTGAAGACGGACTTGCTGGGCTAAACTGGGCGGAGCCTGAATACAAAAAATGAATATTATTTCGTTACCTCGTAAAAAAAACAAAATTTTTTTAACAGGAAACAATAATGAACTAATTTTAACAATAAGGAAAAACAACAAAAAACATGGTTATTTTTCAACGCTATGGTTTGCGCGTAGGTATTTCTCAAACTATTACCATCTCTATTGACAGGTCATAGCTGAACACGTCATACGAAATTACAGAGCAGCAGCAGCAGCAATAGAACACATCGCGTGTTATCGCAGGGTGTGTAGATAAAGCTATTTCATTTGATCACCTTGTTTTACTCTGGGGAACTGCCATTCGTATTTGAATTAGAAATAAACTTAAACACGAAACCCAATTTTTGGCATTGCAGGAAAACATTTATATGTTGTTCATCTTTTTCTAGTCATAGTTAGTCGCTTAAAAAGCATTACATGCAACATGATAGTTGCAACAACTTGAGCTGTCGGTTGTTGCAAGCAGTGCATTATTGCGTTTCGTAATATTAATGCTTAAGGGGAAAATAACAATCTGGCGACCTTCAAAACGTGTTATTTCTTTTTTTCATTCATGGGGTGTATGCTTCAACTAATGTTTGTAGGATATTATTTTATCAAACAAGATATTTTTTTCCTAGGCAAGACAATTGCATTCGTTGTAGCAGAAATTTTTGGGTTCAATTAGATTGTACCAATAGTTGCGCTAATGTTGCTGAATGATGGATTTTCGGAATTTCCTAAACTCGGCTGGGTGATGAAGCTGTAAGAGTTCACAGGATCGTAGCACCAGCCCTGCAATTATCCTGCACTCTTACAGCTGGCTACGAAGATTGTCATGTAAAAACAGATCGTCAAGTTTCGAATACGGAATGTAACACCTAGGCTTTGCTTAGCTGTAAAGCAGATTTAATTGACTTTCCGTCTTACGACATGGCCTGTTGAACATAACTGTCCCAGTTCACTTGGTTGTTGGCTGTCGCTCTTAAATTCCTTGGACTCGCCGCCAAATCTCCGCATGGTCAAACCGTCTTACTCGCTGTACTCTTGGTCTGGACTCGCCATAGTCTGCTCTACTGTGCTGAAAGTTACGAGCATTCGCAAGCCATTCTCGAGCATTTTCCATGCTCATAGAGAATAACGGATGGTGTCGAGCCGTATACGTGTATACGCCATCACTAGTGAGTCAAGGTAGACAAATTCGTCAACTACTTCGAACACATCGCCATTGATCGTTATACGGTTATCGGTTATCGATTCCGCCGGCCAGCATATAGTTTGTTTCGAACATATTTATCTTTAACCGATTCTTTCCTGCTTCGCGCTTTAGTCTGATGTACTTGTTCAGCCACCGCCACAGATGTTCTGCCGATAATATCCATGTCATCGGCAAAGCAGACGTATTGACTAGATTAGTTGAAGATCGTGTCCCGTGTGTTGATATTCGCTCGGTACATAACATCTTGTAGCGCTATGTTGAATAGTAGGCATGAGAGGCAACCAGCTGGATATAGCCCTCTGCGAGACTTGAATGAACTCGACAATCCACCCGAAATTTGAACACAGCACTGTGACCATCCATGTGACATGTGACCATGTTCTTCGATGAACACCTCAACGGCGATATAGCAGCAGGAGACGCAATGGAAGTTAACCTCGGAGTACCTACAAACGACAACAGCGTACCGGCTCCCGATCTCGAAGAGATCCGACGAGAAATCGGTCTGCTGAAGAATAATAGAGCCGCCGTGAAGGACCGACTCCCGGCAGAGCTCTTCAAAAATGGCCAAGAACCGCTAGTAACGGCACTTCACTGGCTGATTTCAAGGATTTGGGAAGAAGAGAAACTACCGGAGGAGTGGATAGAAGGCGTAGTCTGTCCCATCTACAAAAAGGGCGACCGGCTAGACTGCTGTAACTACCGCGGCATTACGCTGGTCAACGTCGCCTACAAGGTGCTCTCCCAGATTCTGTTGCGTCGTCTATCCCCACTAGCAAGAGAATTCGAAGGGCAGTATCAGGCGGGCTTTATGGGGGCCCGTGCTACTACGGATCAAATTTTTACTCTCCGACAAATCCTTCAGAAATGTCGAGAGTACAACGTGCCCACGCATCATATTTTCGCGGATTTCAGAGCAGCATACGATACCGTTGAACGCCAACAGCTATGGCAGATAATGCACGAGTACGGTTTTCCGGACAAACTGACGCGGCTGATCAAAGCTACTCTGGAACGAGTGATGTGCTACGTGCGCGTTTCGGGGACACTCTCAAGCCCTTTCGAATCGCGCAGAGGGTTACGGCAAGGGGATGGACTGTCCTGTATGTTGTTCAATATCGCTATTGAAGGTGTGATCCGGCGAGCGGGCATTAAAACGAGGGGAACGATCTTCAGTAAGAGTAGCCAACTCCTAGCCTTTGCAGACGACCTCGACATCATTACTAGAAACCGTGGGACGGCGGAGGTAATCTACGCCAGACTAAAAACGGAGGCTAGGAGGATAGGGTTACAAATTAATGCGTTGAAAACCAAATATATGGTAGGAAGAGGCTCCCGAGATAGTAACGTTTGTCTCCCACGGACAGTGACTATTGACGGCGATGAGCTGGAAGTGGTTGATGAGTTCGTATATTTGGGATCTCTGGTCAACGCCGACAATAATACGAGTAAGGAGATCCAACGACGCATTCAAGCTGGAAATCGAGCCTACTTTTCCCTTCGCAAGACGTTTCGATCAAGGAGCATACGCCGCCGCACAAAGCTGACGATGTACAAAACGCTAATCAGACCGGTAGTCCTCTACGGACTTGAGACAGTAACTTTACTTACGGAAGGCATACGTGCACTTGCCGTTTTTGAACGAAAGGTGTTACGGACTAGTTTTGGCGGAGTACAGACTGAAAGCGGAGAGTGGCGGAGACGTATGAATCACGAGCTACAGGCACTGCTTGGAGAGATCCCCATCGTACACCTGGCGAAAGTTGGGAGACTACGGTGGGCCGGCCACGTCGCAAGGATGCCGGACGACTGTGTAGTGAAATCCGTTCTCTTCAAGAACCCCACCGGCACCAGGAATAGAGGGGCTCAACGTGCTAGATGGCTCGACCAGGTTGAAGCCGACTTGCGTGTGTTGAGACGCGCAACGAATTGGCGACGAGTAGCCCAGGACCGAGTACAATGGAGAGGAATTCTTGATACGGCAAGAGCCACCCCGGCTCTCGGCTGAATAAGTAAGTAAGTAAGTACTGTGACCATCCACCGTAGATTTATTTAATTTAATCAGCTTCCCGGGGAAGCCGAGCTCATCCATGATTTTCCATACCACGTTTCGGTCGATGGTATCAGATGCAGCTTTGAAGTCAACGAACAAATAATACGTGGGAACTTTGTATACTGTTATACTGCTAATGGTTCTTATGGCATTCCAACAGTTCTGGAGAGCGGTAAAGTTCAGCTTTATCTCTTCCTGCAGCGCAGCTTCGAGTGAATGCGCGCAGTTCACGGCTACGTCTAGCTGTTTCGGTCGCGCGAAATTTAATCGAAGTTGGCATCAGACCGAATGTTTACAACGGAGAGTTTTAGACACATCTTGTAGTAATGTAAGTCAACGTTAGAGCTTCGATAGGATCTGACCTCAATAATATTTTAGAAGTGCCGACAGTCAATCAAAACATGGTCGATCTGTGTTTGTTTATGCTGATGCTGGTACTACATACGACCATGTTCTTGGAGGCGGCAAAGTCGATGAGGCTTAGGGTGTGCGGATGCATGCTGAACACTCTTATTATCGGTCCGGTCACCGAACTTACCCTAGCTTTAACTTCAGCTTCAGCTATCGTTGGGGTCGGCACTTGTTTCATGTATGTCGCATCCTCGAAATGGCTTTTCCCGCCGCCATGTTTCTCTGTCTGAGCCAGGTGTTTGAAGCAGATGCTTTGCTCTTGCAAGTAGAAGATTTAGATTCACACTGCATCTTCTTCTGTCCGCGTCTTTCCAAATTCTGACGAGTGGCACTGCGCGTCCTGACCTTCTGCGCAGTGTTCTCCTTATTCATAGCCTTGCTCCATTCATTGTCTTACTAGTCCTTCCGATAATGCCGTTTCATGTTCTTTAAGATTTCCGTCCTTTCCTACGCTGTTGATAGCTGTTTGGATCCACAAGAGAGGTCCTCAGGTAGCCCTCGACAGGGGGTTTATCAAGATCGTTTCTTTCCGGTAGCTCAGCTCTCGTATCGGTACTGACTGTTGTTCATAACGGAGAGTGTTGGATGCACCATAACCATCACTCGGTAGTGCTCCGAGTCAACGTTAGCTATTTGTCAGGATCTGACGTCAATAATGTCCGGGAAGTTTAGACAGGCAATCAGTCTTTGGTTGTGTAACAGCTTATGCTGGAAGAAGGTAATACGTACGGCCAAGTTTTTGGAAGTTGCAGAATCGATAAGTTTTAGGTCAATTCGCCGATTATTCGCTGATTCGCGCTGAACCCTCCAATTATCGGTTTGTATGCCTCCTTCTGGCCGCCCTGAGCGTTGAAATTCTCGATGACGATCTTGATCATATTTTGGATGTGGTCATTCACGTTCTAGAATTCCTCCGTCTCACTATTGGAACTTCCGAAGTGAGGGATGTACTCGTTGATGATGCGTATGTCAATTAACTGATTGGACACCACTCAATCATCCGTTTCAACATATTGCCCACCACGATGAAAGCTGTACTCAGCTTTTGTGTACTGCCGCATGTCTGATAGATAGTTTGACCAAACCTGAACGTACAGTAATCCCCCCAATAAGGACGCTAATAGGGACCGCGTTAATGGAAACCGTGTTAATGGAGTCTACGTAGCATATGGCAATTGACTTAATTGGTTCCAACATGGAATAACTCGTGATATTGACTGTTTAGAGCGTTGGTGTCTTCGACAAAGTTGTTCGGCAGATCGAGGGCTTTTCGTTGGATCGTAATAATTCGGAATTGCCTCACTACGTGGCGCTAGCGTTTATGTAATATTTATATACATGCTGTATCTTGCGCTGCAGACTACTTAGAAAGTGGCGGTCTTCGGGAAGGTTGCTCAAATAACGACCACCTTCAAGATGGTATGAAAAATAGCGCAGAACTGACTCATTACGTGGCGCTAGTGTATATGTGATATGCTTAAACAGGCTGTATCTTGCGCTGCTGACTGTAGTGCCACGTAGTGAGTCAGATCTGCGTTATTTTTCGTGCCATCTTGAAGGTGACAGTCATTTGAGCGCGACTTTCTAGATAGTCAGCAGTGCAAGATACAGCCTGTCTAAGCATATTACATGTACGCTAGCGCCACGTAGTGAGTCAGTTCTGCGCTATTTCCCATGCCATCTTGAAGATGTAGGTGGCAGTTATTTGAGTAACCTTCCCGACGACCGCAATCTTCTAGATAGTCAACGGCGCAAGATACAGCATGTCTAAGCATATTACAGATACACTAGCGCCACGTAATGAGTCAGATCTGCGCTATTTTTCGTGCTATCTTCAAGGTGGTAGTCATTTGAGCAACCTTCCCGAAGACCGAAACTTTCTAGATAGTCAGCAGCACAAGATATAGCCTATATAAGAGTATTACATATACGCTAGCGCCACGTAGTGAGACAATTCCGCAATAATATAATCCAATGAAAACCCGTTGATGTACTGAACAACTTTGTCGAAAACACGAACCTTCTATACGGTCAGGATCACGAGTTATTCCATGTTGGACCCAATTAAGTCAATTCCCATATGCTACGTAGACTCCAATAAGGACGTTCGACCGCGTTAATGAAATCACTCGAGACCGTCCTTATTGGAAACCTTCTTATTCGAAACCGCGTTATTGGGGGGACTGCTGTACGTACATTTGGGCCTTCCAGTACATCTCCTGCAGCTTCCTCAGTACGTGGTTGAGCACAGCTACTTTGGAAGTTGAGAGATTGGTAGTTCCACGCCCGGAATTTTTCATCCAAAGCTCGTGTTCGTCGCGTTGGTCTATTCAGATTGTTCATGTCCGAATTTACTTGTTCTTCGTCCAGTGCATATTAATTTTTTATGGTACCGGTTTGCAAGGCCGTCCTATTTCGCAGGAGGGCCATCATACACTGCATTGTTTAAAGTCTCACACTGCAAAAGGATGATCGGCCGCCATTAAGATAGTGATCAGATGCCATTTTCCGACTCTCCTACCGTGGAGTATTATAGTTTTATTCACTCTTTGCCACAGTCTCAATAATTAGACTCCACCGCCCGTTTCGTTAATACCGCTTACATAATTCTTTATTTAAATCATCAGAGTTGTTACACGTTTTCTGCATATATTTACTAAAAGTTTTATTTCTTTTACATCGTCAACGCTTATTTTTTAGAAACTAACCACTGGTTGCTGATGACTGTGATTATATATTGTTTACTTTGGTCAGAAATAAGTTTCGTGTAGGTTAACATGTACGTGAGTTTTTTTTACAAGATTACACAATTTGCTCGATCGATTTGGAACACATTCACACACTTCAAAAAACGGAAAAAGTGAAAAGGGCAAAACTCGGGAAGGATAATGGTTTGCATATTAATTTGATGATTTTAAAGGATTTTTAGTTCGTTCGGAAATTACTTCTGCATGACCCATTGCGTTAATTTTTATCCTATTATAAAAGGTTAACTCTTGTTCAAATGCATTTAAGGATGAAAGTTCATCGCCCAAGTTGGTAAACTTATAATACAGAATTGGCGTTAGTTTTAACTTAGGTGTGTTAAAAATGTAGTAACATTCGGTTCAGTATAATACATTTTGCTTATTGTGACAAAGTAAATGATACGGTTTCTATTGGTAGGTGATGTTCGTAGACGTTTCACAGCGAGGAACGTGAAAGTAATAGTAATTCGTTAAACATCTGGTTGAATAAGCAGAAAAGCCAACTGATTCTGATGCGTCCCGACATCATTTGCAGTTTCTTCCGTTAGAATATTTTCTAGTTCTACACGACTTCAAAAATATGATTTTAATATCGTTCATTTGTATATTGATTTCCTTCGCCTAGCTCAATATATATAAGGAGTATAAAAATATACATTTTGTATCTGCAGTTAGGTTTACCTTTTAGTTATGTTTCCTCTTCCTGGATGTGAACTCGGTTTGTCGTGAATTTGCACTAGGGTTTAGTATAATTTCGATCCTACTTGCTGTGCACTGAAGATGACAACAGTGTGTAATGATTTTGCTAAACTTTTAGTTAGAGGAATTTGTACGATTCTAGAGGTTTTGCGTGGCATGAGAAGAAGAAAACGATAAACTATTTATGCGGACAGAGCGAGCGAGCAAACATGCCACACATGTTGGCTTCTTAAAGCTGCGTAGTCGTACGTTGTTTTTTTTCACAAGCTGGAATAATGTAACGCGAAACTGGTATTTTTCTAGACTTATCAGCTATAAGATTTGTTTTAGCAAGGCTGTTGATGGCATTATAAAAATGCTGAATAATTGCATCCGCGATCTTGTTTAGTTTTTTGATTAAAGAAATTTTACCGAAGCCTTTTTGATTTACTACTTTTTCTCTAGATGTGTGATACACTAGTTTTCTAGCCAGTGGATTTTTATAGAGGTTTATTCTTTCCGCTAGTCTAAAGATACTGATAGCTATCGATTTTCAGTTAAATTAGAATGTACATAGAGGAAGAATTGGCATCTTAAATAATGTCTGTTACAACATTTAATAAGATTCAACAAGTTGGCTTCGAGAATATTATAAAATAGATGTTAAATAAGTATAAAAATGAGAATGAAAAACAATTGAAACGAACAATATTTAATCAATAAGTGAAATAAACAATAATGTTAGTTGACTTATGTGTCATAGGTTTGGCTAAAAAGAAATGTTCATATCGTTACTGGCAGCATTATTTTGTGCCTTCGTAAAATATATGATCTATGGTATTAAATAAAGTTACAAAAACTGCGAGAACATTAGTTACCCTTTTTCAGTATGGCTGAGAAAAATATCTTCATATTTGCTTAGTGATTGATAAAAGAAAAGTAGGTGAATTTTATTCAATCTGGTTTTGAATTAACTAGAACAATTGCAAGGAAAAATTGTTTTGCAGGTAAGCCTTCGAGAACAAAATTTTTGTGTCCTATGATATTATTGTATTCCACAATACACGTGATAAACATTACATTCTTTTTGTGTGCGAGTCAAACATACAAATACAACGAAAGTGATTAAGCGTTTCTCTGATGATTGAACAGTTCTTTCGAGGAGCTAAGCCATGTAGCTGCTTGAATAAGGTGCTTTTTAGACGACAGATCGATAATAAGCAGTTCCACGATTGCTAATCGATCTGGATCTACCTTCTCTGTTTTGACTGAAAATTTGTTAACTGGTTCAAAATCGTAGATAGTATTTTTGAATTACAGGTGTTCAAAAGTGTATCTGCATTGCGCTGCTCGTCGCCAATTTTTCGAGCTTCTCGGCATTCGCAAGTCAGCTTTGATCTGATCGAGCCATCTTTCACGTTCATTGAGCCCTTCTAATCCTGCCTCGCGACGTACCAGGCTTACTGTAGTATCCTGACTTTCGTTAAGTGTACAACGGGACTCTCAAGTCCCTAGAGGTCTGATTAGCGTTTTATATTGTCAGCTTCATTTGGGTGGCACTTGATCGAAACGTCTTGCCTTGCGTCTGGTAATGTAGACCAGATTTTCAGCTGTAATGACGGCGACCAGATCGCGGCTGGGAGAGATTGTGAGAGTCACAAGGATCGTAGCAGCAGCAAGTACGCATGTTCGCTAAGCTGAGAGTTGGTCAGTAAAAAAAGATTTGCGAAGCTTCGGTACATTCGAAGAACCGTTGTTCTTTATAGCAGTCTTTCTGTCGACCGTTGTTTCCTGTGAACCGGTTTATTTGAACGGCTCGTGGGCCGTTCGCCTAATCTTACTTATTTTCCTCTTCATCGCTTGTTGGTATTCCCCGTAGAACCAATTATTTCGTGCACTTGTGGTTTCTTCACCTAGCGCCTCGTTTGCGGCCTTTCTCACGGTAGGACCTATCCTGCAGGCAGTTTTTGGGTTGTCCAAGTATCGAATGGTATAACGTCGATAGATTTGAGCGCACATGTGACCATTACACAAGTTGGAGGCAATCTTCGCACCCCATGGGGAGTGCATGTTGGTAATGTTCGACAAAAGCTACCCATCGCTGACAACGTGGTCGATTTGGTTTATAATTCGTTGAACAGATGATCTCCAGGTGGCCTTGTGGATATCTTTGCGGGGAAAGAAAGTGCTTTTGGTCTCGAAAAACTGCAAAGTTGATGCATCGGCTAAACTATATGAAATAACATATTTGTACAATAGCTCAATTGTGTAATTTTTCAGCCAAACTGAGAAGATTGATTTGAAAATTTATTTTTTTTCGTTCATTCGGCATGAAGTTGCACTAATGACTGCTGATTTTTTTGCAACATTTTTGGGTTTATAGAGTTTTTAAATGGGCATTTAATATATTTGGGTTGGTTGAACACAGTAATCAAACAATGATATTCTAAACAAAAAATAATACGTAATTAACGTAACTTAATATAAAATAAAACATGCATATCTTTGTTCAAACGAACAATAACAAAAAGATGCTCACACGCATTTGAAAGATTTGTGTTTTTTTTTTGGTTCACACCGCAATGGCAGTCGTCGTAATTCGATTTTTGATGGTAATATATATTTATGTACGTTGAATTGTTTAAACTAGTTATCGAGAAGTTGCTTTTAATATCAATTTCCATGATTAAGAACAGACTAACGTATTCGATTTACGTGGACCCTCAAAAATATTATATGATTATTTATTTCGATTTCGAGTCACTGTTTATGGAAATGAGAGGTGTGCTGCTGCTGATGTTGGTTGACTGCATGAACCATTTTTTTTTTTTTGATAGTAATTTGGCGGTTTGTAAATTAAATGTTGAAAGTAAGAGCTGAACCGTTGAGTTTGTTCTTGTTGTGTTAGATTTTCTCTTCGAAACTGTAGTTAAAATTGTGTTGCACAATAATCAGTGTTTTGAATTACACCGATTAATTATGTTATCCGGATATGTGAACATGTTTACTGATTAGGGTGTAAAGTCGGACGAGAAAGGGTCAAGCGCAGAGGTGGTCTAATTTGAGACTATTTGGTAAACCAAATATTTTTCGTTTTTTTCCTTCTTTTTATAGTCTGGGACAAACATGAGTACGAATTGTGTACTAAAAATTTAAAAATGTCGCAATTGAATACATTTTTTTGAACGATTTGCTAGAACATCTTACGGCTCAACGGTTGCGGTTAATGTACGCTCCAGTTTTGTGTTTATTATGCTTTCGCTCCTGGTATTTTGCCTAACACTTTGGAAAGGTCCACTCCTGTAAGAGCATTGATAGCAGGCGGAAGCTGACCAACGAGACGTGTCACGTCAGCCGTTGTGTTATCGTTACCACCGATTAATACTATTTCTTCGGTTTTCGCCAGAGGAGCAGCAATCTCAGCGGCGATCTAAAACGTGGTTATGAAGTTAAAGAATTGTCGCAGTAGCATAACAGGAAATATCACTTACCTTTGGCAGTGACTCGAGCACAATATTCATGATAGCGGCATCTCCGTATTGTTTGTAAACATTAGCTTTCATCCGCATCCGTTCAGCTTCCGCTTTGCCAATCATTTCTATCGCTTCTGCTTCGGCGGCACCAATTTTTTTGATCCGTTCTGCTTCTGCCCTAGCATTTGCGACCGTTTGCGTACGCTTACCTTCCGCAATAGTTTGAACACGATAGCTCTCTGCCTCAGCCGGAAGTTTAACCGTGGCAGATAACTCACACTCCTTACGAGCGATTTCCTGGGTTTCGATTTCAATTTGTTTACGACGTTCTACTATGTCGATCTGAATTTCTTCATTACGAATCTTCTGGCGAATTTTCGCTGCTTGCAGCTCGTAGGCGAGTTGAGATTCAGCTTTCTGAAATATCAATCAAATTATTGCAAACGTTTCAACTACTAAATATACGAGTATTGTTATCGCATACCGCAGTATTAATTTCTTGATCGAAGTTTGCCTTCTGTAATTTATACATTCGGGCGTTGTCTTCAATCTTTGTGTCCGTCGAATATTTAACGTCCATTGCACTCTTTTCGCACTCTGCTTCCCGTATTCCGGCATCTCTGCAAAAAGTGAACGAGAAAAAGAGTTGAAATCAAACTGACCAAAAAATTTTCTTTTCTTAACCACTCACCTGTTTGCTTCGGCAACACCGGCGTCTGCGTCTCGCTTGACACTGGCCGTCTGTGCTTTTCCCAACGATTGCAAATATTGGACGTCATCGTACACATCTTTGATGGTGAACGACAGGATTTCGATACCCATGCGGCCAACATCAGGTGCTGCTACCTCTCGCACCAGTGCGGCGAACTGGTCGCGGTCTTTGTATACTTCTTCGACTGTAAGAGTTCCTATAATTTGGAATTGTAAAAAAAAACAACAATTAATAGACGATTGCAATACTCGTAGAGTTGGATCTGGATCTGGGAGTACCTTTTGACGACTATAAATGTTCCAGAAAGAATCAACGCCAACTTCAGCGTGCCCATCCATATAATTGACATTGTAAAACGAGGATAAGCGCGATCTAGGAAAGCCAAATGTTTAAGACTATGGCTATAACTCTCTTAAACGCAATATTTTTGATTTGTAAATTTACCAACAATGCTATCTTTAAAATTAAGAATCTTATCAGTTCGTAAAAGACATAACGCGGAATCTGCATTGAAGGGCAATTAAATATCACGCCTTCATCCAAATATTTTTTATTTGTTATTCATTTAAAAAAATCATTTGACACATAATGGTCTTGAGAACTTGAGGAATAGTAAAATTATCACAAACAATAAAATACAGATTGGATTGGGTAATTCATTCGGCGGTACCCCCCCCCCCCCCCGGCCACGAAGAATGGACGTTAAAAGAGAGCGATCAACAGTTTGGCCTTTTTGTGCGTCTTACGCGATCAAATCTTGGCGGCATATTAGAAGAATGATAAATCATGAAATATACCAAGTATACAAAGATGCGGATATTATGAGGCGACTAAAACACGGCAGGCTACAATGTGCTGGCCACAAAGCAAGCATGCCGGATGAGAGACCAGTGAAACAAGGCCGACGACCAGGAGGCTCGTACCCGTTGGATAAGCGCGGATGACGAAGATGTTGGAATGAATAAATTCGGCATATGTAGATTCAATAAGCGGATTGTCGCCGAAAAAGTGAAATAAATTAGAGGGGTTGTGTACAAGACACGAACGCATAGGTGACGTAGGACTACGTCAGTCTTTTTGTAGTGATAGTAGTATGTACCCATGCATGTAATCATTCGATTGTTCATGCATACATGCTGTACGCATAAATACATGTATGCTCATGCGTTGTATGTATCATTTATCAAAGTAATTTTGTACCTCCCAATCCTCAAAAGATTTCAGAGTTTTTTCTATGTGCATTTGGAAACAATTTAACAAATTATTGCTTTCTTGCTAGCTTACAGAAATATAAGATTGTTTTTATTACAAATGGTTCCCCAACGTTTAAGAGATTCTACCAATTCAACCCCATTTTATCAACAGCACATCTTTTCACTACACTTCCAATGAAACAGTAAACATGCGCATCCACACAGAATCATATTATACCGAACACTACAGCTGTAGCGCACTTTTCCAACACAGGTATCAAATTCGCCTAGGTTTAATCGTCTCGTCGTGAAGAATTTGCGATCTGTTGGCACAAGAAACTTTTGTAATTTTTCTGGTACACTTCCCTAACACAGATATCTTTTTGGACTAGGTTTAACTGCGTTCGTAAGAAATTTGTTGGCACGAGGGGACTTTGTCACTTGTTTTGACTTACTTCCCATGCACAGATTCAAATTAGTATAGGTTTAGATTGTCGAAAAGAATTTTCGACCTGTTGGGACGGGGAGATTTTGTCCCTTTTTTTTCTATGATGGCGTCTTTGCCAACCGATCACGAAGCGAGGATTTCCAGTTGGGCAATGCTTCATTGTTTTTAATTTTTCAATAGTACGTACTTTGAAATCAATAGGCTTTATTACTAGTGTGGATGCGTAGAAGATTTTCCGATCGATTGGCGTAAAAATATTAATAGTTTTTTAAAACGATGGTTCTACAATTGATGAAGGGACGGTAGGGGAAAGAAATGAAAATTTTTGGTGAAGGAGTGGAAGAGCGGAAAGGAAGGGGGGGGGGGGGAATTGGTAGCTATGCTTGACAAGTAGTCATTTTGATTCCTACCTTTTTGTCCACTACTTTGTGACTACTTGTCAAGCATAGCTACCAATTCCCCCCCCCCTTCCTTTCCGCTCTACCCCTTCCAAACCTTGCCGTACATCAAAAGTAAAAGTAAGTAAAATTCAGATTGCTTTAAATGAACTTGTTTTCCATGAACCGCGCATGGAGTGAACAAGTCGGACTTTCATAATTGTTGATAAAGTATCGAGACGGTGAGAGTTTCTGTTAACTACTTTGTTAGTTTGTGCTAGACCTAGGAGATGAAAACCGCCCAAGAGGTCAGCATAAACCACCGCATATTTTATAGCAAAATGTCAATCGCTGGTGGCATATTTATAGAATAATTCCAGACGAGCCCGAATTGAATATAAAGTCGCTGAATAATAATGTGAGATCGGTAACGTTGGGTTCCAAAAAGCCTCGATTAAACAGGTGTGAGCAAACGATTAAACAGGGAGGATGCAAACGCATTCAAACTCTTCAGAATCAAAGCAGAACGGAAATAACTCATCGCTTAGCTGGGCCACTTTACTCTTACCTATCTGTGTCCAAGTAAATTGCAGATGGAGAACAGATTAATGGAAGCACTTGACTTCGTTGAAACCGTGGCCATCCCGTGATTTACTGGTATTATGTGAACTCCGATCGGAACGAAATACCGTTCACGAACCACCAAATAACTGCTGTGAGTAAACTATCTCATCGAGCCACGTTTTGGTGAGGTCGTTGACGTCAAAGTTCGATTTCTGCACGGAAAAAAGGCATCGATTTTGTTGCGCAATCCACATACGTTTTGGTAATAAACCACCAGGCTTTCGTTCAAAATGCTTTGAGTGAGTGGAGTTTACAAGGCAGATGGCAGATCAAGGTACTGCGGACAAGTTGAATGTACTGGGGTCAATCCCGATGTAGTGGTTAGCATTCACGCGTCTCACGCCAAGGACCCGGGCTCAAATCCCAATCCCGCAGAAGTTACGAATGACCCAAGTTGTTAATGTGACTTTTATCAAATAAAAAAGTAAAACGTATTCAGGCGAGGAGCAGTCGCCTGAGGCCGATGACCGGAATACCCCTTCTTGTGCTGGTGTAACTAATCATACGCGGGAAAAGTACAATGCAGTTATTATAATCATTATAAAGCAATATAAAGGTGGGTATACCATCGCAAAACAAAGAGGAAATATTACGTGCACAACTAAGTTCCCGTTGTTTATCAATAGATGCCCCCAGCAGTAAGTGTTGGTCAACTTCGACATATCCAAAACGTCATAAGCCAAGCTTAGACAAAAGGTAAACCGATTCCTATGGTACCGCCATCCGGGGTGAGATTGTGCCACGGGGGTGAGATTGTGCCAAAAACCAAAAATGTTTATTTGTAAAAATTTATTATATCTATAGAAACTGGTGACCTAAATTCAAAATAATGATGAACATAATATATTTATTCATAACTTAGAATGGAGCACAGATAATATTAGCAAACTAGTTAGCCTAAACAGGGTTTCAAAGTTCGCGATCAAAAATACTCGGAAATAACGCTTGTAAAAAATGTCCCGCATAAACCAACCCAATCAAGATATCGCATCAACTTGCTATTTTGAAGGTATATAAACTAATCATTTACAATGTATTGAAAGGTTATTATGCGTTGGATAAGTTTTGACTACGAAAATAATATTTTTCGAAGCTTTGTACTTTTCGAGCTTCACGGAGGTGAGATTGTGCCAAGCCATAATGATTGATCCAATTTGTGGATTTCACATACACAACAAAAATACGTCAGTACACTTACATTCTTTACTATTGAGCACAATATTTCGACAGATTAGATTGCATCATCCATTTTGGAGCAAACAGCATCATAGGTCTGCTAAATAATTTAAACTAATTTTTACTTTTTCTCTGGAAATTTCAGATACTTTGAATAAACACTCTAATATAAGACGAATATACTATACCGTGTACAAACTGCCAGTTTAAAGGAGTGGAGAGGAGGTGGGATAGGCCACATGTTCTGCGGCCGCGGGTTCTCGAACGAAGTAATGGTTACTTTTGTTAAATGATCAAATAGGTATGCCCCCTTAGGATACACCCCTTCATATATCTTCCCCTTGTTAACCCTAGAAGCGCTACTGGCTATATAAAGGCTGCCCATTGACTACGAACTCATTTTTAGTTATTTCAGACCTCTCCGGGTTATTTTCGTTCATACTTTTTGTATGATGCGTTGTTTTTGGCCGACCCCCTGCCCCTAATAGTCCACTTAGTTCATGGAGGGCCCCATATGAACTACTTTATACTGATATTTATGTGTATTGTTTATAAACATGCTAATGTTCACTGTTTAGGTTTTTGGCCTAACTTTATGTTTTTGGCACAATGTCACCCCCTAGAAGGGGTGAGATTGTGCCAAAGTTCATGCACTTCCAGTAAAATTAGGTTTCATTGTAACCATCTCTACAGTAGTTGTTAATTGAACAATTTAGTATATATTGACAGGTTTAAAATCAACTTAGTTCCTAAATTGTGTGTATACTGAGCTAAAGAACAAAAATATATGCTGTTTTGGCACAATCTCGCCCCGGATGACGGTACATTAGAGATTTTATTTTGGTATCGTATATTTTTGGTTGAAGGAAGATGTCTGATTTTGTGCCAAATAAGTATCGTTTTTGTAGATATTCTTCTTTCATTTGAAGAAACGGCGGCTGAAGCGCAGCGAGAGCCTCAAAAAGTTTACCGGGACACTTCTCGCCATCGCCATCGTTTCGAAGGCAGTGATTTTGACGTTTAAGGTGAAATTAGTCGTCATCGACTCTGCCAATTTGAAAAGCAGTTTTTTTTGTTTGTAACAAAAATTCTGTTCATGAAAATATATTCGCTGTGTTCAGATTGGCAAGAAGAATACAGTGAATACATTTCTATCAACAGAATCCCGCTTTTGGACCCAAAAATTGCTCCCAAGATTGGGCTCTTTGATGATAAGTTAATGACTGCTAAGTTCCCGTTAAGGAAGGTCAATTGCCAAACTAAAGGGGAGTTTGCTTCAGCATTAGCATTAGTTTCAAAACCATTTCCAAGCAAATAAAAAGCCTTGAGTTTCTGAGATTCTAAGACGACCCTTCTTTATCGACAGATTTTGCAGCCGGCTGTTAGAGTACAGAATAATTACGGGGCCAGTGTATCGATCCTACTGACTCTATCTAGCAAGCACCGCCGAACCGAGATTCGAGCATACCACGACTGGCTTTTCGGACTAGCATCGTACCTCGAAGCTAACTGGGCGGTTATTTCCAAGAAATTACAACCGCACAAGTTGTAGCTAGCGAAGGGCAATATTTTGAATCATTTTGAACCATTTTTTACAATAAAGTTACATTTGCATACAAAACAATGAAAACTTAGTTTCACCTAATATTACTGGAACTACATGTTTGGTTTGGTGATAGCCAAATAGAAGCTTGATCAATTGCAAGCGGTAATCAGCTATTTGAAAACTTTTTCCAGTAGAAATATGCCTAAAAATACGCTCAAAATCGGCAGTAAATGTTCAATAAAGCTAAAATTAGTACTTGTGAAGTTATGGAGAGGCGGTAGGTCACACTACTGCTCAGTACCTGCTCCAAGCATTTTCACTACAGTTAGCAGGTTATGTTCGGCGGTTCACAAGGAGGTTTTGTATTAACCAGATGCCGAAATTTATAAATCTTAGAATTCACCAAGAAGTAAGAGTTGGGTTTCTGTCTCCTATTGGAACCGCTTCTCAGGGAAGACTCGTGCCAAATGCGTGATGAGTTCCTGAAAGCACTAGGTCGGACTACCATTTTCACTTGCTTTTAACGCTTTTAACGTTCGGGCTAACCAAAAAGTAGTGGTGAGCATGAGCATCGCTAAACGAAAATTTAGCGTCGCTAAACGTTAATCCACTAACCGAAAAATTTAGCTTCATAACCACTAAACGCTAATCGAAAAACACAAGCTAGCGAAAGTTTCACTAATCGCTATTTATCATAATAGACAGTATGTACAAAGTAAGTTCTGTACGATAAGCATCTGTACAATGTTATTTTCTTATCCTTCATCACCAGAAAATTGAAACTTGCGAAAAATTCTACGTGCCTTCAAAAGAGAATTCGAAACTCGTGTACATATGCTGCCTTTTTTATCGGATATCTTTAAAAAGCTCACCATCAGCAAGCCAATATCACATCTCCAAACTGAATTTCTTGTAAATCTGCAAACGTTGCTTTTGTTTGTATACTGTGTTCATATTTGGTTAGCTAATGGCTTATAGTTGCAGGATATTTACAATAGATACGAGCAAGCTCATTTCTAGAAATTCCCAAAAAGTAATAGCCAAAGAGCGCATGATAAACAGTGTTTGGTGAAACATGTTTATGGCATACTGTTTGCCTGATCGCGTTGGTCATAAAAAATCCTTGATAACAGTCAAGAAGAGCATAAAATGAAATTGAAACGTAAGATACTTTACTTTTTGGGATAATTTAACCATAACAGCAACAGAAGAAAGTAAAACTGCTGATGCTGATTGCGAAAATCAAATTTGACAGACTGCTTCAGAAATAATTTGAAAAATCGGAAGTCAGACTTTCGAACTCCAGTTTGATGTTACCGAGGCGACACAATACATATACAGTAACGACCCGATTTTGTCATCCCCATGATGAATTTAGGAGTGACAAAAACGAGACCGTGACAAAAACGGGTATTTTTTCATTTCAATTTTCAATTCAGCGTAGAAGCGTCTTTCTTATGGTATGAACGATTCTTTGATTAATCCCCCTAAAAGTAAGATAGAAAATTTATTTTTTAAGCAGTAAGAGATTGAGCAAAACAATGTTTTACAAAATTTTTAAGAAGATTATTATGAAGAACTTTTCCAAAGAAAATAACCTTCTAGCTTACTGCTACGCTACTGCGAACTATACATCCTAAAAGCAATAACATATGAAATCTTAGCAGAACAGCAGTTCATTTTGATAAATCAAAGCGTGACAAAATCGGGTAAAAATCGTGACAAAATCGGGTGAAAAACGTGACAAAATCGGGGAGTGACAAAATCGGGGAGTGACAAAATCGGCTACCACTGTGTTGTTCCAGTTTAAAATAGTAGCAATCGACGTGCGACGTCGATTTTATTCTCGTTCTATGTGCTGCAAGTAGTACACGGTGATGCGCTGTACAACAAACTACTTGTGATGTACTTGGCACACACAAAACGAGAATTAGATGTGGGCAAAATGATTTTTTTGTGTGACCAGTTCTGAATCGTTCATTTAATGCTACGAAACGATTCAAATGAGCGACTTGTGGTTCACGGCTCGTTTGTTCGCTAAATTGACAGTTCGGTAAATTACGATTAGAATCATACTTCATGTCATCTTTGGGTATGTTCTAAAAATCTTTTTGTTTAAATCAAAATTTAGCGTAATTGTATCCAACACTACCAAAAGTTAAGAAAATATTTCCTAAATCTTCAAAAAGGAAGTAAGATAAAGTAAGAAAAATTGCTTCCGTAACTACATAATGGTCTGTAAATCTTCTGAAGGCTTAGAGATATCGACGGCATAGCCTAATAGACGCTCTATATTTAATAAGATTAGAAAAAATCCAATAATTTTTATTTGCTGAAATCAGGTGAAACCCATCACGGGAAATTTCATTTCAAAAGAGAAAAATTGGACGCCGTTCAACTAACATTTTGCTGAAACGATGACATATTTGAAACAGTTGCATCTTGTTATTGCTGAGGCCAGAGGGGCCTCAGCTGAGTCCACCCCAGGTTCCTGGTCGAACCACTGGGAACCGTGTAGGGGCTGGGCTCTCACGGCCTCTTCTCTGGCTAGCTCGGCTGTGAGGAGCACGAAGGCTCTCAGAGTCGGCTCCGGGTCTACTTTTCGATCAAGGAATCAAACACTCAATTAACACAAAACTAACTTTTATTCCCTAATTTATAAACTCACTGTTTCTCTGCTTCCTACGTGGTCGGCCGACCGATTCAATACACGATGACAAACTCTCAGCTACGCGGTTTCGGCGACCTGCTAAATGTTGGGTGGTATCCGGTAGCGGCTCCAGCTTGTGCCCAGGCCCGTCACGGTCTCAGGTTAGAGCACACGTGACCTCGAAGGCGGGGTTGAACTACTGGGGTTGGGGTTGGGTAGGT
The DNA here is from genome assembly GCF_943734655.1 of Sabethes cyaneus. Lineage (NCBI taxonomy): Eukaryota > Metazoa > Arthropoda > Insecta > Diptera > Culicidae > Sabethes > Sabethes cyaneus. The sequence goes on from NC_071355.1 coordinate 91,128,968, forward strand.
ATGTCGCCAATACTGGAACTCTGCTTCGGTCTTACCCGGGCCCGTCACAGCCTCTGACACGAGCGCGTGTGACCTCACAGGCGGGGTTTCTGCGTGGGGGTGGTATAAGCTCTTCCGCTGTACCAAGATCGTTGTTTTACCCAGGCCCGTCACCGCCTCTGGCACGAGCGCAGGTGACCTCACAGGCGGGGTTCGTTCGAGGTTGCGGGGATTTTATTATTCAATCTCTTGCCGTCGGGCAAGGCTACAAGTATCAATCCGGGTGATCCGGTTCCGACCAGATTCTGCAAACAATACTAATGGGTCCTGACTGGGATATAACTCTTATTTGATTCCTTTGGCGGAATATATCACACTTTTACTTCCACTTCAGTATTTGGTACTGGAAATCTTCGATTTATAAAATATATTAAGCAACGAGTTTGACACCTCGTTCGATTGGTAACTTGATTTAAAAAGTGATCGAGTCTCACTTGTCGTAGACAAACCGGATCCTCTTCGTTCTAAGTCCAGGCTCTTTTAGCCACTGAACTTCAATTTTGCGTTTTGCATCGCCCTCTATTTTGTTTTGTGGAATTCTACGGGACTTTCGTTAAGCACAGTGAGCTTGCCTAACCCCTAATTTTTTTAACCTATTCTATTTTGATATCTCGGAGTAATTTTAATATAGCTTTAATCGTTCCCTATTTTATTTAGTCTCTAGGATTTTAATTTTCTTTATATTTATTTTTAATGTATGACAATATTATTTTATTAGCAAATTAAACGCATACCCAACCTACCTCTATAATTATATAATTCAATTCATACCGAACTCCAGTATACTGCTATCTAGTTGCGTTTTTCTGCAACCGTACCTATGGGTATAGGGTAAAGATGTGAAACGGTAACACTACCTCACACTCCCCCTGAATAAATTAATTATAAAATAATTAATTTATTTAAACAAACTTTCTTATAATTATCAATAACCCAGGACTGAGTTTTGCCGTTGCGCAAAGCTCGACTTTTAAAATAGCTACCTTCAAGCGTGCAGTTTCTCAAATAGATAATTTGGACAACTTTATACCAAATTCCATTTACTGGCGCTGTTGCTCTTTATAATCGATTAATCAATCTTGACACTCCCAATCATCTCAATTTATTAATTGAGAGGAAACCGATCTATTGCTCTCTTTAGAACAAATGACGAATGGATTCCGAACAATTTTACATTCGAGGTGTATGATCACTTTACCAAGCCGCGTCATTATCGATAGGAAAGTAAAAGTTGTTCGAGATTAGGAAAAAAGTATAGTAGGAAAGTTCGGAATTTTGTGATGAGATTTATTTCACTTCCTGATAACATACTGAAGTTAAACCGGTATTAAAACTTCAGAGCATAGGGATTTACATTTATCGGTTCTTTTGGCCTGTGGAAATTTTTTCCCCATGCGCTTTTTGTTTCATTATCAGAAAGCAAGCACCTGTAATTATTCTGTATGAACGGGAAGGACTTGCAGCATTGGATAAGTGACGCCTACTACTTGATATCGGATTCGCTGGATTCTTATCGTACTGGATAGTGGACAAGGCCACCTAGGTCACAAAACTGCATAGACAAACTATAGTGAATCAGCGCTCAATTCACCAAGCTTCTGGGATATTTATTGCTCTGGATTTCCCGGCTTCAAATCTGCCGAGGAGAAAATGCCAATATTCTTGCCGGCTTCGTCGCACAGCTCATAGGAACTCGTCCCTCGTCTGGCTATTACCGTGCAAAGTATATATGGAGGAGCTAGCTTAGCATTGTAAGCATTGCCTGCTGACGAAAGGGTAAAATTTCGTTTATACACTTTTTCCCCTACTTGATAGACCGGAGCAGCTTTTCGGAATCGCGAACTATAATTCCGACTGCTCTTTTCATAGGCCTTCTCAAGATTTTTAGACACTAGATTAAATATTGTGCGATCAACCCTCAATTTACGTTCTACTCTTTCCTTTTCAGAGAAATCTTCCTTATCAGGCTCTATCTTGTGATCTTCGCCGCTAGCAACAATCTCATGCCCGTAAATGATTCGGAACGGGGTAAATCCAGTGGACGAAGGCTGAGTATTGTTGATAGTAAACTCAACCTCAGAAATGCGAGTATCCCAACGACGGTGATCCGATTTCACATACGTTCGGATACACGCATTAATACTGCGGTTGTGTCTCTCGACAGGGTTTGCCTGCGAGTGATGCCGCGCGTTAGTCCAATGTTGGACTTTATATTTGTCCAAGAAATTTTTAAAATCTTTGCTGAGAAAACAGCTGGCATTATCGCTGATGAGAATTTCAGGCACGGAATAGCGACGGAACCATTGTTCCTCTAAAGCCTTAATCACAATGTTAGTGGATATTTTCCTGACCGGAATTAACATGGTCCATTTGGAAAAAATATCCAGTAATACCAGCAGATGCATATGGCCTGCTTTGCTCCTGGGAAGAGACTGAATAAAGTCTATAGATAGTATCTGAAATGGCTTTGTAGTCAACCTAGCTTTACCCGGCTCCGGGTGCTGCGAAGTGTTAGACGGTTTATATTCTTTACAGGCCGAGCAATGTTGGACGTATTTCTTAATAGCGCTTGCCATGTTCGGCCAGAAATAGCGCTGCCTGATTTTTGGTAACAATTTCTCATAGCCGATGTGGAAGCATTGGTCGTGCTCTTTCTGGAGAATCTCCTTCCGGAGATTCTCTGGAACGCACAGCTTCCACTCATAGCGGTAGTCCAACACCTCGGTCTGTGAGGGGACAAATTTGAGCAGTTTACCATCCTCAATTTTGTAATCTAAGTTACTATCAGGAGAGGTCTGCACTCTCTCAAATAGGCCCGTATACCAATCATTCGTTATTTCCCCAATTTCAATCATTTCGACGGCTCGGGATAAAGCGTCCGGGACAATATTATCTTTCCCGCGTCGATGCTTTATCTCGAGATCATAGCTCTGCAGGGCAATACTCCATCGACTCAGACGGGAGGAAGTCCGCCACTTTCCTTGCATTATGTGAGTAAGAGCCGACGCATCGGTTATCACGATGAAATGTGTGCCCTCCACATAAGGGCGAAACTTGTCTATCGCAGATAAAACTGCTAAACCCTCCTTCTCTGTTGCCGAGTAAGCCTGCTGCGCTGGCGTAAGCTTTTGTGAGAAAAAAGCTATAATTTTTTCTCCGTCGGTATGTAGCTGAGTTAGTACCGCTGCAATCGCACTGTCGCTGGCATCCGATTGAATTTGGAAAGGCAAGCTAAAGTCTGGATTGCACAGAACTGGGGCAACAATCAAGCTTTCTTTAAGTCGCCTGAAGGAAATTTCAGCCTCATCATTCCAAACAATGGATTTTGGCTTCTTACGTAACAGGTTCGTAAGAGGGGCACTTATCTCGCTGAACAGGGGAATAAAACGCCGGTAGTAGTTGGCCATACCTAAAAAACGGCGTAATGCCCGAATTGAGGTAGGCCTCTCGTAGTTTACTATCGGCTCTATTCTCTCTGGATTTGGTTTCAAACTCTTAGCCGAGAGAATATATCCTAAGTAGGGAAGCTCTGGGACACAGAATTTTGATTTGTCGAGATTAATCGACAGATTAGCCGTTTTCAACCGTCTAGCTACCTCTCGTAAGCTGTTCATGTGAGCCTCGAATGTGTCACTCACCACGACGATGTCGTCGAGGTATACGAACACATTCGGTTCTAACTCCCCATAGCCGAGGACCTCGTCCATCAGGCGCGCTAAGCTAGCCGGACTATTCACCAGTCCAAAGGGCAACCTGGTAAAGTGAAATAATCCTCTTCCCAGTATAGCAAAGGCGGTGTATTTTCGCGAGGTTGGATTTAGTGGAATTTGTAGAAACGCTTTGGTTAAGTCTATCGTCGACAGGTATCGACTAGCTCCTAATCGACTCAGGATGCGATCCTGATGGGGAAGGGGGTAAGCGTCCCTTCGAGTTCGCTCATTCAAACGTCGCGCGTCTAGGCATAATCGCACTTCGCCAGTTGGTTTAACGACTGGGACAGTGCTTAAAGACCACTCGCTGTGACTTTTTTCAATTACATTTTGTGTTAACAGTTTATCAACCTCTTGGTTGATCCTTCTCTGCATCTCTGGAGACGTGGGGTACGGGTTCATGCGAATAGGGGGTGCATTGCGAAACTCTTCTTTTAGCTCGATATTGTGAAAAGTTAATGGAGTGACGTCTAACTTCTCGCCATCTATGGCTACTTTAAATAATTTTTTTATCTCTTCTAGCTCGATCACTTGTTCTGGGCTCAAAACTATATCATTTTCCCGTTCTACAGTTGTCTCGTCGCAACACATTACGTCCTCTCTGCTTATTATCGGCTTGATACGAAAAGCACGCCAGAAATCCCCGTATCCCAATATTAATCTTCTGCATAGTGCGGGTGCAACTAAAACAGGCAATATTTTAGTTTGATTGTTAAAAGTGATAGGCAAATTAACATAGCCTTTGACGGGTATATTTTTGCCACCAGCTGTCGTTATGGTAGTCTGGGAAGGAAATATTTTCAGTTTTAAAGATCTAATTAACGTTTCTGCCTCTAAACCCAAGACAGAACGCTGCGCACCACTATCTAAAAGTCCAACGACGTCGGTACCCATGAGGGACACTCTTACAAACGGTCTGTCGTCATCTTGTAGCATCACAAAACATTCTTCTACTTCTGGCTCGGTATGGTAATCATTATTGACAGTGGGTTGAAAGCCACAAGTCAATAGCTCAAATTTAGTGTTATCAATGTCGGGAGGGATTTTAGTTTTTGTTTCAGCTGCCTCCCTTAAGCTGAACCTTGAGAGTTTTTTCGGCAAAACGGACACATACTAGTGTACACGTTCCCAAATCCACATAGTCGACAAAATTTTTGCCTTTCACTCGGACATTCTATGTAATGATGTCCAGGTTTTCGGCAATTATAACACGTTCCGATTGGTGGACGAACGTACTGCTGAGCCAGCGTCTCAAGAGTGCTTTTACTTGACCCTTCTAAGGGATGACTCTCTCTGCCCTGCGTCACTTCCACCTTATCAGTAGTACTTTTTTGATTTCGCACTGCTTGCTCACCGCTCTTAGTGAACTTTTGATCTCGATTGTTGTTTGTAGAGACACGTGGAGTGGTACCTGTTTTATTCGACTGGTTTATAGCTTTCGGGTTTACGGGACTCATTATTTCACTGACCTGTGCAGTTCGATGCTGAGTGGTATTCCCTGGTGATCTTTGATACCGATGGCTATAGTTCTCATCGACCCTTCTGCCATACTTTCTCAGCTTACTGAGTGACTTGATATGTTTGCTCGTGAGAGCATTCTTGTAATCAGGGCGTAAATTCCGCCAAATTATTTTAAATTTACGTCGTTCCGACACAGCTTTTGTCATCGACTGGAAAAATTTTTGAATTTCATGGAAGTAATCCACAAATTTTTCACCTTTCGCATGCAGGCGATTGGTTGCTTGGGTTTCTAACTGGAAATCTAAATCAGGCGGAAGAAATTCACGTTTCAACTGCCTTTTTAATTCTTTCCAGTTTCGAAAATCTTTACTCTCCACTCCCTCCACATACCAATCCCTGGCTCGTCCAGTGAACAAATGTAATGCGGATCGGAATAATTCGCGATCGCTAATATTTTCCGATCTGCTTCGCATTTTTATTTCCTTTAGAAATTCCGCTAATTTAATCCCATTATCTCTGCCATCATATTTTAATCGCCATTCCGAGATAGGAATTCGTTTCAAAGGTTCTTTATTTCGCTTCGATTTCCTATGTTTTCGAGATTTATTCCTTTGGTTTCGCGACTCTTCTGTATCGGAAGAATTATCCGACGTCGTCGAAGACGATGATTGGGAACTATCCCCCGATTCAGTCGAAGAGCTTTCCGTGGAAGTATATGATCTTCCCATTACTGATTTTCTACGTTTTTCATTATTACGGTTCTTACTTTTCTTCGTCCTTTTCTTGTCACTATCCGAACTATCTGAGCTTTGGGTTGGTTCTGTAGATGTTTTCGTCTCTGGCTCGGAAACATCTGTAGTAGATGTACCATCTAATTCTTTCCATTTCAGTTTTTTCCTTTTTTTCGCTTTATCGTTCTTCCCTTCTGGAAGGGCTGATGGTGCTATTCCATCAGTCGAAATATTCGCAGAGGTACTGCTCTGCGCAATCTGAGGTTTCACTTTTTCATTTAACTCTACTAACAGTTTTTCTAATTTCTTTTTTCTTTTAATGTTTTCCTCGGTTTCAAGTTTTCTATCTTTTTCCGCTTGAATTTCTTGTTCTCTTCTCGCTCTTTCTTGGTCGGATATTTGTATGACAAAATCCTTGAAAGCCTTTATTAAAGGTTCAACATTTTCAATTTTTCCCTGCTCGTATTCACTTAACTTGTCTAAAATTTCATCGGATCTTTTCATTGAAGATTCTAGTTGTTGTTGTTTCGATTCGATAGATTTCTGTCCTCCGACAGCACCCTCTAATGCGCTTTCGTCATCCTCCAGGGCCACTACTGTCTCATTCAGAAAATTAATTTCGGTTCTAACTTCCTCTAAAGCTTTTTCGATTCCCCTCTCGACTGGCTCTTCTCTCAACAGTGTTTCGGCTCTGGGAGCGGACGGAAATGGGAAATGCTTTTCGAAAATCTGAGCAATCTGTTTCTCGATTGCCCTGACCTGCGACGAATATTTTCTCGCGTCTAAAGCTACGGATAAATGAGCGATTCTGACCCGATAGTGGACCATTCTTGTTTTCAATTTTTCGATTTGTCTAGGATTAACCTTCAGGTGATCCAGCGTCTCACTAATCTGTGTGAGAGTGGAATTCATTAAAGCAATTTCTTCGGCGGCTGAGCGCCATGTACGAGCAAATGCGGTGGAAACATGTCCCATCGCCCTTTCCTCTTGCATTCTATCTTTTAGCTTACGGCGCTTCACGCTCTCGTGATCCTCTTTTCTGAATAAAAGGTTTCGAATCAAAAGCTCGTGCTCTACCTCATCAACTGTGAGGTGAGACACATCCATTTTCATATATAAACTTTGCAAATCCATCGTATGCACTTATGTATATTATTTAAGGAAAAGCGAAATAAATATTGATCACAAAATTCTAACTTATGTTAATCCGAAATCCTACTAAGGAATGTATTATTGTTCAATGTTACTCAGTCAAGACCCATTAATCAATTTTCAACTCTCTCTAAATTAAACTAAATTTGCTTCGCGGACAACTATTTAGTCCACTCACAATCTCGAAATGTAGCTTTAATAAGCGTACGCGCACTTGTAAGTCATCGATTGTAGTGGAAGTTGTAGTGGAAAGTTATGTTTCGCATTACCGTTACTCACTAACCCTTTGCGTTCTTAGAGACTTTGGAAAATTATATGATTTTACAATTCCTCCTACACTCCGAGTATTCAAAAACTACGTTTTTGAAACCTTGATCTACTTTCGACGAATATGTTGGGCGCCAATTGTTATTGCTGAGGCCAGAGGGGCCTCAGCTGAGTCCACCCCAGGTTCCTGGTCGAACCACTGGGAACCGTGTAGGGGCTGGGCTCTCACGGCCTCTTCTCTGGCTAGCTCGGCTGTGAGGAGCACGAAGGCTCTCAGAGTCGGCTCCGGGTCTACTTTTCGATCAAGGAATCAAACACTCAATTAACACAAAACTAACTTTTATTCCCTAATTTATAAACTCACTGTTTCTCTGCTTCCTACGTGGTCGGCCGACCAATTCAATACACGATGACAAACTCTCAGCTACGCGGTTTCGGCGACCTGCTAAATGTTGGGTGGTATCCGGTAGCGGCTCCAGCTTGTGCCCAGGCCCGTCACGGTCTCAGGTTAGAGCACACGTGACCTCGAAGGCGGGGTTGAACTACTGGGGTTGGGGTTGGGTAGGTATGTCGCCAATACTGGAACTCTGCTTCGGTCTTACCCGGGCCCGTCACAGCCTCTGACACGAGCGCGTGTGACCTCACAGGCGGGGTTTCTGCGTGGGGGTGGTATAAGCTCTTCCGCTGTACCAAGATCGTTGTTTTACCCAGGCCCGTCACCGCCTCTGGCACGAGCGCAGGTGACCTCACAGGCGGGGTTCGTTCGAGGTTGCGGGGATTTTATTATTCAATCTCTTGCCGTCGGGCAAGGCTACAAGTATCAATCCGGGTGATCCGGTTCCGACCAGATTCTGCAAACAATACTAATGGGTCCTGACTGGGATATAACTCTTATTTGATTCCTTTGGCGGAATATATCACACTTTTACTTCCACTTCAGTATTTGGTACTGGAAATCTTCGATTTATAAAATATATTAAGCAACGAGTTTGACACCTCGTTCGATTGGTAACTTGATTTAAAAAGTGATCGAGTCTCACTTGTCGTAGACAAACCGGATCCTCTTCGTTCTAAGTCCAGGCTCTTTTAGCCACTGAACTTCAATTTTGCGTTTTGCATCGCCCTCTATTTTGTTTTGTGGAATTCTACGGGACTTTCGTTAAGCACAGTGAGCTTGCCTAACCCCTAATTTTTTTAACCTATTCTATTTTGATATCTCGGAGTAATTTTAATATAGCTTTAATCGTTCCCTATTTTATTTAGTCTCTAGGATTTTAATTTTCTTTATATTTATTTTTAATGTATGACAATATTATTTTATTAGCAAATTAAACGCATACCCAACCTACCTCTATAATTATATAATTCAATTCATACCGAACTCCAGTATACTGCTATCTAGTTGCGTTTTTCTGCAACCGTACCTATGGGTATAGGGTAAAGATGTGAAACGGTAACAATCTTAAAGGTAAACTATTTATTGAAATAAATAGGAAAATTCAATAAATAGGTAAATTTATTGAAAAATTATTTCTCTATTTTTTCTGTCATGCAAAGATTGCGTAGAGACAATACATTTAGTTGCAAAAGATTTCGGTTAACATGCTCATTAGCCTTATCAGCTAGGTAACTTAGACAGCGTTCATCTTTATCAACATCAATGCAGCTGTACTGCGTATACTAGATTAAAAAGTCAATGCGGTGCAATTCAGAATACGGAAGCTACTATATATTAAAATACGGCACGAAAGATTACGATTACATATATGACAATTGGTATTAATTACTTGAATTAAACAATTATATTAAAACTACGTTTTATGAACAAACTAGTAGTTATATTATTGTTGCTACGTTGCAAAACTTAATCGACACAGATGCGAAAGTCATAGTTAACTAGGCACTTCACAATGCTGTATTTTTTACATGCATTTGTGTCACTTTTTTCTAGTTTACCTATCGTGGAGCACGGTGTATGATTTCACTAATGAGATTGTCAAATTTTATAGCACTGATCTATCACTATTCCACACTCAGCAGATGATTATTGTCGTATGTTGCAGTTCTATTTTGCTTAAAAAGTCCAATATGTTAAAATAATATATATTCCAAAAATATGTATATGTTGAAGAGAGCTATCATGCAGCACTAGATAACAAACTATTTTGAAAGCCCCCTTTAATATTATTTCGCAACTTTGAAGTGTGTTATATAATCCGATAAAAACAAGACGAATAATAAATTTTAACTTTAAATTGATGATTACTTTTTAATTTATTAGTACTAAAATGGTCGTAAATTTTTTGATAAAATATAAATTGATGTTTTAATAATGAAGACTATCAAAAGTTGTCAATTTTAAGAGCGCTGCAGTTGAAAGCAAAATGATAGTTGAAACAATTACTAGTCGAATAATGGATTAAATTAGATTACAGTATTAACACTTTAATGATGTTTGTACACAAACTATAACGGTAAGAACATGTACATATCAAAACTTTTAATAACAAACTGTGAACAGAAGCAATGTTGGTAAATTCGCACAATAATAGAAAGAAAATTGCAATACGTCAGTCTCCACTATCTAGCACTATTGCACAAAACTGATGGAAATCGATTTTTCCCTGCACGGCACGGGTACTGAATGGCTATCGAAGCTTTCTGTTAACCGGTCACAAAGCAACTGGATGGTTTGCCGTGGAATCGCACAACGAAAACATGGTTATCAGTATACATCTACATCAATTTATTGCGAGTTTGTTTGTCACGAGTATGCAGGCCATAGTTTGGCATCTGCTGCATGACAAACTAGAACTAATATTTGTACCTAAGCGATATGCATCTAGAACCATTCTTATCGTTATGTGAAGGAACATAGTGTGTACATTTACCCGCTAGCACGCGGTAGCGTAGCAACTTATTCCTTAATATCGGGTCGGCAGCTGATTTTTAACGTGGCATTGACATCGTGACACATAAGTAGCTCAGAAGTTGTCTCTACCGCGAGTCAAGGCGAAAATTCATTGATCACGGTAATTTGCTCAATTGGTAGAAAGGTTGCTTTATTCTAGCTTGCTTCAATTCTGAGTGGCGCAGAAAGATATCTAGTTCGATGGAATATTGAACACTTTTTTGTTGAAACATGATTTGCAGTATAAAGTAACTGCATAATTGAAGTACTGGAGCTAGTTTATTGTTGTTAGCTCGCGGAGTAGTATATCGTCAATAAGATCAAAACGGGGTATGCCACAATAATGGATGCAGTAATCCATCTTCGACTTCACGTACATGAAAACACGAACAACGAATACGGTATAACAAAGAACAAGTTCAGATCCTAATTTTGATCGTTTTTCACAATTCTATTTCCAATTTCTAAAGCATAATGAGTCAAACACATGCTTAAATCGCTGGCATAAAATGCCATGAGCGTTATGCCGCAGCTCAACATGAATTGTGTATAGCAGTTATTAATTTATCTCCAATAGACAATCTTAAAGGTTCAACACGATAGCGAAATGGATGAAGCACCTAACGTTTGTATTGCTTGATTGGACGCATGGTAAATGACTCGCAAATCGTAAGTTTGGACATAAGCAAACATTGTAATAATATTATTGTATGTAGTCTACAAATGCATGACGAATAAATAATTAAATAAATATTAAATCAGTTAAAGGAATACGGTAATGAAAATCAGTCGAAGTCCGGTAGCTTATCAACTGCCGAAAAAACAGTTCTGCTAATATGTACTTGAAATTATACCGACAAGTAGAAAACAATGTGCAATATGAATAGTTGCTCGATTTTGTACAAAAGAAAATCAGGGGGTTTGTTGGTCTTGGTGGCAACTATAATGGCAATACCTAACGATCGACCAACCTACGCACGTACAATTCTCGAATGAAATTATTTTGACTAAACAACGTCTAATATTTTCCAATTGCTCAGGAGCTTGCAGCAGAAATTTCTTATTTACTGTATTGCGTTAAATTTATAAAAATATTTTCAATCAATTTATTTTCAAAATAAATTGGGAAATTACCATGTCATAAACGTGAACAACTGTTTTCTTCATTTATCGAATGAATTTTCGTAATTAAAAATTGTTTTCTGTGTTTTTTCGATTCGATTTTCGAAAATATCGATTTAACTCTTCAATGGCAAATTTTAACAGTAGGTATTAAAAAGAACTGATTGACCGTGAACTGCTTAGTGATGGCGGTGAAGGTGACATGAACAAAATTTTCGACAATCGAGCAAGCCTAATATCTCTATGCCTAATATGCCTAATATGTATGTTTAACTAATGGTCGCAGTGATTCAGGCTCCTATAAAAAAGCCTAATATGTGCTCTTTGATTCGGAAACTTCGATTCAACTTTTCCTTGACAAATCTTGATAGCTCCAAATGCTTGGTGATGGTGGATGAGTTATCGTAAATTTAGTTATTCGACAAATAAGCAAATAAGTTGTATTTTCACATCGATTGTTGCTCTTGCATATAACAAGTCGTAAAATGGAAGACAGAATTAGTTTAAGGAGACACCGAAAGTGGCTAACGTTATTGTGTTAGAGCGACTCACACTGTACTGTACATCTCATGTGTTCGTTAAAAACCTAAACGTTTATTTGAATGTTGCATTAGTATTGGTAATATATGTCAAATGGCAGAGCTTGCAAACATAAACACAGTTTATCCGCAGCCAACCGCACCGACCACGAACATCCCGATATATGGTGTATTTTCTTTTTTAAGACATTCCGATTCATCTAAGATTTGCAGCAGCAATCCTATTGATCCTATGCATTCAATAGGATGGCTAATTAATCCGTTTGCATCGAAGGCGAGTTTTTGATTGCTGATCAGCTGTTGTTTGTTTACATTCTCTAAGCTTATCGATGCTGCAAAAGCAGAAAGCTCTTTAAAAGCTCATTGATGTGGCGAAACTTTGAGACCGTGGTGCTGTTTTTTTCGGAAAGCGCTAGTGCAACGAAATATGTGCGCAACCAAATATCTATTAACCAATTCCAGATTATACGTTTTTTGAACACCTAATGATCTATATGATCCGTTGAATTTATTTTCCATTAGTAATTACGTTTTGCTGAGCGTTTGTTGATATATACCGGGTCGATAAATGGAATGCAAAATTTAGGAAATTCTAACTGCACTAGGAGCACTGTTTACGTGCTCTGCCAATACATATGCATTTTTAAGGCACAAAACAATACATGCATCGAACGGTAGCCATTAATCCAGCCATCTTTGAACCATTTTCGGTTTCCCCTTAACGCTGTTTTACGCGAAAAAAGGACGTTTTATCATGTCTAGACGCGGCAAAGAAGCAAATTTAAAAGAAAGATAAGTAGCAACAAGTTCAATGTAGTTTGAAAGTTATTACAATGGCAACTTAGTTGATAATGTAATATGATTACGTTTGTAAACGTTTATTGTAATTTTTAAAGCAAATAAAGCAACATATGATATTTACACTTTCTAGAAAGTTACGTTTTTTGATAGTATCAAAAAGTTTGTAGAACATGTTGAATCTGTTAGATAAGGTTGTGTGTACATAACGTTTAAAAATCTGATTTTAAGGGAGTCACAACAAAAAGTCAATTATATCTCGCAAACCATATGATGTAGATACTTAGTATCTTCGGCAAAGTTTAATGAAATTCAAAGTTCTACAACTTTGCCGAACACATGAGCATGCTATCTAGTTCCTATAAAAAATTAATTTTTTCAAATTTGTTATCCCCTTAATATCTGATTATATGAAAATGTCATTAGATGCAGAATACTTTTTATGAAACTTCTCCTAAGACACCTAAGCTCGAAAACGTCAGGAAAAGCGAGAAAAGACATTTGACCGCCTTTTTCCGGAATGGTCCCACTGTGCGCCGCACTATGGCGCAAAGCTGGCCAAAAGTCAAAAATCCAATTTCATGCTTTTGTCATTATTATATTTTTATCATTTTCTAAAATACTTTGGGGGGTTAACTTGAAAATTCTAGCTAGTTTGAAGTTAAAATGAATTTTTGACAAATGTCTAAAGTTGAACATGTTGAAGAATGATATTTTGTTCTTCCATACAAAATGTATGGGAAACTCAACACCAATATTCAGCGATCAAGAAAGTATGGTGGGAAACGTAAGAAAACGATCACGTTAAATGCAACTTATAGGAAATTTTCTCTACTTTTTGGAAAACTAGGTGGCTTTCTGCGCTTTGCTGCGCTAAGGAAGTAATATCGATTTTTTGACGGGTATATTAGAAGTGGTTTCTTCTTGTTACATGAAGGAATGATTTTCTCTTCCATAGGAGAATTCCACGAAAGTCCTAACTAAAAATGCTCCGGGTTTGTTCAAATTTTGTGTAGTTGTTTCTTTTCGGAAAATTTTAGACCCCTGACTTTTTACTTGGCGCTTAGGGTGTCTTTTTCTGAGTTAGGGTGATGCTAAAAATCATCATTTTTGACTAATTTTCTTACTTTGAAAATTCGCAACTGTTGAATTACTGAACCGATTTGAATTTATTTTTATATAGCGAAGATACCTTACGATGGCGCTTCGAAAGGCTAATTCTATAGTTTGAACGAGCTTAGTGGATATCGCAATTTACACAATTTTTTTTAGTAATATTTTTTTATGGTTTGTGAAGCACCCTAATGCATTATGATACAAGTTTTTTATGCTTTCAACGGCAAATACAAAATTTACCATCTCAAAAACAAAAACCACATTAAAACAAGTAAAACACGAAACTATTTTTTTTTAAATTTTGTGAACCACCCTAATGAGCGACCATTTTTTTCGATTTCTGATCCCAAATTTGAAATCAGTGACCCAAAATTAGTTGAAGATGTTATATTCAGCCGATTTGAAGTAACTTTTGACTTTTGGCCAAGCTTTGTATGGAGGAGCGCCACTGTGCGCCGCCCCGGTTGACTTGTTACAACAAACTACATACAAGTCGTGTTTTTGTCCAGTTTTTGGTAGGTCGCTGCGACTGGGAGAATACGCTGAACGCGCTAAATTCGCTAAATTCGCAGATTCAGTGTTCAGAACGTGATAAAGCATTTCCAACTGGCAGGTTTTACCACTCGCGATAACAAGCAGACTAGAATCATCCTATTTCATTTGTAGCTAACCATCCGTAACTACATACAATTGAACAAACTCCTGAATGGGATTGCCATTGGCAAATGAGGAGTGTTGCCGATCATTTAAGCCGTTTTGCTGCGAATCGAATTACCAAAAACCGTTCTTTTCAGAATGAAAACCTTCGTAGATGAAAATATGAAAGATGTTTTTTGCTCTACTGACTGTAATGAAACTTTCAGATTTTGTTGAAACATAAAACTGCGATACCATTTGGTTTGTCCTTAAGTCCACCAAAATGGAAACATCAACAAGAGAGAGTACAGTTCTATTGATTGTATTATTTAAATTGGTTATATAAGAATTGACTAAGTTTTCCTTCAACTTTCATTGGTTCGGTAACATCTCTGAAATGTACTGAGGATTGACTGAATTAGAAGCGTATAAAACGTTTCCACTCGTTACACTCGTTACATACAATGCAAATTAGCAAAGCATCTCCGACCAATCACGAAGCGAGAATTTCTAGTTACACAACGCATCATTATTTTCAATTTTTTAATGTCGCGCACCTCAAAATCAATAGTTTTTTATTGGAGTCGATACGTAGAAGATTTTCCGATCGATTAGTGTAAATATTTCTGAAATCGATTAAGAGTTGGCTGAATTCTAAGCGTGATGCCGTTTTTTCAAACCAAACTCAAAGCGAATATTTCTAGTTTGACAAAGCTTCATTATTCTCAATTTTTCAATAGTGCACACTTAAGAATCAATAGTTTTCTTTATTTGGGTCGACGTGAGAAGATTTTCTAATCGAGTGGTGCAAAAGTATTGAAAATCGATCGGGAAACCGTTATTAACGTTCAAAGCATGGCCACCTCCGAGATAGATTTTTTTAAATGACACCCTATCTAGCCAAACCTTGCCGTAAACTGTAGTCCTACATCAAAGTGATGATAAATTCGAGACACCATGTGGATCGAAATTTGGATAAACATAACAAAATAAGGACAGGGTTAGATGAAGGGCCCAATAATGAGATATTTAATAATTGTTACTGTTGAAAATGCAACCAACGAGGCGGAAATTTGTCGGACGGTGAACCTCTGCAAATGTCAACAGTGACTTAAAATGCTAGATAGATGGATGTCACCGCAAATGTAGGTACTATCTTCGCGGGGTCTTCTATCTCACGGTCTTGTCCATGGCAAACTGATAATTCAGGAAGCGTGGTGAGAACAACTGCAATTTGGTCTGACATCAAACGACATAGGACCACTGGAACTCCATATCTTTCCGGATGCGAACGACAACGCATATGCCTGCATGGTGTAGTTCAGAACAGGCCAAGACGAACGTCGCTCCGTTGAATACAATATCAGTTCCACGAATGCAGTTGTAAGGTTCGATACTGGGAAAAACATTTTTGAAAGCCACTCCTTGACTATAGAGCGGAGATACAATAACTGTGCTAGCACGTGGATTTAATCCGATCACCGGAGATATCGGCAGTTTGACGCCCTCAAATTGGGACAAATATTGTTGAAAATGGAGGCTGCCGAGTGGAACTACGTACCGTCGAAAAAGGACGCTACAGACCAAGCAACGAACTGGGGTAAGGGTCCCCGCTAAGTTCCCTGAAAATGGATAGTTCGCGGCTTTGGGCTTCGCATTTCCTTCATCTGCAGAAAGAGAATGGCCGAAAGCATCACTGGCGGGGACAGAAGAAAATGGCGACGACCCACGATCCAGTATGGTGCACCGAGAGATCGCCAGAAAGCAGTTTATAGACTTCAGTAGGTTTTCAAAGAGGAAACGCTTATCAAAATGTTAAACGCTTCCCAACACACGTTAAACACGTAGATGTTAAATGCTTCCCAACACACGTTATCATCGGTACCTATACTGCCCATAAATGCATAACAGTCCCATTTGACTTTTCACCATTTTTGAGATAAACTTGGGAATCATCTTTAAATTAACTGTTCTTTCAATATTTCAAACAAAAAAGTTATGTTTGTTCCGAAGATGTTGAAAAAAATATCAAACTATGTCAGTCCCATATTACAAATAAACGCATAACAGTCACAGTAAAAATATATCAATAAGTATCTGTTTTTTGGAAATACCTGGACCGATTCGACTGCAGCAACTACCAAACGGAAGATTTTATGGCCTAGAAGAACACTATTGAGGAGAATTTGGATCGGATGTACGATTCCGAAGTTACAGTGGGAACAAGTTCCGGAATATATGGGACTTGAACATAGAAGCACCTTGAATCACAACAAACCCATCATGTGACGCCTATAAATACATGGATTTGCAAATCTAGTCGTATAAAGTGTTCAAGACGTCATTGGCCACATCTAAACATGTCCGTGAATGTTCCAGATACCTCTACGAGGATCAGTTTCTGAATTTAACTATAATGCACCATGAGACTTCTCTAAGTTGGTACTCGAAATTGCAAAACTAGTTTGAAATAGTTCATTTGTTGTCACATATACATAGTGTCCAGGGTCGCATTGGTCATACGCGGACACGTTATGGGACCTCACTGTAAACTCAAGATAACAAATTACAATAAAATGGGAGAAAATGCCAGGAAGAGATTTGAGTCAAAAAGGACATTTTGAATAATTGAATTGAACGAGCACGTGAATTATCAAAATAACAACGAGACGTGGTTTTGAAAGTAATGCCGAGACAACGCAAGGATCAAGGCATGCTGTGGCTGTGACTGTTATGCGTTTATTCTTGCTTATTCAGGCACAAATAAACGCATATCAGTAACTTCGGCAGTTTTTCTAAGTTTTGGAACAAATTTTAGGTCACTTGTGAACATATTGCTTGTAAAAGTATTCTGTTATGTACATTCAAGTGATTTTATGACGATTTGGACGATTTGTTTCTAAAATCGATTCAATATTAAAGAAAAATTGTCGTGGCTTCAACAGCGTTTTTCGTAGTTGCACGTTTTTGCAGATGTGACTGTCTTCCATTTATGGGCAGTATACTAACCACGAAATACAGAGAGACTCCTGAGCCAGGAAGAGCTTGAGGGGGCTGGTAACTATTAGCGGTGCTCGGTACAGGTGAAAGCAAGCCCGGGCAAAGTGGCAGCGCTGAAAACCGAAGGCTCAAAGAATGCGATAGGGAAACCTGCAAAGTTTAGAGATTCTTCTTCCTTGACGACCGAGGAGCTGTGTGTGTGAAGCCATACGAAACCAACGATTTCAAATATCTGAAAGTCCGGGCGCAAAAGCATCGTCTGTTGTACTTTATTGGATGCCCACCATGGCAAGTTTTTACATGTAAACTGAGAAATTATTGTAAATGAGCTCAAGCAGCGATTCCACGTGTCGAGCTTGCATCGTCGTCGAACGAATCGTTAAGAAGTATCTATACTGCAAGTTCGGGAGTACGAAGCCGATTGTCATGACGCCACTATTTTCATCTCGACACACCCCAGCTAACACAACATCGTAATAGAAAGTTAACATTAAATCGTATGCATGTCGATTTCACATTGGAATGTATAATGATTAGAGTATGTTAAAACAAAGTGAACACTAAGTTGTTTCGCAGTCGTACCTGTCCTCATATACAACTCATGACCACGAATTATAAAGTAGTATAACTTTTTGGGAAATGGCGTATGTAGTCAAACCAAAATCGCAACAAATTTTCAGTTACTCTCGGACGTTTCGCTTTTTATTTTTAACGTCGGAGAGTAACTGAAAACTTGTTACGATTTTGGTTTGACTACATACGCCATTTCCCAAAAAGTTACAAACAACAATTAGTCGACACCATACTTTAAAGTAGTATAGATGATTGCAATATTAAGTTATATCTTGATCATATATCCAGAAGTATTATGTTGCGTGTTTTAAAAACCACGCAAGATAGAATTATAAAGGATGGTCAAAATTTTCGCACGCATATTACCTCTACTTCGGTACTTATATGTTCTTATGTGGAGTTAAATATAACTCGTTCAGAAATAATTTCGTATATCTCGATTACAAAATCGAGATATACCTTTGGTGGGTATTGTTTACTGGGACCCCACACCTGCGCCCTTTCTCATTTGTCGGGATTTTGGACCAGTACAAGTTCGGATTGGCCGAAGCGTAGTTTTATTTACTTGTTTATCCATACTAGCTGTCCATTGGCCTATGAGGTCATCTATACGTTGTTATCGGATTCCTGCTGATCGCTGATCGGTTCATCGCTCGTCGATGGGCACCTTGGTTGTGAGATCAATAGCACGACAATGGTTTCCAGGGTGCTAGCCGTCAGTTGCGAACAGAAATCAATGGCACCCGTACCATTCGAAACATTCACCAATGTGAATGTGGGTTTTCAATCCGCCTTGAGTTCCACACTTCAGTGGGCGTTGGGAGCCACTAGTACGGAGTGTCATAACTGTGCCAAAAGCCTGTTCCGCTCACAGAATCTAGATGACGATACATTGTTGATGAAACCGAATTCATCGTGAACTCACGACTTTTGACGTTCGTCTCAGTTCAAGCTGGCGATTAAGAGGCACTCACCCCTAGCCATAGTTCATAGTTTTGAGCTCTAACCAACCTCCGTAGACGTTAACAGAAGTCAATCGAGCTGCGAGAACCAATTAGGGCATAGTGAGGCAACTGATTGATCAGTTTTGGACAAGATGGACAAGACCGGAGTATTTGGCTATAATCGGTCACCATTCCAAATGGTAGGAGGAGTTAAAGGTCTGATTTCGTCCGTTATTCCAAGACACATCGGAAGGATGCGTTAAGCTTGGGTGTAATCATTAAATGGATACGTCAATCGGTTTCGAAGCTGGTGGTGCTGGCTGCGGAAGCAGCTGATAAAGCGGAACCGGAATTTCCACAACACGGGCCAGGGGATGTTGAAGACGCAGTAAACGGAACGGCTTAGTCGACCGACTTAGTATCTTTGCGGTCAACAGTGACCGATAAAGATTGGCGGTTGGATGGCATTGGGAATTAAAAACAAACGATAAAAGGTTAAAGTCAGAACGTCAATTAACGTAGATAGGAGCACCAGCATGGCTATCTAAAATTTCTCGATAAAGCAACCTCGATTCAAAGCAACTTTGATATAACGTAACTCGATATAAGATAACTTTTACCTCGATATAAAGTAATGTTTTTAAAACAACTGTATTAACTTTAATTGTGGTGTAACCTCGCATTACTACTGTGCAAAAATTATTTCTAATTCTTAGATGTTGTAAGTTATGATAAAATTTCGTTATTTAGATTTCCAAATTTCAATTAACAAAATCTTTACACACTCTTCGCTTCTTCATATTTCTTAATGAATCAATCAAACTACAACACCAATCATCGTGAAATTTGAAAGTTAACGGTTTGAACGGCTTCCCTTTCATTTACAATCAATTTTGTTCGAATAGGAATGAATTTCGTTTTTGCTTCGATATAACGTAACGAAAATAAAAATAAAGTTGCTTTACATCGAGGTATTGCTGTAATATCATTATTCTACCACTAATTATAATTTGAATTCATTGTTGAATTTGCCTGATATAAAGGAAACCGAATAGTAAGGAGTGGAAATCATTTATATATGCAAGATGTAAATTAAAACCAATACGTGGATGCAGCCCAGGAACTGATTTGAAAGATGGTGGGAAAATTTAAAAGTCAAGTATTTTATTGACTAAAATGACGCAATTTAATCGTAATACTTTATGCACATCATAAAACTGAATACTTTTTGTCATAGATGCTATAGTAAGTTAGAGAAAGCAATCGAACAGTAGTGGGCAAAAATCGAAAGGCTGTGATGAAGAAAACTGATTGGATCCGCATCAAGCTTTTGTTTTTAAAAGGCAAGTCAGAGTGCGATGAATGTTTGAAATGTTTCGTTTGCTGCACAGTAACCTATTTTTATTTATAATTTCTATAGGCATACATCCATAATCCATGAATTAGCTTTTTTAAAATTGCTCGAAAGAACTGTGCATTTATATAACTAACTTTTCTTTCTTTATACTGGTTATTCCACTTACAGAGAGTTCTCCTGTCTCCTATTCATAGAATTGAGACCATTGTTAGTGAAATCGTTGGTTTTCGAACTGGTTGAGAAAGACGAACCTGCAGATTTATTAACTATTTGCGGATCAAGTCGGCGGAGTACGATTAAGTTAAACGAAATGAGTTGTGACAAATATTGCCTGAATAAAACTTTCATAGGAAGCTGGATAAACTGAATTGAATGAGGCTGAAGGGACCATGACAATTCTTACGTCAGCGCATAACTGAAGTTAAAGCTTGACTGTAAGACAATCCATGCAGAAGAACAGCAAACTAAAAATAGGAGCATAAAATTCGCAGGCAGAATTTTCACCTTGGTGGACTAAGAATCTAACAGTTGTACTATGCGTATTCAAAATTAAATAAAAAATAGCATACTTCATGATGCACAATTTGAAATGATGGAGATCATCGATGTCGATGACCATCCAAACGCGTTGAAAGACGAAGGAAGCCGTAATAAATAAGGCGTTTGCATTAAGTAGTAAGAAAAAGCGGACGCATGGTTGCTTTAAAATTTGCATTGCAGTACTTCCGAAAAATTCTTTAATCCTAAGTTTGATTTCCAGTGTAAAATCCTAGTCAATTGTTTGATTCAAACATCCGGACCTGCTATTATAGATCGCTAAATCGTAAGGACTGCATTTCATTGGACTACCAACGACTTTTTCAGATTGACGAACGAAAAAATTTCGTTCAGAGTAACTTCTCCTGTTGCTGACTACGGCTTTGGCTTACCGAGAATGGCACGCAGATGTCCTTCCAGGGTCTGCAGGATTGTCATCTTGATTTCCTTCACCGATTTTCCCAGAAATTGTTCGCTGGCGGTACCGAGCAGCTCGTCGGCCTGATGGTGAAAATAATAGACGTTCATCATCTACAAGAAAAAGAAATGAAAAAACGCAGGGAATGAGATACGGCTATCCGTCCGTGAGGGCCCGTTTGCCGTCTACAGAGCTGCATTTTGTCTACTCTCGGGATGGCGTGTGTGAGTATCATTTGCGCTAATTTCGGCAACAAACACAAGGAGCACGAGTGTTTAACGGTAACCGGTGAAGGTGAATGTGTTTTTTGCTCTAGAAAGATTTTGCCATGTTTCAAAAAATCATGTAAGCTAACTAAGTGAAACACACGACATGACTAGCGAAACGAAAACGTATCTGACTATAGTGAATCTTCTATCCGATCGTTCAATCGATGCAAACACGCTTCTAAATAATCAATTCACTTCCTTTATCACTCAGTTTAATCTTAAAACTATTGCAAAACAATCAATTGCTTGGAAAATAAAAATCTTACCAAAAATACAAAATTCAAAGAAGAATTCGGTAAAACCATAAACTCAAGTAAAACGGAAACGGAAACTCTACAATGACGGATAGTGGTGTGGAGGAATGGGGGTGAGCTTTTTTCATTTCTTTTTCATGTAGTTATGCTGTAGAAATAAAAAATATATTTGGTAAAGGTGGCACTACAAATAAAAACAAAATAAAAACAAAAATAATATATTACTGCTTATATAATCAAGAAAATACGGCGATGTAGAACTTTGCCAAATTATTTAAAAGTGTAACCGAAATTGTTAATACCAGTGCTATCGTTAGAATTACAGCCTATAAATTACAACTGAGACAAATGAATTTATTCAAATCAAACAGACTTTCAAAATATCAAATGCGAGTATCGTTCAACAATGATTTACATTCGAAATAGTAGAAGCAAACAACGAATAATCATTCCTGTTTTGTTGTGGTAATAAACTAATGTTAAGCTGTGTTTTTCTGAAAATAAAATTACAAAAAAGTAAAATTGGTACTTTAAAGCATGATTGGTGATTTGATGAGATTTGTAGGTAAAGCTGTTTGAAAATCCGACCCAGCCTATTTGAAACTTCCTGGTAAATTACACATAAATTACACTCCTGGTGAATTATGTGACTTCATGGATTTAGATGTAATGAAGTTGACGCATTGTAGTTCTTAACTTGCAGTACCTGATTTTCAAACAATTTTCCGAGGTACTATTTACAGATTCTGAATAAACGCCTAACCTGGCTTTAAAGTACAATAAATTTTTTCGTGTTAATTCAGCAATATTTGTCAAAGCCTTGTTCAGGGATGGTACAATCACTTTGATTCAATTTACATTCATTTGACAGTACCGTCTCAGTCATGCAGAATTTGAAAAAGTTATATTTGGGACGATTGAAGAACTAGTTATTATCTACAACTTTTCTGACAAAAGTATTGCTGTATCTTTTGTATTTACGGTGCTACAATGCTAGTACTCTTTAGTGACTAAGTGATCGTTCATTTAGTCCTTAACGAGTTACTAACATTGTAGCGCCGTAACGACAAAAGATACAGTAAAACTTTATTCAGCAAAATTGTAGATAATAACTAATTCTAGAAATGTCTCATATAAAACTTTGTTAAATTTTGTTTGGCAGTCTCAGTACTGTCAAATGAATGTGAATTGAGTCAAAGTGATCGTGCCATCCCTGGCCTTGTCGATAAGGGGCTGCCCATTCGGTATAATGCTATTTGGCATAATACTTCAAACATCATTTTTTGACCAAAAGGTCGCTAGATTGATCAGGGTGAGAAGGTCGCAAGCCGCGAGTGTTTACTTGCAGTTGGAAGCGCAGATCAACTCTTTCTAGGTTTATTCGTTGCATTTCCTCACATGATTTCGTTTCTGTTAGCAAATTTGGCCACAATATCAAAGCTTGGCAAAGACTTTTATAACTCTTGAGCTTTGTAAACGACACACAGTCTGAGAAAAAAGAAAAAGAGGAGAAAATTTTATTTTTTCAGCTATCTTTTTTTCTTCTTTTTCTTTTTTCGCAAGCTGTGGTTTGTTTACAAAGCTCAAAAGTTGTGAAAGTCTTCGCACAGCAGTGGCCTTTTATTTCGTCGAAGTTGTTCCACGCCGCACTAGAATGCTTATGTTTTTCGGCCACTTGTCGTGGTCGGATCATTATAAACTTAGTATCAAAATAAGCGGAAAATACTGTAGAATCAAAATCTGAATGATGATGTCCCCTTAAGCCAACAAGTCGTTATGCCAAATGACTTTATGCCACACAGATTAGCCCCTTGTCGATAAGTGTTGTCATTTGAGTCGAAAATAAAAGAAAGCTTTAAAATCGAATTTTGAATGCAAAACGTTAAAGTTAGCAAACTTTGGCATATTTAAGATACCAATTATTTTTAACCCAGTAGAAGTTCAAACTACGGATATTTTTATTTTTAATATGTGGAATCTGTCAATTATTGCGCAAAAAAGCCTTTTTCGTGCCTACTCGGATAACGAAAATAAAAATAATTATAATAATTAAACAAAATAACCCACTAAACTTATATGTCAAAAACCAAATACCAGCAGTAGTTGGTCAGTGGTAGAGTGAAGGGAAAGATAAGTCAAAACCAATGATATGATATTGACACAGATATAGGTGTTTCGTACGTTCACTAAACTACATAATACAGCATTAAAAGTTCAATAAAACAGCACATCGATCACAACAAGCAGATTACCAGCAGAGGTACAAAACATAAGACTAACTACTATAAAACTTACTTTGTCATATTTAATCTAAAATAAAGAAAGGCTATTAGGATGTTCGTTTATAATATATGTGGATTTGCATGCTATGGACGGTTCAATTGTAAAAACCTTGAACGTAATTTACAATAATTGATCACTTCATCATTGTGTATTCTAGGCATTAGTTTCGAACAGAATGTATTTTGATTATTCGTTTGAGTTTTTTTAATTTAACGCGGTTTGCGTATTTTGTTTATTAAAAATGGAAAAAATAAGTATAAAATGTTTTGTTGAAATTTTTAGGCAAATCGAGTAATGAATCTTGGCAGTAAATAATAGAAAAACGAAGGAAAAATGGAAAAAATTGGGTTTTTCTCCAAATCAACTCAATAAAGTATTTCTTACGCTTCACTAATTCAATTGTAACGCAAACTACGAAGCCGTTTAATTATGCTGTAAAACAAGTTTGGCTGTAGTAAAAATTTCACCAGCTAAATAATCATTCGCTATACTTTACTCAAAGAGCTGCGCCTAGCAGTCAGCTCGCACTAGGAAATGGGGATGCACTATACATGGGTATGGCTTTCATTGTCAGTCTATACACAAGAACAGTACCGCTGTGGGTGGAAATACCTTCATTATTTTACACTGTGCAACACCTGTCACTGTTAGTGGGACTCCCTGGGCAGTTTCCACCATTTCGCACATTGGATTCAGCGTCATGACTTCCAGCGAAAGCCGCTGGACGTCAGTTACCAACCACCAGGCCCATGCCCAGCCGCCGACGATTGTACGCTTCTTTGTTGATCCGCAGCATCCACCTGAAGGAAGAGAGTAAAAACGGAGTGTGAGTTTAGCAGATTGATTCGCCTCTATCAATGAGTGGAAAATCGATGTGAAACCCTCGTGAAACGCTATTCAAATATGAGGTGCAGTGAATCTTATCATAATCTTACTGTACTCAAAGTATAAGATCATCGTTGGATACCAACAATTAGGTTTTTTGTAACTTCTTTTACCCCGTCTACCAATTGGGATGATTTGATGGCGTAAATTGATCAAAACCAGTATCTCTCCAATTTAAATTTATGTGTGTATGCAAAAATGTCTGCTATGTTTTCAAAAAACCTCTAAATGGAACTATGTAGGTAGTTTCATTATTATTTGCGATGCTAGAGTGCGAGCTAATAAGTTAAAGAAATTTGATACTTGTCCGTTAGTTTGGATTAGTGAGACGATGCTTCAACGTTCAGTTTTACCAGATGGCAGCATTATAACACAGGTTAAAACTATAGCGTGATCATACCTCCTGTGAACAGAGAGAAATAATGTACACGATGAAAACAAATCGGGATGTTTCATAAACCAGAATATCTGCCGCTACCGTTACAAACAGCATGAGTATCACCGCTTAAAGACAAACAAAAATATGCATGATATGACAAATATGTGAACAATAAAATGATATATGATAAATAATTTTCGAAATTTGCATCACTGCAGTATGACAAATAGCATGAATTATTTATTAATCTCTAGAATGACCAACTATATTCAGTAGAATTTCCCCAGCAGCGCACGAGTCTAATGAAAGAAGCTTCAGCTCTCCCAATCGAGATATCTCTGAAGTGACATTTGACGCTTTTTTCCTCTAGCTCTAACAAGGCCTTCGGAAATAGAACGGTAATCAATGAAATAAAATGGTAACGAGAGTAGCTCGATTACCATTTTCTTTACCATACGTTTTATTGTATAATGCATGTTACCCGGTTACTTGCTATTTATTATGACTACTATTGTATAACTATCAAATCAAATTATATGTGAGGTAACTCTGTGCCTACAATGTGCTACACTGTTTGAGTTAATCTAACGATCTAACATATTGACCTCTGGAATTAATTCTTCGTAATTGTTAATTGTTGATTTTTCGTTGGAAAAAACTTGATTACCGGCAATCTTTGCGAGTAACTATTTCGCGGATTTCATCACAGACTCCCAGAGGCCACCGTGATGTGGTGAATTAGCTGGTGTGAAATACCAGTTCAATCCTCTATCGGCCAAAAAATTATCCACGGTATTGATGCTTTGCTAGACGTTATGAAGGTATTTGCATAAGCACGTCCTTGCTGTAAACGCAGCTGACTAAATCAGCCCAAAATGTCACTAGATCATCATGGAACTTGATGAAGAGTGAAATCCGTTCCACTGTTTATTGTTTGAGGCTTCAGATGGGTTCTCTTGTAGCAACACTTGTGGTCCTTCCGGAGATGAATTCGCCGCATTGTAAAGCAATTTTTTCGCCAAAGCATAATCCGTGATGTTGGAATCAGTCTTGACTTCCCAAAGACTTGGTTTGTACTTTGAGGCGGTTTTGAAAGTTTACTTTTACTTTTTAATCACTCGCGCCATAGAACTTCTAGCATATTTCATCAATTTTGCCATCTCCTGAATGGATCGATGATGGATATTGCAGGGGATTGTGCATAATTATTTTTCATTTCTCCTCTTACATGATGAATGTCTCGGAACCCTAATTTCAAACTACGAAAAAATATAGTGAGCAGTTCTTACAAACGAAAATATGTTTTCCATCAACAATCCCGTTGATGTTCCCGAAACCGGTCGGTTTAAAAAGTCCGTTTTGTAAGAACTATAAGAGTTGTGTCCTGTTACGCTAAATGTAGATTTTTCAGGTCTTACGTTGCATGTAATAGAATTTGTAGTGAATCAGCAAAACCCTGACAAAAATTTGCATACTCGATTACGGGGGCGCCATTATCGCCAAAATGAAGTGCCCCGTTTCTGAATGATCTAAGCTTTAAACTGAAACCGATCTAGCATGCCATACATTGCCGATAGACAGGTATATACCACTACTAATGCCAGCCAATTGCAATACCAGGAAAAAAACAACCAATATATGCACGTGGAAGTAGCGCATCGGACGTCGTTCAACAAGAGCGAACATTTCGCTTGCGTCAGTCCGATGTCGTACGACAAACTTTTACTGTGGATAGACGATTTGGGGAGAAAAAGAAAAAAGAAAAAATACACCTCCTTATACTCCACCCTTCAATATGGCTGCTTGAGCCCTAATAATAAAGCCCTTGAAAATAACCAAGCAAAATTAGAAAAACTGGTATTAAGGGAATACATTAGTTTGAAGCACAATAACTTCTTTCCCTTTAGAGATAGAAATTTTCTTTCTTTGACAAAAACTCCTTAAATACCATTTTGAACAACTATTTCTTAGGATTTGTTTATTTTTGGCTTTAACCTTCCGTTACTCGCGCCAACTTTTGTAACACGGATACTCGCGCGTTGTATTTTGTACAACACTCCTTATCTTGAAATATGTCGGAATCCTGGCTATATAGAAAGTTATTGTCTTCAGCAAAGTTAATCAGTAGGTTAAGATCTTTCGTTTGGGGGAGAGGATTTTATAGGTTTGTCACCAGGCGGCGCCAAAACCCGCTGTAAATTTTACATCTTACAATTACGGCCATACACAAGTTACTGCATTCGGAAAGATAGCATTCTATCGATTAAATTTTTTTCAAGCCGCTATCATGTTTTCTTAGATATTTTTCACATATAACATCTCATGACATAAAGTATGATAACATTTCTGCTGTTTTCATCTATGGCATCTGTGGTTAGAAAGTAGGGCTGATGGGTGTTTTGATTTACTTGGGCAGGATGTTTAGAAAGTTTTTTGTACAGTAATGACATATAGTGTGAAAATTGGATAATTCCGTTCATCAGCCTAGCATTTTTGATCCACTAAAAAAATTTCTGGAAACAGGATCTTAAAAATAAAGAGATTTCGTAGATAGAACACATTCTGAAAACTAACCCATACACTAGCACCGTGAATTCCCGAAATTATGAACTTTTGCATACCTGCCGAATGACCATCAACTGCTGAATAACTTTACTGTATACAGAAACCATACTGTTCATAATAATTTTATCGTTCATAATAAGTTTATTGAAGAATACATTTTGGTTTGACATCGATCTGTTACTTTAAAGCAAAATGGCATCCAAAAATCTACAAGTGTTGTACAAAATACAACAGCGCGAGTAACGGAAGGTTGAATAAAGAAATTAAATTGATTATTAATTGACCCACCCCCTTAATGCCATTTTTTTGGTATAACAAAAAAGTACTTAAAAAATCAAGAAACTTTTGCGAAGACACAAATGCAGAAAACTTAGTAGTTTCTACGCTAAAGCTAATGTCCTCCCATTTTTGAAACCGTCCCACTGTGCGTCGCATAGTAGTCCAAAAGGGCGAAAAGTGGAACTTTTTTCCTAGTGTCTCTTGTTTTCATTTTATCATTTATGGTCTCAGCACTTTTGTTCGTATGAATATCCTCCTTAACCTAAAACTGTCAAAAGTTAGTCATCACTTACTATAATGAGAATAAAAAAATAACTTTTTTGTGTTAGGAAATATAGACATAGTTTCTTCAGCAAAGTTGTAAATATTGTAAAGACTAGCAACTTTGCTGAAGAAATAAAATTTCTATTTTTATCGAGTGCTGAACTATAGGGCATATTCTTTAAAACTTCTTTAAAAATTGGGTTTTCATACTTAGCTTTTGCTAGTTGCATTTTACAAGAATACAATGTTCTAGATAATTATCGAAGCACTCAAAATACACATTTTTGCAGAAAACCGCAAATCTCTTGGACCCTTACTTGCTGAGTTATCGTATATTCAAGCTTAAATTTCCATACCTTCACGAGCCCATGGGGTAAAATCGGGCAAGCGGATTTGTGAAATCAGCGCTTTATCTTAAAGCTTAAGTCGAGTACTATAAACATGTACGGGTTCCGCTTGTCCCCAACTAGCCAAATGAGAGTACGGCAAGCATACGTTTTATGTGTTTCGCGTTCGCGAAAGGCTTGATACACGTCCATTTTTTTTTGTGTTCCACTTGGCCACTGTGGCCACTTGGTTTTACTTGAATTTTATAAAGGTTTTAATGCGGTATTAATCATTACCTCTTTTTTTTTTTTTTTATCTGGGTTTATCGTCGTATTGCACAATACCAAGAGGATACGAGTCCAAACATACTTATAGCTAGCTAGAAAACCATAATGAAACCGTTAATAAAGCGAATTTATTGTGGTTGCTTATATTACCACGTTAAAACTTGTTGGCTGTACCACGTCTCCTATAAACTTACCATAAGTGTGGCGTAGCAACACAAAATGGCGCACCAATCAAAATTGATCTTATCTGTTAGTATCTGTTAGTTTTATAGAGCAATTAAAATGGTAACACCCTAACCAAACAGTTTTTTTGCTGCTATTATGAAGAATACCAAAGTTAAACACCAAAATCATTTTTTTATGCGAAGCTATATTGCCATATTCTAGTATTTTGTTTTAACTCGCAAACAACAATTCATCAAAGCAAAGTATTTTGCAGAAAGAAGATCCTTATCAATCGGTTTTCCTATCAGAGGAAGCAATTCAAATGATTTCGCTAGAAATTGAGATTGACTAACTGAATATTTTCAATTTGTTAAAACAACCAGTTTTCGAAAATTGCAAAATTTCAGTGGCACGCCGATTTTATCGACCTATCATATCAAAATGCACGATGAAATTAAATGCGCACATAGTGCAAACCAGTTTAAGGGGGGACCCTACTCTGGAAGACCGAAAAATAATAGATTTTCGTAAATTTTTTCACGCAAATAGCCGCCATTATTTTTCCAAATGGAGAGGTGTTTTTCCATCAAAAATCGTCAATTAAGTGCTCATAAAAAATGGAAAAATTGAGATATCAAAAAACGGCTACGTAACAATTTAGATAATTTATTTTTATATGCTGAAAAAAAATTCAGCCAAATCGGCCGACTAGATTCAGAGATACACGTACCACCAGCTAAAGAAACATGATTTTGGGGAAAACGCGTTCAAAGTTTCGTACAGCAATGGACTCCACAATATTTTCCGTAAGTTTTCAACGAGATCAGATATCAAAAAATTCTTTTGGCATGACATTTCGAAAGGTATAAGCGTATCGAAAATGCAAAAAAATAAAATTCGATTTTTCCGACTTTCCAGAGTAGGGTACCCCCTTAAACTGTTAAAATTTAATAAATATTCTATGGGATTTTTCATTCTGGTCGCTATAAACCAAATCGTTCAGAATGATCTTTCTAAAACTTTTCTGCTCACGGATATATTTTCAAGTTGACAAACCTAGCGAACTTATCTGGCGTTTGCTAGAAAAGCGAAAAGCAAAAAGCGAAAAGCTTTTTTAAATTATGGCGATGGCTGTCAAGCAGCGAAAGCTTAATCAGTTTTATTGCTGCTTTTAGCAGAGCGTGATACGACTACTTGAGTTTATAACCTAATTATTATAGCGGTTATGAAAACATTCTGCGGAGTGGGCCACTTGGTCAGAAAGCAGTTTTATAGCGGTCATCAGAAAGTTCTGGTGGAGCTCATAGTTTTATTAACGGTTTTATGAAATTGGTCATGAAAACCGCTATACGAACGTAATAAAACTTGGAATTGTTACTTGGGATGGTTTCTTCGGCAAAGTTCTAGAAAATATAAAGATAAAAAAGTTTGCTAAAGAAATGATATTTCTATCTCTATCGAGTGCAGAACTGTAGAGCATTTTCTTTGGAAATTATATAAAAGTAAGAACCAGTATGAATCTTAAATACCTTTGGACACTTTACTTCTTGTTCTTACAATAAGTATAAAATGACGAACTTTTGACAGTTTTAGATTAAGGGGGATATTCATACGAACAAAAGTGCTGAAGACCATAAATGATAAAATGAAAACAAGAGACACTAGGAAAAAAGTTCCACTTTTCGCCCTTTTGGACTACTGTGCGTCGGTAGGGCAGAAATGTATAGACCGGTGATCGGGCCCCATAACCTGAACACAAATACGAACAATAACGGTCAACGATGTGTAAACTTCGCAGCTTCCCGCCGAAGTAATGATTTCAGTTTTATTATATATATAAGTGAAACAAAACCTTCATTGTTACTTGTTGTTGTTTATTTGTTGTTTATTTTTTCCCATGCAAAGATATCCAGAAAAGAGATGGAGACACAAAAGATTCTGGAGATCACAATGTGAACCAGATTGACCACGTTCTCATAGATGGCCGGTTCACCTCTATTATCACGAACATACGTTCTACATTTCCTACAGGGTGCTGATATTGACTCTGACCATTACCTACTAGCAGTATATGTGCGCTCGAAACTGTCAACCTTATACCAGATACGTCAAAGCCTTCCTCCTCGACTGATAATTAGTCATCTAGATAACCCACAATCTGCGCGAATTTCACGCTAATATTGGATGACGCACTGCTCTCTTTCGAGGAGTTATGTGCGTCAACCCTCGAAGGAAAAAGTAAGAGGATGGAGCAGAACAAGCTCGGTCATTGGAAAGGCCGCTACCCTGGTAGTAGATCCCTGTAGTAGAAGGTCCCCGGACTATACAAAATAACTGTATTGGTGGGGAATGCTTACAAGCAGTGGAGATTAAAACACGACATGTGAAACCCAACAAACATTTTTTTTTTTGAAGAGAAGTTTGTTCAACCATTATACAGCTAATATTCAGTAAGCAAGCGCTTGTTAAGTAATTATTCAACAAAAATGTTTGTTGGGAAACTATCTAAACATTGCTACTAGCGAGAACTTGGCCAAATACTGACGAGCAAGGAACCAATTGACTACGATCCTGAGGAGCGAAAAGCATCAGAAAGGGGACAGAGACCGTGAAGAATTAGAACAACTATGCATGAGGCGCACAAGTTTCACGAGAAAGTGAACTAATCTCGGAAGGGCTGACATGTGATAGGAACGAGGGCGGGAATCTAATCATAAACGAGCGTGAGGTGGTCGCTAGATAGAAGCCGTTCTTTGATGAACACCTCAATGGTAAAGTCGCAGAAGGAGGCGGAACGACAGTTAATGTTGGAAGAATGTTGCAAATCGTGCGAGAAGCAAACGATACGCGAGCGAGTGTGAGAAGCTTAGCATCCGACACTTCATCGAGCCTCGTAGCGTCGTGCTGCGCAATTTACTCATGAAAACAACAACTCGTGAGCTGTTCTCCTCTTCATCTTACGCCCTCACTTTACTCGCGGGTATGAGTGTGGGCAATCGTGAACGTTCAGCATCAACTACTCGAGTTGCAATGACGAGCGAGAGCAACGACTTGTGGCTGGTAGCTAAATAATCTCTCGCAAAAACTCATCGCAGGGCATGGAAAAATAAGAAAATCCAGAAGAGATGCTCATGCCAGTCTGTTAGTTAGAGCGAGTATGCGCGTGTGAGAAAATTAGCTCACACGAGTGCGGGTTTCGCAACACTGGCTAGGAACGACCATAGAAGATAGTAATGTCCAACAAGTTAAACGAGAAATCTAGTCGCTGGAGACCACCGTCACCGGTAAGGACCGCCTGCCAGCAGAGCTCCAAAAACATGGCCGATAAACGCTGGTAATGGTCCAAAACTGGATTATTTCCAAGATTTGTGAAGAGGAGAAGCTACCGATGTGGGATAGAGATATGGATGGAAGTAATTGTTTCTCTCAAGACCGCATATGATATGGTCGATCAAGACTGATTATAGCTACATGGAATCGAGTGATCGATTTTCGTGTGCATCTCGGAGACACTCCCGAATTCCTTCGAGACGCGGTGAGGGTTACAACAAGGTGGCTTTTGAGGAGGTGATCCAATCAGCGGGGTAGGGTATTATCGTTATCGTCGGGCCACTGTTATGGTCGGGCCATCACGATTTTACAGTTTTAGTAACTCATGATATCTATGATACAACCATTGTAAAACTTCTTACGGTGATAGCTAACTTTTCACAATATTGTGAGTTTCAATCGTGTATTCAAAACACCCGTACTGAATTCAGTGACTAAATCTTACAAAAAAAGTTTTCCAGACGCAATGAACTTTACTTCAAGAAATGATTCATGAAATGCAATTATCGAGATACTTTTTTAAAATGTATGAAGTGTGTTGTGTTGCACACGAAGACTATAGAAAATTCCCCTTCAGTAAGGTGTTTGGGAAGGCTAAGGTGAAATACTAGAAAAGCGCTATTTATAAAGGTCGGGCCACCTGAGTAGTCATGATTGGGCCACCATAATTTTAAGCGCAGAAGCGCAATATTCGCTAGAGAATGTCAGTCACATAAAATGTGATGAAATAAAGCAAAATTAATACGATAAAAACCTAGTTTTTTGTTGTTTTTTCATTGGAGTTGTACACTTTGGAAAAGGCGATTGTAGCAATATGGATTTTACAAGATCGCCAAAATTTCGCAAAAATGCAATTAGAAATAGGGTATTTGTACCTATATGAGTCGTCGTTCTCGGAATTCATTCTTTTCATGTCTCTATATAGAATTTCAATACGTATGTCTTAGATTTTCTGCGGTGGCCCAACCTGCACAACATGGCCCAACTATGACAACATTTTTTGTCTTTACGTAAATGCCTGTAACTTTTTTATTTTTCAAGCAATCAGTTCGAAACTTTCTGGAAATATACCTTATTCTTAGACCTTTGCAACGATGTATTTAGATTTCCAAAATTCCTTTTGAAACGAAAGTTATGGGCGAATTCCAAAACGTGGCCCAACCACGACGACACTCCCCTACATCTGGTCAAAGTCGGTAGACTACAGTGGTCCGGACATGTCGTAAGGATGCCGAACGACAGTGCGACAAAAACGGTGGTCTTCAACAACCCCATCGGCACCAGAAATAGAGAGCCCAACGTGGGGAGGGGTTAACGAAGTCGAAAGTGATTTGCGATCTCTGAGATGCCCGATAAAATGGCGACGAGTGGCTCAAGATTGAGTTGAATGACTGCTTGAAACAGCACTAGCCAATTATGGATATGCTAGCCACGACGACATTAAGAAGGTTTATTAATGGTGCATACAATCAAATGTTTACATACTCTAATAAACTGAGTGTATCGGTATTTAAGACATTGTTTAGTAAAACTGCAATGCGAGATGAACAAATATAAATTTAAATCATTAAAAGAAGTAAAATGTAAATCAGAAGACTTGTTTCTATAAACTGGAATATCGCAGTATTAAACGCAATAAAAAACCTGTCAGCCATTACTAATGGTTAGTATAAATGATTGTCAAAATATGTAACAGATGCTGATATTTTTGCACAGTTTATATCAAGAAGTATCGTGTACATCAACAAGCAGCTAATTGAAACGGTATGTTAACGAAGGCAAACTGTAAAACTGACCTTATTGGTGGTACTTACTAATAAGGGAACATCAAAAGTGCATGTTTGCATGATTACACCCCGTAACTGTACCGCAATTTGTCGTAATTTAAACTTGAACTTGTTAAGTTTGTTTCTAGCTATCAATCAGAGCCACATTGGTGGAAAAAACACTACCCACGCCGCATACGGTGACATAAACAAGCTGCAGCTATTCCACTTTCCAGCCAGCCAGCCAGCTGACCGAACAATGCAATTTCCAGTTTTTCGCCGGCAATTATTATCCGGTGCTTTTTTTCGCAGTGCCAGCGAATTGGAGAAAGTGGTAAAGACTTACAACGAACTGCCGGTAGCATGTCTGGGAATTCGGTAAACGGGGAAAGAGGAGCTTGTTCTGACTCATCTTCTTTTTTTAGGTGCATATGTTTAGGGCATCTGAATCATATGTTATATGGACCGATGTATCGTATCATGAGTTGTGATTAAGTTATATGAAAGAATTAAATAGATCGAAAACATTAACTTCCACCCTGCCTGTTTACTGTTACTATTGGGCCATTGAATTGAAAATGCTAGTACGTGATCTTGATCAGGTACACAGCGAATGAAGGTGTACACTACCAGGTACTCGCAGGTGGTAAATCGTAAATTGCAACATAATGCGAAGAGTGTAGAGCAGATCGATAACATTGATCGATTTTATGACGTAACATATCCTCCGGCAGTGCCGATATAAAATCGGAAATAGTACAATGACAAAGAGAAAAACGAACTTGTTGCAATCCGGTCTGGAAGTTATGTTTGCATCAAATTCATGACAAATTGTGCTTGTGTCACGAGCAAGTTTTACTTTATACGTATGGCACAAAAGCCAAGTTGTCTTCGAACCAATCTTGAGTTTAATGGAAAAATTAGCTATTTATACTCACTATACCTAACCAAATACATGTATTATTTTGCAGTGTCAAACTTTTCCAAACAGCGAAAAAATCAAACGAGCGAACGAACGAAAGTGAATCGTTGTGAAAAACAGTAAAAATAAACTAAATTCACCGGACGAAATCCGAAAGAAAGGTTAATTTATTGAATACAAAAATAAAACTTGTCAATATTAATGTGAAGTGTTAGTATGGGTTTCAGTTTATCGATGATTGCATAAAAAATTAACATTATGGCGCGATTGCGTGATGTGTCGCATGTTCACCAATTGTATGTAACAATAGTTTCAGAAACATGCTTCACGTATTACGTAAATGATTACCTAGATTAGTCATTTCACATTTATTTTATGCATTCTAAGGTTGCACCTGTACTTGTTTCACCTTAAGCAAGTAACCTTCGTACATAAGTTTGAATCCGCATTTTACACAACTAGTAATTTGGTAATATAACAGGTTTGGATTTTACAAGCTATCTGCCGGTCTACTCTGCATATAACATAATTTCTTGTCAGATAAGTGCTAACTAAAACTATAATATCAACATGCAACATTTTGGTTAGATTACTGTAGATTGAATAATCATTGTCATCTTAGCATATATTTATAAAGAAAGAAGAAATGTTTAATGCAAAAAATGTAGATTCAGGCAAACTGGAAAATTTTTATGTCTAATTGTAAAATATAAAGTCGATTTTTCATTTACTGTACATTCCAGTTGAAAGTACAAAATATTCCAGTAGTAAATATTTTTGTGCACGTTCGGGTAAACTAAAAAAAAGCAGAAGAAAAGCATAAATCTTATATTTAAAGATTTATTTTAAGTGCAATCATGATTATTAAACACATCGTAACATCGTAGTAAATAATCAAAAAATAGATCGGTTGTGCTGACATTTTTGGTTTAGTTACAAACTATATATAAAAGCATCAGTAGTGAAATTTCGTTCTTTAGTTCATTAGCTGAGCGGCAAAATATCAGTGCACAGTAAGTGATGGTGTGTACAAACGCATACCTATTATCGCAACTAAAACGCGTCCGATGCGAAATCGTGACAGCCGAACAGCCCTAGCTGCGATCGCGATCGTACTCCCGAGAGCCCGGAAAGCGAGTAGAGTAAGAGTAGCCAAAGGCAAAACAACCAACAGGAGAGGGAGGCAGGAGAAATCAAAAGCGAACTGAAGAAAACTCCAACGGTACATATCTTCACCATCGGGGGGCTGAGCTTACTTCCCATCCAGACGAAGCTGAGTCAGTTCATTCCTACCTTTCCGTCGACAAGTAACATCAGGCAAGTGCGGGCGCGTTGCGCGTGATTTGTGATTATTCGGAAACTTTTATTTTGTGGAAAATATAACACCACAAACTGTAACCATAGACGACTGCATGAAATTGGATGCAAAAACCAAGCACAAGAAGCGGATATTACCGTCATGTTAGTCAGGTCATTACAAGTGAAAATAGTGTTCGAAGTGTTGTTGTTGACCCATTTTTAAAATATCACGTAAGCTTAATACGCGAATAATCTGACCGTAGTGAAACTGGAAGTGAACAAAAGGAAGCACAAGAAGGTACAAATAGGCCAGTGGATGCGTTTTGGGTGTTGAAGGTTTGATTCAAACCTAAATTGGAGCTCGGTTTGGCGTTTGTGATCTCATCTGATTAGTCGAGCGCTAATAGACCGAAAACGCAGGTGAGGAAAAAGTGTAGGTTAAGGTCATTGCACCGGTTGTAAAATGTTATTTCTTGTTATCTGTTTCTTGTTCGTTGTTGTATCACAACCGAAAGTTGCTTGATGGAGAAAGAAAGTGAGAGAGATATTTTTTATTCATTAGCCGTTAATTGACTGGAATGTAGGAAATGAGTATACGCACAATAACAACTGGGATTATATGAAATGGGTTGAACATCTTATGCAACTGTATGTATGCCATCTGCACGCGTAACGAAGGATTTTTTTTATGCATAGTTCAATTTTGAACTGCAGTCTTTGAAAAAAAATTAACGTTGTTGGTAAAAAAAATTCAACTGTAATAAACACATAACTTGAATCAAAGTGAAATAATAAATCGGGCCAAAAGATACATCTGAAAATTGTCCTTGAACAGTAATCAAAATTTCGTCTGTTGTATAACTGTGAAACTTTAACATCACCTAACAATTAACAGTGATGATAAATATTTACGAAAAAAAAGTGAATGTAAAATCACATGTCTTTAAAACAAGCTCGTTTACTAGCTGGTATAAAAATATCGAACCAAGCTTTGTGTTCTGATCTTACATACGATCAAAAATGTCTGTTCAAAGTCCTTATTCACCGAAAACCCACCACCAAATCGTTGCTATCCATTACGGTTGGCATGCTCATGAAGTACGATGACAAAATTACGCGTAGCCAATAGGCGGTTACCAAGTCACGTACTAGCAGTGGGTTAATCGTATTGAAATTTCTAGTTTTTCGGCGGGTCAGCTGTTGTTTTGCAATGCGACGCTTTTGTAGCATATCTTAAGTTAGTGGGTGATTGAGTTTTATGTTTCAGTGATTCATATGAAGTTATTGCCATGGCCTAAATAGTGAGAATATTTGTTTCATGAAGATATGTCAAATAAAAAATTCACTTTCATTGGTTGTTTTATCTGCAAATTAATAATGAGCTATGCAAGCACTCTTATAATTTTCTGTTAGGCGTTACGATTTCATTAAAAAAAATTTGCGAAGTGTTTGCGAATTTTAGTAACTGTAACAGTGGCCCAACTGGCCTTCAGGTACCAATACTGACGATAACGATAACGATACTGGTTTAATAAACCACTCATGCTGAATCTCGACTGGAAACGACTACTAGAGTTAACAGGAATACTAGCTCCGCAATTATCCTATGCACCAACAATTGACTGTGAAGCCTGTCCAAATAAAGCACAAGGTCATGTTCCGAAAATGGAATATATTTAACATCAAGATTTTATTCTGCATTTAACCGAGATTATTTTACTTTCTATAATTTCAAGAACGAAAATTAAAATATAACCGCAAAAACAATCTGCAAATGCGAATCATACTGCTGGTATTAAGAATAGAACTGCTCCATCACCATGTTTTAGTGCTAGCATTGATTGGTAGCTTATAGGTTAGTTAGGTTAGCTTATACCGGTTAAGTTTTACCTTCACTTGAGACCGATGAAAATCTCTGAAATAACAATTGATACAAATTATAAGATATTCAAAAGCGACAATTCTCTTCATCTTTGAGCATCACACCAATTGCCATTGGTTGGAGGAAGGATAATTTTTTTTTATTTTTTTGTTTGTTTATTAATCTTCGACATACCCTTCCGTACCCTATATTTCGCACAGACATATTACTTATTACATGCTAACTAACTCTTAGTCTAAATACACACTTGTTCATGCCGAAATCATACATATAAGCAACTTCGTTAAAACGGTTACAGCACATTGCTAGTGGGCTGTTCATTCCTTAAGTAGTTCGGTGAGTCGATCTTAGGAAGAACTCATATTGACGCATCACTCGGGTCGGGATGTTGAATCGCAGTTTTCCCAGTATTTCGGGGCAGTCGATGTTGTCGATCAGGGTATCAAATACTAACATGCGTTTATTCTGTAAATCCACAATTCCGCACAATTCGGCTTCTTATTTGTAACAGCCAGATTTGTGCTATTTGATTGATCAGTTCATGTGACAATGATTGAAAAACAAAACATTATTTATTGCGTACTAGCTGACCCGACAAACTTCGTATTGCCACGAATTAAACTGTGTTGTACATAAATCGTGAATCTCGGATGACCTTTGTCACAACCACGAGTTTTGCAAGTTTCTGAGGAGTTCATGGGTGTTTTAATATACAAATTTTTCTCACAGTAAAGTAGAAAACAACTCCCCCCATCGCTCAGCCTGATAAAATAAAGCGGATAGCATTTAAATATTCGCCATCATTACGAACCATTTCGCCGAATACCATTTTGCGGAACACCAATTTTCGGTTGACCATAACGCGAAAAACCTTACGCGGGATGTACCATTTCACGGAAAATCTTTTCGTAGAAAGTACCATTTCGCAGCGGTGACCCAACTGAAGGAAAGTAATAGAGGTCAGTAGATCTAGGAAAATAAATAAACCTAGATAGAGGTGATCTCTACGGGGAGCTGCCCCCCGCAGTGGCCGGCGCGTCCGACGGCAGGTCGCTGGCAACACTCGCGGGCTATGGCCATCTCGCGCTGAATTATCTAATGTTACTATTGATAGTTTTTGGTGGTCTTGTTATTGATTAATGTTTTATGAGCCTAAAATTTCTCGAGTTTGATTAGTTTTTGAGTTACGCAAAAATATCTGTTTTATTTGTATGAGTCCTTATCCCCCTACCACATGGGTGAGGGGTTTCAAACCATCATTAAAAAAATTCCTGCCTCCAAAACCCCCCACATGCCAAATTTGGTTCCATTTGGTTCCATTTGCTTGATTCTAGAGTTATGAGAAAATTTGTATTTCATTTGTATAGGAGCCCCTCCCCCTCCTAAAGTAGAGAGAGGTTTCAATTCACCATAGAAAAAATTCTTGTCTCCAAAAACACCCACATGTCAAATTTGGTTCCATTTGCTTGATTAGTTCTCGAGTCATGAGGAAATTTGTATTTCATTTGTGTGGAAGCCCCCCCCCTTTTAAAAAGGAGAGGGGTAATTATTCCCCTCCTATAGAGGGGAGGG
This sequence comes from Sabethes cyaneus, assembly GCF_943734655.1. Classification (NCBI taxonomy): domain Eukaryota; kingdom Metazoa; phylum Arthropoda; class Insecta; order Diptera; family Culicidae; genus Sabethes; species Sabethes cyaneus. Next base: position 91,169,007 of record NC_071355.1, read on the forward strand.
ATCTCAATTCACCATGGAAAAAAAAAAATTGCCTACAAAAACACCCACATGCTAAATTTGGTTCCATTCGCTTGATTAATTCTGGAGTTATGAGGAAATTTATTTTTCTTTTGTATGGGAGCCCCACCCCTCCTAAAAAGGTAAGGGGTCCAAATTCATCATAGAAAAAATTCATGCCGCCAAAAACACCCACATGCCAAATATGGTTCCATTTGATTAATTAGTTCTCGAGTTATGAGGAAATTTGTATTTCATGTGTATGGAAGCCCCCCCTCCTGAAGTAGGGAGGGGTCTTAATTCAACATAGAAAAAATTCTTTTTTTCAAAACCACCCACATGTAAAATTTTGTTCCATTTGCTTGATTAGTTCTCCCGTTATGCAGAAATTTGTGTTTCATTTGTATAGGAGCCCCCCCCCCTCTTAGTGGGGGGAGGTGTCTCTAACCATCATAAGAACCTTCCCTGGCCCCAAAAACCCCTATACGCAAATTTTCACGCCGATCGGTTCAGTAGTTTTCGATTCTATAAGGATTATTCGGGTAGACAGACAGAAATCCATTTTTATAGGTATAGATTTGTATGGGAGCCCCTCTTCTTAGGGGGGAGGAGGGATCTCTAACCATCATAAGAACCTTCCTGGCACCAACAACCCCTACATGCAAATTTTCACTCCGATTGGTTCAGTAGTTTTCGATTCTATAAGGAACATAGAGCAGACAGTAATCCATTTTTATAGGCATAGATTGGTATGGGAGCCCCCCTCTTAGTGGTGGGAGGGGTCTTTTGCCATCGAGAGAACCTTCCCTAGCCACAAAAACCTCTACAAGCAAATTTTCACGCCAATCGGTTCAGTAGTTTTCGATTCTATAAGGAACATAGGGACAGACAGACAGACAAACAGATAGACAGACAGACAGAAATCCTTTTTTATAGGTATAGATATAGAAATTAAAATTCTTATAGAAAAAAATTCTTTCATCGCTGTTGTGTAGGTTCACAAACTGCACTTTCCAGGAAAATATCATGAATCTTGGATAATCTATAACGAAGCTGTTCCCGCTCACTCATTGTTGACTACTTTCTCCTGTATCAAGTTTTGTAGGTATTTGCAACTACAGTCAACCAAAAAAGTATTCGGACAGCAGCGCATAAATTTTGCGCAGTATTTTTGCAAAGAATGGTAACACATATTTTTTAAAACAATGTTTAACTAAAGCATATTTAGATGCAAAACAAAACTTCGGGGAAAGCTTTCCGTTTGAAGATAAAGTACATATAATTTGAATTGCCTAAAAATGCAGCCAAAAAAGTATTCGGACAGTTAACTATTACCTACTTGAAATAAATGTCCTTTCTCGCTCAACTACCACCTTGTAGGACCATTTACATTCTTGATGACCTGTTTTAATCTGTTTAGGATAAAATTAATAATTTTTCAAATATCCCTCTGCGAATTGCTGACCATTTTTTTGCAAGAGCTCGGTTTAAATCATTTTGATAAGAAATCAAATGATTTCTCATTATAGAAATGAAATTATCTAAAAAAATGTTCAAAAGGGTTCAAATCTAGACTCAATGCTGATGTTTCGATAGCGCTAGGACAACTGTATGGTGCCTACCGCTTACAATTATCGACAGTATGTTTAGATTCAACATCCCGGTACAATATATATATGTACCACAATTACAATTTTGCTTTAATTTCACTTAAAATTGTTCAGATAATTGAGCTTACACTTAGTTCTATCCAAAAATATATATCTTTGCTACCTCGGAGCTTTCCATGCACCCCAGCAAGGTACGACAGCACCAACCCTTATGCAAAAATAACTAAAAGAGAAGGATTACAGGAAAATCACTCGTCGGCAAGTAAACAAGCAATGCGGTTAGTGTCATACCTTGTCACTTTAAATTAATTTCCTTTAGCCAGGTTTTGGTTGATTTTAAAAAGCAAAGCAAAGCCTGGGAGCAAATTCCGTTATCGAAATTTGACCTTCTGTTTTTATACGACAGATTTCGCAACCAGCTGTTAGAATACAGGACAGTGCGGGGTCAGTGCTACGATCCTATTGACTCTAACAGCCTCTCCCAGCCGAGATTCGAACATACGACGACTGGCTTATTAGACCAGCGTCTTACCTCTAGGCCAACTGGGAGGATTTTAAAAAGCAGGCAGCTTAAAAAACTAAACTTTGAGAACTAAAATATCAGTTAGGTGCAAGAAAATTGACTGACAGGTTAGTCGAGCAATCATTCAGCATAGCAATTCATGAATGGATTGTTTCGAAGAGTAGAAGACTGAGTAACACATACACTGTCAGCAGTTCAGTAGTCATGCCCTTGGGCTGACAGATAAAAGAATACTACCAGGAGTAAAATTGTATGCGCTGAATGCGTTTTATATTCGCCTTCATGCGGGGTTATCAATTTTTTCTAGCACTGACCACTACATTTAACTATAAGAGAGATTTTTTTCACAGTCAAAAAGCTACATCGGGGTTACATAGAGTTTGGTGCTCTGAGAATAAACCCACGCTAGTCACTTGACAATGAATTGCCTGATTCTACTAAGATTCGACCCCCCAACACTCGTTTGTCAAAGCAGACTCGGAAACCTTGCGGCTACGCCCCCCCTCATGGTATGGGCAGGGAAACTATCGAAAACTGGCTGAAGAAGAAATCCAAATTTTATATATCTTACTTGCTTCCCAGATGGCCTTGAGCTAGAAGCTGATCTACCCTTTGTCCGGCAGAACAAAGGGAAGAAATCAGATATCTTCAGTAGAGATGGTATGGGGTATGAAAATTTGAATACCCGAACCCGACCCGTACCTGATCAAGAAAAAAATTAAAAACCCGTACCCGACCCGAACCCGCAAGTTTATTATTTTTGATACCCGAACCCGACCGCAACCCGACGGGTACGGGACGGGCCCGGGTACCCGACCATCTTTAGTGTTAAATGTGGTCAATAGAGATACCCGACCCGACCCGTACCCGTAGATGGACTAAGTTATCTGGAACTCCTCAACGTCCAAGTGCATGTTTTCGTGGTTAAGTCGGTCAAGCGGTGTTCCGGAGTCAACAAACACCAGCAGAAAAGAGTTTTGGAATTCGTTGTTCTGCTCCAGTATAATGCGGAGCGTTGTGCTATGGTCTACACATGATCGGCCAGCACTGAATCCAGTTTGCTGCCGCCGGAGAGTAGCTTCTATCATCTCCTGGATCCCGTTAAGGATTACCTTACAGTGTAATTTAAGAGTAATACAGAGCAACGTGATGCTACGATGGTTACCGCATTTAGGTAGGTCTCCTTTTCATAGGACTTTGACAAAATTGCCCTGCATCCAGCCCACCGCAAAAGTTGCGGTTACCCATTCATTGCTTACATCCCATATATGGCTGGCAAAGATAGGTTAGGTTTGAGCATATCTTTTGACATGAAGTCTGGCGCTCTGGTGGATTTCATACGTTTGATGGTTGCTTGAATTTTATTTAGTGACAGGGCCTCAGAGTTGACGCGATTAATGCGATGAATTATTGACGTCATGCGCTGTTGATTTTGTTGGTCTCTGACATTTGAGATTCGAAAGAGTTGTTCAAAATGTTTATTCCATCGCTTAAGATGTGATGTACGATTCTTTAGTTGCTGACCGGATCTGTCCTTCAGCAATATCTTAACATTTATCCTGGCACCACTAAGAATTATCGTGTAACAAACGAATATCATTGAATAAAAATATCATTGGCGGTGGGGCGATTTCTACTTCTTCAGCTAGGGAGCTAGGCCAGGCTCTCTCGCCCCGCTAACAAGCTTGTTTAATAGCCCTCTTTGGTTCGGCGTATCATTGAAGGACAGCTGTCTTAACCGCCCTGGGTCGTACTCGCTCAATACCGGCTTTCACCTCTCTCCGCTCGTCTATCATCCTCCAAATTTCATCCGAAATCCACTCCCCTTGCCCGCTGCGCACTTTGCCGAGGGTTTCGTCACTGATCGTGATGGAGAGGTTCTTGATGCCGGTCCATTGCTTTTCGACAATTACACCAAGTGGCAAGTCCGAGACTCAGGATTCAAGTTATTTGACAAAGGTTCTTTTCACCTCGAGATTCTTCAATTGGCGGACATCGAAATCTTATCGTATCGTATCTTAACAATAACAAGGTGATGGTCGAATACAATATCGTCGGCTCGGCGTTACGCTTGTTGCGTATATCAAGAAGGTTCCTTCTCCGGCTGATGCAGATGTGGTCAATTTGGTTTTCTGTTCGGCAATCGCGGCATACACCTACGTGACTTTATGTGCTGGTCTTGTTTGTTACTACAAAACTCTGTGAACAGCTCTCCGTTTTCGCTCATCTTTCCTAGTACTAGGCCATGAAGACCCATGTACAGCGACTATAGACTGCAGACCGTATTTCCATTTGCCCTGGGATACCTTATTTGATTGCAACAACCACTTGCTGAAGTTTAAACATGCTTTACTCTCCTGTGTTTTAGTTACATAACCGAAGAAAAAAATTAATAAATAACAAAAGTCCTTTTCTTTCTAACATCCTTTCCTTTCGAAAATTGGGAATGCTGAAGATCTGGAATACATTATGTTGTTACCAGTCATAAATAAATAAATAAATGATGACACATGAATAACACATTCTCCATCGTAACGTTATGGTTTTTTTTTTCAATTTGCGAAAGTTTTTGTGTATCTGTGATTGAGTCACGTAAACAAACTAAGCGAGAGTTATTATCTACTAACCAGGTGTGAAAACTAAAAACACTCTCCCTCTCAGTTAGTTAAACATGAACAAATACGTTAGTATAATTCATTAAAGCAGAATTGACATCACAATTGCTTTAAATTTCTCGAACCATAATCACATAATCACAATTGAAAATCACAAATGACTGAATAAATTGAAACGATTTGTTATTAAATCATAAAACAGAACTAAACATACCTTGTATACTTAGTTACCATTATGGAGTCGTATATCTCTTGCACAATAGGAAATCATTACTATTTACTATCCGTTTTATGTTTCTTCCTATCTCACTAGGCCGCTAAACACGTGTATTCAATTGCATCGGACGACGGACAACGAAGTTCTCTACTCAACATTATGCCCCATCGGCAGCGATTTGTTTATAATCAAAACCAATACCAAAGAAGCGTTCGTGCGGAGTGAAAATACGATAAGCTTTTCCATTGACGACTCACGTTAAGTCTGTCTCCCATTCACACTTGTAAAAACCTGGTGTTTGTTTGGTGTGCGAGCGAGGCCTGATAGCCGACAAACGACAGAATGAGTGAGCTGGTAGGAGCCGCCTTCGGTTCGGTAGCCACGGCGGCTTCGAACGTCGGATGGTTTGCGCCTATGCTAGTGGCGGCCATTGCCTACTTCCAGTATGAAGACTTCGTAGACCCAGAGGCAAGAGTGATAGATATTCCAACAGATTCAATGATGGATAAATACGATTTTATTATAATAGGTGCCGGTTCGGCTGGTATAATACACGGTATATTTAGTAATTCTGTTTTAGTTTTAACTATTTCGTTCGGTTGCAGGAGCGGTATTAGCCAATCGACTTACAGAAGTCGAAAATTGGAACGTTTTAGTACTAGAAGCTGGTGGAGATGAGACTGAAATTTCAGAAGTACCATTAATGGCTGGATATTTGCAACTAAGTAAATTAGACTGGAAATATAAAACTGAACCTTCCGGAAAATACTGCTTAGGTGAGTATAGATAAACATTAAGCATACATGCATCTTACAGTACTGCTGTTTTTGTTGGCAATATTTTAGCTATGCTTGGAGGACGTTGTAATTGGCCCCGAGGAAAAGTATTGGGTGGTTCGAGTGTCCTGAATTACATGCTTTATCTAAGAGGAAACAAAAAGGATTATGACAATTGGGAATCCTTGGGCAATGCCGGTTGGGGCTACAAGGATGCTTTGTATTATTTTAAAAAATCAGAAGATAATACTAATCCATACCTGGCCAATACTCCATACCATTCAACGGGCGGTTATTTGACAGTAGGAGAAGCACCTTACCACACCCCGTTAGCAGCTGCTTTTGTTGAAGCAGGTGTCGAAATGGGATACGACAATAGAGATTTGAATGGTGCCAAAACAACAGGCTTTATGATAGCACAAGGAACGATCAGAAGAGGCGGCCGATGTAGCACTGGTAAAGCATTTTTAAGACCGGCGCGTCTTCGACCTAATTTGCATGTCGCCATGTACTCGCATGTAACACGTATCATGATTGACCCTATAACTAAAGTCGCGTTTGGAGTAGAATTCATCAGAGACAGGAAAATTCACCATGTTCGAGCTACGAAGGAAGTGATATTATCCGGTGGTTCAATCAACTCACCACAAATTCTTATGCTCTCAGGAATAGGTCCGAAAAGTGAACTCGCAAAACATAGAATTCCACTGATCAACGATCTAGCTGTTGGTGAAAACCTTCAAGATCACGTAGCGCTTGGAGGTCTTACTTTTATGGTCAACCAGCCAGTGTCAATTGTGGAAAACCGATTCCATTCCATGTCAACTGTGCTACAGTACGCAGTCTTAGGGCAAGGACCCCTCACAATTCTGGGAGGTGTTGAAGGATTGGCATTTGTCAACACGAAATATGTCAACGCTTCGGACGATTACCCAGATATTGAATTCCACTTTGTATCCGGATCAACTAATTCTGATGGTGGAAATCAATTGCGAAAGGCACACGGACTGACTGATGCATTTTATAACGCCGTTTATGCACCAATTAACAACATGGATTCTTGGAGCATCATACCCATGCTACTGCGTCCCAAAAGCACAGGTCAAATCAAGCTTCGCAGTGGGAATCCACTTGATTATCCGTACATTTATCCCAACTATTTTGATGAAGAACTCGATATCAAAACTCTTATAGAAGGAGCGAAGATAGCTTATGCCGTCTCCAGGACACACACGATGCAAAAATATCAATCCACACTAAGTGCCTACAAATTTCCCGGATGTTCGCACATAAAGATGTTTACGGATCTTTATTGGGAGTGCATGATACGCCACTACACGAGCACCATTTACCATCCGGTGGGTACCTGTAAGATGGGTCCATACTGGGATAAAACAGCAGTCGTTGACCCGCAGCTGCGTGTGTACGGCATACGAGGGCTCCGAGTAATCGACGCAAGTATTATGCCAAAATTAGTTAGTGCCAACACCAACGCGCCGGTGATTATGATAGCCGAAAAAGGAGCAGACCTTATAAAGGATTTCTGGATTAAGAGAAGCGTTGCTTAATAAGCGCTAAGTAATATGTTATACTTGTAAATACTGGGGAGGTAGCAGCTATTTATTGATTGACTTTTTTAAAATTGTCGAGTGCAGTTAAAATGTGTCATGGAATTACCTATAAGAGTGCATGCATGGAATATGTATGAAATGATGATATCATTGTGATCTGTGAACCGAAAGCAGGTGAAAATAATCGTTTACTGTTAGCTCTATTTCTAATTAATGGTACAATTAAAAAAAAAATCGGAAATTCGAGAGTCCGAAAGCTTACTACTTTTAACAAAAAATCGAACAAAAAAATTAAATGTTTGTGTAAATATAGCTTGTACCAAAATATGTATCAATACTGTTAATTATACTTAAAATTGTATGTATCACATGGCTCTAAATTTGGTTCCTTCAACAGCTCTGGTAAGTGGGAAGCTTTAATCAAGTCAGCACCTTTCTCTCCGATCATTATTACTGCTGCATTCGTGTTTCCGGTTACAATCGTGGGCATAATTCCGGCATCCACCACCCGCAGCCCAGCAATCCCGTGCACCCTGAGTTGATCGTCAACCACCGCCATGGGATCACTTTTGGGACCCATCTTGGTGGTTCCAATGGGGTGGTAGATAGTTTGGGAAAAGTGTCGCACCAAGCATTCGTAGAAATCGTCACCCGTTCTGCCGCTGCATGTTGCATTCGGCTCCGTTTTGTATATTAGGGTAGCATTCAACGCTTTTAAAGCGGGAGTCTGCGCCAGCTTGAGACAAAATTTTAAACCTTCAATCTAGAAATGCACATCATCAAAATAAAATTGTTTAAATTTCATAAACGATTGTTATATTTACCATAACATCGATGTCATGACGTATTGCGAAATAATTGGGATAAATTCTGATTTTTTCATATGGGTTTTTACTTCTCAGTTTAAGATATCCACGACTTTTCGGCTGCATCAGAAGTGGCATTATGAGAAATGAATCGTGGAAAACCCATCGTTCAAAGTTCGTTGCGTAATACTGAGGAGAAAGCGCTGCCCCATAAGCCGCCCAAGTTCCTCCGTCAGCAAGCTCCGACTGAGCAGACATAAAAATTTGTATGTCCGGACGGGTACTACCGACGGGAGCGTATTTGGTGTTTATGAATCCCATCACTTGGCAGGATGGCATGTTCATGAAGATTCCACTGTTATTAAAAATGAAATCTCGAATAGCAGATGCTGAAACAGATTGAAGCATCGTGAGTGACAGTGGCCCGGTATTGTTTGGGTTCGTAATCAAAAAAGTTATGCCACCCGTCGCAACGTGATCCTGAAGATTTTTTCCAACGCCCGGTGAATCGTGAATAACTTCGATGCCATGAGATTCTAACTCTGCTTTTGGTCCCACACCGGACAGCATTAAAAGTTGAGGAGTGTTGAGCGATCCAGCAGATAAAATAACTTCCTTTCGAGCTAATACGTAGTGTCGTCTGTTGTTTTTCTTGAATAAAACTCCATATGCACGTTTGTCACTTGGATCGATTAATATCTTTTCCACCATTGATTTCATAGACACATGAAAATTATTCCTCGTCCACACCGGTCTCAAATATCCCTTGGCAGTACTACACCGTAAACCATTTCGTATGGATCCATGTAAGGGTCCAAAAACCAATTGAGAAGGGCCGTTCATTTCATCAGCAATAGTTTGATTCATCTGTCTAGCGGCTTCGAAAAAATATTGCATTAAAATCGAACGGTTTTTAAATAACTCTACAGTGATCGGTCCGGTTCTACCATGATACGGTTGATTTTCGATTTTTGGATCACGTACATTTTCCATTTTAATAAAATAGGGTAAAATATCTTTCCAGCTCCAACCAACATTGCCAAAACTTTCCCATTCATCATAATCAGCGGCATTGCCACGAATATACATCAAAGCGTTCAATACCGACGACCCTCCGAGGACTTTTCCTCTAGGCCAAGCGCACTGGTTGTTTTCCATTCCCTGGCAAAAATTAGGATTTGGTTCCGTCCTAAACTTCCAGTCTAAGCTCGATCTTTGCAAAGCAGGATACAAATATGGCAAATCAGTTAGATAGGTCTCATCCGGGCCAGCTTCTAGTAGCAATACATTCCAATTGCAGACCTCCGACAGCCTTGCTGCCACTGCCGCTCCAGCACTACCTGCACCAACAACCACAAAATCGTAAACGTCATAAATGAAACTCGCTGGGATATCTTGAACTCGATGCTCATAATCTACAATATCAGTGCGCTGCAGCCAAATAATTGCATCTAATATCAGAAGCATTGCAATGCTTCCCGGTCGAGTATATATAACGCGTAAAAGTGCACCATGTGCATCTACCGGTCCCATTTTCGCTGCGAAATTTCCTACTGTTTCCACAATTCACGCTTGTTCGACCGAAACTGAACTTACGCCGCGGCTAACGTTATATTGCAGGAGGCAACGATTTTTTTGCAATCGCAGGCAATAAGTCGTAGTGGCTGAGTGCTATAGCACGTTGGTTAGAACCAGTTAAGATTCCTGACGCCTGACGGGGAAATTTCTTAGTGGGTATATTCTTACACTCGAAAATGTTTTTCACTATTTGCTGTGTAAATGATGTGTACGCTCAGCTCAGGTATATCTCTTTGGCCATCCATTTTTGTTGCTATCAATTATTGAAAAAATAACATTTTCTGTTATGTTACTCAGCTATGAAGCAGAATTTATTAAGGAAATTTCTTTATATAGGAAAAATAAAAATATTTATTTTTTATTAATATTTTATTTTTTCATATAAAGACTTTTTTTAATAAGCTATTATAAAGTTAGCAAAATTAATGTTCAGTTGAGCACAGCTGTCACCCCTTTTACACATGTAAAAGAGCACCGTAAAACGTAAATGCGTTATTGATTTTGCTTATTTAATTGTATCACCTCAGCCAAATCAAATTTCTAAAACTTATTCAGGTATGGGATATTCATAGAGGTGTTTATCTATTAAATTGATAAACTAAGTATTGCTCTGCAGAAATAATTTTTTATCAGTGTATAACTTTTTTGAGATGCGCATTACAATATGTACTTTACAACATTGCTGAAGATATCATATTAATTCCATAAACCGTTTGTAATACGGCAGTTTCCCCCACAAAGGTCGTGGGCGGTGTCTGGTGCTGAACGTCACGAAGGAGCTTGTTTAGAACTACGCTTAAACGGGCAAAATAAATAACTATTCTGGGTTATTATTTACAACCCTGATTCGCATTCGTCAATTTCCACGAAAATAGTTGATAGTACCATTCATTGTGATAGATTGATCTGAAGTATAATTGTCTTACAACTAACATGTGGACAGTTAGTTAAAATATCAACTAACTAACGTCCTCTGCGTTTTATTAGTTCCTTTCGACATTCTACTTTACAGCTATTTGCATGCTTGACAGAAGTACAATTGAAAATATCTAAAGAATTGCAAGCAACTTACAGACGCAAAGCAGCAAATGAAACGCTTGAAAACTATTCTTGGATAAGACAGATGCTGATTTTTGTTGCAAAAATTAGCCATACTAAACAAATGGTGTGTTTAACTATCGTCCTTTCCTTTGAGGCAAGGAAGAAAATGTGTGAGGAAATTTGAACTTGAAATTTTTCGTAAATTTTCACTATTTAGTGATAAAAAATGAAAATTGTCATAAAAAATGAAAATTGTCATAAAAACCACAAAATTGTTACGTCCATTTTGAATCGATTGATATTCCAACCATTAAAATACACATAACATTAACACAAAATATTTCATTGTTTCGTGACGCTCGCATTTTTTTATTTTTTGGAATTGCCCTCTGTAACAGCTTTCTTCCTGAGAGACTCCTACTTCCTACGTCAAAAACCCGGTGATGGTAAATTACTAGACTTACCGGAGCGACGGTCGGCAACGTACAGCCTCTTTCTATCGGACTAACCGAATAGATAACAGTTTATCTTCTCTGTGGTAGAAACAAAAAGCAGTGATACAAAACCAATATCGTCGCCGAGGAGTATGTGGTGCGTGTGTGGAATGGTAGAATTGGGAGAGTGAAACAAAACTAGGTATTAGACTACCTAATGGAAGGGTACGGCAATAGTTTAAAGGTAAAAACACTCGGCCGACAACCGAAACTTCCCATTGCACAACCTAATATATTTTTAATCTTCATATCAAAAATTTGCCAGTTCAGTCAATTAATCATTCTTCGCATCAGACACTTTCTCCCTTTCCAAAAAAGAGTTTGTTCAGCTGACACCAATTGATAAACACGTTTAGCAACATTTGCAAATGGAAGCCGTCCTCGACACAGCGCATCACCACGTAGATGTTCAAATCATCGGCGTAAATACAGGGCTTAGACAAAATGATCGGGACACGCAAAATTTTGACCAAATATAAATAATCATAACTTTAAAAAAACAGTAGCATTGGACAGGGAAATTTTTTAAGTTTTTGGAAGTACTCGGAGATTTGTGGATGCCAGAGGGCACCGGAGATATTCCGGATTATCGATGGGTATGTCAAAAACTGATATTTTTGACCGCTTATCTTTTCTCAGTGTAAAAAATCTTTATTATTTATATTTTATCCAAGAACTAGATTCAATTTTCAGTCGATTGGTGAATAAAGAATGGTGATAGCACCTGTTTCTATAGCCTATAGCCTTAGGAAACGACCGAAACATTTACATTTATTGGGATATTTCTAGCTTGCACAAATCTCCCAGTATTTTGATTTACTAGAAATTCCCTATTCAATTCAACTAGTTACACTCGAATATGTCTTGTTTTGTAGAAGTTATCAACATTTGAAATTGGTCAAAATTCCCCTGTAAGTTAAACCCCTGTAAGTAAGTTATCTTTAACTAAGCAAGAATGCAACATCGTTGAAGAAAATGACGAACAAAAGCAATTTCAAATTCCTTCCTTGGGGAACGCCAAACATAAAACATTTTTCTTCGCAAAAACGTGTCATTTGTTGTTTGTTTTACAGCAGGTGCCAGGGAAGGTTCTTATGATAGTTAGAGATCCCTCCCCCCACTAAGAGGGGGAGCTCCCATACAAATCTATACTTATAAAAATGGATTTCTGTCTGTCTGCCCGTATGTTATAGAATTATAGAATCGAAAACTACTGAACCGATCGGCGTGAAAATTTACATTAAGGGTTTTTGGGGCCAGGGAAGGTTCCCCCCACTAAGAGGGCGGGCTCCCATACAAATGAAACACAAATTTCTGCATAACTCGAGAACTTAATCAAGCAAATGGAACAAAATTTGACATGTGGGTGTTTTTGGAGACATGAATTTTTTCTATAGTGAATTAAGACCCCTCCCCTCTTTATAAGGGGAATTATGACCCCTCTCCCTTTTAAGAAGGGGAGCTTCCATACAAATGAAATACAAATTTCCTCATAACTCGAGAACTAATCAAGCAAATGGAACCAAATTTAGCATGTGGGTGTTTTTGCAGGCAAATTTTTTTCTATGGTGAATTGAGACCACTACCCTCTTTATGAGGGGAATTGTATTCCCTCCCCCTTCAATAGTGGGGGGCTTCCATACAAATGAAATACAAATATCCTCATAACTAGAAAACTAATCAAGCAAATGGAACCAAATTTGGCATGTGGGGGGTTTTGGAGACAGGAATGTTTTTATGATGCCGCGAGTGTTGTCGGCGAGCTGCCGTCGAAAGCGCCGGCCACTGCGAGGGCCAGCCCCCCGCAGAAATCACCTCTATGTAGGTTTATTTATTTTCCTAGATCTACTGACCTCTATTACTTTTCTTCAGTTGGGTCACCCCTGCGAAATGGTCTTTCTACGAAAAGATTTTCTATGAAATCGTACATCTCGCGTAAGGTTTTTCGCGAAATGGTATTCTGCGAAACTCTATATTCCGCGTTATGGTCAACCGAGAATTTGGTGTTCCGCAAAATGGTATTCGTCGAAATGGTTTGTAATGATGACGAATATTTAAATGCTATCCGCTTTATTTTATCAGGTTAAGCAATGGGGGGAGTTATTTTCTACTTTACTGTGAGGAAAATTTGTATATTAAAACACCCATGAACTCCCCAGAAACTTGCAAAACTCGAGATTGTGACAAAGGTCATCCGAGATTCACGATTTATGTACAACACAGTTTAATTTGTGTCAATACGAAGTCGGGTCAGCTAGTATATCTATATATATAAAAGTGAGCGTGAGTATGTTTGTATGTATGTTCCACCATAACTCCAAAACGCCTTGACTGACCTCCACCAAACTTGACACACATATTCCTTGTTATAAGGAAATCAGCACTGGGGGGTTGATAAGAGGAAAACGGGGAGGCTATAACTCCGAAATGCCTGGACGGTTCTGTAAACCTTTATTTCGTTTCCAGTATAGCGATTTTCATAGAGCAAACCGATGCATAATACGTGCTACGTGATAGAAGGGAGAGCTGACTGGGAAGGAACCGACATGCAGGGGGACGAGGAATATGAGTTCTTTATCAAACGTCGTTTGTCAAACACATGTTTTTTGGCATAAAAAAATCAGCACCGGAGAATTGACAAAAGAGGGAGATGGTCTCTTTACAAGGGGAGAGAAATGTTGAAATGGATAAAGGGGTGCGTTTCTCTTGCATTTGGAACGATAGCAGTTGTACAAGTTGTTTTCTGAAAGGGGGAATAGGGTGGCCATCAAAAAAAGGGAGGTTTAAAAACGTTAATTAGTTCTACAAAGCTTGGTCTGTAAGGTGGCAACACGGGGGATCAGATACATTTAGAATAAATAACATTTAAAAAAGGCTTTGTGTCGATTTATAGGGATTACCGAGAAGAAGACAGATTTACAAGTAGTTGGGGGACATCGTGAGAGGAACTGACAAAGGGAGTAGACATATTCAAATGAATAAAAAAAGTTTTGCTTCCTGCGTTATGAGAGTCTTCGTTACAAAAACAGATGTACAAGTGACTGATTGACAAAGGGGCCCCGAGTAAGATCGAGCAATCAGCTAGTATCACAATAATTATACAAAAATTGTGAATAGGTTTGCTAAAAATTAAACTTTTTTGAAACTTTCGGGCCCCTTGACGAACGAGGGGTCCCATGTTTCGACCTACAAAAAATTTGTCTCTTTTTTTAACCATTTCCAACCAATCGACTACTAAGGTTTCAATATTTGAGAATCTCATGTCTGTAGTCGTCCCGTTTCAACGACAATTACTTATCAATGCAAACTTTTAGCTAAAAAATTAGTGAGGAATTAAAAAAATATTTTTTTTCGTCATTTAGTATGGAATGCCTCACTTCGAAAACCATATAATTCACCTAAAATATCTCATGCATGCGAAAAACAACTTTTTTTTTTGCAGACTGGTGTTATCAGTCAAGTAAATTTTATTTTACATCCTTTTTGAATCGTTTTCTTCCATAAGACTGATTCGTTTATTAGCAAAGGAATATTCTATTAAACAGTGAAGGATAACCACTGTGCGTGCTTGGCAGTGAGCCTCATTGATACAACTAATGGACGTAAATCAGCAATGCTCACATGGATGAATGATTTTTCCAACCACGTTCAACTGAGAATTGCATAAAATCACATTCAAAACCTGATCTATACCTTTACCGTCGCCGGTTCAAGAAATAAGGATACTAAGGAAAAGTTTTACTTTGTGCAGTTGTGTAATTACTCTAACCACGAGATTGCTTGACATTCTATCTTTTGGTGGCTAAATTCTATTCAGCAGTTAGCATGCTATTAGCATCAAAAAATTCATTCTACTAACATGGTTTATTTGTCTACAGATTGTATCTAAGTATAATAAATAATTTGTTTTGTAAATTTTGTTTTCAGTTCATTGAATAGACTCGTTGAAACTTCCTTTCTATCCTATAAATGTAAAACATAATGACATCACAAAAAGAATAAATGAGAGTAAAAAAATCCCATGCTATTAATCCAATCGTGGCAATTTTTAGTTTTATAATTACGGTTATCGGGGATAAGAAGAGGGCTACGTGTTTCAAGCTGATTGCTTATTTTTTGGTCACAGTCGTACCTAAAGATAACTATTATCGGCCTGTTGTATTTTTTTCGTTTAAATTTGGGTGTTTCTTATCAGTTCGTGTTGGCATAGAAGCTTTTTTTCTACGTTCCGTAATTGATGCAGGATTGGTTGTTCGAATGTGTACCTCTATCCGTATTCTCAAAAACGAAGAGAATCGAGAGAAGTATTTTCGCTTTACATCGCTAGTGTAGTGAAAATCTCGTCTACAGTCGTCAACGCGAATTGAATCGATTCTAAGAATCGAAATCCTATTGTGGTAAGAAGGCGACCGAATGTTCTTTTCGAGTTTCATCACATACGAGGAGCGTTCGCGAGAAGCGTGGAGCGAGAAGTGCCTCGCATAAGTATTTGAACAACAACAACAACCGCGGGTTATCATACTCAAACTATTCTGCACAAAATTAATGGCAAATATCCATATGAAATTATACATACTTTTCATGTGCCACTTTAAAAAAAATCTCCTTAAAAATACGCACGAAAATTGTAAATCATCTGAATAGTACGTGCGACTTGTATGAAAATATCTTTTTGAAACATATAGATCATCGTTTATTGAGCACCTTGTATGCAGCCATATGTGGGATACATAGAAGCAATACGTAATATTTTCTCAGTGAAGCAGATTCGATAAAACTGAATTAATTTATGGCGCAGGTTCCTGTTACTAGAAAGATTTTATTTTTTTATTAAGTAAGTTTTGCTTTTACTATTATTTGTATTCAAAATAGAACTCGATTAAATCGACATATCAATTATGTCATATATCAACGCACCTGAACAGCGGTGTACTTCTTCAGCTACTTATTCTCTCTTTCTTGCCCTGTACGGTCGGTATAAAGAACCATATTTAACCGGCGAAACAGTTCAGTTGCTGATTTGTAATAGAAACCGTCGGATGTCCGTAGAATCAAGATAATAAAGTTCGTGAAGCGTGTCAGCGTGTTACCAGCTTACCGTGTAAGTGTTCTGTGTCAGTGATAATATTGTTTTGGTTAATCTAGGTGATCCTAAAAGTCGATTGTTATTCAAAATGTGAGACATCTTTGTGTAGTACCTTTAAAATGTGTGTTATGCCATGGAGCAGAGGGACAGTGACATTGCAGGGTCAAATCGTGAGCTGCATCGTTAGGAAATACTCATCATGACTCACCCCGAAAAGAGTGAAATTAATCTTATTGTTCATTTTCTTCACGTGCAATCGAGCAGTTCCTAAACTGGTTTAAGGTCCCGTTGATAGTTGTGATACTGAGCATTATTAAAAAAATATTACGAGGAAAAAAAACAACGATACGAATCATGCGACCAGAACCCAATCAATCAATAGTTTTACGAACCGTAATTAGCGACTTAACCCTATACTGGAAGAAAAGACTGTTAATCAAAAATAAGTGCGCTTTCTCGCAGCTGGATAAAACTGGTTACTTTCGACTGAGAGAAGTGCATTTAACTGAGATAAAAAATATATCTAGCAATCTGGTATATCATTTCTTATGAATATAAGAACATTATAGGCTGGAACCTGGAAGGTGGTTCAGTGCTGCTGCAAATTTACCATAAAAGTTAAGAGCGACGCAACTAGTCTAATTTTAGACATGCCGTTTGTTGTATGTACAGTAAGAGTTTACTCCAAGAACACCTTTTCAAGGTCAGTGTGCTCGATGTTCAATCAGTGTTGCATTATCACGCGAAACTTGAATATCATGTGTGCTGTTGTTGCTGTTATTGCGGAAAACGAACGAGAAGTAAACTAGTTTCGATTTCTACTTTGTTGCAATTTTTAAACGAAGAACAGAAGGTTATTCAATTGAAATGCAATTATTTTCTTAAACATAAAATAGGCAGCAGCATAATTTAGAGCCCATAGAAGATTTGGTTAAAATGTGCCTAAAAACGTTTTCAGTGCAAAATATCGTGCAAATTACAAAGTACAAGTACAAATTGCTAAGTGATTGTCTTTTAGAAAAAACAAGAAAAGTTTATTGAGTTCTTGCACCAGTTAATCCAATCTGAGATATAATGTTGCCTCCGAGAACTATTTACTTCTCCAGAGCCGGACAAGCATTCCTAGTGTGAGTGGCGTTGACCCGCAATCCCGGCAACTATCCTACATACTGAGAATCGGCTGCGAAGATAGTCTCACTCAGCTGATCAAGGTCCAAAAGTGAAAAGCATAGGGAAGTTTTTTATGCATCATAAGCGGTTTTCTGTGCGCGTTCTTTTTATCTTTGTTATGCTATGACAGAGGTGAAAAAAACGAAGAGCGTGAGTCGACCGGACCCGACAAACCGAACTAATGCATATTATGGCTTTAGAATGAAGGATCAAATGATGTAATGGTGGAATAGTGTAACGACACCAGAAATCGACATTTTTTCAGTCAGCAAACTAGAAAACCGAGATTCTTTGCCGCATAGTTCCATATCTTTTTTTTTTTTTGTTATATTAGGGTAGACGCACCATTAGTGGTGGTAGTACCAGTAGTGGTGGAAACTCGGACTGACCCCAGCTCCATATCGATGAGATTTAGTCTACATTAAACAGAAACATTTTTGCTACGTTTTCAGCGTAAAACATAAGCCCAAATATTTGAAAAAATAGTAAATGTGAAATTTGTGATGCATGTTGAGGCACCAGTTTTCGACCCCCAAGACCCAGTTTTTGCCATTTCTTTGCTCCAGTTTTCGCCACCCCAGAAACATCGTTTGCGTGTAGGGGTTTTTGGTGCCAGGGAAGGTTCTTATGATGGTTAGAGATCCCTCCCCGCACTAAGAGGGGGCGCTCCCATACAAATCTATAGCTATAAAAATGGATTTCTGTCTGTCTGCCCGAATGTTCCTTATAGAATCGAAAACTGCTGAACCCATCGGCGTGAAAATTTGCATGTAGGGGTTTTTGAGGCCGGGGAAGGTTCTTATGATGGTAAGAGACCCCTCCCCCCACTAAGAGGCGGGGCTGCCATACGAATGAAACACAAATTTCTGCATAACTAGAGAACTAATCGAGCAAATGGAACCAAATTTGGCATGTGGGTGTTTTTGGAGGCAGGATTTTTTTCTATAGTGAATTGAGACCCTTAACCTCTTTAGGAAGGGAACTATGACTCCTTCCCCCTTTTAAGAGGGGGAACTTCCATACAAATGAAATACAAATTTCCTCATAACTCCACAACTAATCAAGGAAATGGAACCAAATTTGGCATGTGGGGGTTTTTGGAGCCAAAAATTTTTCCTATGGTGTACTGAGACCTCTTCCTCCTCTAAGAGGGGGGCTCCCATACAAATAAAACACAAATTTCTGCATAACTCGCGAGCTAATCAATCAAATGGAATCAAATTTAGCATGTGGGGGATTTAAAAGGCATGAAGTTATTTGATGATGGTTTGAGACTCCTCACCCCTGTGGTATTGGGGGCGGACTCTCATACAAATGAAACAGAAATTTTTGCGTAACTTGAAAACTAATCGAATTCGGAAAATTTTAGACTCTTTCATAAAACATTAGTCAATAACAAGACCACCAGAAACTACCTATAGTAACACGATATCGGACAGTAACGATATCGGAATTAGCACTTAGGCTTTGCTTTTTGGCCGCAGGCCACGAGTGTTGCCTGCCGTCGGCCACCTGCCGTCGGAAGCGCTGACCATTGCGGGGGGTAGCACCCAGGATTTATGTACAGTAGAGATTCATTTTTGGCAATAGGAAGTTTGTTGGGTCTGCTAGTATTTAAATAAAAAAGCGGAAAAGTTGACCCAAATTGCGATTTATTTTGACCACTCTAACTCAGAAGGGAGAACCTTAAGGTTCGAACGCGCATCATTGATTTCTGGGATTCCAAAAGCAGTTTTTATGCGCAAACTATAAGATATGCTCATAAAAATTTATCGTTGCATTCTGACAGATGCGAAGCACACAATGATAAATTTTCGTGAACATATCTGTTGTTTTGAGCATGAAAACTTCATTTGAAATCCCAGAAATCAATGACGCGTGTTTGAACCTTAGGTGCTAAGCCGTAAAATACTGATCCAAATTTTTTTGGAAAAGGAGCAAATACACAAAACTGAAACAAAAGCGAAGCAGTTTTCAATTTCAATAGGACTTTTTACATGGAATTATTCCTGTTTAACTCTCTAAGGATTAGCGATTTAAGTTAATGGGTCATTACCGTTGAATCGGTGCATGAACCGACAGATTACAAGAATAAAATGTCAGCAATAGGGGAATTAATAAATGGCTGGATTAATAAGCGGCTGGAATTAATAAACGGCTGGACCAACGCACTAGGTATTGAGCCTCGTTGTACACAAAATGATTGGTTTGATGGGAAATGCCAACAAGCGGTGGAGGAGAAAAAAAATGCTTGGAAAAATAGAGAGAACCTGGCCAAATACCGACGAGCTAGGAACCAGTGGACCACGATCCTGAGGAGAAAAAAGCGCCAAAAGGAGGACAGAGATCGTGAAGAATTAGAGCAACTATTCCGAGCTAATGACACGCGCAAGTTTTATGAGAAGGTGAACCAAACTCGGAAGGGCTACACACCGAAACCTGACATGTGTAGTGACGAGGGAGGGAATCTAATTACAAACGAGCGCGAGGTGGTCGACAGGTGGAAGCAGTTCTTCGATGAACACCTCAATGGCGAAGTCGCAGAAAGAGGCGGAACGGAAATTAACCTAGGAGCGCCCATGGAAGATAGTAATGTCCTAGCACCTGATCTCCAAGAAGTCAAACGAGAAATCAGGCTGCTGAAGACCAATAAAGCCAATAAGGCGGAAGGACCGCCTACCGGCCGAGCTTTATAAACATGGCGGAGAAACGCTAACAAAGGCTCTACACTGGGTTATTTCGAGGATTTGGGAGGAGGAAAAGCTACCGGAGGAATGGATGGAGGGAGTGGTTTGTCCCATCTACAAAAAGGGTAATCGGCTAGACTGCTGGAACTATCGTGGTAATACGCTGGTAAACGCCGCCTACGAGGTACTCTCCCAGATCCTGTTACGCCGGCTGTCACCGATAGCACAAGGTTTCGTAGGGAATTATCAGGCGGGTTTCATGGGGGCTCGTGCAATTACGGACCAAATTTTTACTATCCGACAGATCTTGCAGAAATGTCGGGAGTACAACGTGCCCACGCATAACATCTTTATTGATTTCAAAGCAGCATACGATACAGTCCATCGAGACAAGCTATGGCAGATAATGCACGAATACGGTTTTCCAGACAAACTGACGCGACTGATCAGAGCTACATTGGATCGAGTGATGTGTTTCGTACGCATCTCTGGGACATTCTCGAGTCCCTTCGAGACGCGACGAGGGTTGAGACATGGTGACGGTCTATCCTGCATGCTGTTCAACATCGCTCTTGAGGGGGTGATCCGACGAGCGGGCATCGAAATGAGAGGCACGATTTTTACCAAGAGTAGCCAACTTCTAGGCTTTGCAGATGACTTCGATATCATTGCCAGGAACTTTGCGATGGCGGAGGCAATCTACGCCAGACTGAAAGCGGAGTCTAGGAGAATTGGGCTAAAAATAAATGCGTCGAAGACTAAATACATGAAAGGAAGAGGCTCAAAGGAAACAAACGCGCGTCTCCCACGGACAGTAACCGTTGACGGCGACAAACTAGAAGTGGTAGAGGAGTTCGTGTATTTGGGATCGCTGGTGACCGCGGACAACAACACTAGTAGTAGTAAGGAGATCTAGCGGCGCATCCAAGCGGGAAATCGGGCCTACTTTGCCCTTCGTAAAACGCTACGATCAGGAAGCATACGCCGCCGCACGAAGCTAACAATGTACAAAACCATTATTAGACCGGTAGTTCTTTATGGACTTGAAGCCGTGACGCTGCTTACGGAGGACATACGCGCCCTTGCCGTGTTTGAGCGGAAAGTGCTGCGGACGATATTTGGCGGAGTACAAACTGAAAGCGGAGAGTGGCGGAGGCGTATGAATCACGAGCTACAGGCACTGCTTGGGGAGACTCCCATCGTACATCTAGCGAAAGTTAGCAGGCTACGGTGGACCGGACACGTCGTAAGGATGCCAGACTACAGTGCGACGAAAATAGTTCTCTTCAACAACCCCACATACAAATGAAACACAAATTTCCTCAACTTGAAAACTAATCAAGCAAATGGAACCAAATTTGGCATGGGGGGCGGGGGGTTATTGTAGGCATGAATTTATTTTATGATGGTTTGAGACCCCTCACCCCTCTGGTAGGAGGATAAAGACTCTCATACAAATAAAACAGAAATTTTTGCGTACGAGCCATATTTTCTGCTATGCAAGAAGCGGTAAGCTGTGAAAGTAGACTAGTAAAATCTTCTCGGAGCAAAAGACAGTGAATCGACGCCGCTAACTTACGTGCCTGACGCATTCATGTCAAAAGAGAAGGACATCCGAATGGCACGTGATATTTGCGATGCTTTGGCTTTAACGTTATTTGTAACCAATGGCCCTTTTAAAGGCCACAAGCGAGTTAAAGTAATATTATTGAAACATGTCAAGCTACGACGCAGAATCTTATTTAATACAATAATCTGTGGGCTGGTCATTCATTGCTATTTCATCCTTTATGATGTCCGCAAGTGATTTAAAAAATACTCTATGTCTTAATGATTGCAGGCGTTGTACTTATGAATCCCCGTTCACGTATTTTCAAAGCCACCATTGCATTCAATAAAGAGTTTAATTTGAATATTTCGCTCTTCTCTTTTAACAATTCAATTAAACAATGGCACTAACATATGCCAGAAATGCAGTTTACATTAGTCCTTGATCTAATGGTTTGATATAGTCCTACGTCACCCTTTCGTACAACCCTACCTACGTACCTTCCACTACTTGTTTCGCAATGGCCACGTAACTAAACACGTCCTCAAATCGTACGCGAGCTCGAATGACAGTGATCGTATCATCTGCCTCGGTCGATCCAGATCATATCCTTTCCGCTAACAACAACTCCTTCCTGTGACACTTGTGGATGATGCAGAGGATTCCTCGGTCTCGAGTAACAGCAAGTGTCGAACTAACATTCCTTTCCCTCTCAAATTGACCTGCATGGGCGTGGCCAGTTTTGCTATTGATCATCACAAAGAGTTAGATCACCAGAAAATGCACACTGAGAATAATCTGCTACTACCAAGCATCATTCTGATGGTTTTTGTGCAATTTTAGCTGATCTGGATAAGTCGCGGGCAACTCACTAAGCCAAGCTAAAAAGGAAAACCATCTTGATTTTCCAATCTGTTTTTAATATGATGAAGAGAATCTGCTGATCATTCGGAGTCGCTACTTTAAATTTTGAGCTGTAATATAAACTACTTCCACTTTTTTTATGGAAGTTTGATAGCATATGTGCACACAACACAACGAATAAATATATAAATTCATGTGATTGATGTCCATGATAGACGAAGAAATCTTGTATATAACGAAACATAAAAAATTGCTTTAGTAAACAATATAAGTTCTGAAAGATTTTATCTATCACGTACAGACAAGAAGTATAGAATTCATTTTTGGCCAGGAATTGAGTAGTTACAGATATATTTCCTTGAAACACTCGAAATAAAGTATGAATTGTGTTTAGCTATGACAAGCGGGGTCATAATGGGGGGATAATGTATCAAAATGTTATGGATCAGCTATGAAAAATTCTCTTACATAGTGAGTATTATATTTCTTTTGTCGAATTTGTTTATTCAATCCGGGTTGAAACTGGATGAATTTTATCTGTCAGATAGGAGCAAATGAACACAAAAAGTTCATCAAGTTCCAATCCGGATTGAATAAACAAATTCGACATTTGATTAAGTAACAACAATATTTCACTTGAACCATTTTCATAATGTGCCTGCCTATTATGAGCAGTTGCATAATATTTACAAACTGCTATCTATGACAACAATATTATCGCATAAAACGGCAAGATAAATTTCTGTATGTAAACAAGCACCTATTTTTGCAAATGCGAGTGCATTTTTTGCGGTGGAAGTGACATATGACAGTAAGCAAATGTAATATGTTAATTAATTTACTACGCTTCCTAGGGTAGATGAGCCGTGATAACGAGAAAAGCACATTGTTATCAAACGAGTAAAGTACAATTACCCAAGCGATCACTGTCTCCGTTTAGGCACCTCAACCGGTGTTTTGCTCCCAACCGAGTACGTTAGTATGTACCTGTAAGTAGATGGAAAACAAATCATTAGTCATTGTGGAACTTACTCTACATATTTTGGTAAAAAAATTCAAAATAAACCCAGCCCGAACCACAATTTGTATACTGTATAGAACCCTATGATGAACAAATTAAAGCAACGATTAATCACTAGCCTTACTTCACTTGTAGCACTGGAACTTTGTATAATAATCTTGTTTACGTATTGCTCGGACTCCGTCCCTATCTTTCTCATGTAAAATTATTATGTTACCAACAATTTGGTCAAGCGTTGAAAAACTATCACTTCAAATTTCAGAACCGAACAAAAAATTTGTTTTTTACTTATTTAAATTTAACGTAGCTTAACCTAGTTTGAGAGAGACAACACCTTTCACACAACTCTGCTCACATTAATGAATTCATTTAACCCTCTAACGGGCAACATCGTAAAAACGATGCGATCAAGCTAATGACTATTTTATCATGAAAGTACACTCAAAAGAACCTTAAGTTCTGATTTTCATACAAAAATAATTATCTGGAGGAGCGCTAGGTTACAGAAAGTCCAATTTCTCTTTTTCGTTTTTCATGTCTAACGCTCTACCCAGAATTTTTTTCAGTTCAAATACATTACAAAATTGAAATAAAGCATGAAATTTACTCATAGAAAAAATTTAAGGCCAATCATTTTGTTCTAGATATCCTTTTTCTCCATAAGTAAAAATGGGAGTATTCGCGCATTAATTATTTTAGAAATTTTTCGGAATTTTTGTTTTTGAAAGATGATAACTTTTGAATGTATAGTTAGAATGTTGTGATATTAATATCAAAATGTCAAGAAATCTATTCTGAACACATTTTGCATATTGTTAACTCAAAACAAATTTCGTATGCAACTCTGGAGCACCAAAAGCGAAGGCTGTCTACAGACGGCCTTACCCGTTAGAGGGTTAATGTACTTCTTTGTAACACCCTCTTGAATAATTGTTACCCTAATAAAATGAGCCTTATTCCTACTTGTCCTTCCTTCAATTCAATTCATCCATGACGATCATGAACTTTACGAATATTCATCATGCGATAAAACGTATCCTTCTAGCTCGCCATACTCAAGTGAAGCGCAAAAACAGGCGCGGGTTGTTCCCTTGCGTTCCGAAGCCGAAACCGACCGGGTCACGACGGCTGCGAGTGCTGCACACTAACGTAATCACGCAGCCAGAAAATCGAAGGTGGATTCCACCAGAACAGTTTCCACGTCGCCTTGTCTGATCATTACAAAATTAGTATAGAAATAACCAAAAAAATCTAAGAAGGTATTAACGGGAAACTAGCAGTCATTAACTTTTCGTCGGAAAGCCCAATTTCGGAAGCAGTTTTTCGGCCCAAAAGCGGGATTCTGTTTATAAAAATGTAAATACTGCATTCTTCTTGCCAATCTGAACACAGCGAATATATTTTTATAAACAGAATTTTTGTTTCAAACAAAAAAAAACTGCTTTTGAAAATGGCAGAATTGATGACGACTAATTTCACCTTAAGATTTGTAATGAATAATTCTTTTTTTATTAATTTCGTCGGTCACAGCCTTAATGAACTCAAAATGCCTAGTCATTCGATTATTCCAGGATGAGTAAACGCTTCTATGTTTACATGAAAATTCAAGTGGATTGACAGCTTTTACGATAAATCGAAAAGGTGTTTCCGCTGTTACATGTGGTTAATAAAATAGTAATACTCGGATACTAATACACACTGCGTGGACACTGAAATTCTCTTTTCTTAGATGCATATTATTAATCAATAAATTTAGGGGAGAAAGGCTACCTGATATTCAATGGACACGTGCAATAAGCTCGAATATTGCGCTGTTGTGGAGAAGTGAAAAAGGATAATTAGCAAATATTGAAATATTAGCGTATAAAGCAAGTGAAACAAAATAAATTAACTTTACTTAACTCTTCGGGACCGCAAATGTTGTTGAAAAATGAAAAATAACAGATAAGTTTTACTGTCTCAACGAAACAAATTAAATTTAAAATTCAATAATAAAGTGTTGCAATAAACAAAATTTAAAAATTGACTTTAAGGTTAATCGGAAGTACAAACTAATCCGATGAATCTAGAAAATCAGTTTCTGCCTAGTCATGCAACAATGACAACTTATTGTGGCAATCTACCAAAACAAATCAATACTATCAAACGCCGCATTTGTGTTGCGGCTAGAAAATATTAAATGTATCTGTCAGAGGGAGCAATATTAAAGCTATATTAAATATTCGTCAGACATCACACAAACCCCTGTCGTCTTCTCGACAAGCGTAAACAGTCGTTAGGGTGTTCGCTATCAAAAAGTAAATAGATGTACTAAAAACACCGGTACACTGTATTCTATAAAGTTTCGCACAAATAGCTCTGCCCGGTTAGAGCAACAGTGGAATTCGAACAAGGTGGATTACACTCGCAAGGATTTACTTACGGACTAGGCCAAACTTGTGGAACAGTTAATAAAAGCCATTATTTTTTTTGCAGATCGGTTTCGAGTGCCACTTCCGCATAGTGTAGCACTATGGAGGCACTACTCAACAGCCAATGCGCGGCGCAAAGCCTGGGACCTGCCAACCAGCTTTTTGCGATGCTAATCCAGACGATCATGGCGGCACAGTGCAGCATTTCTCCGCCGGATATGTGGCCGAAGGATTATGGACCGACAGCCCTAGCGGAAGGACTGGGTGAATACGATTTTATCATAGTCGGTGCCGGATCCGCCGGTTCTGTAGTGGCCAATCGTCTATCGGAAAATCCAGATTGGAAGGTTTTGCTTCTGGAGGCCGGAGGTGATCCTCCGATCGAGTCTGAGGTATTTAATTTTTTTATGTCTTGCTTTTCTGTTAACTTGCAATTGCATGCATTTGAGAAACTAACCGGCGTGTATTAACATTTTCATATTTTCATTGCCTTTACTAATATGAATTTTGCGTTACTAATAATGTGAAGGAATGTAACATTGGTGTAAATTCTGTGTTTGTGTTTTTGTACTCTAAAGAACGAGAAGCACATATCATGCATCACGTGAAAAAAATATGCAAGAATGGAATGACTGAAACTATATAAGGAAATAATATTGCAAAAAATTCCATGGAATGCATGTTTTAACAAGTTCAAAGTCTCCCTGAGTGAATATTCAATATTGGTGCTACTGTGGATTTTAAAATAGATAAATTAGATAATACCAGTACTTGTGTACTCCAAGGAACTGTTGAACCACGAAACACAAATACTAATGAAACAAGGCAAAGCATGGCTAAGTAAATTCTAATAATGCGTAGCAGATTAAATTTGCATTCCATTAACAGGGCTCACGTCGTTAAAGTGGTTTTTGCTGAACGAAACGTGATTGAAGTGAAGCTTTAATTGACAAATAAGTTGTTTTTCTCTCTGCGAAAAGAAGGATATTGTATTATCTCTGCTTCAGCAGGAGCACGCTGGCTAGAGTTATTATCTGGCAGCTATGATTCATAAAATGATATACTGTCCTTTTCATCTTATCAAATGTGTCGTGATGCACTGAGTATCAATGTTAAATAAAATTCACATTAACAAATGACCTGTTTGGCTACCATCAGGGATAGAGATGAATAAGACACTAATCGGTAATTGAAATCCAATGATAATTATTTTGAAAAAGGGTGTTGACCTCATCAAACATGATTGACAATTAGAAACCGTGCGATTTCATTTCAAGCTTAACAAAAGTTGGTGTAACTAATATTTAATTTAGTATTTTCTAATCAAATGTTTCGTGCTGTCACGTGCTTGCTAATCACGATTATGCAGGATACATTTTTTCTTGTAGTTGGTACCTTTATTCTTCTATCTGCAAAATACTACACACGACTGGGCCTATACAGTAGAGAAATCGAAACGTGCGTGTAAAAGTATGACGAACGGATGTTTCTGGCCGCGAGGGAAATTACTCGGTGGTTCCGGGGCCATAAACGTGATGGTGTACATTAGAGGTAATCGGCGAGATTATGACCAGTGGGAACAGCAGGGCAATCCAGGCTGGGGCTGGAAACATGCACTGGAGTACTTCAAGAAGTCCGAAAATAATGTCGACCCACTGATAGCTGATTTGAATGGAGGAAAGTTTCATGGCAAAGGCGGTTATTTGACAGTCAACTCGTTCAATACGGATTCTGAGTTGGTGGATTTAATGATCAAAGGTGCAAAAGAGATCGGATATACCGAGGAATCAGATATGAATGCAGAAACCCACATTGGTTTTAACAGGATACAAGGCACTATCGTGGACGGAACTAGGTGCAGCCCAGCAAAAGCCTTTTTGGCGTCGATAAAAGACCGACCCAACTTGCATGTCATTAAGCATGCAACTGCAACACAGGTTCTGTTCAATCCGGATAAAAGTGTCAGTGGTGTGAAATTTTTGATAAACGAAAAAGACGAATTGCAAGTTAAAGTGCGGAAAGAGGTGATACTGTCTGGTGGTGCAGTCAACAGCCCACAACTATTATTACTTTCCGGTATTGGTCGTGAAAAAGATTTGCGGAAACATGGTATTACAACAGTTTCTAATCTGAGTGTTGGAAAAAATCTCCAAGACCATAATGTTGTACCCATTTACTATAAAGTTTATAAATCCACTGCCTCACCATTTGACATTAAATCCGAGTACGTAGATCATTTGTATGAATTTCTAACCAAACGAAGTGGTCCTCTATCCAATCATGGATTATCAGGGTTGACTGGATTTGTCAACACCGTCAACAGCACAGATCCGTTCCCAGACATTCAATACCACTACTTTATGGGCCGAAAGCAATCCGGACGAACAAAGCAAATTATTGCGCTTATTGATTATGAAGATGCTGTCATGAATTCGCTGCTGGCTGCGGAGGAACAAGCTGACCTGATTGGAATATACGTGGTTTTACTAAACCCAAAATCATGGGGAAAACTCAAGCTTAGAACAACCAATCCTCTGGACAAACCATTCATCGATGCGGGCTATCTCTATCACATGGATGACGTTAAGTCGATGATTGGCGGAATTCGTATTCAGCAGAAAATAATGAGCTCATCTGCCCTAAGGATCGCTGAGCCCGAGCTGGTTCACGTTGACATACCGGGTTGTGCAGCACTGACATATGATAGCGATCAATATTGGGAGTGTTACGTTCGGCACATGGCTACCACGCTCTATCACCCGTCCGGTACAGCGAAAATGGGACCGGATTCCGACCCGGAAGCTGTTGTTGATCCTAGACTCCGAGTACGAGGAGTTAAAGGATTGCGTGTGGTCGATGCAAGCATAATGCCGGCCGTTGTGAGCGGGAATACCAATGCACCGACCATGATGATCGGGGAGAAGGCGGCCGATATGATCAAACAGGATAATGGAATGGTCGTGGAAGAGTTGCAAACACACAAAGATGAGCTGTGATTTGTCTCGAATGTTTAGCGTATAATTTGTTATATTCGTTATGTTTTTAGGGCAGATAAAATAAAATATTTTGAACCGCAATGCTATTTACAAGAAAACTAATAAAGCAATGAAATTATAAAGGGCATATTAAAAGCTGAGAATATTCCAATTAAAAGCAATGAAGCAGTCAAAAAAAAAGAAACCCTCGACGATCTTGCAGATTTGTATATTCTTGCGAAAGTGATCAGATTTAAGTTATCTAATTGGTTTCGAATGTTTACATTCGATAATGCAACATGGCATCATAACAGTTTACGAAACTAACAGGCATTCTTTTTAAAAAGTCAGCTATTGAAGGTTTTTGTCAATTGGCACTAAATATTTGACTTTGTATTTTGTTTGTTAAGGGTTACTTTACTCTAACTTCACGGCAACAGACCGATTATCAACCCAGTGCCCAATACAGGATATTCCATTAAGTAACTACTCGATTCGCGTAGCTGTCCTTTAGTCACCCTCAATAACTGCTACAGTAGCATCACTGCCAACAGGGCACATCAAACGACTGCTAGATCCCGCTATCGCCGGTCTCCATCAGGATTTTTGACTTTACTTTAGACTTGGCTTGCAAATGGCACTATTCGTTGCCGTTTCGTCGGTATTCGCCTTTTATCTAACGGCTCTGCTTGTTGTTACATTTCAAGCAATATTGTAAAGCTTGCTTCAGATTGCGTGATTGCAGTTATTTATTATTGAATTCAAGATCTTTTCTTACACAAATATAGCATTTTCATCATACTTAAAAAAAATACTGATAAAATTATTCGTGACGGTTTCGAAGGAATTCTCGAACTTTTACTGTAATATGGCTCATTAGGCGGCGCACACTGTCTTTCGTCCATAGTTTTGGCTATCTTATTCCACCAAGTCTTCATCTGATTGATGTCTTTGACAACTTTCCCCTTTGCCTTGATTCTCATTTCATGATTGCCCAGTATTTCTCAATAGGGCGAAACTGGGGCAAAATGGTAGGTTAAGGTCTTTCGGTACAAACTGGACCCCTTTCTCTGTGTACCATTCTTGCAGCTTGCCAAATCTGGCCAAAACATCCTGGCCTTTTTGGGGACACTCCTTTTGGTACAGATCCGACGTCATTGTCTTATCTGTAACGAAAACTTTCGTTTTTCTGCCAAATCATAAATTTTCGTGCAAATTTGTCGGCAAAAACAAATTTAAATTTGCTTGGAACATCTCCCGACCCGTTGCCAAGTAAAATTATTGATCTGGCATATGCCCGAAGTCAGCCTTGACATAGGTTTCATCGTCCATCAGAAGACACCCGTCGAACTTGGTTAGCATAGCACCCGGTCGTATAGCTTTCGAGCACAGATTTTGGCCACATTATTCTGTTTTATGATCCGAAAGATTAGGATTCCTCCTGATGGTTTTCAAAATCTTACCACACAGTTCTACTCCGATGATTAGCTTGAGGCTTTCGTGTCGTCGTCGTTTCCTTCTACCATTTGATAATGCGCCATACGGCATTTCTGGGCCATTTCAGCTGTTAAGCTAGCCTAGATGCAGACCAGAATGGATTTTCCAAATAACTGTGCACAATTTCTTCCCTTCTTTCGGCTTCCATGTGGTTTGTTTACAAAATACAGTCGTTTTGCGGAATGTCAAAAATACATAGGTGAAGCTAACAAAATTTCCGACACGTGGGCACCAAGAACTTACAAATTCGTCCACCAAGGTGGCCACAATATGAGCAAAAGTTTGTTCCAGTTCTAAATGAAGCAAGTTTTAAATTTCATTGCCACACTGATTGCAACTTTTATATCCAATTTTGGTAATGAAATCCATTATAAGTGTATAATAAAACCCTAATTGCCATATGAGATGTCATTAGCGTACTGTGGAAAATAAACTCATTAGGCCGTATGAATAAAAGAGTTAGAGAAAATGCTCCCATACGATTTAAACGGGAAAAGCAAAGTAAACTGTTTTATTCATTCGGCCTATTGACTACTTCAAAAATATCACTCTACCAGAAAACATAAAGGGTACGGCACTAGTTCTTCAGCCTACTTTCTTTTTCTGTCTTTTGTTCTTCATAAGGACAAACTATCACTAACATGTCTTTATGTCCTGCAGAAAAGCTTGGCATTATGTGAGGCTTCATGATATTTAAAACTTCGCTTCCGTGCTTTTCGTATATAATACCATCCAACGAGATGTTGAATAATAAGTTTGACAGCCATCTAACTAACTAAGTTAGCGTCATCTAACTTTAAATCACCTTCCATAATGAAAGAGTCAGCTGTCTGACTCGCTTTTCTAATGCTTTATGTGGCACTGGCAAGTGTGGTATACATCCGTCCATTCAGTTTTGTTGAGAAACCATGTTCAAAAATGGTTTTGTCATAATATTCGTTTCGCTTAACTAAACCAGACGCCGTTTTGAAGTGAATTAACACTTTTATTCACCAGCCAGGGTTTCTTACAAGGGCCTCAGTCCGCCAAACAGTATGAGAGAAAATATTGAATGCAGAGCTAAGCAAGCTTATGCCTCAAAAGCTACTACAATCGTAATGCAACTTTTTTTTACCAATTTGAGATTGCACAATACAGCTAATTCGCTTCAAGACTGCCAAAACAACGGTGAGCATGCCCGGTTTCCTAGTCACTTTGTTGTTCTGCAGTTTTTAACTGCTTGCTCCATCTCGTCCAAAGTTGACGGATACACACGATGTTCATCTATTTTTATCCAATGCATTCAAAAATCTTCATTTTCCACGTCGTTTGTTTATCGGTAAGCCGTCTTCGATTTATCGGTAAGTACGTTTTGCTGCCGTTACGAATTATGCGAGTTGGCACGGTCTAGAGCCGGGGTGGCTCGTGCTTTTTCAAGCTGTGGTCTCCATTAAACTCGATCTTGAGCTACTCAGCGCCAACTTCCCAGGTATTTCAGAAGTCACAAATCACTTCGACCTGATCAAGCTATCTTGAACGTTGAGCCGTCCTGTTCCTGGTGCCGGTGGGGTTATTGAAGAGAACCATTTCGGTCGCACTATCGTTCGACATCCTTACGACGTATTCGTCCCACCGTAGCCTACCGACTTTCACCAGATGTATGATGGGAATATCTCCAAGCTTTTAGTTTGTACTTCGCCAAATATTGTCTGCAGCACCTTCCGCTCAAACACGCCAAGGACGCCTATGACCTTCGTGAGCAGCGTCGCGGCTTCAAATTCGAACTACGGTCTAATAAGGGTTTTGTACATTGTTAGCTTCTTACGGCGGCATATGCTTCATGATCGAAGCGTTTTGCGAAGGGTAAAGTAGGCCCGATTTCCCGCATGAATGCGCTGCTGGCCTTACTAGTCAAGGGGTTTCCAACAGCAATGATTACTACGCACCTTTGAAAAAAGTTACTGATTACCTCTGATTACCAGTAATCAATCTCTTGTGATTACTATAAATTAATCATGATTACCAATGATTACTTAAGATTATCATTGATTACTATACTGATTACCATTGATTACCTAATTAATTCGTAAATGATTACAAAAGTAATCTCTGATTACTACGCACTTATACGCCTTACTGGAAACCCCTTGTTACTAGTATTGTCCACGTTCACTAGTAATCCCACATACACGAATTAATTTAGCACTTCTATTTCATCGCCGTCAATGGTTACCGTTCATGGGACTTTGTCCTTTTGACCTTCTTCCTTTCATATATTTAATCTCCGACGCATTTATTTTTAGCTCAATCTTCCTAGACTCCGCTTTTTGTCTGGCGTAGATTGTATCCGCGACGCAAAATTACTGGTTTTGTCATCAAAATCATCTGCAAAGGCTAGGAGCTGGCTACCCTTAGTGAAAATCGTGCCTCCTGTTTCTACGGCCGCTCGTCACATCACACCCTCAAAAGCGACGTTGAACAGTATGCATGGTAAGCCGTTACCTTGTTCTAACCCTCGCCACGTCTCGACTCAAGAGTATCCCCGAGATGCTTACTAAACACATCACTCGATCCAATACAACTCTAATCAGTCACGTCAGTTTATCAGGAAACTGTTCGTGTTCGTGCATTATCTGTCATAGCTGGTCTCAATCGATTGTATCGTATATTGCTTTGAAATCAATAAAGATCTGACGCGTGGGTACGTTGTACTCCCGACATTTCTGCAAAATCTGTCGGATGGTAAAAATCAAGTCCGTAGTAGCGCGAGCCCTCCTTAAGCACGGCCGGTAATTCCCTTCGAAACCCAGTGCTATCGGTGACAGTTGGCGTAATAGGGTGTGGGAGAGTATCTTGTAGGCGGCATTTACCAACATTATGCCGCGATAGTTGCAGCAGTCGAGGAGACTACCCTTTTTGAGATAGGACATACTTCACCATATCATTGTATCCTTCTTTGGCACTAGGTCTAGGAAAGCAGTGCGATGAAGAGCTATATCGATGGACGCTGGCAAGCTTTACGTCATTGTAAAGGCGTTATTTTTTTTGTAAATTTCTCATTCCGGCAAGACGGCACGACATGCCATGCCTCAAAACACGACATACCATGCCTCAAAACAGGCTTGCGCGTTGGATATTCCTGGAACGTAAAATGTCAAAAAAGAAGAATGCGAGATTTTTCAAACTGCTCCACTTGGCTTCATTTTTAAAGAATAAGGTATGAAGTTAACATTTGAAATGTAAACTTGTGCAACTATTCGTGCTACTTTTAAGATGGTTGTGGATCGAACACAGATTTGTAAATTTTGTGAAATAATGTTGCTTTCTGTCGGTGATCATCTTTTAGCAAATAAATTCAAATCATTTTCACTCATTCATTTGAACATACAAAAAAGAGTGCATAATTTACGCACTGGCCTTCAACTAGCACGAAAGTTTGTCACAAATAGGTGCAAAACGTGGTATGCAATAAATGTGTTGATCATTTGATTCAACTGGTTTACACAGGTCATTTCTGAATCTGTGTTATATTTACTCCTAGCGCAGAAGGTTTTATTTTGGGAACGGTTCAACACGAAACCACAGCACGACATTCATGTTAAGTAACACCTATTATGGCTGCATAACAAAGTAATGGTTTTCTTCCCAATGTTCGGATTGTTTCATTCGCATAGATTGTAGCAATGGTCTACGAGCTACAGCGAACCTACGTTGACTGGGAATACCACGCGGAGCGTTCGAGAAGGCACAGCCTCAGTACCGTAAACGGAGTAAGCTGGCCAAGAGGTTTGGTTCTTGGAGGTTCCGGAACAATCAATGCGTTGAAGTACGTACGCGGAAATCAGCGAGATTACGACCAGTGGGAGCAACTCGGTAACCCTGGGTGGGATTGGGAAAATGTTGTAAATTACTTTAAAAAATCCGAAGACAACAAAGTTCCTGCGATAGCAAATGCGGACGGTGGCAAATGGCACGGTATCGGAGGATATTTAAGTGTAGATTATTACGATATGAGTGACCCCATGAATAGAGTACTGATGGCTACCTTCAGAGACATCGGATTTAAAAAGTTGCTAGATATGAATGCCGATGAATATGTTGGGTACGGTCGAGCGCAGTTTACTATTGTTAACGGAACTCGTTGTAGTCCGGCCAAAGCTTTTCTGAGTTCGATTCGAGAGCGCAAAAATTTACACGTTATAAAGCATGCTTTTGCAACTTCACTTTCATTCGCAACCAACGACACAGTACAGGGTGTTAATTTTGTTTTACGGAACAAATACTCTCTTAGAGCAATAGCTAAGAAAGAGGTTATTTTGTCGGCGGGAACGGTGAATACTCCCAAACTACTGATGCTCTCAGGAATAGGACAACAACCAGAGCTTATGTCCCTCGGAATACAACCCCGTGTTGAATTGAACGTAGGCGAAAATCTTCAGGACCATGTTATAGTTCCACTATTTTTTAAATTCAATCGCTCTGCCCGACGTGTGGAAAACTTGACTCTCGAAAAAGTTATAAATCTCTTTATATTTAGTCTTATCAACCGAAGACAACCGCTGACAACCGACGTATCAAGTGTTTCGGCGTTCGCTAATACGATCAATGCCGACGATCCGTTTCCGGATGTTCAATTTTCATATCAGCTATTTAAAAAGGGTGGTTCTGCTTCGTTACTTGTAACTCGTGATTTTGGGTTCAACAGAGGAATTAGGCAGTCTATACACAGAGCGGAGCTTGAGGCTGATGTAGTGATGGGTAGGCTCGTTGTCTTGAATCCCAAATCTCGAGGGAAGATTAGCTTAGCAAGTACAGATCCATATGTGGATCCGGCAATTGATGCTGGATATTTTAACGTTTATGATGATTTGACAACACTGATTCGAGCTATCAGAATCCACGAACAAATGCTAGACACAAAATCGTTCCGCCGTAATGATGCTGAAATTGTTCGAGTGGATATCCCCGCATGTAGATTTATTCAGTATGCTACCGATGAGTATTGGGAGTGCTACATTCGACACCTCACTAACACTATGTACCATCCGGCTGGGACATGCAAAATGGGACCTGAAGACGATCCGGATGCGGTGGTGGATTCACGGTTGAAGGTTAAACACGTAAAAAATATGCGAGTCATTGATGCCAGTATTATGCCACTGATTGTGAGTGGTAATCTCAATGCTCCGACGATTATGATCGGTGAAAAGGGGGCAGATTTCATAAAAGAAGACTACGACGTTCAGTTAGATTGAGTGTATGGCACCGTGTTGTAAATACTATAAGATAATGCACTGTTGAAATTGCACTCAATTGATGTAAGGACTAAGGAAAACATAGATTTTAACTGTCGAGATATCGTTGTAGATAATTGGAATGGAGTCCACTATGGTGCGAACCAGGGTAGACTGGCAATATACTACGGAGCGTTCGGAAGAGTCAAGTCTCAGTATAATAAACGGGACATACTGGCCTCGTGGGAAACTGCTTGGTGGATCCGGTGCCATCAATGGAATGCAGTATATCCGTGGGAATCGCCGAGATTACAATGAATGGGAGAAGCTCGGTAATCCTGGTTGGGGCTGGAACGATGTGCTGAAATATTTCATAAAATCAGAAAACAATCGAATCCCCGAGGTAGTCAATGGGTACGACGGAAAGTATCACGGAGTGGGAGGTTATCTGTCGATAGATTTTTTCTACCGCTCAACACCGTATAACGGTATTCTTCGCCGAGCAACTCGAGAAGCTGGCTTCAAACAAATCGTTGATATCAACGCCGAAGAACATATAGGTTACTCGATGTTTCAATATAATATCGAAGGGGCAACCAGGGATAGTACAGCAAAGGCATTTCTCGTACCGGTACAAGATCGCGAAAATTTACATATAATAAAAAATGCACTGGCAGTATCGCTTAAGTTCGGTTCAGAAAATGTCGTTCAAGGGGTTAATATGGTAATCAAAGATCAATTTGCACTGGAAGCTATTGCAAAACGAGAAGTTATTTTGTCGGCCGGAACAGTAAATACCGCTCAATTACTTATGTTATCAGGCATAGGAAAGCGCGAAGATTTAGAACCTCTAAATATCCCGGTGCGCGCAGATTTAGATGTGGGAGAAAATTTACAAGACCATGTTTTTGTGCCGATTTTTTTCGGGCTTGGCAAATTAATAACTGACATCGAACAGATACAATATGATACCCTAATTGACCTGTTTGAATTTACGCTACTCAACCGTAGCCATCCGGTTATGTACGATCGAGTCATTAACATAGTAGGGTTTGCTAATACAAAGAGCAAAACCGCGCTCTTTCCTGACGTTCAATTTTTTAATATGTTTTTCGCCCAAAACGACGTCGATGCGGTGGAATTCTTTGCGGGGATAGGATACAATTCGAATATCTTAAAAATGATAAGAGAGTACATTCAACAACAAGTAGTAGTGGCAGTCTTGGTCACGGGTATTGATCCTAGATCTCGGGGAAAAATTCGTATAGTATCTGTGGATCCTTATGAACACCCATCGATCACAACGGGATATTTTAGTGACCAGGACGATCTAGACGTCATAAGGCAGGGTATTCGAATTCAGCAGGAATTGTTTGAAACGGAAACATTCAAAGAATACGATACAACTCCTCTAACCATAGAACTTCCCGAATGCGATACACTAGAGTACGATACCGATGACTATTGGGATTGTTATATAAGACACATGAGTACCACAATATACCATCCAGTGGGTACAGCGAAAATGGGTCCCAGTACTGATACTGAATCCGTTGTCGACCCACAGCTTAAGGTACATGGAATTCAGGGTTTGCGGGTAGCAGACGCTAGCATAATGCCAACAATAACTAGTGGTAATACTAATGCACCAACTATTATGATAGCCGAAAAAGTATCGGATATGATTAAAGACTCACATAAATAAAGTATTTAATGGTGTTTGTTACCTTGTCCCAATAAAGAAGCTGTTTTTTGTTCTGTGCTTGTGTTTCATTTCTTCAAGCTAGATTTACTAGGGTGAAAGGTTTTGACGTGACCTATTTACTACATTCTAGATACCGGATATGTTTTTCACAGTACAGCGTACGGATTGGGACTGGGCTTTCTTCGCAGAACCTTCGGAGCAGCACAGCATGAGTTCGGTCCAAGGCAGTTTCTGGCCAAGAGGTAAGATGCTAGGGGGAAGCGGAGCACTTAACGCTATGCTTTACGTACGAGGCAATCGCAAAGATTACGAGCATTGGGAGGAGCTCGGTAATCTTGGCTGGGGATATGATAGTGTACTGCAATACTTCCGTAAGTCGGAGGACAATAAGGATCCGGAGATTGCTGACTCGTTTGACGGCAAA
Organism: Sabethes cyaneus; assembly: GCF_943734655.1. Lineage (NCBI taxonomy): Eukaryota > Metazoa > Arthropoda > Insecta > Diptera > Culicidae > Sabethes > Sabethes cyaneus. The sequence goes on from NC_071355.1 coordinate 91,206,837, forward strand.
TATCACGGCAAAGGAGGATATTTGAAAGTTCAAAAATTTCCTGTGGATGATCCACTGTTAGATGTGGTCCTGGAGGCTGGAAAGCAGCTAGGGTATAAAGTTTTGAACGATATAAATGGAGAAGAAAACATTGGTTTCACGCGATTACAAGGTACGATCGACAACGGAGCTCGCTGTAGTCCAGCAAAAGCATTTCTAGTTCCGATCAAAGATAGACCAAATTTGCATATAATCAAACATGCTAGAGTAATCAATGTGGAGCAGGATAAGAAAGGTGTCTATCGGTGGGTTAACTTTTACCTCCAAAACCAGCATCTCAGGGCCGCAAAAGCTAGCAAAGAAATAATCATATCGGCTGGAACAATCAATACTCCCCAAATTTTAATGCTCTCTGGTATCGGTCCTAAGTCCCTTTTAGAAGAAGTTGGTGTCACTGTCACTGCAGATTTACCTGTGGGTAAAAATCTGCAAGACCATTTAATTGTACCTGTTTTATACAAGCTAAACAAATCTACGGCAAAAAATTATGACACACAGAAAGAATATCTAAAAAATTTAAATGAGTATCTCCTGCACAAGACAGGTCCTCTAGCATCTCACGCAGTTACTTCAATATCGGCTTTCGTGAATACAGTAAACGAGACTGCTAGCTATCCCGACATTCAGTTCCACTTTTTCGAATTCAAGAAGGGCGCGAAGAAAACAGTTTTGTACACCGAAAAAGTTGGCTACAACGAGGAAATAGCAGAATCATTCATGCAGGCAAGTGAAGAAGCCGATGTGTTGATGGTATTTGCAACACTTCTGACTCCCAAGTCGTCTGGCTATGTTAAGATCGTAAGCTCTGACTGGAAAATATATCGCCCGCCTGAAATTTACCCCAAGTACCTGGACGATTTCGAAGATATTTCTACGGTACGACGTGCGATCAGAATCTTACAACGGATGAGTGAAACGGAAATATTGAAGAAAAACGAAGCAGAGCTGCATCGGATGAATCTTCCGGAATGTGATAAACTGAAATACGATGGGGACGACTATTGGGAGTGTTACATTCGTCATATGACTATTACGTTATATCACCCAGTGGGAACTGCCAAAATGGGTCCTAGCGGTGATCCATCTGCAGTAGTCGATAGCCGTTTGAAGGTTAAAAAGGTTTCCGGACTGCGAGTTGTGGACGGCAGTATTATGCCTGTAATTGTGTCCGGGAATACCAACGCACCGATAATGATGATTGGGGAAAAAGCTTCCGACTTGATCAAAGAAGACTGGTTAAAGAAGAAATCAAAACACACCGAGTTATAGGATATAATTATTGAAATTTGTTTTGTTTTTCTCTTGGTACAATTAGACCACTTAGTAGGAGTCACATATAAATTATAAAATTTTAATACTTAAATGCCGAAATACATACTTAATAGCATGTTAGTAACTTTTTTGCATGTGAGTGTTGCTTAATTCGTTATAATTCTCAAATAGACTCTATTTTTAGTGGTCATATCATCACCCTGAAGTCATTAGTACATTTCATTCCATGCATTTTGCTTGCCACATTCATTTTTTGACAATTCAGGTTACAATATGCATGCTGTATTTGCTGTGAATAGCGGATTGATTGTTTGTACCATTACACAGATCCCACTAATGCTGATGCATATGATGAATACTACCCATAGTTGGAACTATTACGCAGAAAAAAGTCCTTTGGCGAGTAAAGGGTATAAAAACGGAAGCTATTGGCCTCGAGGCAAGCTGCTGGGCGGATGCAGTGCTACCAATGCGATGTTATACGTGAGAGGAAACAGTCGCGACTACGACCGTTGGGAAGAACAGGGAAACCCAACCTGGGGCTGGAAGGATGTGCTATCTTATTTCAAAAAATCAGAGAATAATGGCGCCTATCATATTCAACAAGAGAAAGGAGCTTTCCACGGTACAGAAGGTCCGCTAAAAGTAAATTCGTTCATGTCAAACGACATGACTAAGCTGCTAATTACGGAGGCAGCAGCTGAGCTCGGTCAGTTCGAGATAATGGATGTGAATAGCGATGAATTTATCGGATACTGTGTTGTCCAAGGTACTGTTCAAGATGGCAAACGTTGCAGTACTGCGAAAGCTTTCTTAAATCCCATAAAAGACCGTCCGAACCTGCATATAATTAAAAATGCCCACGTTACGAGAGTAAATTTTAATAAAGACAAGGCCGAAGGAGTTTCCTTTGATATCGGTGAAAGTAAGAATATGGTGGCAAAAGTTAAAAAAGAAGTTGTTCTCTCTGCCGGGTCAGTAAATACGCCACAAATTTTACAACTCTCTGGCATTGGACCGAAAGAGGAACTAGAGAAGCACGAAATTCCTATCGTGAAAAACGCTCCATTCGTTGGTGAGAATCTACAAGATCATGTAATAGTGCCCATAGTACTGTCTTTCCACAAATCACGCCCAATAACAATAGCCTGGGACGAATTTGTAGATAATGTTTACTCGTACTTTAAATATGGCTTAGGACCCCTTGGATCCATTGCAGCCACAGACCTTGTAGCATTTGTAAACACACAAAGTTCGTCCGCTAGATTCCCTGATATTCAGTATCATCATTTTGTTTATAAAGCAAAACTGCCGGACTTTGCTCAAATCATCCAAAAATTCGGAATGGAAGATTATATTGTAGCACAAATAGCGGAAGCTAACCAGAAAGCAGAAATATTGAACGTTTACGTCACACTTCTGAATCCCAAATCCAAGGGAACGATAAAACTGCGAAGTTCCAATCCGTATGATGCACCAATAATCAATGCAAACTATCTAGAAGATCACCGTGACGTTGCTACCCTAATTCGAGGTATCCGATGGTTCCGAAAAATGCTGAAAACCCAAAACTTTATGGATCATGAAGTAGAAGAAGTTCACCTTAAAATTCCCGAGTGTGACATGTTAGAGTTTGAATCGGACAGTTACTGGGAGTGCTACGTGCGTTACATGTCTACGACTATTTATCACCCGGTAGGTACAGCAAAGATGGGTCCCAGCAGCGAACAGGGTGCCGTAGTAGATTCACGGTTGAAATTACACGGTCTCGACGGTTTACGAGTGGCCGACGCTAGTATTATGCCCGACATAGTGAGCGGAAACACTAATGCAGCAACTATTATGATTGGAGAAAAGGCGGCCGATTTCATCAAAGAGGATTATAGCGAGGAGAAAGTTCATAACGAGCTTTAGAATATCGGTACTTTGAGCGTGCAACAGACGAGGCTACAAGGTACACTAAAATACTGTACTAATCATCATGAATTCAAGGCTGATTGATAATGAAAACGATGTTACCTCATCTGTAGAAAGCTTCAAGGTATAGTTTTCCAGCACAATAATTAGTTACCATTTGCTAAACATACATATACCAAGGATTTTTGTTTCGAACACTTAACGTAATATTCATTTCTAAATAGTTCGAAACAACATAAAGCAAAATAGTATAACAAATAAACTATTCAACAGTTTTATAAGTGTGTTTTATTCAAAAAGAAACTACTTGGGTTTATGGCTGATTCCCGTCGTAGTAAGGAAAGCCACCAAGCCACTTCAATTTTCGTCATTTCTTCTATGGATTTAACGAATGATTCAAAAGTTTTTGTGTTTATTTGACTTAAACACACAACAAGACAAGACAAATGTCATTCTGCAAAAATTTCTAATAGTCATGCAAGTTTTCTCGGCTGCAGAATAACGACAATGTGTTGCGTGAGTTTTTTTCATTTTATGAGTGACGGAAATTGAAACGATCAGTCGACATTTTTTCTTCGTCGCACGAAATAAGGTAGGAAGTTTAGCTGCTAAGAGTTCTTTAATGAAAAAAAGCACTCAAATAGATCTCAGCTCACCTTTATTGATTGCGCATGATAGCCAGCAAACTAAAATATTAGGGAATAGCTAATTTTACATTGTGTGTCGTAAAACACGCAGATATTTTGAATAATTTGTATTGGATAGAACGGGAATAGGCAATTACGACGAAGCAGCAACAGACCCTACATAATTACTTAGCATCAATTCATACCTAGATATAAAATAACCCACAAGAGATTATAATTACGACACCGTACTGTTGTTTAAGCCTTTGTGTAGACAACCATATGAACAAATAACGCGATGTACTGTAGCGACGAGTATCGAAAGGAGAAGTATCGATGTTATATTTCGATATATCGCAAAAAAATCGACAATCCAAAGCCATGTTAAACTTATCAATGTGTATTAAGTATTTACTGAGATATGCTGTAATTTTTGTTGTGTTTGGCACATAGATTTTATTTATTCAGCACATTGCAAAAATCTATATTCGTGAGGACCGCATATGGAAATAATTGGTAATATTTTCTGGTAAGAAGAGTGTAGAGATAAATGTTGCTGGATTGAACGTGTAAATAATGCGAAAATATATTATGCAAAAACGTCAAAATATCATATTTATTGACTGAAATTTAAACTTGAAGTCCGTCTACCGGTAGAAAATCGGAATGTTTTAAGGTCTTATTTTGATCCGGTCTGACCTGACTATCCTCTGGTCCCTGGTCCGATACTGGTCCGGAATTATTTCAAAAGAAGCCTGGTTCTAAAAAGTAGATCAATTTCAAGGAGATGATTACGTGTAATAAAAATTTTCTGGAACAATAGCTAATCAAAATAATTCTGTAGAAAAGGCCGAAATGTATCTGAACGATAACATCGTGTCTTGTTACAATATTGTGTGAAATTATTCACTAAAGAAAGTGCTATACAGAGCAGCCATTGTATTATGCAAAATATTGCTTTATTTGGGCTAGTACTTTAATAAAACTTGTTGAGGACTCCTGTTTCTGCTCAAGTGACTTTCAGATTTAGGACTTTTTGTGGAGTTGTCCTAATTTTCAGAATCGGTCGAAGCCGTTGCAGTTTTGCGGTCAAATAATTCCGGGCTTTTCCAAACTTTGAAAACACTATCCGATCCGTTACCGGTCCCTCAACGCTACGTTTCAGTTCTGGTCCGATAAAATATCGAACTTTCAGGTTGTGTTTCGGTCGGGTTTTCAGAAAGAATTTTTCGGGGTTTACTCGGTCCAATGTCGTATGATGATAGTCACGTTGGCAAGTGAGGCTGCATAGAAAGAGAGTAAATCTAGATCAGGCTTCATTTGCTCATGTTTTTGCTCATTTGACTACAGCGCCAGTGAAAACGAGCGGCATTCCTGCTACCAACGGGGTAGCAGCCCAATAGCGCCATAAATACGAAAGATAAAACTATACTTTATTCAACAATATTGTAGTTAGTAATTAATTCTACACTTACCCCATACACCAGTTCTTCGGGTTTCGTTTCTCT